>NC_143191.1:3577500-4177500 GCF_051530095.1 Phoenix dactylifera
ATAGCCATGTAGAGTGGTTTGGGTGAAATTCTTTCGGGAAAATGGAAGATGCAGTTTGTTTCGCAAACTACTAGAGGAAAATATTTCTCTGCTTGTGGGGTTTTGATGCGGAAGATTTCTTCCCATGGCTAGAAGGGTTCTCCAAGTCAAGCACTAGGGCCAAAAGGGACGTCAGGGGATAGAATGTATCAATTTTTTGGATGAGATAATCGAGGACCATGGTTATCATAAACAGGATATCGATGACTTTTTGGACGTATTCTCTCTTGGGGCGCCTCCTCCTTACAACAAATAGCATCAAGCACTCCTAGGGCCAATAATAGTGCCATCCAACATAGATCAGATCAGGCTCATATTTACAATATTGAAAAAAAAATTCAGAGTAAACTGGCTTGAATTTTATAGAAAGAAAAAAAAAAAAATCTAATCAAATAAGATGTACATAGTTTAGAAAATATATGCATGCTGGCGTCCAGAAAAGAGACAGAAAGTACTTGTCATGGAAAGACTCTACCCTTGTCTTGTTCTAATCATTAGAGTTTTTTTTTAATGAATTTTTTGAATACGGTGAGGTAAATCTGAGGCTTAATGATAGTTACGACTGTCACGTGGTGCGATCTACGGCCAGTCAAAATTTCGTGCTTAAAAGTCGTAAACTTGAAATTATCCGATTCTACAAAAACATTATTTAAATTGTAGCAAAAACGGCCGGCTCTTGGGTCGGGGCTTGACGCATGGGCCATATTGGAATCTCCTATCTTTTCTTTTCTTTTTTTTTGTTATTTTTTCCTCCTCCTCTCTCTCTCTCTCTCTCTCTCTCTCTCTCTCTCTCTCTCTCTCTCTCTCTCTCTCTCTCTCTCCTTTCTTGAGGGTTTTCTTCTCCCTTACTTTCGTACTCATTTTATTTCTAATGAAATATTTGTTTGGGGTCCTTTTCTTCAGTTTTGCTATATATATATAAAAAAACAAAGACGCCAACAAGGAGCCTATGCAATTTGATCCTACCTAATTCCAAGTTCGACCTTCCTATTCCTTATCCTCGGTTCAATTAATCCATACGTTGTTGATAGTAAAGCTTTTGAAAGTAGAGCTTTTATAAAAAAATATTTGTTGTTTGGTAACTATATTTCTAAAGTACCGTGACACTTTAATATGTGTTTGATAAACAAATTGAGAAAGTACTTTTGTATGACAAAATTACTATAAAGAACATTACATAGTATTATACAACAGAAAATAATAAAATATAACATATATTAATATATAAATATATGATATAGTATATTATTATTGTAATATAATATAAAATTATTATAATATAGTAATAAACATTGTATACTATAGAATAATAATTTAATATAATATTAAATTATTTAACATAACATATCAATGTATTATGATATAATGTGATATAATATTATATTTACAGTATAATATAATAATAAATGTACAAAATATTATAATTATTAGCGTACATTAATTTTTCATAATATAACATAATATCAAATTATTTAACATAACATATTAATGTATTATGATATAATGTAATATAATATTATATCCCTAACGAGCTCGCTATGCTTTTACAGCTTGGCGACTCCACTGGGGAAAGCGGATTATGGATTAAAATATTATAATACAATAATATTATCCCTAATGAGCTCCCTAACGAACTACCGATTGCCTAGACTCCCGGATCTTCTTTATAGTATAATACAATAATAAAGGTATAAAATATTATAATTATTAGTGTAAATTAATTTTTCATAATATAACATAATATCAAATTATTTAACATAACATATTAATGTATTATGATATAATATAATATAATATTATATTTATAGTATAATACAATAATAAAGGTATAAAATAATAATAGGGAATAAGAATATCTTTTTTTGCACAGAAGGGAGTCTGATCCACGACTAGGATTCTTTGTTAGGGCTCTAGCATATTTTTAGATTTATAAAGGGACAAAGTATATATGTAATTGTTTTATTTTATTATTGGTATTTTGGTCGAAAAAACAACTTTCCGATAAAGTTCAAAACAGCTTTTTCAGAAAGCTCCAAAATGAAGTTTCTTCCAAAAAGTTATTTTTAGCTTTCTAGAAAAACTAAAACAGCTTTTAGAAATTTTCACCAAATACCCACTACAGGAAAATGAGCCTTTTCCGACGCTTTTTTCCCGACGCTAGGGAGAAGCGCTGGGAGAAAATCCAATATGGCCAAGATTTGCCGATGCTTTAGGTAAGCGTCGGTAATTCTCCAGAATATACGATGCTCTTGAGCGTCTTCGTAATGTTGAAAAAAAGCCGACGCTTTTGGGAAATAAAACGACGCTTATTAGCGTCGTTGTAGTTGCAACCTAATACGACACGTATATGCGTCGTCAAAAGTCAAATTAATAACAAAATCAAGCGGCCGGCCCCCTCCTCCTCATTTAGCATCCCGATCGATCGAGCCCTAGGTCCTCTCCTCCTCCATTCTCTCCGACGACGAGCGGCCAGCCCTTGTCCTCTCCAGCGCCGAGCGACGTCCGACGGCAAGCTGCTCTCTTTCTTTCTCCTCTTCGGGGCCGAGCGACCGTCCGCATCCTCCTCTCCTCCTCTCTTCTCTGCGGCGCCGACCAGCCGACCCCATCTCCCTCCGCCTGAGACAGAGGTAATTCAAAAGATTTTTAGAGGCAAAGATAGGTTACAAAAATGAAGCCTTACATCTTAATGATTCGTATGCTGAATGCTTATTTTAGAAGAAATTTGTAGTGTGCTTATGAAATTAAGGGTTTTGGCGATAGTTTCTGTTTGTTTCTATCGGGTATTACTGCATTTCTTGAATTTGAGTAATGCTAATGGAAGTATGCTAGCAAAGACAATCAAATCTCACAACAGGTTGAGATTAGAAACAAAGCAAGGTTAGATGCATACTTTTCTCTGTGTTCTTGGTAAGAACATCCATCTCTATAATGGTAGTTTTCATGCATCATTCTTGGTATTACCCTATACATATTTTTTTATGGACATTTTTTACTATGCATCATTCTTGAAATGTTGGTTGCTACTTGGTCCTGCAGTTTTATGCATGGAGGCATGCTTGCCATTTCCTGATCTAGTGCTCTGTTGCTTTTACTATGCTGTCTTCGACTGTAACTTGGAGCATGGCACTGTTTCAACTGTTCCTTGTCTATCCATTCCCTAGATCGCTTGCTTTCTGCTGTTCTTGTTGCGGTAGAAAGTTCCCTTTTTTTTTCTTTTGCTGATATGCAGGGTGCTTAGTGTTTGTGTTATAATTCTCACAGTGAGGAATCGGGATTATTTTGTTGTGAATGAAACTTTAGCTCAAAAGCAAAAAAGTGGCACTAGGAGTTAGGATGATATAGGAGATTAAAATTCAAAACAGCATTACCACATACTGTTGGAAGTTGAGTTTTCAGGTGGAAAATTCAGAAGGAAAAGAAGATCATGAAATCTACTTTTAAAATGAAAAGGTCAGGTATTAGTTGCAAGGCATAGGTCTCATCATTTTAATATATAACTATTTTGATATTTTTTTTCAAATTTGAAAATACTTATGAAGGAAGTTCTTGATGTAGAACTTCTTTCTTATTCTCTTTTGCTATGCCAAAAAACAGTAATAGACACGGACATGCATTTCTATATTCATGTTCGATTACTGTATTACTGTTGTTTGATGTATAGCTGATAATATGTTCACTCAGTTTCTCCTTAGCCAAAGTACTATATTTGAAGGATTTCCATGACCATATATGTATGTATAATGATTTTATCTTATGGTATTTGCTGAACTAAGTCATCAGAGATTTACAGCGACCTGTTAATCTGTTTTTTGCAAGCCCTATGACCCGGGAGGACAATGATCATACTTGAAAGCTTTGCGATCATCTCCTTATAGAAATTTTTGTTCGGTTACCGAACTGTGAATGGGGTCAGATTTCTTCAGTAAGCGCTGGGCTGCTATATTTCGAGGAGAATCTTTGTGGCAAACTGCTACTGTCAGGACCTGGCTTTCGGCCGATCAGAGGAAACGATGGCCCAAACCAATTCCTCAAGGTCTGGGTAGGAGGTGAATTCTCTGGATGAAAGGCAGAAAGATGAAGCTGCTAATGGTTAGATAATTGAAGGAATGCTGCATGACAAATGGAAGTGAAGCATCAAAAAATAGTCATTGAAATCCACAAACCTTCCATCAAATTCTGTCCCTTCTGGTTGTTTGCAAGGTTTGTGCTAAGGTTTGAGAATTGCCCAAGAGTGGCCTGATCAAGAAACCTCTGGTAAGGTCTGAGAATTTAACTTTCTTTGTGCTTGGTTGCAACATGTACAGTAAAATCGATTCAGATATTGCAGTGTTCCTTGCATGGTTGCAGTATGAAGGAGACAGGGCCAGCTTGAGCTAAGCTTGATATTCAGTCGAGCTTGTTTGAGCTGAGCTTTTATTTCTGAGAAGCTCAACTAGAGATTTTATTTCTTATAGACAAGAAAAATGGTAGATAAATGGCATATGGCAGAGGCACCAATATATACTGTATAGGAGTGCAATTAAGCTGGGCTCAACTGAGGGCCAGCTTGAGCTTGGCTCAATATTCAGTAGAGCAACTTCAATCTTGGCTTGTCTTCATGATGGGATGGAAGGATCCTATTCGAGAACTACTTACTTGGATTCCTAGAAGCTGAAGCTTAAATTGTTTCAGCTTGATCATGGGCTAGCTCCACTGAGCTAGATTTGGGTTCAACGGCATTTTAGAAGGAACTTGGATCAATCTTTGTTGGTGATTGACTAACCAGTAGAGGAATTTATTTAGATTTTATTTATTATTTAACTAATATTGCTTTTTTTTGTGCGTACTAAGTAACAACATGCCGCGAGAAAAACGATTCAGAGATGTTGAGTTTCAGCACACATCCGTGGGATTTTCTTCCGATCAGTTCCTGCGGTCCCAGCAGCCCGACGAGCCCCAGCATCACGAGTCCCATGCTCAGCATGAGTCTCATACTCAGCACGAGTCTCAGTCTGAGCACGTGTCACCTGCTGATTGTCCAGACATAGATGACGTACACATCCAGGGTAATTTGATTTAATTTTAAATATTAATTTTTTTACAATCTAATTATATTAATTCATTTGCCTTTAATGTTTTAATTAATGGATATTTTATTTTATTTTTATAGATGGACTGGAGAGAGTGAGGAGGACACGAGGACCCACTCGAGCACAGGACGTGTGGAGCCTACGCGAGGATGAGAAGATCGTGGTACATTGCAATGAACTGGGGCAACCCATTAAGAGGGCTGCAAGCATTTTATCGACTTTTCTAGGATCGGTTGCGCGGAAGGGTCAGTTGTGTCCGCTCAACTATACGAAATGGAATGAAATTCTTCCTTCGTATAAGATTGAGCTTCTTAAAGTTGTTGAGGTAAATAATTGAATTTGCTTACTATCACAATTTTATTTTTTGATTTAACATTGTTATAACATTCTTTGATTACTTTGATGTAGAAAAAGTTTTTGCTCCCTAAAGAGAGTCATGATTGGGTGCTGAAGTCCGTCAACCGCAAGTGGAAAGAATATAGGGCCAAGTTAAAGGCGGACTGGAAGCATGATGGTATGACAGAAGAGGAGGTTGCCCGTGTTTGTCCTCCTGATGTAATCCCTCATCAGTGGAGGGAGCTTGTCCACTATTGGTTTTCCGAGAAAGCTCAGGTTGTGTATATTTTTTTCAATACCTTATATTGTATTTACTAATAATTTAGATTACAAATTTATATTGTTTATTCTTTTTTGGGAAGACATATTCCAACATTGGTAGAGCTGCACGAGCCTCTCAGACTGTTCCTCATACTTCAGGCTCGATGAGTTATGCTCGATGTAGAGCTGAATTCGTAAGTTTTTTTGAAACTTTTTGAAACTATTTTAAACTGTTCTATCATATAGCATGTATCATGATAACTAGCTTGTCAATATATCTTTTGTTGTAGATGGATGATAATGGGAGGGAGCCTGGTAAGGTGGAGTTTTATAAGATGACTCACACCCACCGAGATGGCAGTTTTGTTCGAGAGGAGTCAAGAGATATAGTTGTATGTATTCATCTTTGAATCTTTCAACGACATTTTTATTAGTTCTATTATTGGCATACATTAATATGATCTTTTCTTTTGAGAGATATAGGACAAGGCAACAACTCTTATTTCAGAGCGCATTGGGGAGTCATCATCATCCAACGCGATCAGTCATGTCGAAGCTCAGGTGCTCGCTGAATTATTGGGCCCAGAGCGTTATGGTAGAGTGAGGGGTTATGGCGTTGGAGTTACCCCCACTCAGTTGTCTGCAGTGGGCATGTATACAAGAAATGCTGGAGAAGGCAGTAGCAATGCAGAAGTTAGTAGACTTCGGGCAACAATCGAAGATATGAAGGATCGCCATCAGGCAGAGTTGGCGGAGTTGAAACAGAACCAACAAACTTTGCAGTCTCAGCTTGAGCATATTTCATCTATGTTACAGCGATTTCTCCCTCCTCAGGTAAATAACTATATGTATTTGATGACTTTACATAATTATCATTTATTTTGCATGAGTTAATGATTTTCATATTCCTAACTTCTAAAGTCTTTTTTTTTGTAGATTCCTGATACTTCAACAGCTCGTAGAGATAATGATGGCACTAAATCCGGTCTGTGATACTTTTTAGACTGTTATTTAAGGAGTTTTCTATGTATCTTTCTTATATTTTTCAAAGTACATTGTAATTCTAAATTTATTAATCATATATGACAATATGAATGTTTTGAATGATCTGAATATTTGTGTTGATGTAAATGTAATGCAGATTCATATTGATGTAAATGTTGATTTATGACGAGCATGTGTTTTTCTAATATTTTTTTTTAAAAAAATCCACGCCCGACACTTTAAAGCGTCGTTAAAAACCAGTGTATGCCCGACGCTTTAAAGCGTCGTTAAAAAAAAAACTTAAGCCGACGCTTTTAAGCGTCGGAAAAAACCACGACAACACCACCCGCAGGACCAAGGAATAGTGTATGTCCGACGCTTTAAAACATCGTTAAAAACAGACTCAAGTCGACGCTTTTAAGCGTCGGAAAAAACCACGATAGTCTATGCCGACGCTTTATTGCGTCGGGAAAACAACATACACCGACGCTTTTTTAGGCATCGGTAAATCGTTGGCTTTGCCGACGCTTTCCTCTTGCGTCGGCCAAAACCTTTTCCACTCTGGTATAGGCGACGCATCTGCGACGCTTGCTGTTGCGTCGGCTAGGTTTTAGCCGACGCTAATAAGCGTCGGGAAAGGTCAAGAAAAACGCCGGCAAAAGTTATTATTCTTGTAGTGACCCTTTTTCATCCAAAAGTACTTTTGAAGGGTCAGAAGTGCTTTTTAGCCCTCCAAAAGCTCTCCCAAACGGGGCCTAAGTATTCCGTTCCATCAAGATCTATTTTAGCAAGAAACGAAATTGGCGGAGAAAACTATATAAGAATTTAATGCTAGTCCTCGATTTTCTTTTAGAAATTCAAGTTCCATTAAACTATACTCCAACATAAGAACCATTTCAGCTTGACCATGCGAATGAACCGAGTGGGGACGCTTCTGAACAAAGGTAGCTCTGGCTGGAGGTCCTACGTACCTCCGAGCAATGGTATAGCGATGAGCTAATCTCACGAAAAATCATGAACAAACAAGATAAACGGTTCAAAAGTTTTTGCTTATGAGATTCCCACAACTCAATCATGGGTCTCTTGAACTCTAAATGGGATTACTGAAGTGTTAGAAACGTTTCTCCATGGGTTAAATCAGTATCCTCTTAAATTAATGAAACCTAAAGATACTTTAAGGTTTTCGTCTAACCCAAGAATAAAGTGATACCTATCCCTTAAGGTTTGCAATGCACGGGCTTGACTTTGAACACGTAGAGCCACGACAAGGTTTTGAACTTGATGGCATGGACAGCGAATATGTAATGAATAAAATTCCATAGTTGGTACGATGTCCTCTTACGACAAGGTTTTTTTTTTTTTTTTTTTTTTTGATGGTAAGGGAGGCAAGGTGCCACCCAGATTTTATTATTTGATGAAGCCTATGTACAAGGATTACATCAGGCTATTAATATTCAACCAACTATTTATCTGAAAAAACGAATATGCAAATCACCATCATAACCAAAATTTACTAGATAACGTATGTTATTTATCATACCGAGCGATTGTTATTTCTATAAATCCTTTTTCTAGGCGAAACCATTTCTTCGGAATTGTCCGCTCATAGCACGATGGAATTGTCCGATTGTAGCCCGACGCGCTGCTTCAATGGCTCGATATGAAAGACGACCAGCTCTACAACTTTTGGTGCCATATCTTCCAAAACCAAGTATCGAATGGGAAGGAAGGACTGACTCTCCGTCTGGCTTGGTCTCGCTCTTGTCCAATTTCCTTATCCTTTAGGGGCAAGGTCGGAGTAGTAGGCAAATCAAATTTGATTTGTTGCATGCGGACCCACTTGTGAGACTGAAGAAATTGAAGCTAAATGACAATCTGAACCTACTTGCTTACAGGATCCTTAAGGAACTGTGGACTTTTGGGCCACAAACGAGCTTTACCCTATCTTAAAGCTCGTTTTTTATTAGAATATTGAGGGTTTTTTTGTGGGGGTACCCCCCTTTTTTCAAAATGTGATTTTTGAGCAGGAGCGAGCTGTCTTTGGCGGGAATCCTTCGAAAGGCAAAGCAACGAGGAAGCATTCAAGGATCAGAGAAAGATGTCTTCGTCGGGAAGAAAGCGCGAGCTCTTCAATCAGTGAGCATACCTCATGGAAATGCAGGTCTTGTTACAAATAAAGAAAGAACTTTGCTGACAATTATAGATTTTTGTCTGGTCGGAAGAGTCATCGATGATTTGTATAAGCTTTAAACCATACGCTTTAGGCCCTGTTTGGGAGAGCTGTTGGCAGTAGAGCTGTTGGAAGTAGAGCTGTCTGAAGTAGAGCTATTATAAAAAGCTGTTTGTTGTTTGGTAATTATATTTTTAAAGTGCTATGGCACTTTAACATATGTTTGGTAAACAAGTTAAGAAAGTACTTTTATATGACAAAATTACCATAAAGGACATTGCATAGTATTATACAATAAGCATAATAAAAATATAACATATATTAATACATAATATATGATATAGTATAATATTACTGTAATATAAAATATTATTATTATAATATAGTAATATAACATGGCATAGCATAGCATAATGGTAATATAATTATTAGAGTAAATTAATTTTCTATAATATAACATAATATTAAATTATTTAACATAAAATATTAATGTATTATGATATTATGTAATATATATTATATTTATAGTATAATACAATAATAAAGATATAAAATATTATAATTATTAGTATTAATTAATTTCTCATAATATAACATAATATTAAATTATTTAAAATAACATATTAATGTATTATGATATAAGGTAATATAATATAATATGTATAGTATAATACAATAATAAATGTATAAAATAATATATTATTAGTATAAATTAATTTCTCATAATATAACATAATATACATTATTTAACATTACATATTAATGTATTATGATATAATGTAATATAATAATATATTTATAGTATAATACAATAATAAATGACCATTTATCTGTTTAATAGATTATCTCTTTACTTAACTATTTGCAATGGCGACAAATTCACTATACCTATCAATATCATAAGGATCAGATTATTTGCCACTCACTCATTATTTTTCTTTTTATTTATTTATTTATACGTTCATTCGTATATATATTTATTTATGCATTTATTTATTTATTATTTTATTCATTGAAATGTATTTATTTATTATCTTATTTATTTATTTATTTATTCATTCATTCATTTATATATATATTTATTTATTTATTTATTTATTTATTTATTCTTTTCTTTTCTTTTATTTCCTTTTCTTCTTTTTTTCTCTTCTTCTCCTTCCTTCCTCTGCCCCCTTCTCCGTTCTTCTCCTCCCGCGCGGCCGGCAGCGTCGGAAGGGGGCCAGGCCGCGGCGGTTGCGGGAGGGGGTCGGGCCGTGGCCGGTGGCAGTCTCGGCGGCCGCAGCTGGCCCCCTGGGAAGGGTTCTCCTCCAGCGTGGCCGACGGCGCCGGAGGGGGTGTGGCACTACGGCGGCGGGGGGAGGGAGGGGGTGCGGCACTACAGTGGCGGGGGAGAGGGAGGGTGTGCGGCGGCGGGGGAGAGGGAGGGCGTGTGACACTGCAGCGGTGGAGGAGAGGGAGGAACTGCGGCGGCGGGGGAGAGGGAGGGGGTGCGGCACTGCAGCGGCGGGGGAGAGGGAGGGCGTGCGGCACTGCAGCGGCGCGGGAGAGGGAGGCACTACAGCGACGGGCCGGGGGGGCGGGTGGGTTGTGAGAGGAATAGGCGGTGAGACGAGGTTTTGGGGGAGGAATTTTTTTTTAAAATAGGGGTATTTTGGTCAAAAAAAGAGCTTCTCGACAAAGCTCAAAATAATGTTTTCGAAAAGCTCCAAAATGGAGCTTCCCCCGAAAAGCTGTTTTCAACTTTCCGCAAAAGCTGAAACAGCTTTTCGGAAATTTTACCAAACACTATTTTTTATCTAAAACTACTTTTGGAGGGCCAGAAAGTGCTTTTTGGCCCTCCAAAAGCTCTCCAAAGAGAGCTTAATCTCTTGCTTAACGGGATATGTTTGGTGCGGGAACCGATGCATCTTACATAGTCATGAACTAGAATGGGCCACGGCAAAGCTTGTTCGAAACTCGCAAGCAATGGAGAAGCTGCAAGATGAGGTTCGAGGAATAGCCGCATGAAAAGGGGTCAGAGAGGAGGATTTGAGCGAGCCGAGCTACTTAAAAGCTGTGATAAAAGAAGTTCTGCAGTTGCACCCTCCAGCTCCATTGTTGCTTCCAAGAGAATCCATGGATGATTGTCCCATAGAGGGATATGAAATTCCTGGGTGAACAAGAGTAATTGTGAATGGTTGGGCCATTTGTAGGGATCCAAAATTTTGGGAGGAGCCGGAGGAGTTCCGACCCGAGAGATTCATAGGTCATCAAGTTGATTTCAAGGAAAATGGCTTCCAATTCATTCCATTCGGATCTGGTCGGAGGAATTGCCCTGGCATGTATTTTGCGGTCTTTACTGTGGAGCTTGCTCTCGCAAATCTGATACGCCGTTTTGACTGGGAGCTGCCTCACAGCATGACGAGGGAGGACCTCGAGATGACCGAAGCTCCTGGACTCACAACCCCAAGAAAACAAAGGCCTCAGCTGATTGCAAAACCATGCGGCCGCTACGAGGACCTGTGAATGATAGGCCGGTCCCACTAAGAATTAGTGCTAGTTCTTGTACCAATAAATGATGATCACTACAGTGTTTCTCATAATGCAAGTTTATGGAAGTAGGAGGATTGCCATGAGCTAATGGTCATATGTTTAATCTCATATATAATATATGTGTGAGAGTCAATGCGGACGTGTGTTTAGTCCCATAAGCTCTTTGCTGGGTAGATTTTGGGTATTTATATAGCATCAAGAAATTCAAATAATACCTTTTGGCTAGCCTTTTTGGGCGAAGTACTGGGTTGCTACAAATGGTATCAAAGCGGACCCAACCCATAACATATGTGAATTAGGGGACACTGCAATACGGATCCATTGAAATTAACCATGGGCCGATCATGGTGTTTGTGATTAGATTTGAATGGATTTGAACCTTTAGCCTAACGAGGACGTCAGGGCTTGAATGGGAGGAGTATGTAAGGATTAGGGGTGGCAATCGGGTCGGGTCAAGCATAAACAGGTCGGGTCAGATACAAGTCGGATTAGAAAATTATAAACCTGAACCCAACCTGTTTAATAAATAAGTCACCTGACCCGACATGTTTAAGGAAAGGAAAGGGTGGGGGCTAGCCGGCTAGGGGGATGGGAGGGGAAAAGACGAGAGAGAGAGAGAGAGAGAGAGAGAGAAGCGGGAGGGTAAAGCTGCAAAGGAGAAAAAAAAATTTCCTGCTCATCTTCTTCCCCGATCGGCCTCTCTCGCCACGGCTGCGCCCGAGCCGCCACCCCGCACCGTTCGTGGCCTCCTCCTTGCCGCGTCGCCGCCAGAGCTTCACCGGTCGAACCACCGCCTCAAGATCTGCCGCGACCGCTGCTGTGCCGCCGTTGCAGCGCCGCACCGAGCCGCCACTGCTGAGCCCTCCTCCTCCTAGCGGCGGTCGGCCTCTC
This sequence comes from Phoenix dactylifera, assembly GCF_051530095.1. NCBI lineage: Eukaryota > Viridiplantae > Streptophyta > Magnoliopsida > Arecales > Arecaceae > Phoenix > Phoenix dactylifera. The sequence continues at coordinate 3,589,783 of NC_143191.1, forward strand.
GGCTCGGACTATCGGGTTTGCCTGCGCTCGCCCCTTCCGCACTCTGCTACGGAGCTCCGGATCCTTGGAGGAGATCTAGAGTTAGGGTTTCATACCTCTCAATCTTCGGATCCGGCCGTAGAGAAGCTCGTAGAGGAGGACGCGGCGCTGCCATGGGACTGTGGGAACGGCCGACAGCGACCGGCTCGGCGACGAATCGGTGGGAGGGGAGGGAGAGGGCCGGCTTGCGAGGGCGGAAGAGGCGGTCGGGGAGGCAGGAGGGGTCGTCGGCGCCGTTGGAGGGGTCGGAGGCGGCGGGCTCGATGGTGGGGGAGGAGGTGGACTAGAGGGAGAGTCGGAGAGGTTGAAGCATCGAACCAAAAAAACAAAAAAAAGGGCACCGGTACCCTAATGACCCATGGGGAGATTAACGGGTCCTTGTGCGCTGTGGGCTGTGGACTGTGGATAAGGGCCTTATCCAATCCGACCCATATATTAAACAGGTTATTAAACGTGTTATACAGGTTAAACGGGTCATATATCTTAAACCTGTATCCGACCCAATTAATAAACAGGTTAAACATGTCAACCTGTTTATGACCCGAACCTGTTTAGGACAAACCCAAACCTGTTTATGGTGGGTCGAACACGGGTCGGGTTGGCGGGTCGGGTCATATTTTGCCACCCTTAGTAAGGATGCATGCGGGTGTGTATTTAGTCCCACATCGGTTATTCGCTGGGTAGATCTTGGGTATTTATACAGGATCAAGAAATCCAAATAATACATTTCAGCTAGTCTTTTTGGATGAGGCTCTGGGTTATTACAATATGCTGGATAGATATTGAATGCATATGCAGGGCTAAAAGAACTTGATTAGTATGTTTTGCGTAGTTTTTTTTAGATGAGATCTTTGGCTGTTATAAAATGCATGAGATTTTATATTCCTTCGCAGATGACATAGCCATATAGAGTGATTTTGGTGAAATTCTTTAGAGAAAATGGAAGATGCAGTTGGTTTCGCAAACTACTAGGGCTCGTTTGGTTCGCGGGAAGCATTTTCTCTCCTAGGAATATGATTCCTGGAAAACAAATTTCTAGAAAGAGGATGCTTAGGAAAGTACTTTTGGCATGTTTGGTTGACCATGGAAAAGTGACAAATTTCCAAAGTGCTTATGTTTGGTTGGCTATTTACTTTCCTGGGAAAGTTATGTATAATTCCTATTACGCCCTTAATAAAAATTAGGCCTTTAATGCCTCTTTAATATTTCTTTAATGCTGAAGGACCTTTTTGAGAAAAAATAAAAATGGAGTGATTTCTGCTTCATGGGAAAGTAACTTTCCCATATTTCTCATAGGAAAGACTTTCTCATGAAATATGGGAATCATATTTCCATGGAAATACAACTTTTTCATCTCTCTCCTTTGAAAACTCCAACCAAACAAGAGGCATTTCATTACTTTTTCGTTGCCCACACTTTCTCCCATTCTTTTTCTGCGAACCAAACGAGCCCCTATAGAAAAATATTTCCGTGCTTGTGGGGTTTTGATGTGGAAGATTTCTTTCCATGGCTGGAAGGGTTCTTCAAGTCAAGCACTAGGGCCAAAAGGGACGTCAGGGGATATAATGTATCAATTTTTTGGATGAGATAATCAAGGACCATGGTTATCATAAACAGGATGTCAGTGACTTTTTGGATGTATTCTCCCGAATCCCTCCATGGGGCGCCGCCCCTTCACAATGGATAGCATCAAGCACTCTTAGATGCCGTCCAATCGAATTCCCAAGAACATAGCGGGATCTGGCTCCTATTTACATATTGAAAAAAAAATTTCAGAGTGCACCGGCTCAAATTTTATAGAAAAAAAAATATCAAGTCTTTGTTTCCGTCCAGACCTCATATTTTATAATATTAGATGTAATTTATGTATATAGTTTCGAAAATATATGCTGGATGGATCAGATCCAATTTCTATAAGATGTTCAAACTAATCCTTCAAGAATATCCAATCAATAGCAAGTTCTCCGACCTAAAGTTTCATATCCGGCCAACCTCATAAATCTTTTTCTTTGCTTTGGTCCAAGCGATGGTTATGCTGGTGTCGAGGAAAGAGACAGAAAGCACTTGTCGCGCATCGACTCTACTCCCGTCTCGTTCCCATCGTCAGAGAATCTTTGTTTTTTTTAATTGTTCTAATACGGTGAGGTGAATCGGAGACTTAATGATAGTTACGGCAATCACGTGGTGCGACCTACGGCCAGTTAAGATTTCGTGCTTGAAAGACGTAAACTTGGAATTATCCAATTTGGTTCATATTTATCTTTGCAAAAACATTATTTGAATGGTAGCAAAAAAGATCAACGCTGCAGGCGAAGAATGCAGGAGATACCTTTCCAAATTTGTTCTGAGAATCTGTCACGTCATCCCAAGTGAAAGTAGTTGAGGAAGCTCTTCAATGCGTTACGTGCACACTTTCTCTAAAGACGTTACTTGATGGTACGCGAGGGGCCAATCATCAATGCCCCATCCCGCGAAGCGGTCATTATGATGACCGGCCTTTAACACTGCGATACAGGAAGATCTGCTAAGGAAGCTTCTGGGTTTGGCACATTGCCTGATCTAGCCGCTTGGCCGTCTGGGTAGGCCAATCAGAGCCGTTGAGGTAGGCTATATAAGGCCTTGGGGAGGAACCATTCATTTTGTTCTGAGGATTCGTGGGATCTTCGACGGGATCAGGGTTGATGCTTGGCCCCGCCTTGGGCCGAGATTGGCTCGGCCTTTGGCAGGATCCGAGGTCGGCTCAACCTTCGGCAGAGTCCGAAATCAGGTCTGGCTTTTAGCGGGACTGAGGTCTGACCTATTCGGCCGAAATTGGATGGCTCCACGCTAGAGTAGGACGATCCATTTTGCCTCCCAACAGAACTTATCTTTGAAAGCTAATCACACAAAAAGTTTTACATTTTGCAGCGGCAACAATACCTCCCTCATTCAGGAATATATAAATGTTAAGTGTGCCCGATATTTTTTGATTGGTGTTACATCATGGTTTGACAAATTTGAAGGGGAAAAAAAAGATGATCTGAGATTTTTTTTGTAAGTTTTGTGGCGGTAGCGGAAGTTTGGGCCCAATATCGACTAGGTGGAGTTCATTCTACTTTTTGTACTCTATTTTTTTTTTATTATAGTAAAACTTATGCCGAACCATATTTGTACATGCTGTGCTTATTTTTCTCTCCCTATTTTCTTCTTTTCTTTTCGAATCTTTTCATTTCTCTTCATTTTGAGCCTCTTAAGTATTCTGCTCCATCAAGATCCGTTTTAGCAAGAAACGAAATTGGTGGAGAAAACTATAGAAGAATTTAATGCTAGTCCTCGATTTTCTTTTAGAAATTCAAGTTTCCATTCTGTTCCATCAAGATCCGTTTTAGCAAGAAACGAAATTGGTGGAGGAAACTATAGAAGAATTTAATGCTAGTCCTCGATTTTCTTTTAGAAATTCAAGTTTCCATTAAACTATAATTCAACATAAGAATCATTTCAGCTTGACCATGCGAATGAACAAAGGGCTCGGTCCTCATGCCGTGTAAGGACCGGCAACTCGCCCTCCGCAGCTATAAAGAGAGTACGGGGCAAAAGAAAATAAAAAAAGAGGAGTAGAGAGCAAAAGAAGCTTATCACACAATGTTCTCGCTAGTTCAGCACCTGGTCGAGCCATATTCTCTTATCGCTTTCCTCCTGTTCTTCCCCTTCCTTCTGCTCATTAAACGAGCCCTGTCAAAAAGGACTCGGCTCCCACCTTCACCACTCAGGCTTCCATTCATTGGGAACCTGCACCAGCTGGGCTCTCTCCCTCATCGCTCTCTTGGGGATCTCTCCAAGAAGCATGGACCGCTCATGCTTCTCCATCTGGGTCAGGCACCGACCCTCGTGGTTTCATCCGCAGAGATGGCCCGAGAGATCATGAGAACTCATGATCATATCTTTTCCACTAGGCCTTCTCTGAAGGTCGCCAGGGTCTTGCTTTATGAATCCATGGACCTGGCTTTTGCACCATACGGTGAGTACTGGAGGCACCTGAGGAAGCTCTGCACCGTCCACCTCCTGAGTGCCAAAAGGGTGCGCTCTTTTGAGCTCGTGAGAGAGGAGGAAGTTGCCTTTATGCTACTGAAGATTTCCAGAGCTGTTACATCAACAGGCATGGTGGACATGAGCGAGGTGTTAAATTTCTTCGCAAATGATATACTCTGTAGAGTTGTTTCAGGGAAGTTCTTCAGAGGAGAAGGACGCAATGAATTGTTCCGGGAGCTAATCGAGGCCAATTCCTCTCTACTTGGGAGATTCCATGTGGAGGACTACTTTCCATTCCTTGCATGGCTGGATGCGTTATTCGGGTTGAGCACGAAAGCCCGCAGGAGCTTTACAAGATGGGATGGTCTCCTCGACGAGGTAGTCAGGGACCATGGCGATCGGTTGAAGGAAGAAGGGCACGAGAATGACTTCGTAGACGTACTGCTCTCTCTTCAGAAGGATCCCAACTTGGAGTTTGCCATTAGAGAAGAGCACATAAAAGCACTCTTGCTGGTAAGCTGCCGGGTCCAAAGTTTTTTCTATTTTCTCATTTTGTTTCTCAAGACATTTAGAGTACTTTGGGACATTTAAAAATTCTCCCTTTGGAAAAAAAAATGAAACTAGGATGCTAAAACTTACGGGCACTGCAATGATGGCACCCAACTAAAGAAATCTCTATCAAAGATTGTGTCTCGTAGTGAAGGCCACCTAGGCAAGTGGCCACCCATTAGCTTAATGACTTACTTTTGGCTTGTTAAGAAAAGCTAAGCATGATTAATTAGTTTAATACGTGTTTAATCATATCATGCTGTGATGCAAGTAAGCACTTGATGAACCAGGCAAGTGCCCAGACTTGACGAGCAGTGAAAAATGAGAAAACATAGGGCATTTGCACCATGCATGCATGTACGAATTGGTGGACCTTATCAAGTATACTAATGATTATGATCCAAAAAAGGAGAGATTATTACATGTGCTGCCACTAATGGTTATGTTACCAAAATCTTGCGAAAAGTTTCTTGAATTGTAGGTGCTGCCAACATTAGCAGGACATTGTTGTTGTTGATTCTTATTAGCTTTAGTCCATGCTCACTTTCCTTGAATGCTTTGTCCAGGATATGTTCGCTGCAGGTACCGATACATCCTATCTAACCCTAGAATGGGCCATGGCAGAGCTTGTTCGAAACTCAGAAGTCATGAAGAAACTACAAGATGAGGTAAGAGGGATAGCCAGTGGAAGAGGCATGGTGAGAGAGAAGGAATTGAACAAGATGGTCTACTTAAAAGCCGTCCTGAAGGAAGTCCTGCGGTTGCATCCTGCGGCTCCATTGTTGCTACCACGAGAAGCAATGGAGGATTGCCAAATCCAAGGCTATGATATTGCCAAGAGAACAAGAGTCATCATCAACTGTTGGGCAATTAGTAGGGATCCGAAATCTTGGGAAGCCCCAGAGGAATTCCATCCTGAGAGGTTTTTGGGCAGTCCAGTAGACTTCAAAGGGAACGATTTCCAATTTATTCCATTCGGAGCAGGTCGAAGAATTTGTCCCGGAATGCACTTTGCGACTTCTACCGTGGAGCTTGCATTGGCAAACCTTGTGCATCAGTTCGATTGGGAGCTACCTCATGGTGCGGCAAGAGAGGAACTGGATATGGAAGAGGCTCCGGGAATAACAATTAGAAAGAAACAAAGGCTGCGTCTTGTTGCTACACCTGCTTGTTTCCATCAGGATTCTTGATCGATATTAGTTCTTCCATGTCCAAATCCTAATATTTCACATCATTTCTTTGAAATGATTGGGGACTCTGTCTGCATATCTTCTAATGTAATAACGTGGGTTTGGTATGGTAGCAGCATGTTTGGAACAATTGCCACCCTTGTTTTACGTAGGGCTGTTAACGGGCCGAGCTGCTTAGGCTCAGCTCGGGCCCGGCTCGGTAAAAGTCCGGCTCGAGTTTGGCTCATTAGTCAAATGAGTCCGAGCTCGAGTCCAAAATGAGGCCCGTTTAAATCCGAGCCCGAGCAGCTTACAAGCCCAAATGAGGACTTAGTTCAATTAACAATTTAATTAGATCCCAATTAAACTTGGACTCAACCCAATTAAATTTTATTTGGCTTAATCAATTTAAATCCTAATCTGATTGAACTCGGTTGTATTTATATCAGACCCAATCCGGGCTAACCTAAATCCATTTATTTTCTTTAAATCGTATTGGATTGACTCGAATTCGGACTCAATTCGTTAACCTGAACCAACCCGTTAATCAATTTAAATCTCCTTTCTTCTCAGTTTCTCGAGAACTTTCCCAACCCCACCTCCACGGCTCCACCCCCACCCACGACTCCGTTCTCCTTGCTCCCAAGACCGAAGCCGATGCCCCCCTCCCCGCCCTCCCCTCCGACAACGTCTACGACGACGAGGACGATGCCGCCGCCGCCGTACACCCGATCCCAGCTCTCCGAGAAGCTCCGCCGCCCCAATCTCTGCGCCCCATCCAGCCGTTCTCGCGGCGAGGCTCCCCCTACCTGGCTACCCCCCAGCTTTCACTCCCTCCCCCGCGGCCGTGCCAGTGGCCATGCCCGTGGCCGATGCTCTTGCAAGCAGATGTCAGAATTAACAACCTTTACTGGGCGTGACTTGCATGAGCTGGCCTGCATGGTGAGCAAGTGACAGTCATCAAACGAGCACCGTTCCATCCCTTGCAGAGACTCAGGAACATCAGATGGCTCCAAGAAGAAGGGGGTCCATGTCGGGGTCCCATCCTCAAACGAGTTGTGTGTAAGCCGTCGGATATCAGAACCATCAATCTTTGCAGTGAAAATATCCCCATATGGCTGGTAATGGTGGGGGTTGGAGATCGGTTCCGCCGACACCCCTGCATAGTCCGATGTGAACACCAAGCTCTTCGAGTCAGGACTGAACCAGGGGTGGCTGGTCCTTCTCCATCCCCACTGTGCACCGCAACGGATACTTTTTTTTGCTTTTAGTCCGACTGATAGATATGCTGCTGTCCAGGAAAGAGACAGAAAGCGCTTGTCATGAAACGACTCTAACCTTATCTCGTTCTAATCATCAGAGAATCTTTTTTTTTTTTAATTCTTCTAATACGGTGAGGTGAATCGGAGACTTAATGTTAGTTGCGGCAATCACGTGGTGCGACCTACGGCCAGTTAAAGATTTCGTGGTCGCAAGTCGTAAACTTGGAATTATCCAATTTGGTTCATATTTATCTCTGCAAAAATATTATCTGAATTGTAGCCAAAAAAAAAAAAAAAAACATTATTTGGATTCTGGTGCGCCAGATGGACCGAGAGGGGCTGGGCCTCAATGGGGAAAGCTTGGGCCTGCTCTGGTCTTTATATCTGAATTTTACTTTTACAAGTCCCATTTTTTTGGATTGGGCCTTGATGCATGGGCCATATTGGTATCTCTTGCCTTCTCTTTTCTTTTGTTATTTTTCCCTCCTCTCCTTTGTTTTTTTGTTTTTTTTCTTTTCTTGATGTTTTCTTCTCCCTTACTTTCGTACTCATTTTATTTGTAATGAAATATTTGTTTGGGGTCCTTTTCTTCTGCTTTGCTAAGAAAAAAAAAGACAAGGACACCAATGAGGAGCTCATGCCATTTGATCGCACTTAGTTCCAAGTTCGACCTTCCTATTCTTTATGCTCGGTTCAGTCCATAAGCCGACAAGGAAGTAAATGATCCGACTTTTGCTCCAATCTTCCTTTTGACAGTGTTCTAAATCTGCTTAGAAGAATGAAGGAAAATGTGGTTACTTATCTTCTCGATAGTCACAAATTAAGGATGCAACCTCTTACCATATACTTACGTTTCTTTGCCATCATTTTCTTTGTATTGAACCTATGTTAAGTGGGCCCAAAATTTTTTGGTAGGTGTTCCATCATAGTTTGACAAATTTGAAGAGAAAAAAAAAATGACCGGAGATTTGTAAGATTTGTGGCGGTAGCGGACGGTTGGGCCCACTATGGACTGGGTGTAGCTCATTATACGAACCGATCTGATTTTGATATTTATTTAGTGATAGCTATATTTTTGTACTCTATTTTTTTTATTATAGTAAAACTTATGCCGAACCATATTTGTATATGCTGTGCTTATTTTTTTCTCTCTCTATTTTTTTCTTTTCTTTTCGGATCTTTTCATTTCTCTTTATTTTGAGCCTCTAAGTATTCTGTTTCATCGAGATCTGTTTTAGCAAGAAACGAAATTGGTGGAGAAAACTATTGAAGAATTTAATGCTAGTTGTCGATTTTTTTTTTTAGAAATTCAAGTTTCCATTAAACTATAATTCAACATGAGAACCATGCGAATGAACCAAGTGGGGATGCTTCTGAACAAAGGGCTCGGTCCTCATGCCGTGTAAGGACCGGCAAGTCGCCTTCCGCAACTATAAAGAGAGTGCGGGGCAAAAAAAAATAAAAAATAAGAAATTATTTTTCCATCCCTCTAAAGATTCCAGTATAACAATAAATTTCCGTTGACTAGTCTTATAACAACCCGTCTAATAATTTTAGTAAGTTTAATTTCCGATCCTTTAGAATATTTTTATGAGACGAAAATACCCCTCCTTATAAGTATTCAGTTTCTTCTCCCCAAACCGAAACTCACCTTCTTCTTCCCCCCCACCACGGCCGACGACCAGATCTCTGACCTTCAGGCCAAGTGCGACTCCCTCTCCGCCGCCGTCTCCGCCGCTGCCTCCCTTGCCCTCGACCTCCACCGGCGCTTCTTCCCCACCATCGCCGCCCGCGAGAGGATCCGGAGGAGAAAGGGTTTCGGCCGCGCAAGAAGGCGTGGAGAGCACAAGAAGCATATCACACAATGTTCTCGCTAGTTCAGAGCTTGGTCGAGCCATATTCTCTTCTCGCTTTCCTCTCGTTCTTCCCCTTCCTTCTGCTCATAAAACGAGCCCTGTCAAAAAGGACTCGGCTCCCACCTTCACCACTCAGGCTTCCATTCATTGGGAACCTGCACCAGCTGGGCTCTCTCCCTCATCGCTCTCTTGGGGATCTCTCCAAGAAGCATGGACCACTCATGCTTCTCCATCTGGGTCAGGCACCGACCCTCGTGGTTTCATCCGCAGAGATGGCCCGAGAGATCATGAGAACTCATGATCATATCTTTTCCACTAGGCCTTCTCTGAAGGTCGCCAGGGTCATGCTCTATGAATCCATGGACCTGGCTTTTGCACCATACGGTGAGTACTGGAGGCACCTGAGGAAGCTCTGCACCGTCCACCTCCTGAGTGCTAAAAGGGTGCGCTCTTTTGAGCTCGTGAGAGAGGAGGAAGTTGCCTTTATGCTACTGAAGATTTCCAGAGCTGTTACATCAACAGGCATGGTGGACATGAGCGAGGTGCTAAATTTCTTCGCAAATGATATAATCTGTAGAGTTGTTTCAGGGAAGTTCTTCAGAGGAGAAGGACGCAATGAATTGTTCCGGGAGCTAATCGAGGCCAATTCCTCTCTACTTGGGAGATTCCATGTGGAGGACTACTTTCCATTCCTTCCATGGCTGGATGCGTTATTCGGGTTGAGCACGAAAGCCCGCAGGAACTTTACAAGATGGGATGGTCTCCTCGACGAGGTAGTCAGGGACCATGGCGATCGGTTGAAGGAAGAAGGGCACGAGAATGACTTCGTAGACGTACTGCTCTCTCTTCAGAAGGATCCCAACTTGGAGTTCGCCATTAGAGAAGAGCACATAAAAGCACTCTTGCTGGTAAGCTGCCGGGTCCAAATTTTCTTCTATTTTCTCAATTTGTTTCTCAAGGCTTCTAGAGTACTTTGGGACATTTAAAATTTCTCCCTTTGAAAAAAAAAATGAAACTAGAATGCTAAAACTAATGAGCACTGCAATGATGGCACCCAACTAAAGAAATCTCTATCAAAGATTGTGTCCCGTAGTGAAGGCCACCAGGCAAGTGGCCACCCATTAGCTTAATGACTTACTTTTGGCTTGTTAAGAAAAGCTAAACATGATTAATTACTTTAATACGTGTTTAATCATATCATGCTGTGATGCAAGTAAGCACTTGATGAACCAGGCAAGTGCCCAGACTTGACGAGCAGTGAAAAATGAGAAAACATAGGGCATTTGCACTAATGGTTACCAAGTATACTAATGATTATGGTCCAACAAAGGAGAGATTATTACATGTGCTGCCACTAATGGTTGTGTTACCAAAATCTTGCAAATAGTTTCTTGAATTGTAGGTGCTGCCAACATTAGCAGGACATTGTTGTTGTTGGTTCTTATTAGCTTTAATCCATGCTCACTTTCCTTGAATGCTTTGTCCAGGATATGTTCGCTGCAGGTACCAATACATCCTATCAAACCCTAGAATGGGCCATGGCAGAGCTTGTTCGAAACTCAGAAGTCATGAAGAAACTACAAGATGAGGTAAGAGGGATAGCCAGTGGAAGAGGCATGGTGAGAGAGAAGGAATTGAACAAGATGGTCTACTTAAAAGCCGTCCTGAAGGAAGTCCTGCGGTTGCACCCTGCGGCTCCATTGTTGCTACCACGAGAAGCAATGGAGGATTGCCAAATCCAAGGCTATGATATTGCCAAGAGAACAAGAGTCATCATCAACTGTTGGGCAATTAATAGGGATCCGAAATCTTGGGAAGCCCCAGAGGAATTCCATCCTGAGAGGTTTTTGGGCAGTCCAGTAGATTTCAAAGGGAACGATTTCCAATTTATTCCATTCGGAGCAGGTCGAAGAATTTGTCCAGGAATGCACTTTGCGACTTCTACTGTGGAGCTTGCCCTGGCAAACCTTGTGCATCAGTTCGATTGGGAGCTACCTCATGGTGCGGCAAGAGAGGAACTGGATATGGAAGAGGCTCCGGGACTAACAACTAGAAAGAAACAAAGACTGCGTCTTGTTGCTACACCTTGTTTCCATCAGGATTCTTGACTCGATATTAGTTCTTCCATGTCCAAATCCTAATATTTCACATCATTTCTTTGAAATGATTGGGGACTCTGTCTGCATATCTTCTAATGTAATAACGTGGGTTTGGTATGGTAGCAGCATGTTTGGAACAAATGCGCAAAGTTGAAAGAGAGCTAGCAGGCTTGCATAGAAGACTCAAACATGTTGTTTGTAAGCATAACATTGTTGCTGGTATTAAGTCGATTATCTCCATATGAGAGTGATGCTATATATATATACAAGATTTTTGAATAAAGTTATGGAAGTGAGGGTGTGTACGTAGTAGAGCTTCAAGCTTTTCTTTCTTCTGTTTATCTTCCAGAAAAATTATGAAATGAGTATAGGGATGTCATAAATATAAGGCAGATGCCTACTTTTCCGCATATTGAAATCTGCATAGGAGGGGAAAACAGCTTAGAGCTGGGCATGCCCAGTTGCCACCTTGTTTTATGTAGGACTGTCAACGGACCAAGCTGTTCGGGCTCGACTCGGACCCGGCTCGGTAAAAGTCCGGCTCGAGCTCGGCTCGTTAGTCAAATGAGCCCGAGCCCAAAATGAGGCCTGTTTAAATCCAAGCCTGAGCCCGAGCAACTCACGAGCCCAAATGAGGACTCAGTCCAATTAACAATTTAATTGGATCCAAATTAAATTTAGACTCAACCTAATTAAAGTTTATTTGGCTTAATCAATTTAAATCCCAATCTGATTGAACCCAGTTGGATTTAGATCAGACCCAACTCGGGCTAACCCAAATCCATTTAATTTCTTTAAATCAAATTGGATTGGTTCGAATTCGGACTCAACCCGTTAACCCGAACCAACCCGTTAATCAATTTAAATCTCCTTTCTTCTCGATTTCTCTAGAACTTTCCCAACCCCACCTCCACGGCTCCACCCCCACCCACGACTCTGTTCTCCTCGCCCCCAAGCCCAAAGCCGATGCCCCCCTCCCCTCCGACAACGGCTACAACGATGAGGACGATGACGATGACGCCGTACACCTGATCCCAGCTCTTCGAGAAGCTCCGCCGCCTCCGCAAGAAGCTCCGCCGCCCCAACCCCTGTGCCCCATCCGGACGTTCCCGCGGTAAGGCTCCCCCTACCTGGCTACCCCCCAGCTTTCACTCCCTCCTCCGCCGCCGAGCCCGTGGCGCCCGCGGCCGTGCCGGCGGTGCTCGCAGCCGCCCCCTTCTTTCTTCTCTTCTTCTTCTTTTCTTTCTTTCTTTCGTTCCTCTCCTCCGACGAACTGCTGATGGGGATGGGGATGGAGCGGGCTCGGGCTGGGATGGGGCTGGGATGGGGCGGGCTCGGGCAAACGAGCCTTACGAGCTCAAGCCCGAGTCGGGCTGTGCCAAGCGAGCCCAAGCCCGAGCCGAAAATTTTATGGAATGAGCCGAGCCGAGCTCGTGGAGGCTCGGGCTCAACTCGGCTCGTTAACGGCCCTAGTTTTACGTAAAGACCCACTTGCATCATTCCATCATCTGAAGCCACTCCAAACTCTGGCTCACCTCACAAGAGCAACCCAACAGCCCCTTCTACCACCTTGTTCCTGAAACAATTTTTTTTTTTGTTTGAGAGGAAACCTTGATCTGAATCCCAAACAATCACCCTGGAAGAAAAGTTTGGGAACAAGCTTGCCAATTCATTGGCCCCGAAGATCTTGTCATGCCGCAGACGCCCCCTACCAATGGAAGGACGAGCGGCATCTGCATCTAGGTTGTCTCCAGCTTCTTTCTCATCTTCCTCATCACAGCAGGAGTTTTACCAGTTCTCTAGTCTCTACCTTGTCCTCCAGGAGTCGGAGGTGACTGTTTGGTTCCCATCGACCGCGATGATATTGGCCGGGATCCCTTGGGCATTCTGGACCATGACTTGCTTCTGCAGGTATCTGACGGAGAGGACCAGAGATCGGCAACCTTCTGCCCATGGAGTTGCAACAGTCGCACCGGCACCAAGCAGTAGGACCAGCAACATCAGTGCTGGAAATAATGTTTCAACTGGAGCAAGAACAAGTGGAGCGATGGTGGACGGCAATGCAGACGGCGAATTCCACGCCACGAGCAGACCAGCGAATTTTGACAAGCAAGGTTCGCCGCTTGCATCTCATGAGAGCGAAATGCCATTAGCTTTGTTAAGATCTTAGCAATGAGATTCTCAAGAGCTCCTAGCAAGTAAGAAACCTGTAATTATGCTGCATATTGGAGGTCAGGATATTGATGTTATTACCAGTATTAGACCATCAATTTAAGTTAGAGATGAACAATGGAGGCAAAAGAAGACTGTAATCTGATGACCTGTTCATGTCCAATCGAATTATATAGCTCAAGAGTTACCATCTGAATTGCTGCATCTGATGGGTGATATATAACTTCCCTAGTGTAAGAATTTCCTGTTTGATCTAAGCAACTCCTAAAAAACAATTGCACTTTGTTACATCCAGATCTTCAGTCCCCATTCTCTGAACTAGTTTTCCAGACTTTGTAGCTTCCCTATGGTGTACATATTTAAACCAACTCTGTCAATATTTTTTTTTTCAAAAAAAAAACACACTAGCCACTGGCACTACTCGACATTTATCTGACGTACATTAAACACTATCTATGATCAACAAGAGTAGCATTGACAAATATCAAATCAATAGATGCATGCAACTCGAAAAATATTAGTCTCCAGGATTGATGCCACTGTGTGTTGCGACATCAATCTAATCACAAATTTGAAGTATGTGCAAGGGAATGATTTCTTATATGTTTATAATAAGAGAAATTCCTAGAAGATTAGTTCCGTGTATTGTGTTCACAAGAACATTTTAATAGAAGAGAAGAGAAAGGTCTGCTATTATTTACTTTGTTATCATTAGCACTTCACGGCTGGATGGGGGGATGATCTGATGACAAAAACAGTATATATTGCTCCAATTCTACTCAGCAGTCACTTTTTATCCTTAATAGCTCAACAACTTTCTTTACAAAATAATCCTATTTAAAGATAAACAAATAAAACATGCAAAGCAATCCTTTCTCAATAGTAATTGCTTTAATTACATAATACTATTTAAAAAAAAAAACTCTAAACAATTGGTCTGTCACATACACTCACTTTGATATCCTTAAATCTTATGCAACAGAAAATATGATCAAATCAAATGATTCATACAACTTAATCATGCATCAAAAGGGCCTATTTTTATAAACCTATAGACCAATATGGCATCCATCAACGAGCTAATAGCTTTGAATTTTCATCCTTCCAATAACCAAAATCCATGGGCAGCAAAATAAATAATCAAGTTTTGACAACCAGCAATATCCAGGAGTTTTTAGCACTTCAAGAGGTGCTAAAAGTCCAAGAACAGCACTAAAAGCTAGACAATTCATCTTTCCATACTTTGTTATGCACTTGCTGTATTCCTAGGCAAAAATAAAGAAATCATAATTTGGCAACATATTTTGGTCATATAAAGAAGAAAAAATTAACTCGAGGTCAACTGAGTAAGATACTTGCATTCCAACATAAATGACTAACTTTGATCTAGCTTTGAGCACAATTTTTTCCTTTAGATTGAGATGATATGATTATGTAGTCGAAAGTATACTGCCCTTTAGACATTCAAGCCTATTTTGCATTTTGCAAAATTAATGAACCAACACCTTGTGTATAATGTGCAAAATTAAAGCAGAACATGAGAAAACCAGTTTATTGTTTAATAACAGATTCATTCATTCATCTCATTGGTGAGACCTTGTTTAAAGACATACTCGGAATACTATAAAAAATTCAGAAGTGTAAGAAGCTGTTTTCTAGAAAGGTTCTCTACAATTTTTAGTGGAGAAGAAACAGGGGATATAAAACAACAGGAAAAGATGCTAAAGATACGACATAGACCTGTTAAGGTTTACCTGAAATCCCATGATGATTACCATATAGTGGGCTCGTGATTTATGTGCTTCAGCAAAGGAGCTTATATCCTTGATAAGATTAATAAAGTTTCCATGGGGGAGAGTAAAAACTCCAGTTACTAGTTTGCCTGTGACCTTTAAGAGAGAGAGACAGGGTCTGGTTTCAGGTTTCATCAGAAACAGCAGAAAAAGTTGGGCTTTAGAACCCAATTTTCAGGCTTTATGAGCTGCCACCTTTTCTAATTCATGAATGTGAAAATCAACCAAAGAACATTATACAAAACTCATTTCTTTTCAGGTTTCCTTTTACCCTGTAGTACTTAAACCTTACGAGCATGAAAAATCGCAAATTTTCTCCTTCCCACAAAGATTTGTCTTACACCTTGATCTCAAATTTTTCCTTGGATCCTGTTTGTAACACACTCAGAAATTTCCTGATCAGAACTCCTTGAAGTTAACTTTGACTGGCTCTAGCCAAAGTCTTGAACTAAAAAGCGTTCAATTCTTCTGATCGTTTTACCAAGATTTTGCAGCTTTTCTAAAACCATAGGTTGACACAAATCATCCCTGTACTAGGTATCTTCTACCCATACTCTAGTTTATCATGTCTAAGCAGTTCAGACATGCTGTAACAAACTGTAGTTTGCTACTAACCATGTGGTGTCTGGCAGTCCTATCAAACTAAGGTCCCCAGATGTTCATTGTTACAAAATTAAGGACTTATCATGCCCAGTTGAAATAATATTCACCAGTTAGTATTGAATTATGTGCAATTATCCTTTCATATCTCCTTTAGGTCTACAGTCACTGGCAGCTTTGAAGATTAGCCAAGCAAGCTACATAATACGTATTTACTTTTTCACATGCTTTTCTCCATGGAACTACTTTTGGAACCCCACCAATGCCTAAGTTCTCTCTCTTTCTTTTCTTTTTTTCCTCTCTAATCTGTCATGTACCACTTAACATTTGTCATGTGGGAGATGTTGATATAGTGAAAACTACAGTGTGCATTGATCAACCAACAAAACTAGTATAAGGAGTCTAAGATGCAATGCTTCTCCTCTTTGGTCTTTGATACAACTTGTGTCGTTAGTGGTTCCACAAGAATGGCCTATAGCATGTAAAAACTTTTGGAATCTTTTCTTCGCAATCTCTTCAAATATAATAATATCTTCCCACTAGTGCATAATTTCTAGATCTGAATATCTGAGTTTATTTTAGCATCTCTTATAACCTTTATGTAGAATGCAAATTAAAATGGCTGCATCCTTGCACTTAAAGCCAAGGTTGTTTTGGTTATACCTTGGTATTTTTCATTATGTTATGCAATTACTTCTAGGTAAATGAATTTGTTTTTTTCGTTGGCAGAAAAAACCCCTTCAACTGTTTTTGCACATACAAACTATCTCGTCCAATTCATCATGAAGGAATGTATCCTTGATGTTAACCACTTAAGATACTTGACAACTTTGATTAGTTTGTCCCATAGATTACCATTTAAACCTGATTATGATCCAGGACAAGCTCAACATTTAAGATGTAAAGGGAAAGCCTAGCCCAAACCCAAGTCTACTAATTTGGTAAGTTATATTGATTTTAGATCCAGCGAGGATCTAACCCAAACCTGACCTATTTATAGATCTAAAAGCATCAGTAGCTTCCTTCATATATGAACCTAATAATAGCCTCTTCATTATATACAACATAAATCATCAGAAACATGAGCATATCTGGTATTCCATCGATTCTTTGAGAATATTTTGCATCCACTCATTATCCAAGTGCAACAAGATCATCCGAACCATCTTTAGATCATATCCTCTCAATCTTAAGCGTTAATAGTTCTGATCCTCCTTGGAAATAGAAGAGCCTTAATTGTTCCCTAAAGTTCCTTTAGCTCTCAAACTTCACATTGCACTTCAAAATTAAGATCTTTAAAATCTTGGTTAAACTGAACATAGATACTAGATGTGAATAAAGCATGACATACATTAAAATAAAACTAACATGAGAAGCAGAAACCGAAAATAGAAGCAGACAACCAAGATTAAAGATATGAACAATCAAGAACACCTAAATAAATTGAGAGAGCAAGAAATAAATTCAAATATGTAAGAAAAGAATCAGTAACTTGCAAGTGCTCTCTATACCTCATGCTCGAACATATAAAAGAGCATTCTATATCAATGACTTTCCTCCCGCTAAACTCTTTCGACAACATCCTGGTAAGAGTGGTTTTAGAGTCCATATGGAAGGACCCTTAACATTAACCTGCCATACTCATAAGAATCCCAAGACTCTGTGGTTTGCCATATTTGAGCCGTGAAGCAAGGCAGAAATTTATTGAAGATAGTGAACCATTTCTTTACAATGTTCTCAAACCTGAATGACCCCAACTTGCTTCAATGAATTTTAATTTCCAATGAATTTGTGCACCAATTTTATGTACAGGAAGCTCTCAAATCCCAATGATAAATTCAAAGATACCATTTAAAACAGGATCCCTATTCACGACAGAGTGTGTTAAAGGTCAAAATCATTTCTTGTGCAAGGAGGAATAGGAAGAGATAACATAAATTCCAATTAAAAGATAGAATATAGTCACCTTTAAGTCAAAATTGGAAGTAGATAGGCTTTAAATTACAAAAGAGTTAGTCATAAATTGCATGAGATAGACCATCAAGGATGACCTTCGGTAATGCCCTTAACTCAGATAAAGACCTATCATTTTTGTTTCGGAAAAAAATAATCTTTAGAAAATAATTTCAATTAATATCTAAATTTAGGGAACAGCTGTTCAAGAATTTTGTGTAACATGTTAAGCGTTGTGCTAGTTCAATATTTTAAGAACTTCAATTGCACGCGCATAAGACAACTTGAATTAATCGATAATATTCATTGACTGAAACTATGTTGCAGAGCACTTACAATGAATGTTACTGCAAAAATTTAGGAATAACAATTAGAAATTATTCAAATGTTTTCTATATATAAAGCCCATCACATCCCAGCATACAAAATGTACCAAAGAGCTGGTTAGCTTTTGTTGTTGCATGTTGCCAGCCTAATGAAACAAGTTTTTATTTTGATGTACAAAACCGGAGGGAAAAAAGAAAGAAAAGGAAGAACAGAGGCATAAATGATGCAAGTTATAACAATAATAAACATCTTCTTAAAACTTGTAGCTCATCTTATTTACTGATCAATCTGTTAAGCTCGGATAGATAGCACATCAGTGGCACCAGAGTTCCACTTATATAAAATACATGTGGCTAACACTGCAGATATATAGACTACAAACTGCAGACATATAGATTACAAACTGCAGATATATAGACTACAAACTGCAGACATATAGATTACAAACTGCAGATATATAGACTACAAACTGCTGACATATAGATTACAAACTGCAGATATATAGACTACATATTTACTATTGTCATTCCAAATTCTCTTGCAAGCAGAAGTCAGAATTAACAACCTTTACCGGGCGTAACTTGCATGAGCTGGGCCTGTATGGTGAGCCAGTGACAGTCATCAAACGAGCACCGTTCCATCCCTTGCAGAGACTCAGGAACATCAGATGGCTGCAAGAAGAAGGGGGTCCATGTCGGGGTCCCATCCTCAAACGAATTGTGTGTAAGCCGTCGGATATCAGAACCATCAATCTTTGCAGTGAAAATATCCCCATATGGCTGGTAATGGTGGGGGTTGGAGATTGGCTCTGCCGACACCCCTGCATAGTCCGATGTGAACACTAAGCTCTTTGAGTCAGGACTGAACCAGGGGTGGTTGGTCCTCCCTCCATCCCCACTGTGCACGGTCTTCCTCAACCCAGTCCCATTCGGGTGAATCATGTAGATGGCAAAGCTCCCACTGCCCGGGTTATCCCTATCCGAAGCAAAGGCGATCCATTCACCGTCCGGCGACCAATTGCACATGGTGTCACTCCATGGCCCCTCGGTCAGCCGGCGGAGCCCTGCACTCTCCCCTTCCACTGCATCCATAATGTAGAGGTTCTTGTGCCCCGACCGCCCCGACCGGAATACCACCCATTTGCCATCCGGCGATGGGGAAGGGAATGCATTGTTCTCCCCTCCCGTCGTCAGCTTCTTGACTACAGGCTGAGAATTCTCGTCATCATCTTCAGGTAGAGTAATGGAAATGATATCGACTCGTGTGCTCTCTGAAGCAAACTCAGGACCATGGCTGGTGTAGATGACCCCTCTCCTCTTCCAATCCCAAGCCGTTGGGAAGGCATTCCCGGAGAAAATCTCCCTTGGCCCACCGGAGCCATCAGAATTCACAACATAAACCCCAGGAAACGAAATATAAGCAATCCGACCACCGTCAGGGGAGAAGGAAGGGAACGAGCCATCGATTCTAAAGAGAGAGAATACTTCCGGCGATGGGCTCTTGATATTCTCCAGCAGCAACGCAGGGTTGCCATTGCCGCCTCCCCTGCACCGGTGGTAGCCGATCCGGGAGGCGTCGGGAGAGATAAACGGATTGAAATGGTGAGAATAGGGAGCAATAGGCCGAGTCAGCTCCACGTAAACACTGCTTCCACCACTGAGATCAATAAGCTCAATATGTCGGAATTTGGACGTCGGTCTCCTCGTCGCCACCGCTACAATCCCCGGCGCACCAACCGACGCAGCCGGAGTGAAAGCATGGAAGCCGGGAGGGGTGATTCGATCCACCGAGGCCACCGATAGGGTGCTTCCAATAGTAATAGCGGCCCGGTAGACACTATACCAGCCGTCAGAGCCCCGGCGGTGGAAGTAGAGGGTGGAATCGTCGGCCCAGCAAGGCCAGCCGCCGTGCTCGATAAGCTTGGTCCTCGCCGACCCGTCCCGGGTGTGGAAGACGTAGATGTCGGTGGAGAGCTCCTCGACCTCACCCGACCAGCCCCGGGCGCCGGAGGAGGCGACGGCGGTCCAGTGGCCGGAGGGGGAGACGGCGGGGCTGAAGTCGGCGACACCGGAGGGGGTGAGGCGGCGGGTGCGGCCGGTGGGGAGGTGGGTGGAGTAGACGGCGGCCCAGCTCTGGCGCGGGGAGCCGGAGGGCTCGTGGGTGGAGACGTAGATGAGGTGATCGCCGGAGATGAGAGAAGGCCGGTCTTTCAGGGGGATAGGAGGAGGAGAGCGGGAGGATGAGGAGGAGGAGGAGGGCGGGGGGAGCAAGGGGGATTGGAGGCGAGTTGGGAGTTGGAGGGCCTCGCGTCGCAGAGGAGAGGATCCGGGGAGGAAGAGGTGGTCGAGGTAGACGTTGGAGTAGCCGTTGCGCTCGCTGATGTAGAGGAGTGAAGAGGAGTTGGAGGCGAAGAAGCCGTTGTAGTTGACGGAGACGCCGTCGGTGAGCTGGAGCTCGCTCTGGTGTTCTATTGAGATTGAACGGCAGGAGGAGGAGGAGGAGGAGGTGGCGAAGGGGACGGAGAAGATATCGAAGCCATAGCGGCTGCGGCCGAGGGTGGTGAAGAGGATGGTGCCGGGGTAGCTGCTAGTGGAAAGGGGGAAGAATATTAAGAAGAAGAAGAAGGCTAGAAGAAGTTGTGGGTTCATCTCTTTGATTCTCTGCTCTCTGACACTCTCTCTGACTCTGAGTTGGTTGATGCTTGTTATGAACTTTGTCCTGGCAGGAATTAAGAATTTAATACAGTGGGAGGGTCTACATTTGTGGAGGATAATCAAGCATCGTATATTTTTCCTGAGGATAAGAAGGATTTTGTCCACTTGTGAGATATTTGAAGTCAAGACAGGATAATGGAGCAAATCGTATATGGGGTGAGGGGTGAGAGTAAATCGGATCCGTTTTGATATCTAAATCCATGTAGGTATCAATAAATTTTTAAACATCCAACTAATATTTTTATCTATATTTATATTTATTTAAATAATTTTTTTTTGATTTGTAATATTTAATTCTATTTATAATTTTATTTAATTTTATATAGCACTTAAAAACTTTTAAACAAAATATATAATCATATTAATATATCATTAATTTGATTTACCATCTAATTAATAATATTTTAATTTTATGATAGTAAAATTTATTTATCTCACTTATATTTATATTTATATCAATAGTTTTAATATTGAATTTGTATTTATATTTATTTAAAATAAATATAAATATAAATTTTTGTATTTGAGTAATATTTGTGCTAGTTTTTATATTTATTAAATAAAATAAATATAAATATGAATATACCAGTATTCAAACTATATCTGATTTGTTTCTAGCTCTATATATTGTTTGTAAGAAAGATACATATTTGTGTCTTTATGGCTGTCATTAGTTATCCTTTTAGGCTGTAGTTAGCATCAGAAGGGGGATGCAGATTTTTTTCAAAAAAATTATCTTCTGATCCCTCAACATCTTTCATATTGCATATACATTCCAGTATTTTTAAAAGTTTCAATTAAGCTCTTCAAATTCTTAACTAACAGCAATGTAGTCCTGCTATCTATCCCCGTTAATTAGATCTTAACAGATTACTTTTAAGGCCAAAACATATCCTTCGCTTCATTTATCAGAAGAGGTAAGAGTTTTTTGGTTTTAATGGTGGCTGAATACGTGAACGTTGAAGGCAAAGGAGGGCATGGCAGTGGCGAGGAAAAGGTACGAGGAGGTTGGTAATAGTGAGGGCGAAGGCATGGATGAATGGTAGCGTTCTCAGTATCGTGGACAAAGGCCGGGAAGGACCTGTTGTCGAGCCAGGAGGAAAGCCATTTAAGGAAACAGCCATGGAGAGGTTGATGCGGGAGGAAAGCTGGTCGGAGATGGTGATGTTAAAGACGAAGAGGAAGAGGTAAAGGGAGGAGATGGTGGGCAGAAGAGAATGTGGAAGATGCTTAACCCGGCAAGAGGATATCTGTGATGAAGATGAGGGTGATCACGAGGAAGAACAGCAGTAAACCCGGCCGAGCTGCATGGGGTGAGGGTGGCAGAGAGGATGTTACCTAGGCAATGTCATCCATGCGAGAAATAAAATCTGCAATTGTTATCAATGTCAGCATTAACATCTTGCTCTTTCATGTTTTGACAAAAGCCTGGATATAAAATATGAAATTCCATCTTCACAGAAACAAAATCACAAAATTTATGCAATTAAATGCCTAAGAAGAGGATTAGAAGTATTGTAATCATAAGCATCAGTTGGAAAAACAAGTCATAATTGATGATGGACATTTCTAGGGTGGGATACCAAAGCTTAAGAATGTAGTACATAATTGATCCTGCCAAGCTTTAGATTGTAGCATATAACCGAAAGTTTTAAATATGAGAGGTGTATTTGCAAGACTGAGAGATGATTTGCAATAGACACAATTGAGGGTGTTAAATGATAATTATTATCATTATTATGATTTTGTCTATTGACAAGACAAGGAAGAATCGAGGCTCCGAAAGCAATGACATCACATTTCAGTATCAATAAAGACACGTACAAATTATCTTGGATATTTTTATATTGACATGACGGGGAAGAATCGACACGCCACCGGTAAAATATCAACTTTGATTTAGAGAGACCAGAGACCTCGATTACAAATTAATCTATTCCAAAAACTTGTTTAAATATGTGCTATATGCTTGAAAAATGAAAAGATATCACTCCTAGCTTTCCTTAAATTTAGGAAACAAACACGCTATTCTTTCTAGACAATACTAAATTTGTATTGTTTTTTCAAGAAGTGCCGTAACAACAGGTAACAAAAGCAGATAACAGTACATCATGAATTGGTTCCAGTACATTTAAAGCACGGATGACATTCTTAAAGAGCAAGTCTGATAAACTAACAGCATTACTAGTTTGTCCATTAAAACTAGCAACTGCTAGCCGAAACTATTCCTTGAAGCTCGAAACCCATATGTAGGCAAAGCAAATTAAACCACCGTCATACCAAACATGCCTGCAACTAGCGAAGTCCCTAGCATTTCATGTCTGGAACAACATGAAAAATCCCATCAAAAACAGGCAGTTGGTGACACCTGAATCCACTGACCTCTGCGGCTAGGAACAACACATCACGTATCTTCCTACAATATTGGCAACAGGAAGAGGTCCCCTGCTCTCCAAAGAAGAAACCGTCTTAGCTAGCATTCACTCACGGTGGATATACCCAAAAACTAGATAAATGATTTACCCCAGAATAACAATATAATGTGTATGAAGAACTCACCAGACATGCGAATCATAGCTGTTGTTCCGGTTGTCACCCATCACATAGACATGGCCTGCAGGCACGCGCTGCAAATTCCACAGGAGAGAAAATGATTGCATGAACTTTTAACAGTTGCATCACTTACACAGTACGACGCAAGCAAATTAATGGGATACAGACCAAGCAGACGATGATCCATCTGAGGCTTGTAATGAAATGATTCATTACCACGAAGCACTCGAGATGTCAACAACATGGAGCAGACCAGGCCAACTCTGAGATCTTCCTGCTTCCATTGTGCCTATTTCCCGGACACTCAGGTTAAAAAACTTGCATTCTCATAAGACCTGGCAGTAGCAACTCCTTAATGTTGTTCAAGAACACGCTCTGCTGGTGCATCATGATTAAAAGAATTATAACGAGGCTTATATTAGGAAATAGGGACACACTGTCGCTCTCATTCTGTAAACTGGTTTTTCTGCAACAAATTCTTCCTTCTGGGCAACTCCGTTGATGAAAAGCAGACCATGGTGAACCTGCAGTAAAGCAGAAGTGTAAATTCAATAACAATATGAAGACCTCAAACATGCGATTTATGTATGTTAAATATATACACGAATGTATGTGTTGTATGTATTACTGTTTTCTGAAACAAAATGAAATAAAAAGGTTTGAATTAGCATTGCAAATTTGTTGTAATTCATAGACAGAAAGGATCACTTGACCTGTACGGCCTAACATATAGAAATGGAAAGCAGTGCTAAGCCATCACATTATGTGATATTGTAAAGAGTGGCAGAGAAGTTAGGGTACGACGCAGAACAAAGCCTTTCCCCTCCACTTGCAGCATATACATAGGTAGCTCCTCACCAAACATGGGATGCTTGTGACCTTTGTTACATGGACTTGGATGCTTATGCCGGGTATGGGTGTGTCTGAGAATCCAACCTTTGAATATCTAAAAATTTCTTCTTACAAAGCTATGTCCAAGTGTCATTACCAGTGTCCAGGTTCAAATAGTCGGTATGGGTACCCTAGGCTAAATTGAAGGATCTGGAAAACACAGCTTGTAACAGCCCTAGCGGAGTATACATAATAATATCTGATGTGGGGATATAACAGCCTTGGCCCAAACAAAACCTCTTCATCAGGATCAACAATTAGAAGACAGATGATTTCTTATTACAGATCATGAATCCTAGATCTTATAACATCTAATCACGAGATCACAGCACTCTATCAATATGGAGTTACCTTGGGGATACCAAATCAAGCAGCCAGCCCTCTATCTCGACCCAGTGTTCTTTCAAGCATCATATGAAAATTACTATCTAGGTAGGACCTTAGGTGCTTTAACTAACATGTTAGTAGACGCAAGGACTCAAGTCCTAGGAGGACATCCCACGGAACACCGAGACAAGATACCTCCCGAGCGTTGAGACAAGACCATCCCGCCACTGTCCCAACATCCCAAGGCACGTCTTGGGGCATCCCCTATCCCAAGGGTCGGGACAGAGCAGAACGGCTGTGCGTCCTATTCCCTATTCCATAAAAAAACCAGGACAATCCTATCCCACGAGATTTAAGACCTTGAGTAAAAGATTTATATTTTTTTATAGCAAATTCTACATTTTATGCAAACTTTTCAGTGGAAATTACTTTCCACATAAATATCACATTTGCTAGGAAAATTTACATTCGGAAAAAAGTAGAAGCTTACTCTTTCTAATAAAGCAATGGGATTTGTTAATTCTAGTTTGTCAATTAAATTACTCAATTTGGTCATTCTTACTTGGATTTCCAAATTCATGACTTATTTCCACGTAAACTCATATGGCATTGTTAAAACCACAAATGAGGAAAAAGGATCACTTTATTATGATTTATAACTACTTTACACATTGGGCACTTCTTTGGTGCAGATAACTATCGTGGGCAATGTTACTTAGATACTTCATACAAATATCAAGTGCTGAAGTGTCCAGAAGCGTCGGGCAGAGATTTTTTGGAAAAAAAAAAAAAAAAAGTTAGACATATGCCCATGTTATATTCGTTCATTCATTCATTTATGCAGGTATGAAGGAATTTATATAAGCGTGCTTGTATGCAACACGTGCACATATATGTCTATGCATATCTGTGTATATGCATATGCACTAGGTATATGCATATGTTTGTGAAGAATTTGTTGCAGCAATTGCTTTCTGATTAGATAGAATACATAATCCTTTGCTAGATGTTATATAGACTTGATAACTTCTAAGTACCAAAATTTAGCATGTAAGCATGACAATATCATGGTAGGCTGATTTGAAGTGTCGGAGTGTCACAAAGTGTCCAAAGTCTCTAGATGTCTAGATACGGTGGAAACCAGTTCTTCATATGTATATGTGTATGAAGAATTTGCTGCACCTCTTGCTTTCTAATTAGATAGCATTCATAAACCTTTGCTAAATGTTGTATTAGACTTGAAAACTTCTAGGAATAAAAATTTAGCACGCAACCATGACAATATCATGGTGGGCTGATTTGAAGTGTCAAGGAGCATCATAAAGTGTCAGTGTCTTGATATGGCAGAAAAACCAGTTCTTTACACGTCCAAGTAACACTGGTCATGGGTGAGTGAAACTGGTATTGAGCCAGCTGTAGGCATTTGGGCTCTCTATAAACTAGATCAGCTTCTTTTTGAAGTGCGACCTTAAATAACTCCAACAATCTTCTTGAGTATCCTCGCGAGGGCCCGGTTCATTGACCGGCCCGCACACAGTTGGGCCAGTGGGCCAGGCCCATTGGCCGTTGCGGTCTCTAGCTCTCCAGGGGCTATAAAAGCTCCAAACATCCTCCCTCAAAAATAGGATTTTTTGAACCGACGTCGATGCCGTGGAGAGGGTCGTCGTAGTTCATCCCCGGAGCTAGGTAAGCCTCCCAACCACCTTGTTTTCCATTTTTCCCTACCCTTCCTCCTCCCGATCCACTCGAGAGGATAGGTAAATTAAAAGAGAAAAAGAAAGAAGGGTATACTTTGGATTTTAGATTGATCAATTAGGAAAATCTAAGTCTTGTGGACCAGCAATCAAAAATCCAATCAACGGAGGCTTTCCATCATCACGGAGTCCACAGAGGGATTGACAATTAACAATTAAATAGCTGTTTTTATTTCTTTGGGCCTCTCAGGCCTTCCATTCAAGAGAGAGAGAGCGTGACATTTTTTTTTGAATTTAATATACGCATGATTTTCCGCATATTTTATTGTTTATTGCTTTGGGTATAACTTTATGCTTATTCTTAAAAATTGACAGTAGATTTTCATGTCTAGGGTCCCCATTAAAATTGACAGTAGCTCCGACACCACTTCTCGCCGTCAAGTTCGACACCGCTTGTCGGGACTTGAGTTCGTCGTCGAGTCCGACACCGCTTCTGTTGATATTTCGGATTTTATCATTTTCAACTCTCTTATATTTTGATTTGTTTGCAGTGATTGTCTTAATTGTTTTGTTTGATAATAGTATTTTTAGATTCAAATGTCTAATAGAAAATTTGAATGTGGATGTGAAAAAATTAAAAAAAAAATCGAAAAATTCATTCAATCTCAAAAAAGAGCTCTAGATAGATTTGTTGTCATAAACAAACAAAACACTACATCAAGTTTAATTCAAAACGAAATAGAGTTTGAAGATGACATAAAAAGAACGAAACAAACATCTACTAGAACTAGTTCTCTACTGAAGAACATAATGAGAAATTAGATGAAGATAGGATAAACAATGATAGTGTAGAATTTAATGAAACTAGTTCTATTTCTACAAATATATATGATCATGGTCAATAAAAAAATATTGATACAAAGTTGAGAGATCTATTAGTGAAAAGAGGTCCAATTAGAGATTATGATCTTCATTTTTCTAGAGATGAAAATAATAGACACTTCTCTACGATACATTACATTCATAAGTTACCTAATGGTGAAAAATATGATAGAAAATGATTAGTATATTCGAAGAATTTGGATAAAGTATATTATTTTTGTTGTAAATTATTTGATTCAACGCATAGCATGAGTCACTTAGTCAATAAAGAAACTAGGGACTGAAAAAATTTAGGTATCAAGCTCAAAAATCATGAAATAACTAATGCACATATTACTAGCATGGATAAGTGGATTGATTTAGAAGTGAGATTGTTGAAAAACATAACAATTGACAAAATTCTACAAGAACAAATAAACCAAGAGAAGGATCATTGAAAAAAGTACTATTTGAGAATTATTGTTGTTGTGAAAAATCTTGCAAAAAATAATTTAGCATTTTCGAGAAAGAATGAAAAGATCTACCAAAGCAATAACGAAAATTTTCTAAGTATTATTAAAATGATTGCAAAATTTGATCCAGTAATGCAAGAACATGTTCGGCGCATTTAATATGGTGAAATTCATAATCATTATTTAAATCATAAGATTCAAAATGAATTGATTCAAATATTAGCATCTGAAATTAAAACTATAATAATTAAAAAGATTAAAGTAAAATACTTTTCTGTAATACTTGATTGCACTCCTGATGCAAGCTATCAAGAACAAATGATCCTAGTTTTAAGATGTGTAGATGCTTCAACAAGTCCCGTAAAAGTAGAAGAATATTTTTTAGAATTTTTAGAAATAGATGATACCTCTAGAAAAAGTCTTTTTTGTGAACTTATAAATATACTAGAAAAACATAAACTTAAAATTAATGATATTAGAGGATAAGGGTATAACAACAAGTCTAATATGAAAGAAAAACATTAAGGTGTACAAAGAAGATTATTGGATGTAAATTCTAAAGCGTTTTACATACCATGTGAATATCATAACTTAAATTTAGTATTATGTGATACTGCTAACTCATGTCTTAAAGCTATATCTTTTTTTGGAGTGATACAACGAATTTATACCTTATTTTCTTCTTATACAAAATGATGAAAAATTTTACAAGATAATATATCCACATTGACTCTTAAACCTTTGTCACAGACACGTTGGAAAAGTCGTATTGAAAGTGTCAAAGCAATTAAAAACCAAGCTCCTAAAATAAGAGATGTCTTAGTTCAATTAGTGAAAACTAGTGAAGATCCTAAAACAAAGAGTGAAGCCACATGCTTAGCTACATATGAGATTGAAAATTTTAAATTCTTATTGAGCATGAATATTTGATATAATATATTGTTTGTTGTTAACTCAGTTAGTAAGAAAGACATGTATATTGATATTGTTATAAATCAATTAAAAGATCTTCTTTCTTATTTGAAAAGTTATAGAAAAAACCGATTCATGACTGCTTTGGTTTCATCTAAAGAAACTGCAATTGAAATGAAAATAAAACCTACATTTCGTAATAAACGTGTAATCCGTAGAAAAAAATAATTTGATGGAAATAGTAATGATGAGATAGAAAAATCAACCGAAGAATCTTTTAGAATTGATTACTTTTTATATATAGTAGATCAAGCTATTTCTTCAATTCAAAATAGGTTTGAACAATTCACCATACATGAAAATGTTTTTGGTTTTTTGTTTAATTTTAGAAAGTTAAAATCTTTGAATGAAGAGGATCTGAAAAAGTATTGTCATAATCTTGAAAACTTTTAAAAGCATGGTCAATATTCTGATATTGATGATCTTGATCTGTTTTCAGAGTTAAAAATTTTAAAAGAAGTTTTATAAACAAAAACTAGTACCCCTATTGATACTTTACGTTTTATAAAAAAAACAGATTCTTTTTCAAATGCATGCATTGCTTCCAAAATATTGTTAACTAGATCTGTAACAGTTGCTTCTGCTGAAAAAGAAATTTCAAAATTAAAGTTGATAAAATCTTATTTTCGGTAAGGAAAAAAATAGTGCACAGGGTACATACCTCGACACAGTCTCCGGCCTTTGCAACAATCCTTTTTATTAAAACATCATCCTTCTTGAATCCAAAATCCTGCAAACAGAACCAATATGAGAGACCCAAACCAAGAATAGGAGCAGAAAGTTAAAACGAAAATATTTCTCATGGCAAAACCAAAACCTGTAAACAAGTAGGGGCCCTGAAAAGGACAATATCATCCACGGAAGGGCTCCTGAAATAGTATGAAACCTGGAAAAAAGAAAGCAAACATTAATTAAGAAACTTAAAAAAAAAAAAAACAAAGTTATGATATCCAGAAGCCACAAAAATTCAAATGGACACAGAACTCCAACAATGCTTAGCTTCCTTACCTTTTCAGCGATGATCCGATCACCAGCACGGAAAGTAGGGAACATGGAGGAAGAGGCAATGTAACGGACTTCAGCAAACATGGTCGATATCAAGAGCAGCACAAGAAAAAGTTCAAGCCCATCAACCCCCGGCCACCACCGCCTTCGAAGAGACATCCAGCTCCCCTTCCCATTAGCCTCATTTCCAATCGCCACGGCCTCACTCTCCAAGAGAGAGTGAGAACGGGGAGGACTCAGAGACATCAAGGATTCATGGCACGGCATCCATCGGAGGGAAGGGCAAGAGAGAAACTGGGACAGCCACCACGACTTCAGGAACCGCATAACACAAGAGGAGAAATTGAAGAGGAAAAGGAGAGGACGGTGACGGCAAGGAGAAATGGAGGAATGGAGTGGGCGGGAGATCATGCGAGGAGGGGTTTTAAACGGACGGAGAGGACACGGATGCGGCGGAGGCGCTGGTCGACGAAGCAGTGGAGGGAGCAGTGGAGGGTGGGAAGGAGGCGCCGGGCGCGGACGCGCAGCTCCAGGAGGAGCAGATCAAGAAGGAATTCTCCCAAGATCAGGGGCTTCTGCGAGTGATTTCGGTCGTCTGGAACAAAGGAGGGGGATGGAGAAGTGAGGAGGAGGAAGACAAGGAGAAGGTACAGGAGATATTCAGGCATAATAATAGCTCTAATGAGGATGGAAACGGCACGAAAGAGGTCTTTCTTTAGAGAGGGGAGGAAGCGGTGGACGAAGAAGCCATAGGAGGGGAGATCTCTCTTCTTGAAGAAGCTTTTGGGGAGCAAGAGGGGAAAATGGAAGGAGAGAAGGGGAGGAACTAAAAAGAGAGGAGAGAGGAAGGAAGTCAGACGCGGGTCTGGATTGTCGGAAGATGGGCCCAAAGTTTCCTTGCTCTCCAAGTTTCTCCTACGGGCCCGAAAGTGGAATCGAGCTCTCGGGTAATGCGTTCACACACGCCACAGACACAGGTTTGAGGTCTCAGTTACGACATCCTTTAAAGCCCAGATGATGGATAGGGGAAAAGAAAAGGTAAAAAATGGAAATCTAATATCCCATAAGAATACTTTTTGAGCTCATAATCTGTGGAACTAGAGGAGCCTACCTCTCTGTCTATGAATTGAAGGAGGGATCAGCCATAGTCTGCTCCATATCAAGTCTCACCTTTCAAATATCATGTGGTTGTGGCTCTCATAATCTTCAAACTGGTCCTCGCAAAGTACAATATTGACATCCTTAATTTTCCCTATCATCACACTACTAAGTACAGACAATGTGATTAAGTGGATGTGTCTGCTCCATGATTTCTTGTACACTCATTGATTTGCTTTATAACAACAATTAAAAGAAGTTGGAGGATATTTAATTCTAGTTAATAAAACATTGAGGACAGTTCTATTTCACCCACAAAGTTTACATACACCACTTGTTTAAAAACAAGTAATAGTTGTTTGGTCATCGGCATATATTTATCTTAAAAAAGGGATATTACTAATATCCTATTAGCATTTGTATACCAAAATTTTATTTTTTTGAGAAAATTATTTGATATGATACGAATTTTCGAACCAATTTAATTGCATATGGCTCAGTCCAGCAGCAGATCCTAGTTATTTGATGTGGGCCAGTCACTGCAACTGACAACAAGTTGGGCCAGGATATCGGCCCTTGCAGATGGAAGCCACACCTGGAACCTTGCGAAAGAAATATTTTCATATTGGCCCTTGGCAAGAGGTTTTGGGTAGGCCAGAACGTGAACAAGATGGGAGCCAATACTAGTCTCTATCCTTGCATACAACATTGTCATGCATGATTGACGAACCATCAAATGAAAGCCCATACCTTGAATGGGACGGACCAAACTTGGAAACCGTTGAGCTACATAACCGAGTGATAGACCATAGAGATTCAAAAGAGACTAGAGAATGAAGATGATTTCTGCATTCCAAAAAGACCTGAGCATCTGCCTAATTTTGTCTCAAAATAAAGATGATTCATGCATGCCAATGAATAAGGGACACGTGCTGGCAAATATTTTTTATGTAAATCAGCATTTAAATCATGTTAAGGTTGGATAAGTCCTCTGATTCTTTCCAAGCTGTGTTATACAGTAAAAATTTCATTGGTTGATTTTGCTCAAAAAAAAAAGAATCCATTTATTGATAGCAAAATTTTTCTTTTGTCCCTTTGCAGTAGATGGGAGGAAATAAGGAGACCCAAAAGCTAAACATGAAATGAACATGTCAGTAAGCCCTCAATCACGGGAATAGAACATTTAGCAGCCATGCTTTGAATAGCAGTTCGTGATCCACAGAACCTAGGTTACGAAGCATCTGCAAGGGCTGCACAGCAATTAGCTTCAAAAGGCACAATTCTCCGCTGCTAATAAGAAAAGAGAGAGCATTATCACCATAAGCAGGGAAAACAGCCATCAATCATATAGGTCCAATAAATGAATGTAAGCATTATTAAATAAGACTGAAGCTCCACATGAAAAAAAAAAAAGATGCTGTGATAAAATGGAGTGCTCTTTACCTCGCATGTGTCAAATACAGGGATGAAGTAATTACGCATCATCTTGATAATCAGCAAATAACTCTAGCAGTTGTTCATCAGTCCACTCTGCAACTGAAACTCTTGAAATCAGGTTTTTCGATCCATTTGTTTTAGGGTCAGGCTTGGCAGGTATAATTGCCGGGGTTGCTGCAGCACTAATGCCGCATGGCATGTTTCGAGCAAGACCTGTCATTCTACCATCCATCATCATTCCACAGTTTAAGTTTCCTCTCGCTTCCTTGGCAGCAGTATTTTCCGCTCCCTCCCTAAGTGATGGCTTTCCTGCTGCTGTCCCCAGCCCAATTTCCATGCTTGTTCCAAGGCAAAAGCCAGGTCTGGTAGATACATTTGTGGTGGCAGCTATAGCACTAGTGCTACATGGCAAGTTTTCAGCAGTACCTGGCTTTCGACTATTCAAAATCTTTTCACAATTCAAATCTCTTCTTACTTCCTCATCAGCAGAGCTTTCAATCCTGTGCCTCCATGAGAGTTCTATTTCAGTTTCCACCAGCCCGTAGAAAAATAGACAGTCAGAATATCATTGATAAATCAAAGATCAGCAAACAAAAGGAAACATTAAGGAAAAAAAAGAGAAAGGAAAAACCAGCAGAACCCTGATCAGAGGGGTGAAGTCTAGCTGTAATTGAAGGCACCATTTGTTTATGAGGGGGGCCACAGTCCTTATTGATAAGCTGTTCATGAAAAAACTTCATCACATTTTTATTTTGCAAGCAAAAGAAAAAAGTGCTCTGTTACGCATTTGATACCAAAGTAAGATTTGAAAGGATAAATTGTAATGGATGCA
Organism: Phoenix dactylifera; assembly: GCF_051530095.1. Taxonomy (NCBI): domain Eukaryota; kingdom Viridiplantae; phylum Streptophyta; class Magnoliopsida; order Arecales; family Arecaceae; genus Phoenix; species Phoenix dactylifera. The sequence goes on from NC_143191.1 coordinate 3,622,467, forward strand.
TAATACTCTCTAGGCATCACAACCCAAAGGAATAAAATGACCACACAATTTTGTTAACTGGGATTAGCAGGAGGAAAGTACAGAAATTGTAGGGCAAGAAAAAAGGAGAACTAGAAGTCAAATGTCATGTTTATCATCATCCAAGCCTTTTACCATCAAATATGGATTCAGCTATAGAGCACATTCTAAATCGAGAAGGTTCCATGTAAGTATTGGGCAGATTTTTTGAGCAGCTACCAACTTAAAAATCACACTCAAAAAATTGTTGTCAGGTTCCTGGCCAAGACTATGCAAGAGAGGGAGCACACTTTGAAGCTTACAAGGCCACTTGGCAGGTAATGTGATATACCTTATGTAAAAAGCAATAGATACCCATTTTATAAAGCATCTGCTTTTATACTGAATACATCATTGTCAATTAACTTAGGCTAAGGGTGGACTGGTATTAAATAAATAACTCACAAATTGTCGAAGTTTCATCTCTCCTATCTTCTTAATGTGCTAAGCACTCTACAAAGAGTTATATCGCTGGAACATGTTTCAGTCAACCACAAAAAGCGCAAGGTTATAATCAAGTTACGTGCACTCCGCTTCGATCCCCAAACCAAGGCATATAACTAATATTCATCTCAAAGCTTGTCTAGCAACTTTCTAGAAAAACATTACTTGAAATCTTTCTTCTTCAATATGTCTTCTCATAGTCCATGGGCTTTATCAGTTTATAATACTTCAGAAGTAATGCCATCAGAGAGGGTAAGCCTTGGCATAATTATAAGATTGCTTCATTGTGACCTGAAAGTCACGGGTTCGAAATATGAAAACAGCTTCTCCTCACGTAGAGATAACGCTACATACATCTGACCCTCCCCAGACCCAGCAATGGCGGGAGCCTCGTGCACAAGGGTGCACTTTTTAATTAATGCAATCCAACTCTCAAGAAATTATAGTTACCTAATTCTATAGTAAGCACTCCAAAACCAACTCTATTTGGTGGTCTTTTATATTGACATAGGACTGGATAATCACTAAAATATGTAAATTTGCTGATTGACAAGCAAGAATTCACATATTAAACAAGAAGAAATTTTATAAATAGAAATTAATTGGGGAAATGTTTATATCAATATTGCAATTTTCTCAATGAAATCTCAATAATGCTAGCAAGCAAACAAAGCTAATATTTCTCTATCAAAATATCATCTAGTTCAAATGTATACCATAAGTCTATACCAACCATACCATACCATATCATATTGGTAAAGCACTAGTAGCATGGCACCAATACACCCCTTAGTACAGGTGCATACTGACACATGATACCTCACCTTGTTCTTACTATGCTTGTACCAAGAGGTGTACTATGTGCTGATACAGTACAAAGTGTACCACTTCAATACTTGGTGTACCATTATGAAGATTGTGTTCAAAGGCGGAGCAAAGATTTCTATGTAAGGGAGGCCAGGTATTCTCGAATATTTTGATGTCATCATGCATTAGATTATTAAAAATTATAAAAAATAATTAATAAAAAACAACTATATTGTTGGTATCTGTCTGGATATAAAGATATCTTCTAATATATCTAAACAATTATAAATATTCATATTAAGATTTGAAATTTATAAAAGTTGTGATTAGAAAAGAATGAAAATGAGATCTCAATTGAAAGCAAACATGCATCGGCTTAAACAACAACCAAGCATGACTGGCAACGTATGCCATCTCGATACCAGACCCCATACCGCTACCATTCTATTACAATGTCAGTACATCTAGTACGAGGGCTAGTTCAGCGTACCAAGTGCCGATACACCCTCCATACCATGTATCGGCATAGTTAGTACACACCAGTACCAACCAGTATGACAAACCTTGATTGCTGGTAAACTTTGGTAAAGATTTTTGGAACTTTAGTCTTCAAGCATTTAGTAGCCATCTAGTTCGACTAGTGTGAATGGAAGACCCAAGATATAGAGGAAGAGAAATTAAGTTTCGGCCATCATTCATCAAGGTCATGATAGGGAGATATGTTTGTAAGTCCATTTTTCCATGATTTGGTTGGAGGTCATCTTTCTTTATTTGGAGGAATTTGTTGTTATAATATGATAGGAACTCCTTAAGATTAGACGAAAATCTCTACAAAAGGAAACAATTCTCATCTAATCCTTGAAAAATTTGGTTTAGTGGCAGACTTAGTAAATATTTAATACAAAGTATTGCCGTACCCCATTTCCACGTTCCTATGATTTGCAATCTCATATTAACTCAACATCAGATGGTTCTAATTTCTAAGTGGATTGGTGTTTGTGGGAAAGCCATCTCTATTTAAACTTCAAGGACAAATTTGACCATCACTAGTAGGCATTAAATGGATGGGAGTGGGAAACATGGCTGAGAGTAAGAGGGGGCACCATTGAGATTTATTTGGTCCTATAGGGGACTAAGTAGTGGGAACTGGTGGGGCCACAACACCCACAACTTAATACCTCAAATGGCTCCCCCAACCACCCGGCATAAGGTAGCTCCTCCCCTGACTGTGTTTAAAGACAAACTATATAAAGTAAGTCTTTTTCCCTCCCTCACACCATTCAGGCAAGTTGCAGCAAAATTTGGATAAAGATCTCAGTCAATTCCATCCAATCAGTAAGCTGAAAACATGTACTTCCTTACATCAAAGAAATTATAAAGCACTTTGACCTTGCAGATGTCAATTAAAAACCACGCCATAACCAAAAAAATCCTAATCCTATCTGCTTACTATGTCCTGCTGTTCTGCCCTTATTTTGTCCTGCTATTTCCTAGTCAAGGGCTCAAAGCAAAAGCTTTTAACTTCATTCTAGGTTATATCAGGAACCTTGTTCCTCTTTTGTGATCCTTTTTCATAAAAGCCAGCTTCTCTTCAAACCAAAGCACCCTGTACTCTTTCTGATACCATATCAACTTGATCACTTATCAACATCTTATCCTCTACGTTCTCATCAACATACTTTTAACACATCCATTCAGCAACTTTCCTTCCCTTATGTACATTATGTGCTTTCCACCCTCTCTGATAAAGCATTGAAAAAGGCAAAAAAGGAAAAAAAGGATACAAGTGTCCATTTTTGAAGTCAAAGAAAAGAAAATAGAACAATGTTTTGGACCTGATGCTGTAAGACAGTTCTCTGAATTCAAACTAGCAAGCAGTGACACACCGTACTTTAGAAGCAGGATTCAAATGCATAAACCCTGCCATAATTCTATAGAGCATATCTTTGTTTATACCTTTATTCATCAGCTAGTAGCTTCCCATATAAAGATAACAATTACTTTGTGCATCGCTTAAACATCAAGGACTTCATCTTTGGTGGCATTTCCGCTATCAGTCTATCACTGCATTCCAGATCCGGTTAATTTTGGGAACTTAATTAAGAAAGTCTATAATTTTGATATAACAATCACATATGTCCTCATCTAATCACATGAAATCATTGGAAAACAACAAAAAGTCAAAAATCATATGACTTCCTACATAATGGCCATTAATTCCTCTATGATAAGTGTGGGAGATAATGATTTAACATCAACCTTGTTTTAGGCATATCCCCATTAAAAACAAACTCATAGCACAAGAGGTACATGTAACAGTTTTAACTGCACAATAAATTCCAAAACATGGTGAAGATAACCTATTAAATGGCCATATCACCCATCAGGTTGCTGCTCAATATGCAACACAATATGCAGTGTCCAAATCAATGAGCCATACAGAAATTTTGCCTTGCTTAATGTTTACATAGTTTTCCTAAGCAACAAAGAAAACCTCAAGATAAATTTCTCTGCATAAAACCAATTTGGTTACATATGCGTGTTGAATAGCCAATAATTTCCAGGCATACCAACTTGTTCCTAATGCCTTAACAGTTGGATTTTTGACAGTTAGTACAACTTTTGACCATGCCAATTAACGGTTTACAATGTTTCAATGGTATTTCATTTACTCTCAACATATTGGTCTTTTTTATCTTTTACAGAGTGTCAACTCATCAAAGTTGTTGTTCTATATCATTTTACATTCCCTTGTTCTAGAAATCCTAATGTTATCTCAAATGCATTATAGCTCACTAAAACTACCAAATAGTATCTGTTGGGGGAAAACCCCAAGTCATACCGCCACGGAGGCGCGCGGCCAAAAAGCGCCGGCCGCAAAGGCGCTCGGCCAAAGGGTGCCGACCAGAGAGCACCAACCAGAGGGGTGCTCGGCTAGAAAGAGCCGACCAGAAAAGCGCTCGATTAGAGGGTGCTGACCAGAGAGGAAAGAGCGCGAAATAAAGGCGCTCGGCTAGAAGGCGCTCGACCAAAGGGCGCCGACCAGAAGCATTAGAAGCAACCCCGCCACAGGGCGCCCCATTGGGCGACCAGCTCGGCTCGGCACCCCTGCCGAGCCGATTGCCTTGACCAGATGTTCAACCCCTGCCTAACCCCCTGAGAGACTTGACAACTCCACTACAACCTGCCGCTATCTCCAAGCCGTCAAGGCATAAGATCTCCACAGGTATTTGGCACGACCTGCCATTAATGCATGAGACCCCCTCAAGTCTCCGATGCACTCAGTCATTTAATGAACACGGCTCAAGACGATCTCCGGATCACTGAACCATCAAAGCGTATGGCTCTCCCTGACCGCCGGTTCACTCGGTAATAAATGCACTTACCATCCATGGACCCCGGGCCTACCACGGCCGGCGGTTCAACCACTCCAACAGGTCCGATCGACCGTGACAACTCCCTGGTTCCGGTCTGATTCGGCCTTATATTCCACTACGCCATTAATGGGCCAAATCGTGCCCAATTATTACAAGAGAGGACAAACTCCCTGTCACCTCCCGGGCAACATAAAATCCCTCTATAAAAGGGAGCCTGGGAGGAAAGAAGGGGAGGATCGAAACACAAGTAAACAGCACAGACACAATTGAGCACAATATTCTCTTCATCTTCTTCACTCTCTGGCTCGCTCTCTCCACATATTTGCCCCCTCTGACTTAAGCATCGGAGGGCCGGCGCCGGGGAGCCCGGCCACCGGCTTTTTTGCAGGACGGGACAGGACAGGACGCACTCTCCTCTCCGCTCTCTCACACCCCCCAGGAGGGCACAGGAGGACGCAGCCGGCCGGCGCACCGCCGTCCGCCCTCCCCGCGGCGGAGCTCCTCCTTCCCCGGCTTCGCGGCGGCCCCCGGGTCCAATTTCCAGCAACAGTTGGCGCTAGAGGAAGGGACCGAGTTCGCTGCCACGAAGCTAAGAAGCAAAGGGGCTTCCAACGCCTCTCGACGTCCTCCACCCAGCCCTAAGCATTCCGTCCGAAACTCACCACCTCCGGCTGAGCCAGTTCATCAAGTTCGGCCGGAGCAGTTTGATGCCCTGGTGCAACAGGTACAGGCCCTGGCTACCGCTGTCCAAAGCCTGCAGCCCAGGGGCATCCCAACGGCACCGCCTCCTCCGGCTCGAGTTCAACCGGAGCCCCCTACAAGCGGACTTCCCCTTCGAGGTCAGGACTCCCAAGTCCAGGCCTCCCTCTGGAGAGAGCACCCGGCCAGGGGCTACGGAGGCTGGCCACAGCCTTCAGAAGCTGAGTCGGTTCCAGGGCAACCTGCGCTCGAACGAACCGCTGCAGCGATCTTCCAGAATGACGAACTCGACAAGAAGGTCGAGAAGCTGGAGCGCCAAATCCAGGCACTCCACGGGAGAAAATCAGAACGTGACGGCGACTTCGAGTTCACTACGAAGTCACCCTTCTCCCCGGAGATCGAAGATGAACCGGTTCCGCTACGGTTCAAGATGCCCCAGGTGGAGCCCTACAATGGCAAGGCTGATCCCCTTGACCACCTGGAGAGTTACCGGGTCTTAATGGCCCTACAAGGAGCCTCGGAGGCCATGATGTGCAAAGCTTTTCCGGCGACACTCCGAGGACCAGCCCGGCTGTGGTTTGCCGGGCTGAAGCCGAGTACTGTCTCATCCTTTGAGCAGCTCGGCAGACAATTTGCCGGCAACTTCGCCGCCAGCCAGCCCCAGCGACGGACGTCAGACTCCCTCCTGGACATTAAGCAGAAGGAGGGAGAGTCCTTTAAAGAGTATTTGGATCGGTTCACCGCCGCAACATGGGAGGTCCGGGAGCTTGACCAGTCAATCGCCATGTCAGCGCTAAAGACTGGATCCCGGTCTTACAGGTTCCTCTTCTCAATCGAGAAGAGTTTCCCCGCGGACCTCACCGAAATGTTCGCTCGGGCGCGGAAGTACGCCAAGGCGGAAGAGGCCGTGGCAGTTAGGCGGGGCGGGACCGAGCAGAACCCCAAGAAGAGACGCCGCGAGGAGCGCGGCCAGCCCAGAAGCCCGTCTCCGCGACAAGCTAAGAATCCGCCCCGCCCGAAGAGTCCACCCCGACTGAGGGGACCGCCACAGCAGAGGTCACCACTCCGCCCAAGGTTCCCACTACGGGCCCGTGCACCCGAGGAGAGGTATGAAAAATACACACCCCTTAACGCTCCTCGGGCTGAAATCCTCATGGAGATTGAGAGTCGGGATTGCATCCGGCTCCCATCTCCGAAGCCAGACACCAGAATCCGGCGTGATCTCCGGAAGTATTGCCGTTTCCACCGGGATCACGGCCATGATACCGAGGAGTGTTACCAGCTCCGAAATGAGATCGAAGCACTCATCCGCCGAGGGGTGCTCGATCGGTTTGTGCAAGGCCGGCGTGAAGGGAAGAAGCCCGCCGAAGGAGCAGCACAGCCTGAAGGTTCAAATGCCAACAGGCCCATCGTCGGCGTCATCAACACTATCCGAGGCGGGACCTCGGCTGGGGAGGCCTCAGGGGAAGAAGCCTCCTCGAAGCGCCCGCGCACCTCTGAAGCCGTCTCCTTCTCAGATGATGATCTAGAGGGAGTCGAAACTCTCCACGATGATGCCGTGGTCATCTCCATGATCATAAATAAATTCGATGTAAAACGCATCCTGGTTGATAATGGAAGCTCGGCGAATGTTTTGTATTTTGGTGCTTATTGTAAAATGGGGATGACAAAAGAGCAACTACGGAGGATGAATGCTCCGTTGGTTGGATTCACTGGGGATTCAGTCCCAGTAGAGGGCGAGATCGACCTTCTGGTCACAGCCGGGCTCGCCCCTCGTGAAAGTACCGTGGGTATGAGCTTCCTTGTAATACGCCTGCCCTCGGTTTACAACGCCATCCTCGGAAGGCCAGGACTCAACGCCCTCCGAGCAGTGGTCTCGACTCACCACCTGCTGATGCGATTCCCCACCAGCCAGGGAATCGGTGAAGTTCGAGGGGACCAAATGGTGGCAAGGCGATGCTACCTAGCGACCCACGAGGCAAGACGACCAGCCGAGGTACCTGCCCCATCAACTGACCAGCCCTCAACTGAAGTTATGGAGGCACGGGTCAACCCCCAGAAAGAGCAGGTAGAGCCTGGTGAGTTGTTAATTCAAGTTTCCTTACGAGAGAACTTTCCCGAGCTAACCGTGCAGGTCGGCTCTGGCCTTGGCGAACACGAGAGGAGTCGCCTCGTCAACTTCCTACGGGACAATATGGATGTCTTCGCATGGTCGCCTGCAGACATGCCGGGGATAGATCCGGAGGTCACGGTCCACCGGCTTCAGGTGAAGCCGACCTACAAGCCCGTGCGACAAAAGAAGCGAGGCACCGCCCCTGAACGACAACGAGCAGCAGCCGAGGAGGTCGGCAAGCTCCTTGAAGCCGGCTTCATCCGGGAGATATCCTACCCGGAATGGCTCGCCAACGTGGTCCTCGTCAAGAAAGCCAGCGGGAAGTGGCGTATGTGCGTGGACTACACCGACCTGAATAAAGCCTGCCCAAAGGACAGCTTTCCACTCCCCAGCATCGACCAGCTCGTGGACTCCACCTCGGGTCACGAGCTGCTGGCATTCATGGACGCCTTTTCCGGATACAACCAGATCCGCATGGCACCAGAAGATGAGGAAAAGACAGCCTTCATCACCGACGGGGGAACCTACTGCTACAAGGTAATGCCATTCGGCTTGAAAAATGCCGGGACAACTTATCAAAGGCTGGTCAGCCGAATCTTCAAAGACCAAATAGGCCGAAACATGGAGGTCTACGTGGATGACATGCTGGTGAAAAGCAAGGTGGCGCAAGACCACATAGCCGACCTCAATGAAGCATTCTCCACACTCCGAAAGTACCAGATGAAGCTCAATCCAGCTAAATGTGCATTCGGGGTTACCTCCGGCAAATTCCTCGGCTTCATCATTACACAACGAGGAATTGAGGCCAATCCAGAGAAGATCCGAGCCCTCCAAGAGATGGCGCCTCCCAGGACGGTCAAGGAGGTACAACGGCTCACAGGCCGAGTCGCAGCCCTCGGGAGATTCATCTCCCGCTCGGCCGAGCGCTGCCTTCCATTCTTTGCAGCCCTCAAGAAGCCGAAGAACTTTTTGTGGTCGGACGAGTGCCAGCAATCTTTTGAGGAGCTCAAGCATCTACTGGCTTCCCCTCCCCTGCTCACAAAGCCTCAACAGGGAGAGCTTCTTTATCTATATCTAGCTGTCTCCCCTGTAGCAGTAAGCTCGGTCTTGGTCCGAGAGGAGGGTAAACTCCAAAAGCCAGTATATTACACCAGCCGGGTCTTGAGGGACGCCGAGACCCGATACTCCAAGCTGGAGAAGACTGTCTATGCTCTGGTCATCTCAGCTCGAAGGCTCCGACCCTACTTCCAAGCCCACACAGTGGCCGTACTGACCGATCAGCCGGTCAAGCAGATCTTGCAGAGATCAGACCGTGCGGGCCGAATCACTAAATGGGCCATCGAGCTCGGGGAATTCGACCTCGAGTACCGATCCAGACCGGCGATCAAAGCACAAGCGCTCGCAGACTTTATAGTCGAGTGCATCGTACCGGACGAGGCCGAGCCCGAGCCTGAGCCACCAACGGAGCCGACCCCGAGTTTGACATGGACTCTGCATGTCGATGGCTCTTCAAACTCGGGGGGTAGTGGAGCGGGACTTATCCTCACCAGCCCGGAGGGGGTGGTCGCCGAACAAGCCTTGCGCCTCGAGTTTCCCGCTTCCAATAATATGGCGGAGTACGAAGCGCTTGTCGCCGGGCTCAAGCTAACCAAAGAGCTAGGAGTGAAGGACTTAAAGGCCTTCAGTGATTCTCAGCTCGTCGTCAACCAAATTATGGGCGACTTTGAAGCCAGAGATCCGACCATGCAGAAGTATCTTCAGAAGGTACGGGATCTCACCTCGACCCTAGATTCTTTTCACATTCAACATGTTACCAGGTCGGAGAATCTCAGGGCCGACCAGCTATCAAAGCTGGCGTCCTCTCGCATGAGCGAGCTTCCCAAAATGGTAGTACTGGAGTATCTCCAAAAGCCCAGTACAGACGAGCCTGAGCAGACCCTCTGCACTGAGTTCGAGCCAAGCTGGATGGATGAACTCACCAGCTACCTGCAAGACGAAGTCCTCCCCACCGATGAACGAGAGGCTCGCCGAATCAAGCGCTCCGCCACCCGATACATATTATATGAGGGAAGGCTCTATCGGAGATCTTTCACATCTCCCCTCCTCAGATGCCTCCGCCCAACGGAGGCTGATTACGCCATGCGCGAAGTCCATGAAGGAATTTGTGGAAATCATCTGGGAGGGCGAGCACTGGCCCACAAAATTTTACGCCAAGGATATTATTGGCCGACACTCCAGAAGGACGCTATGAACTTCGTCCAAAGATGTGACCGGTGCCAGAGAAACGCCAATGTTCAACGCCGACCTTCGGCTCCCTTGACTTCAATCAGTTTTCCTTGGCCTTTTGCCCAGTGGGGAATTGACATTCTAGGGCCACTTTCACTGGCCACCGGGCAAAGGAAGTTCCTGGTCGTCTCCATCGACTATTTCACAAAGTGGGTGGAAGCTGAGCCCCTCGCCCGGATCACCGAGCAGAAGATGCGGAATTTCGTCTGGAAGTCCATAATCTGCAGATTCGGGCTTCCCCGCATCCTCATCTCTGACAACGGTCGCCAGTTTGACAACATTCACTTCAGAGAATTCTGCTCCGAGCTTGGCATTGACCACCGCTTCACCTCGGTCGCGCACCCTCAGACGAACGGAGAAACCGAGGTAACAAACCGTACTATTTTGCAGGGTCTCAAAGCCAGGCTCGACAAATCCAAAGGACAATGGGTCGAAGACCTATACAATGTCCTGTGGGCTTACCGGACCACGTTCTGCGTCCCCACCGGCGAGACTCCCTTCAACCTGACATACGGGACGGAGGCTGTCATCCCACTGGAGATTGGGATTCCTTCTCCAAGAGTCGAGCATCACGACGCCAGCTCCAACTCTTTGCAGCTCAGAAGTAACCTTGACTTAGTCGAGGAAACAAGGGAGGCCGCCCGAGTTCGTATGGCGAGGTATCAGCAAAGGACAGCTCAGTACTACAACGCCAGGGTCAAAGTCAAATCTTTCAGACCAGGGGACCTTGTCCTCAGAAAAGCTGAAGCCTCCCGACCAACTGAGCAAGGGAAGCTGGCCCCGAACTGGGAAGGACCATACCGAGTCACGCGCATCCGCCGACCCGGAACTTATAAATTGGAGTCTCTAGATGGGACTCCCATTCCGCGGAGCTGGAGTTCTGAAAATCTCCGCGTGTACCACCAGTAGAACCCCAAGGGGTCCCTCATTATTCAACTATTGAATTTCATTCTATGAATTTCATTTCATAATAAACTTATGGTCTGCATACTCATTTCAAGCTCACCGATTTTCCTGGTTATCTCATGATCCCAGGTTTATTTCTCCTCCCCTGACCACGGTTGGGATACCCCGATATCTCGAGATGATGGGGGACTTACAAGGATTCCCTGAAGATGTTCGTGAGTTCGTGATACGTACTCCATCGGCCAACGAGCTCGGCTCGTTCTCCTACCCTGACCACGGTCAGGATGCCCCGAGACGTCGGGATGCCCCGATCCGTCGGGATGGCTCGAGACGTCGAGATACGGTCTTAAGTGACCGACGAGCTCGGCTCGTCCTCCATCGACTTCCACCGACGAGCTCGGCTCGTGCTCCATCGGCCAACGAGCTCGGCTCGTTCTCCTACCCTGACCACGGTCAGGATGCCCCGATCCGTCGGGATGGCTCGAGACGTCGAGAAACGGTCTTAAGTGACCGACGAGCTCGGCTCGTCCTCCATCGACTTCCACCGACGAGCTCGGCTCGTGCTCCATCGGCCAACGAGCTCGGCTCATTCTCCTACCCTGACCACGGTCAGGATGCCCCGAGACGTCGGGATGCCCCGATCCGTCGGGATGGCTCGAGACGTCAAGATACGGTCTTAAGTGACCGACGAGCTCGGCTCGTCCTCCATCGACTTCCACCGACGAGCTCGGCTCGTGCTCCATCGGCCAACGAGCTCGGCTCGTTCTCCTACCCTGACCACGGTCAGGATGCCCCGATCCGTCGGGATGCCCCGATCCGTCGGGATGGCTCGAGACGTCGAGATACGGTCTTAAGTGACCGACGAGCTCGGTTCATCCTCCATCGACTTCCACCGACGAGCTCGGCTCGTGCTCCATCGGCCAACGAGCTCGGCTCGTTCTCTTACCCTGACCACGGTCAGGATGCCCCGAGACGTCGGGATGCCCCGATCCGTCGGGATGGCTCGAGACGTCGAGATACGGTCTTAAGTGACCGACGAGCTCGGCTCGTCCTCCATCGACTTCCACCGACGAGCTCGGCTCGTGCTCCATCGACCAACGAGCTCGGCTCGTTCTCCTACCCCGACCTAGGCCGGGATGCCTCGAGACGTCGAGATGCCCCGATTCTTCGGGATGCCCCGATACGTTGGGATGCGGTCTTCACTGACCAAGACGAGCTCAGCTCGTTCTCCACCGGCTTCAACCAACGAGCTCGGCTCGTTCTCCCTCACCGGATTTCTCTGCCGACGTCCTTAAGGAGCGGATCCCGAGCAGAGGAAGCGTCTTCAGTCGCCTCGGCGCAAGGACGCACACGGTACAAGGTACCCATTTATTTAATGTTTTTACATTATCTTATCTATTCTTGGATCTCTGCCGACGTCCTTAAGGAGCGGATCCCGAGCAGAGGAAGCGTCTTCAGTCGCCTCGGCGCAAGGACGCACACGGTACAAGGTACCCATTTGTTTAATGTTTTTACATTATCTTATCTATTCTTGGATCTCTGCCGACGTCCTTAAAGAGCGGACCCCGAGCAGAGAAAGCGTCTTCAGTCGCCTCGGCGCAAGGACGCACACGGTACAAGGTACCCATTTATTTAATGTTTTTATATTATCTTATCTATTCTTGGATCTCTGCCGACGTCCTTAAGGAGCGGATCCCGAGCAGAGGAAGCGTCTTCAGTCGCCTCGACGCAAGGACGCACACGGTACAAGGTACCCATTTATTTAATTTTTTACATTATCTTATCTATTCTTGGATCTCTGCCGACGTCCTTAAAGAGCAGACCCCGAGCAGAGGAAGCGTCTTCAGTCGCCTCGGCGCAAGGACGCACACGGTACAAGATACCCATTTATTTAATGTTTTTTACATTATCTTATCTATTCTTGGATCTCTGCCGACGCCCTTAAAGAGCGGACCCCGAGCAGAGGAAGCATCTTTAGTCGCCTCGGCGCAAGGACGCACACGGTACAAGGTACCCATTCATTTAATGTTTCTACATTATGTTTTGGATTTCTCTGCCGACGTCCTCAAAGAGTGGACTCCGAGCAGAATATTTTAGTCGCCTCGGCGTGAAAACACTCACGATACCAACAAACTTGATATAAACCTAGTCTGTTGAATCCCCGTCACGAGCTGACGAGCATTCGACCCATTCGCTGGAAAAGAATCCGGTCCGCTCCGGCAACCCGAGGCTCGGATTCAAAGTTCACTACGCTAAAAAATCCAAGTCCTAGCGACCGCCCCAGGGCTTGGTTGAATTCTGGACTAGGCTCGGAAAAATTCTCCGAGCCCAAATCCCCTTGGTATAAGCATGAGCGTCGCTATACCACTGGTCGAAGGACCAAGCAATGGAGCTCGGCTAACCAAACCTAAAACCAAACCCTGTGGCGGGTAAAGCTGAGGCCCTAGAGCCCATGTCCTCGGAACCTAAAATGGATCCGAGCAGAGAAACTTGGACTACAACAGACGAGTTTCCAAAAAAGTATATTCATTTCAAAAAGCCCGTAGGCTGAGTACAAAAATTCGGGTTCGGCCCTTACAAGTATGGGGGGCCATCCCGACTTTACAAAATAACAAAAATTACACTAAGGCTCGAGCTCGACCACTTCGGCTTCGGCAGTATCGGGAGCGGTAGGCTCAGCAGTCGGGGCTTCAGTAGCCTCGGCAGCAATGGGAGTAGCCTCAGGGGCGGCTTCGGGGGCGGCTTCGGTCGCCTCGGCTGGACCTCCCTGGTCGGCCCCCGGAGTTTCTGCCTCCGCCTCCGGCCTCTCGACCCCTGCTCCCGGTTGGAGCAGGTTTACATCGAAATCCGGGAGAAGCCGCCGCAGTTGGTTGCGGAAGTCCCGGAAGCCCTGAATTAGCCCGTTCACGCCCTCCTCTGCTAGGAGGTCGTGAAACTCCTCCGACTCGCGGAAGAGCCTTACCGCGTTCTGGGCTTACTCCCGAGCCTCGAGCTCCCGAGCCTCGTGGTATGCGGCCTTCCGCTCGAGGGTTTTTATTTCCCGCTCGAGCTCCAAGTGTCGGAGGCGGGCATTCCCCACCTCCTGCTCGCGGGAGGCCAACGCCAGCTCGGCTGCGGCCAAACGAGCCTTGGCGGCGCGCACTTCGGACCTTGTTAGTATGTGCGCGCCCTTCTCTTCATCGAGCTCGGCGGTCAGAGCTCGAATTCTTTCCTCGGATGCTCCAATTCTCTCTTGGAGAACCTGACGTTCGGCCTCGGAGGCCTGGTACCTCGCCTCGGCGGCCAGGTACCTCGCCTGGGCCTCCTCGTAACCGCGCTGGCACCTCCGGGTCCGCTCCCGGTAGTCTTGGACTATGTGCATCAGCATTTCCGTCTCGTGCAAGTGCTGTAAAAGAGACGAAAAGAAAAACATAAGGCGCTGCGAGTAAACTTTTTACAAATTACACAGATGGAAATTTTTACTTACCCGGACGGCGTTGCAGCGGGTAGCGTCCATGAAGGCATTGTAGCTCATGGACTGTATCGTGGCCCGGTCGGCCGGGAGCAGCGCGACCCGAAATACTTCGCGCGCCACTCGAGGGTTTTCGAGGGCTGAATCGCCCTCGAATACCGACCAGGTGAGTGCAAGAGGCACTCGCTCCCCCGAGCCTGATGGGCCCGGAAGGCCAGCATCGGCTGGCCTAGGCGGAGCCGACCCCGAGGCTCCGTGACTGCTCCCCGGCTCGGAGCTAGGGGGCTGGGGTCGGACAAGCGGCCGATCTGACTGCCGCACGACTGAGGCGGGGCGCGCAAGCGCGGGACCCGCGGAACTCCTCCCCTGGTCGGCAACTGAAGCATCCTGCCGACCAGGGATTTGTGCCAAGGGCACCGGGCATGGGAGCACCACCGAAGCTCCCCGGGAGCCCGAGCCCCTGGAATCCGCACCCTCCCTCTGACCAGCATCGGGGTGCGCGGGGCGAGAAGGCCCCACCTCGGAGTGCGCAGGGCGAGAAGGACCCGCCTCGGCCACTGCTGTCGCCGGGGTCACTGGGGTCGCCGAGACCTTCTGTTTCTTTCTCGGCTCGGTGGGCTCGCCCGAGAGCTCGGCGGCCCTCTTCTGGAAGCGAGCATAGAGGACTTCGCTTTTAGTCACCATCTTTGCGATATCTGCAAAGGCGAACAGGATTAGAACATTAGAACAGTAAGAAAATAAAAAGAGACACTGTAACTATCCTTACCGTGGGGACGTGCCGAGCTCAAGCCCACGTTCACCAAAGCGTCCTCACATATGAGGCCGTTCAGTAAGATGCCGTCCCCGAGGCTGCGGATGGCGTCGAGGATCCCCTGCTCACGTGGAGAAAGTCTGGGGGGTTTGTTGATGGACTTGAGCTGAGCCGGTCCCCACCTGGGGTCAAACCCCCAGGACTGTGCAGAACTGAGGAAGAAGAATTTCTCCTTCCAGCCATGAATGGATGAGGGGGCACCATGAAAAAGTGGCCGACCCGCCCGAAGGGCGATATACAGCCACTCACCGTCTCCTGGATTCGACTTAAAAATAAAAAGCCGCCGGAAAACGTTGACAGAGGTCGGAATCCCGTGCAGTAAGCATAGTGACAGGAAACCGATCACTGTCCTCCAGGCATTCGGAGCGAGTTGCGCCGGAACCAGCCGGCATACCATCAGCAACTCATTCACGAAGCCGTGAAGAGGAAATCGGAGACCGGCCCAGAGTGACTCTAGGTACACTCCAATCCGGCCTACCGGAGGATCGGTTACCCGATCCCCACGCTTGGCGGGTTCCAAGCGGAACCCGTGAAGAGGGAAAAACCACTCTTCGGTCATTTCGACCTCCAGGACGCTCATGGTAGACTCGACCTCACTGGGGAGAGAACCCATTGTAAGGGAAGAAAGGGATTAAGAAAGAAAAAAGGACGACCTGGGGAAGACGCCGGAGAATAGAACTTCGGACCGTGAAAGGCTGAAGGAAGAAAAGCTGGAAGAAGGCGATAAGAATGGGACAGAAGGCCAGGGGAGAGTTTATATAAACCTCCCCAACGGCCCCGATCGGCAAAAAGAAAAGCCGCACCCCGTTGAGATGACCACACGTGTCGGTCCAAAAGACAAAACGACGCATTTAATTAGGGCTAACGCTTCGAACGCCGAAGCGCCCCATCGGATCGTGCGGCCCCATCATGAGCCCACGGCGCGAGGACGCCTCGCAAAAGGTGTCCCAATAATAAGGCTTTTCGGGAAAGAAGAGACGCCGCCTATTAAAGGCATCTCGAAGCGTCCGATAATCCAAAATGCGCAATAAATTAAAATTTTCGGAATTCGTAACGACCCAACTGAAGCTACTTCCCGCGCTCCAGCTGGTAGCCAACTGGAACTCGAAAGTCGGGGGTAGTGTTGGGGGAAAATTCCAAGTCATACCGCCACGGAGGCGCGCGGCCAAAAAGCGCCGGCCGGAAAGGCGCTCGGCCAAAGGGTGCCGACCAGAGAGCACCAACCAGAGGGGTGCTCGGCTAGAAAGAGCCGACCAGAGGACGCCGACCAGAAAAGCAATCGATTAGAGGGCGCTGACCAGAGAGGAAAGAGCGCGAAATAAAGGCGCTCGGCTAGAAGGCGCTCGACCAAAGGGCGCCGACCAGAAGCATTAGAAGCAACCCCGCCACAGGGCGCCCCATTGGGCGACCAGCTCGGCTCGGCACCCCTACCGAGCCGATTGCCTTGACCAGATGTTCAACCCCTGCCTAACCCCCTGAGAGACTTGACAACTCCACTACAACCTGCCGCTATCTCCAAGCCGTCAAGGCATAAGATCTCCGCAGGTATTTGGCACGACCTGCCATTAATGCATGAGACCCCCTCAAGTCTCCGATGCACTCAGTCATTTAATGAACACGGCTCAAGACGATCTCCGGATCACTGAACCATCAAAGCGTATGGCTCTCCCTGACCGCCGGTTCACTCGGTAATAAATGCACTTACCATCCATGGACCCCGGGCCTACCACGGCCGGCGGTTCAACCACTCCAACAGGTTCGATCGACCGTGACAACTCCCTGGTTCCGGTCTAATTCGGCCTCATATTCCACTACGCCATTAATGGGCCAAATCGTGCCCAATTATTACAAGAGAGGACAAACTCCCTGTCACCTCCCGGGCAACATAAAATTCCTCTATAAAAGGGAGCCTGGGAGGAAAGAAGGGGAGGATCGAAACACAAGTAAACAGCACAGACACAATTGAGCACAATATTCTCTTCATCTTCTTCACTCTCTGGCTCGCTCTCTCCACATATTTGCCCCCTCTGACTTAAGCATCGGAGGGCCGGCGCCGGGGAGCCCGGCCACCGGCTTTTTTGCAGGACGGGACAGGACAGGACGCACTCTCCTCTCCGCTCTCTCACACCCCTCAGGAGGGCACAGGAGGACGCAGCCGGCCGGCGCATCGCCGTCCGCCCTCCCCGCGGCGGAGCTCCTCCTTCCCCGGCTTCGCGGCGGCCCCCGGGTCCAATTTCCAGCAACAATATCCTTCTAAATATAACAAAATAACATATTCCACTAAATATACCACATATTTCTTATACTCACCATTTTTATTAAAATATTATGAATGCCCTTAAAATGCCTATTAATATAGGTATGCACCATACATAATAACTATTTAAGGAGGCAAAGATATCCGCTTCCTCTCTATAGATTGTACACTAACTTTGACCAGCTGGATATTCTTTCTTCAGTTCAAAGATTAAAACAGTGACAATAGCGGACTACCAGAATACACTGACAGGAATCTGTCCTATATGGCAATATAACACATTATAAATTTATGCCAAGACGAATGAAGGTTTGCATCTCAGGTTAAACTACCATAATCAATAGGTCACTAAGGAGCTTAACTGTAAAAAAGTATGGTAAAGACACCTTTGTTCGACACTAAAGAAACTATTAAGCTATTCAAACCCAAGATACCTGACTTGAATTGTCATTTGTTAAGAGTGGCAAAAGAATTGCAAGGTATTGTATCAGTTATGTAAAACCATAGATGCAATGCCAGTTATTGTCTTCAACAAGTCATAGAAATATTTATAGAGGCATCCCTTATTTTCTAGCAGCTAACATCATATATATTAAAGGATTGCATTTGATTCTCACAAGAGTGATTATTGCATCAGCTAAAATATACACAATTCTTCACATTACACACCTTCATCACATTGTTCATTGTCACATTGAGATAGCGCATTGCACGAGCTGGGCAGAAAGCAGCTACCTGAATGTATTACATTTTTAAAAGGTCACTTGTTGATACACAAAATGTCACTAGCCAGGTTGTCAACTGTAACAAACTCAGAACCATGCAAAGATAGCATGCTAGAAAGAAATTTTCACCTGCTCCAGAATGAGGACACATCCAACAGATATATCACCGCCAAGGTTGCTCTCTGTGAGGACCTTGCGATGGACTGAAGCACCAATCGTGCCTGTTGGGTCCTAAAATCCAGTGTAATCTTATTCAATTTAATTCACATGACTCTCAGCCAATGATATCATGTAGTTCTAAAGCTTTTTTACCTTCAGAGTTAAAAATAGATCACCAAGCCCATTTGGAGTGCAAGATTTGATAATGCCTACCACCTGTACACCAAAATGTGACAGTAAGTCAATACAATTGAATCAAAACACAGCCAAAATACTTGAAGAACTAAAGCTGCACCTGAGGTACTCGCTCCGCAGTCCATGTCTCGATCGAACTGATCGGCGACACCAAAGAACAGCCTGCCCCTGATCCTGACAGGATTACATCAAAATAACATCGACATGGAATCATCACCAATGCGAGAGAAACAAGTCGTGGACATTGAACGCACCAAGAAATTCCATGGCGCAGAGCCAAGGGTTAAGCTTGAAATCCCCATCTTCCTCATCCATATCCAACATCCAACCATCCCCGTCCTGGTCCTCCCAACAAGAAGAGCTTCCATGTTCCCTGACTGCTGCCGCGGCCGTGGTGGCGGATTTCCGGTGCATGGCGGCCTGAACGGCACCGGCGGGTCCGGGAATGAGGCGAAGCGCGTGGGTTTTGCTCCTCGGGGGGGCCTCGTCTTCTTGGCCCTCGGCAACGAGGGGTGGGAATTGGAGACGAGGAGGAGGAGGAGGAGGATTGGTGGCGAGGGTTTGGGAAGGGCGAGAGAGTTGGGAGCAGGGGCGGAGAGAAGGGATGGAGGGGGTAAGACTTGGGTTAGAGGAAGAAGAGGAGGGGAAAGGGCGAGGTTGGGGGAGGAGAGAGGGGAGATCAGAATCGTCGACATCGATCTCGTCCTCCCACCGATCCATTCTTCCTTTCTCCGGCTTGGTTTCGCTTCTCTCCCGAAGGCGGGAAGCGGCGGATTTATTTATTTGTTTTTGTTTTTTTTAATGCCCTCCTAAATATCAAATTTTATATAAATACATTCTAAAATTGATATTTGAACATATATAAATACATTCTAATTTTTTATCTTTATTTTTACACAGATACCTATATCATTTAATACCGTTAACAAATTAATAATTTTAAATTAAAATAATTAAAATATTTTTATTAAGTAGATGCAAAAAAAATAAACAATCGTAATAAAAAATAATTTTAAAATAGTACTTTACGAGGTAAGAGAATATTTACGTAAGTTGAAATTTTTTTAAAAAGTATTTATATAAAAAATTTATTTTTTATACTGTTCCGGGCAAACATTCCACTATGCTACAACTTACAACAGTCAGGTTGAAAACAGCCCCGGGCCGGTTCGAGGCCCTCCGGACCACTGACTTTGGGCCGGGCTCTGCACCAAACTTGGGTCAGGCTCAGGCCCGACCGTCAAGGAACTTGTCGGTGGAAACAGTAATTGGGCCCGAGCTTTAGTTTGGAGTGGCCCAACACAAATGCAATACATTTCCAGCCCCAAATGTAATAAGAAATTCTACAGCCAAATAAATAAATAAATAAAAGTTACTCATCTTGCATCCCTTTATATTCTCATTGATTTAAATGGAAGGACTTCAAGATAATATATGCTATTAGCCTATTACCAGAGATATGGGAGAATTTGTATATGTTGTCCGAAGTCTATGACAAGATTGTGATACTAGTAAGAGACAATAGAAGTCATGCGATAAACCATAAAAAAGATGTAGAAAAGCTAGGGAATTTATCAAACATGATAGCTAGCGTTCCACTTAACCCTTGAGTGGCTGTTATATCATCTGCTTGCCAATTACAATTGACTATGCCTAGATTATTACCATACAAGCTTATTTTATTTAATCAGAACTAGTTACTTGAAGTTCACTTGTCTTTGACATCTTCCGAGTTTCTTATATTTTTTGCAAATTAAGTGTGCTAATAAATAAGAGATATAAGTCCATAACTGCACCAATCCAATGCTTCAAGTTATTTTGTAAAGTAAGTTATGGAAAATAAATCCTCTATCCCTTTAATCACAACTGCAATTATGCCTTGTAATAAAAATTGCTAAAAGTTCTCAAGAAAAGTGATTCTTTTCTTAAGGAATGTGAACATTCCTTATAGTTTTCCTTTTATATTGTTTGGAAGGCAGCTATAGGATCTTATTCCCCTCATGAGATAAGGAAATATTATCCGACAGTGCAATGTATACATCATTTGAAAGTAGATTAGCCTGTTTCCATACTAGAATAATCCTCAGGTCCCAAATTGGTCCACAACTTGTGTGGTCCGCCATCAGCCCATCACTGCAAGTTTGTTCCAAGGATTTTTAAAATAAATTTCCAACCAACAAATCATTGGCCGCACGTAGCCCTGCATGTAAAGCCCCTTTCTTGTCCATAAAACCTAGCTATCTTCAAACTATCATATTGGAACGTGTGTTTCTTAATTATAGAATACAAGAGCAAGTCATGAATCTACTAAACGAACACAAATTGTGCAGAGAGTAGCCAAATGTTCGCACCGAGTCGAGCAGATTAGCCTTGCATGAATCCACTAAACCCTCGAAAACAACCTTCAAGCAGCATGCAGTAGTCATAATTAAATATAAAAGATAATGAATAGGTCCAGAAATCAAATACCAACTCAGAAGATGCTCATCTTGAATCATCACTCAAGCACATCTTCACGTGCTGAGTCCTGCTTCGTCGTAACATCCACATTTTCTTTCTCGAAGATGGTAACATCCACATAAAAATGGCGTAATTTAGAGTATTCTTGCAGCAATTATTGGGAAGGAATACTGCAGCAAGATAAGAAGAGAATACTCTGGAAGCAGCTAGCTTCAAATATGTGTCAATGGTAGAAGTATTTTGGGTGCAATTGTCGAATCCTAGCATAAGCACAGTAGCACGACTAGCATCCCGTACTCCAAAGATAAGAAACGAATCCCTTCCCAATCTAATCCCACCCAAATTCTCCTTCCTTCTTCCTTGCTATTGAGCCTTCTTTTGACCCATCTCCTATCCCCACAGAGAGGCATCTCACTTGGTTTACCGAGGACCAGCGACCGCTCAAAGCCGAATCTAAAAGGTGGCGGACCCAAGCAAGCAGCTCATCGGCCCTTCCACACCATTCCTTTTGGTCTCCAAATTCTTTCTAGAGATTTTTCTGCCGATAGCAACGGCAGTGGACTGGAGAGAACCAAGTCGAGTCCCCACCTTCACCACCTGCATGCGAAGAGTGCTCTTAACGAAATCTTCCTCCCTTGCCCCGCTTTCCAACGTCAAGGAACTCAAAAGCAAACCATCCTTCGCTCCTGACGTATCTTTTATTATTCCCTGGGGATCGCCATGGAAAAAAGCTAGACGTTTCTTGTCTTGTCATCGTTCATCTCATCTGGTCTTACATGGCAGTAAATGATGGATTGAATCATATAGAGAGCCCCATTGGGCACCACCACACCTTTCCTTAACTGCCACGTAAGATCGGTGGCCTGAGTGGTGATAAGAGAGGAGAACTATCTGTGTGCCACTGACTAGAGAGATTAAGTGTAGCAGTGCTCTAAACTGGTATTTAGAAAAGTAAATATCTTTTAGTCTCCTCAACTTTCAACATTTTTCACATAGACCTCCTCTCTTTTAAAAGAGTCTCTCAAGTTAATTTTCCAATACAATACGACTAACAACGTCAGCTTAGTGCTGCAAGAGTCCAAAATACTCCCAATATTTGGCGTGGTTGGTGGAAAGCATGATTATTAACTAGGAATCAGGATGTTGCTAAGGCAAACCTGATTCAAAACCATTGCTCTCTTCCTTCTATGCTGTCCTAATCCAAGTCAAAAGAGCGTTATCTCCCTCGCCCATAAGAACATGAAGCATCGAAGGAAAAATCGTTAGGGTGGAAGCTCCCTTGAGCATCCAGACCCAATTGTTGTGTTGGCTTGAGCCATTCTTTCGTAGTCTCGATCTATTCCTTCATCAGAGGTAAGCTTGAATCCTAAATATGCTTCTTTCTCTTCTCCTTCTTTGTTAGAAATGTAGGTTTGCTTGTTGCATGGTGACAACCAAAATGTGGTTTATTTAATCATGTTTACGGATGTTCATTTTGTGGTTATTGCTCTATATATATGATGGAAATTTGGTCTCCATTTCTTTATGATGTTTAAAAAGAAGCAGCATAGAGCCACTCAGAATGATTGTTTGCATGCTTCAAGACAAAATGTGGTAATGGTCACATTTATACTATATGTATTACATTTTGTGAAATGTTCGCCGTAAACTCTTCTTTAATTTAGTCATTGGTTGTCTCTTTGCTTTGAGACAGCATGGAGTAGTGGTTGTACTTTAGCTCCCTAATCTATGATAAACTGATTACATTGTGGTTCCTAGCATGTTAATCATGGACTTTCATCCTAAACTGTTGCGATCTCTTCGATGTTAGACATAGTTTTCTTTAATGGTAAACTAACTCTTATTATTGATATTGACCCTCATTTAAGAATGTTATAGTTGCCAATATAACTTTTTTGTTGGTTTTGGAACTTTATTTTATTCCTTTACTTTAAAATGCATGCTTTTGGTTGTTTAGGAATGGATATAGAGCCGATTACAATTAAGCTTCATCATGATGAGCCACCGTTTCACTCCATCCATCCACTATATTTCGAACCTGTGAATTACTTTGATAATTGTGATCTGGATGAGATATCCTTGATAGAATTTGAAGGCATGACCTAGAGATTTGGTTACTTGTTCTCAATTCTAGTATTGTGAGTGAAACTATCGAGGGTTATCCAACTTAGGGTGCCGGTGGACAAGTTGAGGCAGAGGGTATAGATGTTTAGATGAGTGTTATTAGCTTTGAGAAAAGACCCTGATGAAGCGGATGGAGGGGACAACGTTGTGGATAGTGGCAGTGATACTGATGGTAGTGTGACACTAGGTGATTTAAAAGAGATTGATAAGGATGATGATGACTTGTTAAGCAGTACACTGATAAACTAATTATTTTGAACAATACGGTAAAGTATCTATTGGAAAGTGGATTCGATGGAGAGTATGTACAGATGGAAGATGCTACAAAATCGGCAGGCAACGAACCAAAATTAGAGGATAGCAATGGTACTAGAAGCCTTGGTAGCTCTTCTTGTTAAGATGGGGAACATTCTAGAGTAGAGTATGGAAGTTTCGAGAGTTTAATTTAGCATTGGATTTAAAGATGCCTATAAGGCTTCAAATTGGAATGAAGCTTGACTCTCATGTTATGTTCAAGGAGGCATTCATGAAGCTAAGTATTTAAGAAGATTTTGACTACATATATAAGCACAATGATAAGTTTAGACAATAGCATGCAAGAAAAACGAGAGATAGAGGATATATGCTTCTCCAATATAGAAGAGATCACATTCTAGATCAAGACATATAAGGCAACAAATAAGTATGGTAAGCAATTTTGCAATCCCAATGCTACTTCTTAATGGCTTGTTCAGACCTATTTATAGAACTTTAGATCTGAAAGCAGATACTCTAGGCTTGGACTCGGGGGTTTTTGAGTGTTCTTTCTTTTTTTCAAGAACGAGTCTTTTCCAAGATTCAAAAATTCATTGATAAAGTGAGGGGAGACTGTAAGATTTTATATGCAACATATAGGGCTATAGGGCTAAGAAGAAAATAATCAAAATCATATGCAAGGAGAAGTATACCAAGCTATAGGACTACTGTGGCATTGCTAGGGCAACAAACTCTAGCTCCACCATAAAAATGAAGGTGGACACACCAAAACCTATTGTAAAGACCTTTTCTACGGACTTTATGTGTTCTGGATGCAAATAAGAAAAGCTTTTTAAAAGGATGCAGGCCAATTATCAAATTAGATGGTTACGACCTGAAAGGTATTGCGAGAGGACGACCGTAAATAGCTATTTGGAAGGATGGGAATGAAAATATATTTCCAATTGCATAGTCTGTAATTGAAGCTGACATAAAGAATATATGGATTAGTTTGTCACTAATCTATTGATAAACATTTGACCTGCAAAGAGAATGGATGGACTTTTTTTTCTAATAGGCAAAACGTAATTGATTTCCTCAAACTTGTTCACTTTATTATTATCTCCATTATTAACACTAAGTTTTTCATATTTTAGGGGTTGGTAAAGACCTTTGAGGCACTCATGCCTACTGTTGATCACAAATTTCATGTCAAACATATGCATAACAACTTTAAGATAATTTACAAGGGGTCTCGCTCTTGTCCAATTTCCTTATCCTTTAGGGGCAAGGTCGGAGTAGTAGGGAAATCAAATTTGATTTGTTGCATGCGGACCCACTTGTGAGACTGAAGAAATTGAAGCTAAATGACAATCTGAAGCTACTAGCTTACAGGATTTTCTTTTGTATTTTCCTATATAATAGACTATCTTTCCTCTCTTCCCTTATAGAATAGAAAATAGAATATGCTTTTTTGTACTCAATGAATTAGAATCTATTTTCTCTTCCTCTATGGCTAAATTCGAATATGGATTCGAAAGGCTTTTTCATCCTAGGATAGGGCTGTTTGTTCTTCACTCCTCTGTCCTGCTCATGATTTCGGGTATGGTTACCAAGTCAAAAGTCAAAAAGGTATCTTAATAATTGGCCTATTTACTGCTACAAGAACTCGTAATACTTGAGAGTTTGTTGTAGAGATGCAGTGAGAAAATTGGATGAGGGATCAATTACATGGTTGATGGATAACAAGTTAGAATTGTGAATTAGATATGCCTTAGGTCCAAAGCCAAACTCAGATATGATATTGAAAAATATATGTGAGAGTTCTAACAACTATATTGGAGAAGCTAGGCTTGAAATAATTAGGAGGCTACTAATGCAAAGGTTTCAAGCAAAGAGAAGGAATAATGACCCATATGTCCTAAGATTTAGCAGAAGCTTGAGAAGGAGAAGCTAGATGCGTGCAGTGGAATGTCGGTGCTCCTAGGAAAGGGGCACTGGATATGAGATAGATCATCTAAATAGAAGATTTATGGTAGATCTAGAGTAGAGAACATGTTAATGCAGGAATTCGGTTTTGACTGAAATTCTTGCTGCCATGCAATGGCAACTATAATATTCATGACATGGGTGCCTGAGGACTTTGTGGATGCATATTACTCCAAAGAGACATTTCTAAAATCCTATGAAGGTATAACTCATCTAATGCTTGGATTAAAATTTAAGCAACCAAGTAGTTTTGAGACATGTCAAGCGCCATCACTTAGAAGACATAAAGGAAGACCAAAGAAAGCATAGAGAAGAGGGAAGGCTGAAGGAAAGGATCCTCACAAGATTTGGAGAAGAGGCATTTCACTTGGGTGTACTAACTGCTTGGAGTGGGGGCATAACTCCAGGGAAGGATCCAAGAAGGACAAGCCTCTAAAGATGTATTTTCAGGTAAAAAGAGAGTGTTCTTCAAGGCCACAAGAGAAGGCAAGTGTTGCACCTAAGAGCAAAACCTAGAAGACCCAGAAAGGAGAATCAACAAGTACATATGGTTCATTGCTAAGATTTCACCATTAGATTATACGTGTTATATAAGATACATAAATTGAAACCATATATCAAATTAGAATGCATTAATATGTGTAAAACCATCTTTGTTTTCAGGTCCAAAGATATTATTTTGTCCTTGGAAGCATTATGTCTACGCCTCCCTCGATTCCACTTGCTCATGAAGAACAAGGCAACCTTATGCGGAGGGGGAAGCATGTCACGACTATGAGTCATTTGCAGGTAGCCGTAATGCATCCCATGTTAGAACTTCACAAGCCGCCAGCTCTAACCAGCCACCTATAGGACCAAGACCAAGTGTTATAAATCCATAATTCTATGTATGGTAGACCAAAGTAGAGAGAGATATTTTGGAGTGAATTTTATTGGTCTTATCACTCTAATTTGGTTGAAGTACTTTGGTGATTAGCTTTGTGTTATTTCTCAAATTCAGTGGCAAAATGGTTATATTTATGGTACTGGAAGTCTATATTTTGTGATAGTAATGCAGGTGTTGATGTTTGCTTGTTAATTTTATTACAGGGACATGTCTATCATTTCTCACAAGAGCTAATCAATTCCGAATTCCAATGTACTTTTGCAACTTCGAGAATTTTTCAGGACTGTGGCTTTGCTTCATTGAGTTCACCTTTATCATCCTGACACCTTGTAGCTACCTCGACTTAGCTCGAGCAACCGAATGACATGTTTGTGGCAAATTAATCATTCCATGAGAGTTTTTTAGACCAGTGAGAGGAAGTTGCTTAGAGCGCTCCATAATTTGTTACTTTCTAACTTTTTTGAATATATTTATGCTAGAATGGTATGAATCATCCGTTGTAGTAAAAAAAAAACAACCGCATATTATCATCCAAAATGCAGACTACATCCCTACTGAAGGAGCAAGAGATCCACTATAAAATATTTATAGAATATAGAACTTTTTACAAGAGTCTATCGAGAGAAATTAACTCAAAGAAACTCTTAAAAAGCTTGATACGAGAGAAAGAACACAGGAAAAAATTTGTCTGAGAAGAAATATGTTGAGAACTTGCTAAAGATCCAAAATTCAAGACAAGCATCAAGAGAAATATGTCCTTCCCTCTCTCTCTCTCTTCTTTTTTTCTTTCTTCCCTTCCGCTGCTTTTTCTCCAGCCACGCTCACATCCGAGTCATGGAACTCTCCTTGCACTACTTATTACACCGGGATGCAGCATCCCCTCTTATGACAAGGAAATGCACCACTTATCGGTCCAAGAGGCACTGTAAATAGAGTCCTACGAGGACTATTTCCCTGTCCTTTCCGTTGCACAAGAATCCAAAACCCAGAAATTTTTAAAAATAAGTTATTCAGATCAAAAACTTGAGGAATAACACCGCTCAAGCTTTAAATCCTTGAACCCTGTTTGGGAGCAGGGTTGCATGACTACTGAACTAACGCTGGTTCACCTTATTACCTAGATCACCATGTTGCAAGCATACTTATCCCTGGTAAAAGTGGAATAGCTGGTGGTGAAAATAAAATTCAGGTGAATGGCAGGAAGCCAGCAATTCAGCAGCATGCTCATGTCACTGACTTTGGCACTCCATCTTCCTCAAGATAAGCCCGAACACATCATGGCTTGCCCTAGACTTCTTCCGGCCACCACCGATTGATCGCTTATATATTGTTTGAAGATGCATGCTCAAAATAGGGCATAACAAGATTCATTGGCATCTATTAGCTGCTTCACAACCGAGCATAGCTCTTTTTTCCATTGATAGAACGGATAGATCATATTGTTCTAGTTTGAGTACACAAAAGAAAATCAGAAAACAAAAAAGAGCTAATATAAAAAGAGTGAGATAATCTCGTAGGCACCATCAG
Organism: Phoenix dactylifera; assembly: GCF_051530095.1. NCBI lineage: Eukaryota > Viridiplantae > Streptophyta > Magnoliopsida > Arecales > Arecaceae > Phoenix > Phoenix dactylifera. The sequence goes on from NC_143191.1 coordinate 3,649,974, forward strand.
AATATTAAGCAACAAAAGAAGCGGCCATATTCGCCTTCCAAATATATAAATGATTCGGAAGGTAATTTTTTCCAGAGATTATACTATTCTAATTTGAGTACACCAAAAAAATCAAAAAAAAGAATTGGTATAAAAAGAGAGATAATCTCATAGCTATTTCTAGAGAAATACTACCAGAATATTAAGCGACAATAAAGGTCGCTATATTCGTCTTTTGAAATATATGAGTGGTTTAAGGGATACCACAACCTCTTATCAGCCTACAAAGAAACGAAAAAATAGCTTTCCATGCAACTTTTGTCCCCCCACAACTATAATGATAATATATTAATGTGATTAACAATAAGAGCTATTCAATAAAGTCAATTTAAGGCGGCCAAAGCTCTAAAAGGCTGCAAGCATACCTATGTGGTATTCACGGCAGCACTTTCTTTAGTTGTTGTTGGGAGCCCCAAATGGGCCAAATCTTCCTTAGCGTGTGGCTGCTCACAGAATTAGCCACGTGGGTGGCTGCCTCACGATCAGAGGGTGCTTCGTGGGTGGTTTCAGTCTAATAATAATAACAAAAGTGGTAGAAACAGCGAAACTTCTCTCTTTTTTTATCATTCTCAAAAGAAAACAAAGGACCTAAGTTTGCGAGTGGCGGCAGCCGGTGGGACCTCAGTCTCCGGTGTTGAGCTGAAGGCTGCATGCGAGAATTTTCGATATACGTAGCGAGTGTTACAAACCAAATCTATTATTATGGAGGGCGACTCGGCTATTATTATAGGATGGATCTAGGAGGGTCCGAGGATGTTGGGATGAGACCATCTCCTACTCCGAAATATTTGGGCCATGGACAGAAATGAGAAGGCCTTTCTGGCCAAGCATGTTTATAGGAAAGCCAATGGAACCGCGGATTGAATAGCCTCTTACATGGCTAATTATTTAGGTGGTACTCTAGGGATGCAAGGTGGAGAGCTGCACAAGGCTCTCTGTGATATTTTTTTCTCGGATTTTTACATGCCCGTACTTATGTATTGTGAGGTGCCGCCCAAGTGCCAAAAAAAAAAATAATAATAAATAAAATAAAAACAAAAACGAAAAGCGAAATTTTTACTTCTAAGTAACGGCTAGTTTGGTATTTGGGGAATCGCCATTCTTTTCTATTAAAATTAGACTTCATGTTTGGAAGGGGATTACAATTTACAAACAACAGAAAGCAGCAGTGATCGAAAACAACAGCGGTGATATCCTTTCCCTGAGGGCGAAAGCAGCAGTGGTTAACTTAGCAAGTAGTCCGATGCATTATGGATCAATAGCTGGTCGTGAAAGGCCGGTAGACCTTGAGGTCGTTCATCACCCCGGCGATGGAGCCGGCGGCCGCCGCCACCGATATGATGAGGCAGGCCAAGCTCAGCAGCTGGAGGCACACCCACTTCGTGCTCCACTTGGGCACCTTCTTCTGGACAATATACATCTCCACCGGGAAGTAGACGGTCAGCGGCCAGAACCCGAGCGCGCCGAGGAAGCCGACGACATCATTGAAGAAAGGAAGAAGCATGGAGATCACGGTAGTGCAGATCACGAACACGGTGCGCCATGTTAGCCGAAAAAGATTGAGCCGGTAGCTACGGCTGGGGCCTAGAGGGACCTCGATCCCTTTGGTGATGAATTTGGACTCAGGCCAGGTCTGGAGAGCCCATTTCTCCACGAAGGCGAAGAGGGGCTGGCAGTAGACCTGGTAGGCGCCGACGAGGTGGATGACGATGGCGGCGTTGGCAATGTCGAGGAGCCAGTAAGGGTCGTAGAAGCCAAAGCCAGTGAGGAGGTTGCCGGGGGCCATGTCACCGAAGGCGGCATAGCCCATGCAGCCACAGAGCATGTAGAAGATGGTGGTCACCGCCACGCTGAGGAGCGTCGCCTTCTTCATCACCTTCGCCTCCGACGGCGGTGATTCCTTTATTGTGTCCTGAAATACTCGGCCAATGTTTCAGTACAAGATTATTATTTGAGCAAGAGACTATTTTTGACTGTTCTATTGAGTAGGATTTTTTGAACTGGATACCTGAATTTCGATGAGGATTAGGGAGTAGGAGTAGGCGAAGGCGATGTCGCCAAAGGCTTGGAGGCTTCGCCAGACTTTGTCGGCTGGGGAGACGACTGCGATGCTAATTCCAGTGAGACTGCCTTTGATTCCTCCATTCTCTGTTTGAAAACAACGCAAACAGAGAGATGAGATACCGAGCTAGCGAATCAGGAGGTGGCTTTGAGGAGCGGTGGTGTTTGGTGGGCTTACTGATGACTTGAACAATGCCGAGGGTGAGGCCAATGGAAGAATAGGTAAAGGACATGACGGCGGCGAGGATGGAGAGCCACCAAATCTGATCGAAGTCTGGGATTTGAGATAAGAAGATCTCTGCCACACCGAAAATGATCATGTAAGGATTGCTGGATACTTGGCAGGGATTGCTGTGCCCTTTCTCATGAAAGCAATTTGATCTCTTGATTGCCCTGTTTCCAATCCAAACACCTATCAGAAAAGATCCAAACTTTACGCAAATAGAAGCAAAAGAACAGTTTATAGGAATTTACTCACGTCATGCTAATGGCAGCAGCAATGGTATATCCAATGGAAACTCCAAAGATATTGGCATATTGGATGAAGCCACAGAGCTTAACCTTGAAACCATCTGTTTGTTGAAATCCAGAAGGGGAAAAAAAATTAATATCAGCAAGGCTAAGTTTTGGTGCAAAATGATCTGTTTTTGATGAACCAAGCGTGTTATGGGAGGGTGAGAACATACTGAGGTTGGCCTGGACGGCATCCATGTAGGTGTAGTTGCGCTTGCCGTTGATGGGATCACAGGAGCGGTAGCAGTCAGCAAGGAGAGCAGAGGTGTAGTATGTTACATAGGAGAAGAGGAGCATAGCAGCAGGGCCAGCAACCCATCCAAGCTGGCCAATGGCCCAAGCCAGAGATAGCACGCCGGAGCCGATCACTGCCGTTATAATGTGAGCACTCGCTGTCCATACGGTCCCTGACAATAGGAAGAAGAATTCAGAACAGAGTTCATTTAGATGAATAGAGAGCAGTATTGGAGCACCAAGGCATGGGGATAGAGGCCAAGGTTCTGCTCTTTTACCTGTTCTCTTGAGTCGGCCGTCGTCGTCGTAGCATTTGGAACCTCCCTGTTGGTGACCGAGCTCCATGGCGACCTCCGTGGGGGCCAAATTTGTGTGCTGGTGGTATTTTGCAGCACCATTCTCACCCATCTTTGGGACGAAGAGCAACCCAATTGACAGAGGGAGAAACAGAGAGAGAGAAGCAAGTAAGACCCTTTGTAAGCTAAGAAACAGAGAGTACTAGTGTGGAACAGAGTCACAAACTATAGTAGTAGTCTCCGCTAGTTTACAAGTTTATAATTGCCGGTTTCTTAAGCGGCTCTCAAGGCTAATACCAACACTACTAGTACTATTGCTGCTAAATATTCTGAAACATAGGACAACAGAGGAGAGAAGAGGAGAAAGGCCTAATAAAATACTGAGAAGGAATTGAGAGCAGAGGACAGATTAGAGAGAATAGGAACGGAATGAAGATGGAGGTTGGTTGGTGATGGGCTTTATATAGACGTCATTGGGAGCTTGAGAGGGGTGAAAAGATAAAAAAAATTGCAGAGAAGAACCACGTGGTGGACACAGGCTGACGTATACTGGTCAACCAACCAAAATCTCCCAGCCTTTATCTTTTCTCTGTTTTGTCTGAGACCTCATCTCTTCTCCTCTCGTTGCTCACATCATTCATTGGAGTCTCAAGGGTCAATGGCCACACCACCACTCTCTCTCTCTCTCTCTCTCTCTCTCTAGTCCCCCCACAAAAATCTTTATAGATTACGTACAGAGGAAACCTACAGACTGGAGAGCATTAACTAAGAGGATGGGAAGAAGAGATAGGGGACCTTTTCAAGTGGGTGAGTGAATGAATGAATGAATGCGAGGTGGAATGCTATCAGCTATCAATAGTCTCTGTTTTGTGCTTAGTTTGAGTTTTCTCTTACCTTTGGCATTCACTTCTCCCAAATTACCGCAGCTGAGGCTTCTTCCAAGTAGAAGGATACTCGCTGCAGCAAGGCAGTGGAAAGAAGCTTGGAGGAAGCGATGGACAACGTAGGGAGGGGCTGAGGTGTCTTATATAGAGTTCAGATGATGAAGAGTAAATAATATTATAGAGATCACACTTGCGTGCCCTTCTCACATGTATGGCATTTCAACCACTCTTATTGACGAGGAATCAGTTCTCCATCCGTACCGGGTCTATGCAATTACATACTTGTCTTTAAGCATTTGTTTATTAATTTATTATGCTAGTGAAGTAATGAAATGCCCTAATTCTTCTGAGTCACTAGGGTTTGGGTATCTTTTGGGCATAAGAAGACCAAGAATGATTGACTGATCTTTTTTTACGATGTCGTTCATCTGCACAGATCTTAAAGTGATCGTTGCATGATTTAAAGGTAGATTGCAGTGAAGGAAGATAAATTCTTCTTTCACATGAGAAATACACCCCCCAACCCGAGTCGCTATGACTTGTATAATATTTATAAAGTGCAAAACTAGCAACTTGTGGTTTTAGTTGTTAGTTGTTTGCTTTATGGTGAATAAGCTCCTATGAGTTTTAGAGCTGGGTCTAGCATCATCTTTTCATGCAATGGTTGTTTTAGGTTGGGAGTACTTGGGTTTAGCCTAATCTCAGAACTTTCAAAAATGACCTGGTGTGGGTGGGCCTATTTGGTATCCAAACCCAGCAGCGGTTCAACTTGCATATTGGCCAAGAATTGTTTGCTCTTTTGGTTGTCATCCCTCTAACAAAAAACTTGTCTTTGAAAAAATCCAGGATATAAATCTTAAATGTTTTTGAACTACATTACCTATATATTGGCCTCATATTAAACAAACACACAAGATCATAAATGTCTTTTATATACTTCACTTTTCTCATTCAAAGCTATAATTGCTTGCACAAAGTCCTCCAAATATGGCATCTTATATAAACGATAGAGATTATTGGCTAGATTTAGTTGCTCAAGAAGGAGGCAATGACTGCCTGAAATGTCATATGCACATTTTGTTTTCTTCCTTCGTATCAGTATGAGAAATCAAATGAAGGGAAGGGAGAGAGAGAGAGAGAGAGAGAGAGAGAGAGAGAGAGAGTATCTGTAATGGATAGATATGAATATAGTTGATGCTTTGGCTTTAGTAATTGAGCAGCTATTGTGAGACACAACTGCAAAATTCTTTTATTGAAGATATTCTTGAGTTGAAATGAGAGATAGTCATATATTGAGAGAGGAGCAATTATGTCTTCATTAGTCTGCATATTGAAAAAGGAGGGAAGAAAGAAAAAAAACTCAGCAGCAGCAAATACAAACCTATAATCCTAAATATCACTTCCAATGTTAAACTCTGATATCCATCAAAAATACTCCTTTTTAACTACTTATGAAAAACACTTCATCTTGAATTAGTCGATCACATCGCACACGTTCTGCGACATTTTAGCAATTGAGAAATCGATCAAAAACCTTCCCCATCTTGATCGACTAATAACATTTTGGCCTTATATCAAAGATTGTTTCACCTTAATGGGTCGATGGAATCGGTCATATCCAATCAAATACATCATTAGGTCATCACATAAGTTGCACTAGCCAAGTAAACACAGCCATTCACCACGGTCACTATGCCAAGTTCCTAGTGCTTAACAGAGGTAGAGACAAATCAGAAGTATGATCCATTAGCTCCTACTAATAAAAGGAGAGGCTGAAATTGAAAAGAACAGGGGACAAGCACTCTCTCATGAATTAATAGTTTCTTAGTGGAACCCAAAGAGGACTGCAAGAGGGAAGGATAAATTAAAGTTAGAGACTATAAGAACCAGACGATCCAAGAAATGAAGTGGGCCATCAACTCCCTAACTAGCTTCTAGCTTTGGATGTAAGGTCATTATCAAAGCACTATACTAGCATTGGATGTCTGCGGTCTAATATTCTCCCCTTTTAGCAGCCAGCGACGAGGGATTAAAGGGAAGAGAATCCAAAAATGCCATTGAGATGAGAAGAATCTTTGACGTTTGAAACTTTGAACACCTTTTATGACCCATGATATTATTTTGTTAATTGCTCATTAAAGGTTAATGTCCACGTGGATCTACGAGCAGCGTTCAAAGTTGACCATCCATACTTTCGCTGGCAGTAGAACTGATTCCGCCACCACCCAAATTAGCCCATTAGTTTATTTGGGGTAGATTTTTGCTCAAAAAATTGATATTTGGATTAGATTATTTTCTCATCACTAATATGGTGTATGGTTGCAAAAAAAGAAAAAAAAGCATGAATACCTTTCTAAAAATTTGAATTTGTGTGAATATCCTCTTAAAATTTATATTTATTTTTGTTTCCTCATAAAAATACTGTTTTTATACAAATACCCCTAATATAACGACTCTTCTAATATCGTTAATAAAAACTATATTTGTTTTAGTTAAAAATAAAATAAAATTTTGAAATTATTTTTTTTGTCTTCCATCGCAATCGCCTTATTAATGTTTCTTTTTGCATATCTACCTATTAAGGATATTTTAGTAATTTTAATTTGAGACCATTAATTTTTTAACAGCGTTAAATAGCGTGGATATGTATGCAAAAATAAAGATAAAAAATGAATAGAATAGCAAAACAAGTGTTTTACGAGAGTATATATGTAAATATCAATTTTAAAAGGGTATTCATATAAAATCGATATTTAGGAGGGTATTCATACAAAAGAATTAAAAAAAAAAGAATAAACTTATTCCAAGTATGGCTGAGAAATAACTGCAAAGGAAAAAAAAAAGTGGAGAGAATAAGCTGCATTTGATACATGCTGAATTCCATGATGGGTTGGATTTTAAGGCAAAGGCCAAATTGCTCTCTCACTTTTTTGAGGATTTATAGAATGGATAAAGAGAAAGTGATAATTGAAGAAAACAGAGTTATGCTATGTCACGGAATATCTCTGTCATACTATTAGCCACACTTTTTTGAGGATTTATAGAATGGATAAAGACAGAATAATAATTGAAGAAAATAGAGTTATACTACACCATGGAATATCTCTGTCATAATATTAGCCACACTTTTTTGGTCTTTGGAAACAATTTGGGAGATAACTTCCACTTTGGAGAATATTTCTCCACTTATTTTGCAACTAAATACCATGCAAATTCTCAGTTGTAATTCATATTTATCTCAATTACTTAACTAACTAGAGCAAGGCCATGATCATTTCACTAAGAGGAAGAGAGGATGGTCAGCAACTGTCTTCTTCCTCATAATAGCTATTAACACCTATCCTAGTGGGGGAGCTTAGTCCAACATCTAATAATATAAGAAACTAGAAAGAATAAAAGTTGTAAAGCATAACTATGAAGAATCCCATGATGTAACTACAACTAGAATATTATCTAATCCACGTAAAGAACTAATGGGTGGCAGACCCCTCCACGGCAGAACTATCACGGATTGATAACTGGTGGTCAGGATTTTTGGAATCCATCTAGTGCTTCTGTAGCATTTCTCATTTGAATGCATAAATGAGTCCATAAAAGAGCCTATCTCAATTGTAGATGAATTGGTATTCATAATAGATTTAATTTTTATGACTCATTAGATTATGGATTATTCGCTCTCGTATAATCGCATCACAATACTCCTATAAGATGTTCTCATGGCTTATGATGGCCATTACAAACTTTAAAGATAATTATCAACAAAGACTGCTATTGTAAATATAATCGTCGGCAAATTACTGTTAAGCTTGTTGTTATAAGAGTTGGTGATACATTAATTCCATGTGGTAGTCCACCACTGCTATCAATAATTTGGGGTGTTGTAGAAGGGAAGACTCTTAATGCCCACTGGCTGTCACACACCAGAGAGGAAGGGTATAATGTCAAAAGCAATGCTAAATACACTGCTAAGAGCACCCATCTACAGAGAGCCAAGCATTTCATTGTTGTCAACTTTCTTTTGACTTGTCCCATTTAGAAGTTTCTTTAAAACAACTTTTTTTTGTTTAAAGAAAGCAATGAAGTTGTAGCATTTTGATTGTTGAGTTCAACTAGCCAATCATCAGAGCAATCAAAGAGTTAGTATAATTTCTTTGCAGGGTTGGGCCTTGTAGACTTGTTGCTTGAAGTCAATTTTGTCAGAGTACTGGAATCATGTTAAGAAGATAAGATAAGATGTTCCTTGCATCGACTGCACTACCAAATGGTGGGGGACATTTGATTTGTTATGTGACACGAAGTCATAGTCCTCTGTTATCTCGGGCCCATTGATGTATTTGTGATAAAAAGCCATGATGGTAGGCTTGAAGATATCATGATATGAAGCATGAGATGTTTGGGAGATAGGGAGTTCAACATGTGTGAACTTATCATCTTAGGCCATTAGCCAACATGCATGCAAGCCTATCACATCACCTTATTTTATTGTGACAGTGTAATAGCAAACGATTTTGATATACACATATAGAAATCCAACTTTAGCAAAAACTTCCTACCCCAGAAAAAAGGACAAAACTTATATCATGCTTAAATGGATGACCCAATCTACGAATTCTATAGAATTTTCTGTTAGAAGTATCCAAACAAACCCTAAGCAATTTTGGTTGTGCGCTGTCCAAAGTCACATTGCAATGATCTCAAGCACTAATATAAAGGTTCAGGTTGTCTCCCACACGAAAGAATGATTGGTCTTCCTTGGCAATGTCAACCATTGGATTGCGTCCTCTACAACTCTCGAAGCACTCCGAACATTTCTTTCATCTATCTGCACATATCTCGAAATGGCCATTGCACTATCCAATGGTTGACATCATAAAAGAAGCTGAATCATTCTTTCATGCGGGAGATACAACCCGAACCCTAATATAACATCCAGCTGAGAACACTCTTCCTTTCTACAGTCTCTTTGAGATGGCCCAGGTTGTATTGCCTGTCGGTCCACAAAGCTCATGGTTGGGCTGTGAGTTGTGGAGCCGAACCTGAGATAACGAGAAACAAAGTTGCTTCCACAAGTTGAGTCAGCACCTTCACTCATCATGGAACTGACTTAGGTCTTGCACACGAAAGACACAACCGCCCGATCATGCTTTGAGATGCACGATTACAAGCACGGACATGTACCATCGTGCTCAATCAAGAATGGCTCCGGGGTCATGCACTTACCCTGTTCCAAACACATCATTGATTAGCTCATGCTGGCTATGTAAATGTTACTTGGGGGCCCATTCTCACCATCAAATCAGATATCAGGCCCATGTATTTGAGCCCACAGGCCTCTCGTGGTCATGGGTTGGGAGAGTGGACGAGCTCTTCCGGGTCCAAGATTGATGACAAACAGAGGAAACCATCAATGCTTGTGCATGTACCTGTCGAATATTCAGATACTTTTATGACTGCAAGATTGACGCTTTGCGCGTTTATTTACTCTGCCTCATAAAATATGCGTTGGACTGACCCTACTACTTCTGGAAGATCACTAAAGTCAAGTCTTGCAACTCTAATTTTGAGGGTTAGTAAACATCTTAATCCAAAACGCAATTAAAGTCGTCGGTCAGAAGAATTCAATACCCCACTTGTACAAGCTGACTACCCAGAATGCACAGTGCCCTTGTTTCGAGATTGCTCAGAAAGTGTTTATTATGGAGTGATCATTTCAAGAACAAAAATGATACCGGCGGAAATAACATCCAATCCAGTTATGCAAAATCCGTTCTTGCAGTTGGGTATCCAAAATCATCTCTGACAGTAATTTTGAATTAAAATTAAAAAAAAACCCTCAATCCAGCAAAAAAAAAAAGTATAATATTATATTGATATTACATGTATTATATTTATGATATATATTATATTAAAATATAATTATTAATTATATTATTATTCAATTATAATTTTAAATTATAAAAGAAATTTGTAGTTTATATTTATGTTATGAAATTATTATTAATTCTATAATAGCAATTAACATATTTTACATAGGATTAATAAATATATTTGTATGGAATATATTAAATTATGATATATTAATAATAGATTAATAATTTATTATCATATATTTTATTTTATTAATAATATATTTTATAGAATATATTAGGGATAGTTTTGAAATTATATAGCCAGTGACCTTGGGTTTCTATGGAACACCAAACAAATTACCTATAGATATCTTAGAATCTTTAGTCACTGCAGCATAACATACCAAATGTGGTGATCTTAAATCATCGAGAATGAGATTATTTCAAGATAAGGATTTTAAGATCATTTTGGTGATTTCAGTTGGGTTTGGAACGCTTAGTGCTTCCATAAACTACTCCCGTATCCTCCATGGTGCATTAGAAGTGAATTCTACTACAAAAATCACCTTATTACTAGAATAAAAATCAATCTGACTGGTATATTTTTTCCTCACAGTTATAAATTATTATACCATAGGACAAGCGATCTGCTGGAAGAAACTGCTGCCCCAGAACTTTGGCAACCGTATTTTTAGAATCCTCAGAAAGCCAAGCTTCTTGAAAGCAACAAAAATCCAACCATAAGATCTTATTAACTGCTTAGCATAGTTATAGGAGGCCTCCGCAGCCCCCATGCAGTTCCAGATTAATATAATCACTGGGAAAGAATGTGGTTAGAAGTAGATTTAGGCCTTACTCTACTTGAATACCACTTGAGGAGATTGCTAAAATTTCTGAACTGAATTTGTAGCTTCTCCATTCCACCATAAACATATTTTGAAGTAATAAGAAGAACAAGCCTTGAGTCATAGCACGCTTCTCCTTACTGCTCTGGGAGTTCCACTCTTAAAAAGCATTTGAGGAAACAGATTGTGAAGTTAAAACAAAATGAAATATAGTGAGAGTTGCTGCCTTAGAAGGTCCGCTTGCAAGCATCAACGAGCGATCTCAGGTCTACCAGACACAAATTTCCAGTGCCAAAATTGTCGAGAGCATTGCGTCATTTGGTATCTTTCACCCTTGAGCTTAATTTTCAGTACGAGATGATCAAGCAAGCATGATGCATGAGCCGTAGGGAACACTTCGACCAGAAGACGGGGTGGGAGTGATAGAAATTTGAACATCCAACTAATATTCGTATCTGTATTCATATCCATTAAAGAAAAATAAATATAGATATAGATAGACAACTATACGATCCGTATTGGATTATCTGATTTCATCATTTAAAATTCTATTTAATTTTATATAATACTCATAAAATTTTTAAAAAATAAATGACTATATTAACATACTATTAATTAAATTTATCACCCACTTAGTAATATCTTTGATATTGTAATTATAAAATTTAATTATCCATATTTATATCTATATTTTTTAATATCCAATTTATATCCATATTTATTTAAAATAAATATATATAATTTTTTTATTCAACTAACATCCCTATGTATATCTGTTGGGGGGAATAAGATTTTTTCCCAAAATGACATAAATACCCCTAAGAAGCCGTACAACTTCCGACCCCAGACGGCCGAAGTCGGCGTCCGACTTCGGAACGCCCGACCTCGAGACCTCCGACCTAAGAAAAACCCCGATGTTCGAGGTCTACTCTTGTCAGCCACCTACTACGGCCGTGCGCCTCAGAGGTCCGGCCGAGGACCATACCCTGACATTTATTGCGCATGGTCGCTGTAACCCTCCGGCTTACTCCACAATAAATGCGGATCTCCGGCTTACTCCACAATAAATGCGGATCTCCGGCTTACTCCACAATAAATGCGGATCTCCGGCTTACTCCATAATAAATGCGGATCTCCGGCTTACTCCACAATAAATGCGGATCTCCGGCTTACTCCATAATAAATGCGGATCTCCGGCTTACTCCACCATAAATGCGCATGGCTCCTGTCATCTACGGACTCTCAGCTCTCCACGGCAAATCAGCCCAGCAGAGTCTAGTCAACTATGATAAATCTCCGATCTCGGCCATACCTCCGACACCAATGCAATAATTCGTCTGACAGCGTGCTAGTTCTGGTTATACGACGCCCTCACCGCCGACATCAGAGCAATGATTCGCCTGACCATGCGCCGACCTGAACAACATGCCGAGCCGTACTACGGCCTCGCCCTGTTACATCGCAGGTAAACCGACCCCCGCCTATAAAAGGGAGCCTTGGCCTCTCAGGAGGGGAGGGGAAGATTGATACACTCTACAGACATTATTTATCTCCCTTTCTACACTATTTGCCCCCTCCCTGACTTGAGCGTCGGAGGGCCGGCGCCGGAAAACCCGGCCACCGGTTTGTGTGCAGGCACCCGGACGGAGGACGCCGCCAACTGACGGATCGCCGCTTCGCCAGGAGGACCTGCCGCCCCTTCTCTCCGACTGCCCCAGACGGAGGACGCCGCTCGCCGACGGACCGCCGCCCCACCGTGAGAACTCATCGCCGCTCCCTCTCCTCGACCGAAGACTGCCCCCGGGTCCAATTTCCAGCAACAATATCTAAATTCAGCCTTACTGAGAATTTGCTTTGCTTTCTTTCATGGAAGGTGCCGGCAAAGACGAATTCAAAGTCTTTACCGTCAAAAATGAATTCAAAGTCTTTACCGTAACCCGACTTCGAAGTCAACCGCCATCCTGAAGAAACTCCGTCGAAGCGAGGCCGATATAATAAGCATATCTCCATCCGGCTACAACCCCACCGCCCCACTCTTAGTGCTTTTCGTGGCCGCGCCACCTTCTTGCCTCCTCTTCCATCCCAAGGTCTCTCCTGATGTAGAGAGATGTGGAGGTCGTTATTCTTCTTACTGCTACTCGCGAACAGTCCACTGCCAGAGACGCCAGTGGCGACGGCGGCGGCTGCGGCGGGGGACGAGTGCCCGATGGACCTGAACTACGTCGGGACCTTCCCCTGGGACCGCTCCTACTGCCAGCCTCCCATCTCCAACATGACCAACTGCTGCACGACCTTGCTGAGCCTCTTCGGCATCGCCATTGGCCAACGTCTCCACCTCACTGGCCTCTTCCGCCTCCCCAACGCCGCCGCCTCCTCCGCCTGCCTCGCAGACTTCAGCTCCAACCTCTCCGCGCTCTCCCTCCCCTCCGACCTCGTCCACACCTGCTTCCCCTCCCCGCAGCGCTTCGTCATCACCCCCGACTTCTGCGCCGGCATCCTCACTCGCCGGAACTGGACCGCCAAGCTCGGCCCCTCCACCGCCATCGACTCTGCCTGCCGCTCCGACCTCTCCGTCCCCACCCAGTGCTATGACTGCGCCAACGCCGGCGTCGCCGTCACCGCCCAGCTCACTGCCCTCGACGGCAACGCCTCCCATGCCACCCAGTGCTTCTACCTCGCTGTCGACTATGCTGCCGGCGTCGCAAACCAGTTTGGCCCCGAGGACCCCCGTGCCGCCGGCTGCATCTTTAGCCTTGCCCTCTCCTCCCCTTCTTCTCCTCCCACTCGCTCCAAATCCCACACCGCCGCCATCATCGCCCCCATCGCCGCCACCCTTGCCCTCGCTCTTCTCCTCTCCGCCCTCGGACTCTATCTCCGGCTTTCCAAATCGAAGAAAAAGAGGAAGCTTTCCAAGAAACAGGAGCAGAGCCCGAGATCGAGATCCCACGCGCGTCCCAACACCGGATCCATCTTGTACGATATCGAAGAAATGGAGAAGGCCACGGATAACTTCTCTGAAAGGAATATAGTTGGGCGCGGCGGATTTGGGGTTGTCTACAAGGGGACGCTCTCCGACGGGAGCTTGGTCGCCGTCAAGAAGGTATTGGAGCTGAACTTGGAAGGTGGCGACGAGAAGTTCCAGAACGAGGTGGAGATCATCAGCCACCTTCGTCACCGGAATCTGGTCCCCTTGAGAGGCTGCTGTATCACCAACGACGACGACGACATGGAGGAACCCAAAGAAAGGTATTTGGTTTATGACTACATGCCTAATGGAAGCCTCGCCGACCATATCTTCACCTCGCCCGTGGATGGCAACGGCTATTCTGGAAAAAAGAAGTCAACTCTGACCTGGCCCCAGAGGAAAAACATCATACTGGACGTGGCGAAGGGGTTGGGTTATCTCCACTATGGAGTGAAGCCGGCGATCTATCATAGAGATATCAAGCCCACAAACATTCTGCTAGACGGAGAGATGAGGGCAAGGGTGGGCGACTTCGGGCTCGCAAGGCAGAGCCGCGAGGGGCTGTCGCCCCTCACCTCTAGGGTTGCTGGGACTCATGGCTACCTGGCTCCGGAGTATGCGCTCTACGGGCAGCTCACAGAGAAGAGTGATGTTTACAGCTTTGGAGTCTTGGTGCTGGAGATCATGAGCGGACGGAATGCCCTAGATAAGTCGGCGGAGTCAAACTCGGCGTTGATCACCGACTGGGCGTCGACGCTGGTCAAGTCCGGGAGGGCGGAGGAGGTGCTGGATGCGGCGCTGGTGAGGGAAGGTAACCCAAAGGGGACCATGGAGAGGTTTGTGCTGGTGGGGTTATTGTGTGCCCATGTGATGGTGGCGCTCAGGCCGACGATCTCGGAGGCGCTGAAGATGCTGGAAGGCGATATCGACGTCCCGGTGATACCGGACCGGCCGATGCCGCACGGCCATGGGTATCCTTTTGGTGAAGATGGCACTATCACTGCTTCACCAGCTTTGAGTGCTTCTGTCTCCATACTCTAAGGCATGCTCAGGTGATTGAAGGCTTTAAGTTGGATCTCTCTCTCTCTCTCTCTCTCTCTCTCTCTCTCTCTCTCTCTCTATATATATATATATATATATATATATATATAATATCAAGAAGGTAGTTACTGGTTAAATGGTCTGGACCTTCAAGAGATTTAGACGGAGATTTCATCATGAAAGTTAAGGCAAGAGCCGAGGGAACTCAATTTTATTTTTTTCAATTTCCAAAAAACATTTTCATTTTTCTATTGCTTCATAATAAGATTTTTCTTCTTTTTTGAGAGTCATGAAGTTACAACTTTGCCATTCCTGTGTTATCATACTTATCTGTGTTTCTTCGAATTTAGTTAATACTGCTTTTTTTTTATTATACGCTAAATTTATTTGTTTTGCTTATCTTATAATTTGTTTTATGCGGATACATACCCATAAGGCAGCGACGATCCTTTCTTTCTTTAGGTCATCTATTCTATTATGAAATTTAAGTCGCATAAATTTCTCTTGAAAGGGTCTTCTGCTCCTCATGCCCGTAGGAATTTGGTTTGCAATCATTATAATTAGTACATTACTTTGCTTAGTGAATACAGGTGTATACTTGGAGTCCGGTCTGCATTGTTGTCCGGCTAGTTCCTTGAGTAGGGTATTAGCAAAAGATGTTCCTGATTCCGTCACACCTATTGTCACGTCCCTGCCTCCGCGGGGCACGTGAGGCACCCAGTGCCCACGTGAGGACCACATGAGGGGGAAAACACGGGGCTCCCCTGCCCGATATTGTTCGGTTCCGGGGCTTCACGCAAGCGTCTTTCACCCCTCCCCGGTTTTGTTTTCCACCCAAAACGCGTCTACAGGATTTGGAGACACCCGCCTCATATGTCCAGGCTCTGGAACAAGTCTTTCCGATGTGGGACTATTGGGCCTCACACCCTTCCCACCATCGGACAAGAGCTGTTTTCGGCTCTGATACCAAATGTCACGTCCCTGCCTCCGCGGGGCACGTGAGGCACCCAGTGCCCACGTGGGGGCCACATGAGGGGGGAAACACGGGGCTCCCCTGCCAGATATTGTCCGGTTCCGGGGCTTCACGCAAGCGTCCTTCACCCCTCCCCGGTTTTGTTTTCCACCCAAAACGTATCTACAGGATTTGGAGACACCCGCCTCATATGCCCAGGCTCTGGAACGAGTCTTTCCGATGTGGGACTATTGGGCCTCACACCAAAAATCATGCGGTGAGCGTGGATCGAACACACGACCTTTAGATCTTCAGTCTAACGCTCTCCCAACTGAAATAATTGGTCCCTGCATGGGGACCAAATATGTATGGCTCCATATTTTATTATGTGAGGATCCGTGCAGGCATGTGTTTAGTCCCACATCGGTTATTCGCTGGGTAGATCTTGGGTACTTATACAGGATCAAGGAACCCAAACAATACCTTCCGGCTAGCCATTTTGGGTGAGATCCTAGGTTGTTACAAATGGTATCAGAGCGGACCCGGCCCATAACTTATGTGGACTAGGGGACACTGCAGCACAGATCCATTGGGGTTGACCACGGACCGATCGTGGTGTTTGTGATTAGATTTGAATGGATTTGAACCCTTAGCCTGACGAGGACGTCAGGGCTTGAACGGGGAGAGTATGTGAGGATCCGTGCGGGCAGGTATTTAGTCCCACATCGGTTATTCACTGGGTAGATCTTGGGTACTTATACAGGATCAAGAAACCCAAACAATACCTTCCGGCTAGCCATTTTGAGTGAGATCCTGGGTTGTTACACCTATAACTGAGTTATCTTGGTTGCTTTTGTGGAACTCACAGATCATAACAATTATGTGCTATCATGAAGTCTTTTAATCTAGAGCCAGCATACATATATGTATATTATCTGCATATTTTAATTGAAAATAAAAAGTAATTCGTGTTACAATATATTTGGATATTTAAATTGTTCCTTTTAATTTTAGTGTTTTATTGTTATATTTTAAATACTTGTTTTCATGATTAAATTTTTGTAGTATATATTGTATATTTTATTGATAAACTTCTCAAAATATAGGTTGTTTGGCTGGATTAGCTCCTTAGCGTATAAAATTTGAAACCCGGTAGTTTCCTAGATCCAACCTCCACTAGACCCGAATCTGATATACGCATTTATGACACAAAACCAGATTTTTGATCTGATCCTTCCTTCAATTGACAGAGTATAGAACAAAAGTTGGATTTGAAACATCGACATGCACGGCTCTAGGTCTAGTAAAACTTGGATCCGACCTCATCTAACCCCATAACACCCCTAATATTGATTGCAAAGATGTTGAGATACGAGTCCACTTTGGTTTTTAATGGTGCCATTGAGTAGTTCAATGGTACAAGAAAGAGCTCGGTTTTTTTTAAAAAAAAAAAGGAAAAAAAGAGAAAATTGGCAAGCAGTTGATTGATTGCCATTTGATGCTTTAGTCCTTCGTGTTTGAAATTTAAAATGTCACCCTATCTTTTAGATAATTTTTAGTCACTGACCCTTGCGCACCACGAGGATATATGTATACAAGAAGAATATAAATGTGTACAATACTAGTATTAGTGTGTGCCATGCAGGCACAAATATGGGCAAAATTTGATGCCAATAGGATGCATATACATGTTTGTAGAAATTAATGTATATATGTGTGCAAAATTGCTATAGGTGCATGCAAATAACATGTGAGGGCCCGGTCGATTGACCGGCCTGCACTCGCCTTGGGCCTGAGGGCCGACCCTAAGAGGTCAGGTCCATGGCCAGTGTGCCCTGTGGCGATGCAGGGAGAAGAAGACTTTGATAAAAGTCATCTTCCTCCTCCGCTTCCGGCGGAAATCAGGCACTCTCAAAGCATTCTGAATTCTTCTAGAACTCGAAGACTTCGCATATTTAACTTTTCTCCTCCTTAGATTTCCTTCACCGGAATCATCAAGAATATCCGCCGATTCCGAGCTCTCTTTCTAAGCTTTTTTCCTCGATTCCTCACTAGAAAGGGCCGTTGGAGGCTTCGCCGAACCAAAGTAAATGTTCCTCGTCTTGTTCCCCTTCCTTTCTTAGTGATTTAGCAAACTTTGCTTGAGTTTTAGCTGACAAATCACCGAATTGGATCCAAAACAGGGTGCCCTATTTCGACTCCCTTCTTTCGAGCATGCCACTGCCATTGGCCGCCCTCCGCCTCATGTCTCCATCTCCGGCCGCCACCTCACCGGACCACCAAGTCCACAACCACCAACCACCTCCTTCTTCCTCTGTTTTAGCAAGAAAGAGAGAAAGAAAGAAGAGGAGGAGAGAGAGAACCATCCCTATCTTTCTCTCTCTTGTTTCCTCTCTCTACTCTTCTCTCTCTAATTTCTCTCTCCTCTCTCCACTTTCTCTCTCTAGAATGTCCAAGAAACTTGGAGTCGGATTATGTCGACCTAATCTACGAACTTGAGTTGATCCCTGAAAATAGACCTAAAACTGTCTTGGTGCCCAGGCTGCCTACTGGACCGATCACCACATCTCTATTGAATGTCCTTAAAACTTTCATTGATAAACTATGTTGGTTAATCTTGGCCCTGATTGAGTCCGATTTATTGAGCGAATCGTATAGACCTGACCCACATGAAACCACTGTACGTCTGGTAAAGACTACTTGTATTATTTTATTAAAGTCATCAATTAAAAATTAATTTTATTGTTAATATTTTGAATAGGTTTAGCAAAGTCGCCTAGCAAAATTTGACCGTCTAAGATGAAATAGGTATGTAAACCTTATACTCCTTACTAGTTTTTAAGCTTATAAGTAGATCTTACACTTCTTATTATTTTTAAATTTTTACTTATTTTTTGGTATTATGAAAATATGAAATAGTGTTAAATATTGATGATATCACATTTTCTTAAAATCAAGGATCAAGCGTACGATATTATGAAACTCCTAATTTATTGCGAAATAATAGTTCCATGATTGTTTTACAGTTAAGCACTATTGATAAACTCTGAACTCCATATTTATGAAATTTGTATTTATGTTATGCAAAAAAAAAATCATGATTATTCTATTATTAAATGCTTATTTATGGGCTATGAACTCTATAAAGTCATTTAGTATTTTATTGATGTATGATTCAAGAAAATATTATTTAAGAAATATGACTTAAGAAAAATTATTTTAAGAACCATGGCAAAAAAGCTCTTCGATAGCTATGTATGACTCCTAAAAGTATGATCAATCAACATCCAGTTCCATACAACCCTGCCAGTGGGTAAGAGTGGTTTGTATATGTTCTGTTAGCAGGTAATAGTAGTTGGCATCTGACCTTGCTAGCTAGCCCACATTAGCAGGTAATAGTCTGTTGCGGGGACGGCATTCTGCCGGAGCCTCACACAACAGCCTAGCCCACATTAAGCTAGCAGAGAAAGAGGACTGCGTTTAGGGGTGCAAATGGGTCGGGTCGGGTCGGGTCCTAGGTGACCCCGATCCGACCCGATTTTTTGTTCGGATCCCAATTTTGGACCTGGACCCGACCCGGTTGAAGATCGGGTTGGGTCGGGTCGGGACCGAGTCGGGTTCGGGTCGGGTCTGGGTCTGATTCGAGTCGGGTCTGGGTCCGATCGGGTCTAATTTTTTTGTGCTTTTGGGAAAAAATTTGGGCAAATCTAATTTGATCATATCATAATTATGAGGTGCTGGGTGACCCATGACTTGAAAGACTTTGCAATTGAGCTCCGGTCAGAACAGATGACCCATGACTTACTAACTAAGTCGGTCTACAAGCCAAATTTCATATCACTATTTTTTATCTATATGACTGATTGGACGGAACTCGGTGTCTCCCAGCTCCCCTCTCACGAGGACAAAAAAAATCCCAGACCTTCCAAAATCCAATTCCATTACAGAAAACTGGCACATGACCCATATTCAGTTGCAGTGTTCCCTCACTTTCTCCCTTCAAAAGTTAAAAGAAACAAAAACCAAAAAACAGAAGGAAAAAAAAAAAAAGGCAGCTACCGAGACACCAGAGGTCTCAACAGTGTAATAGATCGAGAGAGAATCCTGATGGGCCGACGTTCCTTTGGATTCTGTGAACCTATGCTTGTTGCTAACTTGCTATCCTCCCACACTGACCAACAGTACCATAACCCACGCCAAAAAAAAAAAAAAAAAGATTTTCTTTTGCTTTTCCTCTCTCTCTCTCTTCGGGTCCATTCGGGTCGGGTCGGGTCCGTTTGGTAAACCCAGACCCGACCCAGAAAATGATTCGAGTCCAATTTTAGGACCCGACCCGAACCCGCGGGTCCTAAAATTCGGGTCGGGTCTACGCAGGTCGGGTCGGGTCGGGTCACGGGTCGACCCGACCCATTTGCAGCCTTAACTGCGTTCCTCCCGAGGTATTGTCCGCTTTGGGCGTTCCGGCCCGCGCGTCCAGCGCAGACGGGGGGAGACCGTACCACTGCCCTCACGGTTTTGCCCTTCAAAAGGCGCCTCGAGAGGAAAGGTTTTCTAACCCCCATTTAAGGCACAGAACCTTCCCGCTACTAGCCGATGTGGGACTAAATTCAAGGCCCCTCCCCCTCCCGCAACATAGCCCCCCCAGCGGGAAGGTTATTGAGCCTCGACAGTCCTGAGGGGTAGTCAACGGTCGGAGGAGGCGCACCTTCCTGGCGCGCCATCTGTTGCGGGAATGGCATTCTGCCGGAGCCTCACACAACAGCCTAGCCCACATTAAGCTAGCAGAGAAAGAGGACTGCGTTCCTCCCGAGGTATTGTCCGCTTTGGGCGCTCTGGCCCGCGCGTCCAGCGCAGACAGGGGGAGACCACTGCCCTCACGGTTTTGCCCTTCAAAAGGCGCCTCGAGAGGAAAGGTTTTCTAACCCCCATTTAAGGCACAGAACCTTCCCGCTACTAGCCGATGTGGGACTAAATTCAAGGCCCCTCCCCCTCCCGCAACATAGCCCCCCCAGCGGGAAGGTTATTGAGCCTCGACAGTCCTGAGGGGTAGTCAACGGTCGGAGGAGGCGCCCCTTCCTGGCGCGCCATCTGTTGCGGGGATGGCATTCTGCCGGAGCCTCACACAACAGCCTAGCCCACATTAAGCTAGCAGAGAAAGAGGACTGCGTTCCTCCCGAGGTATTGTCCGCTTTGGGCGCTCCGGCCCGCGCGTCCAGCGCAGACGGGGGAGACCACTGCCCTCACAGTTTTGCCCTTCAAAAGGCGCCTCGAGAGGAAAGATTTTCCAACCCCCATTTAAGGCACAGAACCTTCCCGCTACTAGCCGATGTGGGACTAAATTCAAGGCCCCTCCCCCTCCCGCAACAATTCGATATTTAAATTGTGATAAGAAATTTCAACAATATCAATATGGTTATCTTTGGTACCAATTTTTTCTTTCATAAATTTTGCAATAATAAGTATTCAATTTGAAAGTCTATGGTAAAATTATATTGCAGGTGAGAGTAAAAAAATGATGCCACCATATATTCTTGATAACGAGATTGTGAGAGTAAATTGGATTTTCAAATCTCAGAATGCAATGTAAGTTTTCTAAACTATGATGAATAGAAAATTATCTCTATATCCATAACATAGAGGAGCCAAAGAAAGTATAGATTATTTTTGCAACCGTCTAAGAAAGATCCAATAAAGTGAGATATCTAAATATTCTCATACAAAATTTGTATAAAGAGTGAATTATGGTTCCAGATTTTCTAGAAGATCCAAATAAAGTATAGAATTGGATTAAAAATGAAAATTTAAAGAAGGGAGAACTTGAGATAACATGAGATGTTATCATGATATCATGATATGAAGCATGAGATGTTTGGGAGATAGGGAGTTCAACATGTGTGAGCTTATCATCTTAGGCCATTAGCCAACATGCATGCAAGCCTATCACATCACCTTATTTTATTGTGACAGTGTAATAGCAAACGATTTTGATATACACATATAGAAATCCAACTTTAGCAAAAACTTCCTACCCCAGAAAAAAAGGACAAAACTTATATCATGCTTAAATGGATGACCCAATCTACCAATCCTATAGAATTTTCTGCTAGAAGTATCCAAACAAACCCTAAGCAATTTTGGTTGTGCGCTGTCCAAAGTCACATTGCAATGATCTCAAGCACTAATATAAAGGTTCAGGTTGTCTCCCACACGAAGGAATGATTGGTCTTCCTTGGCAACGTCAACCATTGGATTGCGTCCTCTACAGCTCTCGAAGCACTCCAAACATTTCTTTCATCTATCTGCACATATCTCGAAATGGCCATTGCACTATCCAATGGTTGACATCATAAAAGAAGCTGAATCATTCTTTCATGCGGGAGATACTACCCGAACCCTAATATAACATCCAGCTGAGAACACTCTTCCTTTCTACAGTCTCTTTGAGATGGCCCAGGTTGTATTGCCTGTCGGTCCACAAAGCTCATGGTTGGGCTGTGAGTTGTGGAGCCGAACCTGAGATAACGAGAAACAAAGTTGCTTCCACAAGTTGAGTCAGCACCTTCACTCATCATGGAACTGACTTAGGTCTTGCACACGAAAGACACAACCGCCCGATCATGCTTTGAGATGCACGATTACAAGCACGGACATGTACCATCGTGCTCAATCAAGAATGGCTCCGGGGTCATGCACTTACCCTGTTCCAAACACATCATTGATTAGCTCATGCTGGCTATGTAAATGTTACTTGGGGGCCCATTCTCACCATCAAATCAGATATCAGGCCCATGTATTTGAGCCCACAGGCCTCTCGTGGTCATGGGTTGGGAGAGTGGACGAGCTCTTCCGGGTCCAAGATTGATGACAAACAGAGGAAACCATCAATGCTTGTGCATGTACCTGTCGAATATTCAGATACTTTTATGACTGCAAGATTGACGCTTTGCGCGTTTATTTACTCTGTCTCATAAAATATGCGTTGGACTGGCCCTACTACTTCTGGAAGATCACAAAAGTCAAGTCTTTCAACTCTAATTTTGAGGGTTAGTAAACATCTTAATCCAAAACGCAATTAAAGTCGTCGGTCAGAAGAATTCAATACCCCACTTGTACAAGCTGACTACCCAGAATGCACAGTGCCCTTGTTTCGAGATTGCTCAGAAAGTGTTTATTATGGAGTGATCATTTCATGAACAAAAATGATACCGGCGGAAATAACATCCAATCCAGTTATGCAAAATCCGTTCTTGCAGTTGGGTATCCAAAATCATCTCTGACAGTAATTTTGAATTAAATTTTAAAAAAAACCCTCAATCCAGCGAAAAAAGAGTATAATATTATATTGATATTACATGTATTATATTTATGATATATATTATATTAAAATATAATTATTAATTATATTATTATTCAATTATAATTTTAAATTATAATAGAAATTTGTAGTTTATATTTATGTTATGAAATTATTATTAATTCTATAATAGCAATTAACATATTTTACATAGGATTAATAAATATATTTTTATGGAATATATTAAATTATGATATATTAATAATAGATTAATAATTTATTATCATATATTTTATTTTATTAATAATATATTTTATAGAATATATTAGGGATAGTTTTGAAATTATATAGCCAGTGACCTTGGGTTCCTATGGAACACCAAACAAATTACCGATAGATATCTTAGAATTTTTAGTCACTGCAGCATAACATACCAAATGTGGTGATCTTAAATCATCGAGAATGAGGTTATTTCAAGATAAGGATCACTAGTGATTTAAGATCATTTTGGTGATTTCAGTTGGGTTTGGGACGTTTAGTGCTTCCATAAACTACTCCCGAATCCTCTATGGTGCATTAGAAGTGAATTCTACTACAAAAATCACCTTATTACTAGAATAAAAATCAATTTGACTGGTATATTTTTTCCTCACAGTTATAAATTATTATACCATAGGACAAGCGATCTGCTGGAAGAAACTGCTGCCCCAGAACTTTGGCAACCGTATTTTTAGAATCCTCAGAAAGCCAAGCTTCTTGAAAGCAACAAAAATCCAACCATAAGATCTTATTAACTGCTTAGCATAGTTATAGGAGGCCTCCGCAGCCCCCATGCAGTTCCAGATTAATATAATCACTGGGAAAGAATGTGGTTAGAAGTAGATTTAGGCCTTACTCTACTTGAATACCACTTGAGGAGATTGCTAAAATTTCTGAACTGAATTTGTAGCTTCTCCATTCCACCATAAACATATTTTGAAGTAATAAGAAGAACAAGCCTTGAGTCATAGCACGCTTCTCCTTACTGCTCTGGGAGTTCCACTCTTAAAAAGCATTTGAGGAAACAGATTGTGAAGTTAAAACAAAATCAAATATAGTGAGAGTTGCTGCCTTAGAAGGTCCGCTTGCAAGCATCAACGAGCGATCTCAGGTCTACCAGACACAAATTTCCAGTGCCAAAATTTTCGAGAGCATTGCGTCATTTGGTATCTTTCACCCTTGAGCTTAATTTTCAGGACGAGATGATCAAGCAAGCATGACGCATGAGCCGTAGGGAACACTTCGACCAGAAGACAGGGTGGGAGTGATAGAAATTTGAACATCCAACTAATATTCGTATCTGTATTCATATCCATTAAAGAAAAATAAATATAGATATAGATAGACAACTATACGATCCGTATTGGATTATCCGATTTCATCATTTAAATTCTATTTAATTTTATATAATACTCATAAAATTTTTAAAAAATAAATGACTATATTAACATACTATTAATTAAATTTATCATCCACTTAGTAATATCTTTGATTTTGTAATTATAAAATTTAATTATCTATATTTATATCTATATTTTTTAATATCCAATTTATATCCATATTTATTTAAAATAAATATAAATATAATTTTTTTATTCAACTAACATCCGTATGTATATCTAAATTCAGCCTTACTGAGAGTTTGCTTTGCGTTCTTTCATGGAAGGTGCCGGCAAAGACGAATTCAAAGTCTTTACCGTCAAAAATGAATTCAAAGTCTTTACCGTAACCCGACTTCGAAGTCAACCGCCATCCTGAAGAAACTCCGTCGAAGCGAGGCCGATATAATAAGCATATCTCCATCCGGCTACAACCCCACCGCCCCACTCTTAGTGCTTTTCGTGGCCGCGCCACCTTCTTGCCTCCTCTTCCATCCCAAGGTCTCTCCTGATGTAGAGAGATGTGGAGGTCGTTATTCTTCTTACTGCTACTCGCGAACAGTCCACTGCCAGAGACGCCAGTGGCGACGGCGGCGGCTGCGGCGGGGGACGAGTGCCCGATGGACCTGAACTACGTCGGGACCTTCCCCTGGGACCGCTCCTACTGCCAGCCTCCCATCTCCAACATGACCAACTGCTGCACGACCTTGCTGAGCCTCTTCGGCATCGCCATTGGCCAACGTCTCCACCTCACTGGCCTCTTCCGCCTCCCCAACGCCGCCGCCTCCTCCGCCTGCCTCGCAGACTTCAGCTCCAACCTCTCCGCGCTCTCCCTCCCCTCCGACCTCGTCCACACCTGCTTCCCCTCCCCGCAGCGCTTCGTCATCACCCCCGACTTCTGCGCCGGCATCCTCACTCGCCGGAACTGGACCGCCAAGCTCGGCCCCTCCACCGCCATCGACTCTGCCTGCCGCTCCGACCTCTCCGTCCCCACCCAGTGCTATGACTGCGCCAACGCCGGCGTCGCCGTCACCGCCCAGCTCACTGCCCTCGACGGCAACGCCTCCCATGCCACCCAGTGCTTCTACCTCGCTGTCGACTATGCTGCCGGCGTCGCAAACCAGTTTGGCCCCGAGGACCCCCGTGCCGCCGGCTGCATCTTTAGCCTTGCCCTCTCCTCCCCTTCTTCTCCTCCCACTCGCTCCAAATCCCACACCGCCGCCATCATCGCCCCCATCGCCGCCACCCTTGCCCTCGCTCTTCTCCTCTCCGCCCTCGGACTCTATCTCCGGCTTTCCAAATCGAAGAAAAAGAGGAAGCTTTCCAAGAAACAGGAGCAGAGCCCGAGATCGAGATCCCACGCGCGTCCCAACACCGGATCCATCTTGTACGATATCGAAGAAATGGAGAAGGCCACGGATAACTTCTCTGAAAGGAATATAGTTGGGCGCGGCGGATTTGGGGTTGTCTACAAGGGGACGCTCTCCGACGGGAGCTTGGTCGCCGTCAAGAAGGTATTGGAGCTGAACTTGGAAGGTGGCGACGAGAAGTTCCAGAACGAGGTGGAGATCATCAGCCACCTTCGTCACCGGAATCTGGTCCCCTTGAGAGGCTGCTGTATCACCAACGACGACGACGACATGGAGGAACCCAAAGAAAGGTATTTGGTTTATGACTACATGCCTAATGGAAGCCTCGCCGACCATATCTTCACCTCGCCCGTGGATGGCAACGGCTATTCTGGAAAAAAGAAGTCAACTCTGACCTGGCCCCAGAGGAAAAACATCATACTGGACGTGGCGAAGGGGTTGGGTTATCTCCACTATGGAGTGAAGCCGGCGATCTATCATAGAGATATCAAGCCCACAAACATTCTGCTAGACGGAGAGATGAGGGCAAGGGTGGGCGACTTCGGGCTCGCAAGGCAGAGCCGCGAGGGGCTGTCGCCCCTCACCTCTAGGGTTGCTGGGACTCATGGCTACCTGGCTCCGGAGTATGCGCTCTACGGGCAGCTCACAGAGAAGAGTGATGTTTACAGCTTTGGAGTCTTGGTGCTGGAGATCATGAGCGGACGGAATGCCCTAGATAAGTCGGCGGAGTCAAACTCGGCGTTGATCACCGACTGGGCGTCGACGCTGGTCAAGTCCGGGAGGGCGGAGGAGGTGCTGGATGCGGCGCTGGTGAGGGAAGGTAACCCAAAGGGGACCATGGAGAGGTTTGTGCTGGTGGGGTTATTGTGTGCCCATGTGATGGTGGCGCTCAGGCCGACGATCTCGGAGGCGCTGAAGATGCTGGAAGGCGATATCGACGTCCCGGTGATACCGGACCGGCCGATGCCGCACGGCCATGGGTATCCTTTTGGTGAAGATGGCACTATCACTGCTTCACCAGCTTTGAGTGCTTCTGTCTCCATACTCTAAGGCATGCTCAGGTGATTGAAGGCTTTAAGTTGGATCTCTCTCTCTCTCTCTCTCTCTCTCTCTCTCTCTCTCTCTCTCTATATATATATATATATATATATATATATATAATATCAAGAAGGTAGTTACTGGTTAAATGGTCTGGACCTTCAAGAGATTTAGACGGAGATTTCATCATGAAAGTTAAGGCAAGAGCCGAGGGAACTCAATTTTATTTTTTTCAATTTCCAAAAAACATTTTCATTTTTCTATTGCTTCATAATAAGATTTTTCTTCTTTTTTGAGAGTCATGAAGTTACAACTTTGCCATTCCTGTGTTATCATACTTATCTGTGTTTCTTCGAATTTAGTTAATACTGCTTTTTTTTTATTATACGCTAAATTTATTTGTTTTGCTTATCTTATAATTTGTTTTATGCGGATACATACCCATAAGGCAGCGACGATCCTTTCTTTCTTTAGGTCATCTATTCTATTATGAAATTTAAGTCGCATAAATTTCTCTTGAAAGGGTCTTCTGCTCCTCATGCCCGTAGGAATTTGGTTTGCAATCATTATAATTAGTACATTACTTTGCTTAGTGAATACAGGTGTATACTTGGAGTCCGGTCTGCATTGTTGTCCGGCTAGTTCCTTGAGTAGGGTATTAGCAAAAGATGTTCCTGATTCCGTCACACCTATTGTCACGTCCCTGCCTCCGCGGGGCACGTGAGGCACCCAGTGCCCACGTGAGGACCACATGAGGGGGAAAACACGGGGCTCCCCTGCCCGATATTGTTCGGTTCCGGGGCTTCACGCAAGCGTCTTTCACCCCTCCCCGGTTTTGTTTTCCACCCAAAACGCGTCTACAGGATTTGGAGACACCCGCCTCATATGTCCAGGCTCTGGAACAAGTCTTTCCGATGTGGGACTATTGGGCCTCACACCCTTCCCACCATCGGACAAGAGCTGTTTTCGGCTCTGATACCAAATGTCACGTCCCTGCCTCCGCGGGGCACGTGAGGCACCCAGTGCCCACGTGGGGGCCACATGAGGGGGGAAACACGGGGCTCCCCTGCCAGATATTGTCCGGTTCCGGGGCTTCACGCAAGCGTCCTTCACCCCTCCCCGGTTTTGTTTTCCACCCAAAACGTATCTACAGGATTTGGAGACACCCGCCTCATATGCCCAGGCTCTGGAACGAGTCTTTCCGATGTGGGACTATTGGGCCTCATACCAAAAATCATGCGGTGAGCGTGGATCGAACACACGACCTTTAGATCTTCAGTCTAACGCTCTCCCAACTGAAATATTTAGCCCCTGCATGGGGACCAAATATGTATGGCTCCATATTTTATTATGTGAGGATCCGTGCAGGCATGTGTTTAGTCCCACATCGGTTATTCGCTGGGTAGATCTTGGGTACTTATACAGGATCAAGGAACCCAAACAATACCTTCCGGCTAGCCATTTTGGGTGAGATCCTGGGTTGTTACAAATGGTATCAGAGCGGACCCGGCCCATAACTTATGTGGACTAGGGGACACTGCAGCACAGATCCATTGGGGTTGACCACGGACCGATCGTGGTGTTTGTGATTAGATTTGAATGGATTTGAACCCTTAGCCTGACGAGGACGTCAGGGCTTGAACGGGGGGAGTATGTGAGGATCCGTGCGGGCAGGTATTTAGTCCCACATCGGTTATTCACTGGGTAGATCTTGGGTACTTATACAGGATCAAGAAACCCAAACAATACCTTCCGGCTAGCCATTTTGAGTGAGATCCTGGGTTGTTACACCTATAACTGAGTTATCTTGGTTGCTTTTGTGGAACTCACAGATCATAACAATTATGTGCTATCATGAAGTCTTTTAATCTAGAGCCAGCATACATATATGTATATTATCTGCATATTTTAATTGAAAATAAAAAGTAATTCGTGTTACAATATATTTGGATATTTAAATTGTTCCTTTTAATTTTAGTGTTTTATTGTTATATTTTAAATACTTGTTTTCATGATTAAATTTTTGTAGTATATATTGTATATTTTATTGATAAACTTCTCAAAATATAGGTTGTTTGGCTGGATTAGCTCCTTAGCGTATAAAATTTGAAACCCGGTAGTTTCCTAGATCCAACCTCCACTAGACCCGAATCTGATATACGCATTTATGACACAAAACCAGATTTTTGATCTGATCCTTCCTTCAATGGACAGAGTATAGAACAAAAGTTGGATTTGAAACATCGACATGCACGGCTCTAGGTCTAGTAAAACTTGGATCCGACCTCATCTAACCCCATAACACCCCTAATATTGATTGCAAAGATGTTGAGATACGAGTCCACTTTGGTTTTTAATGGTGCCATTGAGTAGTTCAATGGTACAAGAAAGAGCTCGGTTTTTTTTATAAAAAAAAAGGAAAAAAAGAGAAAATTGGCAAGCAGTTGATTGATTGCCATTTGATGCTTTAGTCCTTCGTGTTTGAAATTTAAAATGTCACCTCATCTTTTAGATAATTTTTAGTCACTGACCCTTGCGCACCACGAGGATATATGTATACAAGAAGAATATAAATGTGTACAATACTAGTATTAGTGTGTGCCATGCAGGCACAAATATGGGCAAAATTTGATGCCAATAGGATGCATATACATGTTTGTAGAAATTAATGTATATATGTGTGCAAAATTGCTATAGGTGCATGCAAATAACATGTGAGGGCCCGGTCGATTGACCGGCCTGCACTCGCCTTGGGCCTGAGGGCCGACCCTAAGAGGTCAGGTCCATGGCCAGTGTGCCCTGTGGCGATGCAGGGAGAAGAAGACTTTGATAAAAGTCTTCTTCCTCCTCCGCTTCCGGCGGAAATCAGGCACTCTCAAAGCATTCTGAATTCTTCTAGAACTCGAAGACTTCGCATATTTAACTTTTCTCCTCCTTAGATTTCCTTCACCGGAATCATCAAGAATATCCGCCGATTCCGAGCTCTCTTTCTAAGCTTTTTTCCTCGATTCCTCACTAGAAAGAGCCGTCGGAGGCTTCGCCGAACCAAAGTAAATGTTCCTCGTCTTGTTCCCCTTCCTTTCTTAGTGATTTAGCCAACTTTGCTTGAGTTTTAGATGACAAATCACCGAAATTGGATCCAAAACAGGGTGCCCTATTTCGACTCCCTTCTTTCGAGCATGCCACTGCCATTGGCCGCCCTCTGCCTCATGTCTCCATCTCCGGCCGCCACCTCACCGGACCACCAAGTCCACAACCACCAACCACCTCCTTCTTCCTCTGTTTTAGCAAGAAAGAGAGAAAGAAAGAAGAGGAGGAGAGAGAGAACCATCCCTATCGTTCTCTCTCTTGTTTCCTCTCTCTACTCTTCTCTCTCTAATTTCTCTCTCCTCTCTCCACTTTCTCTCTCTAGAATGTCCAAGAAACTTGGAGTCGGATTATGTCGACCTAATCTACGAACTCGAGTTGATCCCTGAAAATAGACCTAAAACTGTCTTGGTGCCCGGGCTGCCTACTGGACCGATCACCACATCTCTATTGAATGTCCTTAAAACTTTCATTGATAAACTATGTTGGTTAATCTTGGCCCTGATTGAGTCCGATTTATTGAGCGAATCGTATAGACCTGACCCACATGAAACTACTGTACGTCTGGTAAAGACTACTTGTATTATTTTATTAAAGTCATCAATTAAAAATTAATTTTATTGTTAATATTTTGAATAGGTTTAGCAAAGTCGCCTAGCAAAATTTGACCGTCTAAGATGAAATAGGTATGTAAACCTTATACTCCTTACTAGTTTTTAAGCTTATAAGTAGATCTTACACTTCTTATTATTTTTAAATTTTTACTTATTTTTTGGTATTATGAAAATATGAAATAGTGTTAAATATTGATGATATCACATTTTCTTAAAATCAAGGATCAAGCGTACGATATTATGAAACTCCTAATTTATTGCGAAATAATAGTTCCATGATTGTTTTACAGTTAAGCACTATTGATAAACTCTGAACTCCATATTTATGAAATTTGTATTTATGTTATGCAAAAAAAAATCATGATTATTCTATTATTAAATGCTTATTTATGGGCTATGAACTCTATAAAGTCATTTAGTATTTTATTGATGTATGATTCAAGAAAATATTATTCAAGAAATATGACTTAAGAAAAATTATTTTAAGAACCATGGCAAAAAAGCTCTTCGATAGCTATGTATGACTCCTAAAAGTATGATCAATCAACATCCAGTTCCATACAACCCTGCCAGTGGGTAAGAGTGGTTTGTATATGTTCTGTTAGCAGGTAATAGTAGTTGGCATCTGACCTTGCTAGCTAGCCCACATTAGCAGGTAATAGTCTGTTGCGGGGACGGCATTCTGCCGGAGCCTCACACAACAGCCTAGCCCACATTAAGCTAGCAGAGAAAGAGGACTGCGTGTCTGCGTTCCTCCCGAGGTATTGTCCGCTTTGGGCGCTCCGGCCCGCGCGTCCAGCGCAGACGGGGGGAGACCACTGCCCTCACGGTTTTGCCCTTCAAAAGGCGCCTCGAGAGGAAAGGTTTTCTAACCCCCATTTAAGGCACAGAACCTTCCCGCTACTAGCCGATGTGGGACTAAATTCAAGGCCCCTCCCCCTCCCGCAACATAACCCCCCCAGCGGGAAGGTTATTGAGCCTCGACAGTCCTGAGGGGTAGTCAACGGTCGGAGGAGGCGCCCCTTCCTGGCGCGCCATCTGTTACGGGGATGGCATTCTGCCGGAGCCTCACACAACAGCCTAGCCCACATTAAGCTAGCAGAGAAAGAGGACTGCGTTCCTCCCGAGGTATTGTCCGCTTTGGGCGCTCCGGCCCGCGCGTCCAGCGCAGACGGGGGGAGACCACTGCCCTCATGGTTTTGCCCTTCAAAAGGCGCCTCGAGAGGAAAGGTTTTCTAACCCCCATTTAAGGCACAGAACCTTTCCGCTACTAGCCGATGTGGGACTAAATTCAAGGCCCCTCCCCCTCCCGCAACATAGCCCCCCCAGCAGGAAGGTTATTGAGCCTCAACAGTCCTGAGGGGTAGTCAACGATCGGAGGAGGCGCCCCTTTCTGGCGCGCCATCTGTTGCGGGGATGGCATTCTGCCGGAGCCTCACACAACAGCCTAGCCCACATTAAGCTAGCAGAGAAAGAGAACTGCGTTCCTCCCGAGGTATTGTCCGCTTTGGGCGCTCCGGCCCGCGCGTCCAGCGCAGACGGGGGGAGACCACTGCCCTCACGGTTTTGCCCTTCAAAAGGCGCCTCGAGAGGAAAGATTTTCCAACCCCCATTTAAGGCACAGAACCTTCCCGCTACTAGCCGATGTGGGACTAAATTCAAGGCCCCTCCCCCTCCCGCAACAATTCGATATTTAAATTGTGATAAGAAATTTCAACAATATCAATATGGTTATCTTTGGTACCAATTTTTTCTTTCATAAATTTTGCAATAATAAGTATTCAATTTGAAAGTCTATGGTAAAATTATATTGCAGGTGAGAGTAAAAAAATGATGCCACCATATATTCTTGATAACGAGATTGTGAGAGTAAATTGGATTTTCAAATCTCAGAATGCAATGTAAATTTTCTAAACTATGATGAATAGAAAATTATCTCTATATCCATAACATAGAGGAGCCAAAGAAAGTATAGATTATTTTTGCAACCGTCTAAGAAAGATCCAATAAAGTGAGATATCTAAATATTCTCATACAAAATTTGTATAAAGAGTGAATTATGGTTCCAGATTTTCTAGAAGATCCAAATAAAGTATAGAATTGGATTAAAAATGAAAATTTAAAGAAGGGAGAACTTGAGATAACATGAGATGTTATCATGATATCATGATATGACGCATGAGATGTTTGGGAGATAGGGAGTTCAACATGTGTGAGCTTATCATCTTAGGCCATTAGCCAACATGCATGCAAGCCTATCACATCACCTTCTTTTATTGTGACAGTGTAATAGCAAACGATTTTGATATACACATATAGAAATCCAATTTTAGCAAAAACTTCCTACCCCAGAAAAAAGGACAAAACTTATATCATGCTTAAATGGATGACCCAATCTACCAATCCTATAGAATTGTGCGCTGTCCAAAGTCACATTGCAATGATCTCAAGCACTAATATAAAGGTTCAGGTTGTCTCCCACGAGAAGGAATGATTGGTCTTCCTCGGCAACGTCAACCATTGGATTGCATCCTCTACAGCTCTCGAAGCACTCCAAACATTTCTTTCATCTATCTGCACATATCTCGAAATGGCCATTGCACTATCCAATGGTTGACATCATAAAAGAAGCTGAATCATTCTTTCATGCGGGAGATACTACCCGAACCCTAATATAACATCCAGCTGAGAACACTCTTCCTTTCTACAGTCTCTTTGAGATGGCCCAGGTTGTATTGCCTGTCGGTCCACAAAGCTCATGGTTGGGCTGTGAGTTGTGGAGCCGAACCTGAGATAACGAGAAACAAAGTTGCTTCCACAAGTTGAGTCAGCACCTTCACTCATCATGGAACTGACTAGGTCTTGCACACGAAAGACACAACCGCCCGATCATGCTTTGAGATGCACGATTACAAGCACGGACATGTACCATCGTGCTCAATCAAGAATGGCTCCGGGGTCATGCACTTACCCTGTTCCAAACACATCATTGATTAGCTCATGATGGCTATGTAAATGTTACTTGGGGGCCCATTCTCACCATCAAATCAGATATCAGGCCCATGTATTTGAGCCCACAGGCCTCTCGTGGTCATGGGTTGGGAGAGTGGACGAGCTCTTCCGGGTCCAAGATTGATGACAAACAGAGGAAACCATCAATGCTTGTGCATGTACCTGTCGAATATTCAGATACTTTTATGACTGCAAGATTGACGCTTTGCGCGTTTATTTACTCTGCCTCATAAAATATGCGTTGGACTGACCCTACTACTTCTGGAAGATCACTAAAGTCAAGTCTTGCAACTCTAATTTTGAGGGTTAGTAAACATCTTAATCCAAAACGCAATTAAAGTCGTCGGTCAGAAGAATTCAATACCCCACTTGTACAAGCTGACTACCCAGAATGCACAGTGCCCTTGTTTCGAGATTGCTCAGAAAGTGTTTATTATGGAGTGATCATTTCAAGAACAAAAATGATACCGGCGGAAATAACATCCAATCCAGTTATGCAAAATCCGTTCTTGCAGTTGGGTATCCAAAATCATCTCTGACAGTAATTTTGAATTAAAATTAAAAAAAAACCCTCAATCCAGCAAAAAAAAAAAAGTATAATATTATATTGATATTACATGTATTATATTTATGATATATATTATATTAAAATATAATTATTAATTATATTATTATTCAATTATAATTTTAAATTATAAAAGAAATTTGTAGTTTATATTTATGTTATGAAATTATTATTAATTCTATAATAGCAATTAACATATTTTACATAGGATTAATAAATATATTTTTATGGAAAATATTAAATTATGATATATTAATAATAGATTAATAATTTATTATAATATATTTTATTTTATTAATAATATATTTTATAGAATATATTAGGGATAGTTTTGAAATTATATAGCCAGTGACCTTGGGTTTCTATGGAACACCAAACAAATTACCTATAGATATCTTAGAATCTTTAGTCACTGCAGCATAACATACCAAATGTGGTGATCTTAAATCATCGAGAATGAGATTATTTCAAGATAAGGATTTTAAGATCATTTTGGTGATTTCAGTTGGGTTTGGAACGCTTAGTGCTTCCATAAACTACTCCCGTATCCTCCATGGTGCATTAGAAGTGAATTCTACTACAAAAATCACCTTATTACTAGAATAAAAATCAATCTGACTGGTATATTTTTTCCTCACAGTTATAAATTATTATACCATAGGACAAGCGATCTGCTGGAAGAAACTGCTGCCCCAGAACTTTGGCAACCGTATTTTTAGAATCCTCAGAAAGCCAAGCTTCTTGAAAGCAACAAAAATCCAACCATAAGATCTTATTAACTGCTTAGCATAGTTATAGGAGGCCTCCGCAGCCCCCATGCAGTTCCAGATTAATATAATCACTGGGAAAGAATGTGGTTAGAAGTAGATTTAGGCCTTACTCTACTTGAATACCACTTGAGGAGATTGCTAAAATTTCTGAACTGAATTTGTAGCTTCTCCATTCCACCATAAACATATTTTGAAGTAATAAGAAGAACAAGCCTTGAGTCATAGCACGCTTCTCCTTACTGCTCTGGGAGTTCCACTCTTAAAAAGCATTTGAGGAAACAGATTGTGAAGTTAAAACAAAATGAAATATAGTGAGAGTTGCTGCCTTAGAAGGTCCGCTTGCAAGCATCAACGAGCGATCTCAGGTCTACCAGACACAAATTTCCAGTGCCAAAATTGTCGAGAGCATTGCGTCATTTGGTATCTTTCACCCTTGAGCTTAATTTTCAGTACGGGATGATCAAGTAATTAAACATGACGCATGAGCCATAGGGAACACTTCGACAAGAAGATGGGGTGGGAGTAGATAGAAATTTGAACATCCGACTAATATCCGTATATGTATCCATATCCATCAAAAAATATATATATATAGATATAGATAGACAACTATCCGATCCGTATTGGATTATCTGATTTTATCATTTACAATTCTATTTAATTTTATATAACACTCATAAATTTTTTTTAAAAATAAATAACTATATTAACATACTATTAATTAAATTTATCATCCACTTAGTAATATTTTTGATTCTGTAATATAAAATTTAATTATTCATATTTATATCCATATTTATTTAAAATAAATATAAATATAATTTTTTTATTCAACTAACATCCGTATGTATATCTAAATTCAGCCTTACTGAGAAATTGCTTTGCTTTCTTTCATGGAAGGTGCCGGCAAAGACGAATTCAAAGTCTTTACCGTCAAACATGAATTCAAAGTCTTTACCGTAACCCGACTTCGAACTCAACCGCCATCCTGAAGAAACTCCGTCGAAGTGAGGCCGATGTAATAAGCATATCTCCATCCGGCTACAACCCCACCGCCCCACTCTTAGTGCTGCTTGTGGCCGCGCCACCTTCTTGCCTCCTCTTCCATCCCAAGGTCTCTCCTGATATAGAGAGATGTGGAGATCGTTATTCTTCTTACTGCTACTAGCGAACAGGCCACTGCCAGAGACGCCAGTGGCGACGGCGGCGGCGGTGGGGGACGAGTGCCTGATGGACCTGAACTACGTCGGGACCTTCCCCTGGGACCGCTCCTACTGCCAGCCTCCCATGTCCAACATGACCAACTGCTGCACGACCTTGCTGAGCCTCTTCGGCATCGCTATTGGCCAACGTCTCCACCTCACCGGCCTCTTCCGCCTACCCAACGCTTCCGCGTCCTCCGCCTGCCTCGCAGACTTCAGCTCCAACCTCTCCGCGCTCTCCCTCCCCTCCGACCTCGTCCACACCTGCTTCCCCTCCCCGCAGCGCTTCGTCATCACCCCCGACTTCTGCGCCGGCATCCTCAATCGCCGGAACTGGACCGCCAAGCTCGGCCCCTCCACCGCCATCGACTCCGCCTGCCGCTCCGACCTATCCATCCCCACCCAGTGCTATGACTGCGCCAACGTCGGCGTCGCCGACGTCACCGCCCAGCTCACTGCCCTCGACGGCAACCCCTCCCACGCCACCCAGTGCTTATACCTCGCCGTCGACTATGCTGCCGGCGTCGCAAACCAGTTTGGCCCCGAGGACCCCCGTTCCGCCGGCTGCATCTTTGGCCTTGCCCTCTCCTCCGCTTCTCCTCCTCCCACTCGCTCCAAATCCCACACCGCCGCCATCATCGCCCCCATCGCCGCCGCCCTTGCCCTCGCTTTTCTCCTCTCCGCCCTCGGACTCTATCTCCGGCTTTCCAAATCAAGGAAAAAGAAGAAGCTTTCCAAGAAACCGGAGCAGAGCCCGAGATCGAGATCCCACGCGCGTCCCAACACCGGATCCATCTTGTACGATATCGAAGAAATGGAGAAGGCCACGGATAACTTCTCTGAGAGGAATATAATTGGGCGAGGCGGATTTGGGGTTGTCTACAAGGGGACGCTCTCCGACGGGAGCTTGGTCGCCGTCAAGAAGGTATTGGAGCTGAACTTGGAAGTTGGCGACGAGAAGTTCCAGAACGAGGTGGAGATCATCAGCCACCTTCGTCACCGGAATCTGGTGCCCTTGAGAGGCTGCTGCATCACCAACGACCACGACGACATGGAGGAACCCAAAGAAAGGTATTTGGTTTATGACTACATGCCTAATGGAAGCCTCGCCGACCATATCTTCGCCTCCCCCGTGGATGGAAACGGCTATTCTGGAAAAAAGAAGTCAACTCTGACCTGGCCCCAGAGGAAAAACATCATACTGGACGTGGCGAAGGGGCTGGGTTATCTCCACTATGGAGTGAAGCCGGCGATCTATCATAGAGATATCAAGCCAACAAACATTCTGCTAGACGGAGAGATGAGGGCAAGGGTGGCCGACTTCGGGCTCGCAAGGCAGAGCCGCGAGGGTCTGTCGCCCCTCACCTCTAGGGTTGCTGGGACTCATGGCTACCTGGCTCCGGAGTATGCGCTCTACGGGCAGCTCACAGAGAAGAGTGATGTTTACAGCTTTGGAGTCTTGGTGCTGGAGATCATGAGCGGACGGAATGCCCTAGATAAGTCGGCGGAGTCAAACTCGGCGTTGATCACCGACTGGGCGTGGACGCTGGTCAAGTTCGGGAGGGCGGAGGAGGTGCTCGATGCGGCGCTGGCGAGGGAAGGTAACCCGAAGGGGATCATGGAGAGGTTTGTGCTGGTGGGGATATTGTGTGCCCATGTGATGGTGGCGCTCAGGCCGATGATCTCGGAGGTGCTGAAGATGCTGGAAGGCGATATCGACGTCCCGGCGATACCCGACCGGCCGATGCCGCTCAGCCATGGGTATCCTTTTAGCGAAGATGGCAGTATCACCGCTTCACCAGCTTTGAGTGCTTGTCTCCATACTCAAGACATGCTCACGTGATTGAAGGCTTTAAGTTGAAGGCTTTAAGTCGGCAAAAATCTTCACACTGATATCGCCGATGCTTATGCAACGCTTTGGTTAGCATCGGCGGAACTTTAACCAACGCTTATAAATGTCGATAAAGGTTATAAATAATGCCGGAAGAGATGTATTTTTTTTGTAGTGTTCCATGTTTGAAATTTAAAATGTCACCGTCTTTTAGTTAGCCGTTTAATATTTAGTCACTGACCCTTGCACACCACGAGTATATATTTATGCAGCAAGAATATAAATGTGTACAATACTAGTATTAGTATGTGCCATGCAAGCACAAATATGGGCAATTTGATGCCAGCAGGATGCATATAAATGTTTGTAGAAATAAATGTATATATGTGTGCAAAATTGCTATAGGTGCATGTAAACAACATGTGAGGGCCCAGTCGATTGACCGGCTTGCACTTGCCTTAGGCCTGAGGGCCGACCCTAAGAGGTCAGGCCCAAGGCCAGTGTGCCCTATGGCAATGCAGGGAGTCCTCCTCCGCTTCCGGCGGAAATCGGGCACTCTCAAAACAACCCGAGTTCTTCTAGAACTCGAAGGCTTCGCATATTTAACTTTCCTCCTCCTTAGATTTCCTTCACCGGAATCATCAAAAATATCCTCCGATTCCAAGCCCTCTTTCCAAGCTTGTTTCCTCAATTCCTCACTAAAAAGGGTTGTTGGAGGCTTCGCCGGACCAAAGTAAATGTTCCTCGTCTTGCTCCTCTTCCTTTCCTAGTGATTTAGCAAACTTTGCTTGAGTTTTAGCCAGCAAATAACCGGAATTGGATCCAAAACAGGATGCCCTATTTCGGCTCCCTTCTTTCGATCATGTCGCCGCTGCTGGCCGCCCTCCGCCTCATGTCTTCATCTCCAGCCGCCACCTCACCGGACCACTAAGTCTACAACCACCAGCCACCTCCTTCTTCCTCTGTTTTAGCAAGAAAGAAAAAAAGAAAGAAAGAAGAGGAGGAGAGAGAGAACCATCCCTCTCTTTCTCTATCTTATTTCCTCTCTCTTCTCTCTCTAATTTCTCTCTCCTCTCTCCACTTTCGCTCTCTAGAATGTCCAAGAAATCTGAAGTCGGATTATGTCGATCTGATCTATGAACCCGAGTTGATCCCTGAAAAGAGACCTAAAACTGTCAAGTTGCTCGGGCTGCTTACTAGACCGATCACCACGTACAGCTCCATTGAATGTTCTTGAAACCTTTATTGATAAACTATGTTGATTAATCTTGGCCCTGATTGAGTCCAATTTATTGAGCTAATCGTATAGACCTGACCCACATGAAACCACCGTACGTCTGGTAAAGACTACTTGTATTATTGTATTAAAGTCATCAATTAAAAATTAATTTCATTGTTAATATTTTGAATAGGTTTTGCAGAGTCGCCTAGCGAAATTTGACCATCTAAGATGAAAGAGGTATGTAAACCTTATACTCCTTACTAGTTTTTAACTTGTAAGTAGATCTTACACTTCTTATTATTTTAAAATTTTTACTTATTTTTTGGTATTATGAAAATATGAAAATAGTGTTAAATATTAATGATATCATATTTTCTTAAAATCAAGGATCAAGCATACAATATTATGAAACTCCTAATTTATTGCGAAATAATAGTTTCATGATTGTTTTACCGTTAAACACTATCGATGAACTCTGAACTTCATATTTATGAAATTTGTATTTATGTTATGCAAAGAATAATTTCATGATTATTCTACTGTTAAATGCTTATTTATGGGCTATGAACTCTATAAAGTCATTTAGTATTTTATTGACGTATGATTCAAGAAAATATGATTCAAGAAATATGACTTAAGAAAAATTATTTTAAGAACCATGGCAAAAAAGCTCTTAGATAGCTATGTATGACTCCTAAAAGTATGATCGATCAACATCCAATTCCATACAACCCTGCCAAGTGGGTAAGAGTAGTTTGTAGACAAACCTACCAGTGGATAAAAGTAGTTGGCATATGACCTTGTAAGTGGGTAATAGTAGTTGGCAGACAAACCTACCAGCGGGTAAAAGTAGTTGGCATACGACCCTACCAATAGGTAATAGTAGTTGGTGTTTGTCGATTATGACCCCGTCACAGGTACAATAGTGACCTTAGCATTTAGTCTGAGAGTAGTAATTTGATCAATGATATTATTAAATAGTAAATAATTTACAGTTTTATTTATGTTGTACACCAGAAATCATATTTATGAAATATGAATGATTTAAGCATGCATGATTGGCTTTATGATTTGTTTTAATATATTGTATTATGAAATGCTTTATTTTGTAATATCTGTTATTTTTTTTAAATATTGCCTTAATATGCAAAAACTTATACTTCATCTGGTAAAATGGTGAAAAGTTTATTTACTAACATACGTCGCTCATATACCTCTATTTTTTTCTCTCTCCAGACGAATAGGGTCGATAAGAATGAAAGATAGTTAAGCTTGGAGTTCGCGCTAGCAAGCTTGGCGATCTACATAGCAGAGCAGAACTTTAGTTCTTTAGTTGATTATGAAATTATAGTTAGTGAATAGTAAAAAATATGGGTTTGGTTTTTATGTTTGAATTTAAACGCTCTGAACCAGTTTAATGGATAATAAAATTGAATTTCTATTTATTCTATTATATTTGTAATGGATTTGAAAGCTAAATGTAATGTTGACTTTAAATTATCGTAGACTGTACCCCTCGGTAGCACGGCCATGTCATGCTCCAGTTTTAGGGCGTGACACAACAAATGTTAAATGTGTGTTGAAACCTGGTCATCATATATTGTCATTTTAGTTATATCTTTATGTTGGAAAATATGTCTTAATGTGATCAGTTGGTTTTAAAACAATTACGATGGCTACCAAGAAGGTCATTCTCTTAGTTCTCCAAATGAGTGGTAAATTCCATATTTGCAATAGCAAATTGTACAAGGCAAATCAATTTGCCTACATAGCCTAAGTTGATATAAATAAAAGAGATAGATGGAGGGTT
Source organism: Phoenix dactylifera (assembly GCF_051530095.1). Classification (NCBI taxonomy): domain Eukaryota; kingdom Viridiplantae; phylum Streptophyta; class Magnoliopsida; order Arecales; family Arecaceae; genus Phoenix; species Phoenix dactylifera. The sequence continues at coordinate 3,690,886 of NC_143191.1, forward strand.
TAACTTTATCTTTACCTGATTAAAACTTAAATGAACAATATTCTTTCAAGCCAGTAAAATTTCTATACTGTATTTCAAATATTACAATGATCAAAATATATAGAATTTAATGTTATAACGATTAGCAGTTAATTAAAATTATTAGTCATGTCTATAAATCTTCAAGAAGTTCAAATCTTAGAAACTAAAACAAGTAGGAAATCAGTCACTCGACGCTACATAGGAAACTACCTAAAAAAATTATTAAAAAAGTGCCCAGAGCCATTTCCATTTCTCTCTACGCTTCTTCTTCTGTTACTTCGTTTCCATTGGCTAACAATCTCCAACGGGCCAATATCAAAGCTGGAAACCAGTTTTAACAAAAACTTCTCTCTTTACACGTTTTGTTTACAGCAAAAAATTTCGCTCGCTGAAATATTTTTTTTCTAAAAGCTAATATCTGAAAATAAAAATTTTGTATTTTTTACTGACCATAAAAAATAATATATTATAAAGTAGCTAGTATAATTGGTTGAATAACATGTTGACAGAAAAATTATATAAATTATTTATTATGATGTTAATAAAAAAATTCTCTGGAAAAAAATATTCTAATTTTAAATCAGTAAAAATTAAAATTTTTATATTCTACATAAATTTTCTTTCCATAAAATATAAAAATTTATTTCTATAAAAAAATAGTTTTACATTTTTTTTTAATTTTAATCAAATATAAAATATTTCTTCATTTTTAACCAAACAACTCTTTTCGTCCGAGTAAAGGGAAGGGGAAAATTAGAAGAAAAAAAAAGAGTACCCGACCCATCGCGAGACCCCTCCGGCCATCGCCGGGGCCCCGTTGCACGCCGCCTGGGTCCCCACTCCCTGCGTCCAATCAGGGCGTCGTCGGAGTTGAACACTGACCCTCGCCAATGATGAGGGCGATGAGTCCGATCGCCACCATCGGCATCCCCTCCCTCAAATCACGTTCTCTCGTTCATCTCTGCCGCGCCGCCCTCGTCCTCGTGTCTCTCCCGCCACCCCGTGACTGTAAGTGCGATTGCGAGTTGCGACTGCTGACCGGAACCCTTAACCCAAACCCATTCTTTTTGCTTCCCCTGCCTCCGACCCCTCTCCGGCGCTGAACGTCATCGCAAACCATGTTTTTAAACTATTAGTTTGGTGCGGGTTCAAGTTACTTATAATGAGTTTTAGGCTCAATATAACTAGATCATGTCTTCTCGTGTTGTTGTCGAAATCCGGCAAGCAATCTCTGTTGTGGGATTTTGTTAAAAAGAGTGTTTTTCTCTACATTCGGCGTCTTCCATAGTGCCATGACAGCCGAGCCAAGTTTGGTCCTCGGCTTCTATATATTTTATTTTAAACAAAAAAAAATTGTTCTCTTATTTTTTTATTAGTGTTTGTCCTTGTGCTTCTGAGCCGGCTAATCTTGTTTTGCATGCTATCAGAGAATATGTAGGGTTTTCTGCACAATATATGTTGAGCCAGAAGTATCTAGGCGAGATTAACTTGGTGCATGGCCAAACAATGTGCAGCTTCGATTAAATATATTTAGAATATTTTTTTAAAGCAACGGCTTGATTGTTGGTAGTTTTAACTTTTAAAGGTTATTATTTAGCAAGTTTCAGAGTTTGCAATAGTTTGTTGTGTGTGTGTTTGCATGTGCAAATATGTGGATTCTATTATGATTCGATATTTAAAATATGATGGCAAATTTCAGCAACATCAATATGATTATTTTCGATACCACATTTTTCTTTCATAAATTTTGCAATATGACATTTTATGGTATTTACAAGTTCGGCATTGCCAGCACGAAGTTTGCCCTGAGAAGGAGGTGTTGAAAATCATCACAAACTTCAGTACGTTAAATATCTTTTAAAATTATGAAATTAGTGCTAGTCCAAATTAGTTATAATGAGCCCTAGATTCAGCAGAGCTAAGTTTCGTCTTTAATGGGGTTGCCCGAATTAGGTAACTAGTTTTGTCAGGAAATAGAGAATATATCCTACTAAAAAGAGAGTTTTCTTTTTGTCAAATTCTTGTGTGGCGTCCATATATTTTAATTCTCGTGAGGGCTAAGCCAAGTTCAGTCTTCGACATCCATATATTTTCTTTTAAATTAAAAGAAAAATTACTCTCTCCAATATTTTATTCTTCTCTTCCACTATTATCTTTTATTTTTTGATTGGCGTTCGTTCTTATGGCGGAGATGGACATGGTTCTGTGAAACCTGGGCAACAAGCCCCCCACCCCATGAGGGCCGCCCTACAAGGCCGTTGTCGCCCTCCTCCCAGACTTATTCGAGCTACTCGCCAAAACCAAATTCTCAGCTGGTATGGGTTCAAGGTATCTCCCGCATACTTGGGAAAGAGGCCTAGAATTCTCTCTTAGCTGAAACCAAGAGAAGGAATGTGGGTAGAGGAAGAAGGAAGCTATTCAAGAAGGGTTCTTGCTCTCTATTGAAGAGGGGTTCATCATGCTCATAAGCATCAAATCCACTAATCCGGGCTGATTTCTTATGCTCTTAGCTCCGTGAGAATTTTCTCTACGAGCCTCTGTCATCCATCATTGTTGGTGAGGATTTTCTATCCTTTTATTACTTGTTGAGGTGTAGCCTGCCGTCCTACAGTTTGTTTTTCCGTTGATGTTGTTCGCCTCTAGTTGAGAATAAACAAAGACTTCAAAGTTGAGCCAGGTTGAGTCTATGGCGGTCTGTCAAGCCAATTTGGCAAGGATAAATAGGTCGTGCATGTATATATGTATGTATGTATGTGTGTGTGTATGTATATATATAAATTTGTCGGCTTTTTCCAACCCACTGAAGGACGAGCTCGGAAGACTTACCCGCTGGAGGACGCAAGCCTGGCATCACAACACATCACCCACGTGGTACATCTCCTTGCTCCGTGGTTCACTCCATCCTCGCTTCTGGCTCGTCGTTATCCATACAATTAGATCCTTCAAGTAATATAATACGAGTTTTTACTAAGATATTACTATTTTCTAAAATACTGAAGCAAATGACTTTTCTCAAAACTTTAGATATCCCCCGTTGTCGTGAGGTGACGGCCTTGCGCCCATCCATTTGCCATTTCTTTATTTTCTCGGGGGGCACGTCCACCCTGGCGGCTCCATGCCTCCATCTCCCCCTCCAAATTCCTTATCATAACATCATAGATTCCAACCACGAAACCAAACGAATGCACCCCAGCCACCCACACCCGGCCGCCCCCTCTGACCTGCGCGCCCTTCTTCCCCCATTCCACCCCCAAACCCCCCTCCTCCCATCTCAACAATAGCCAACTCCCTAGATATATCCTTCCTGGATTTTGATTAGAGATAGAGAGAGAAAGATGTGGGGATTGGTATTCTTAGGATTCCTGCTGGCCTCGCCGGCGGCGGTGGCCGCAGACGAGTGCCCGCTGGACCTGAACTACGTCGGGACCTTCCCCTGGAACCCCTCCTCCTGCGTCGCCCCGGTCACGAACATGACCGCCTGCTGCATGACGCTGCTGAGCCTCTACGGCATCGGCGTCGCTGAGCGCCTCCGCCTCACCGGCCTCTTCCGCCTCCCCAACTACACCGCCGCCGTTGCCTGCCTCGACGACTTCCGCTCCAACCTCTCCGCGTTCTCCCTCCCCTCCGACCTCGTCCCCACCTGCTTCCCCTCCCCCGAGCGCCTCGTCATCTCCCCCGACTACTGCGACGGCATCCTCTCCGCCCAGAACTGGACCGCCAAGCTCGGCTCCTCCACCGACCTCGACTCCGCTTGCCGCCCCGACCTCTCCGTCTCCACCCAGTGCTACGCCTGCCTCAACGCCGGCTTCGCCGTCGCTTCCCAGCTGACCGCCCTCGACGGCAACGCCTCCCACGCCACTAACTGCTTCTTCCTCGCCACCGTCTACGCCGCCGGCGTCGTCAACCAGTATGGCCCCGAGGACGCCCGCGCCGCCGGCTGCATCTTTGGCCTCGCCCTCTCCTCCTCTTCTTCCCCATCTCGCTCCAAATCCCACGCCGCCGCCATCTTCGCCCCCATAGCCGCCGCCCTCGCCCCCGTTCTCCTCCTCTCCGCCGTCGGGTTCTATCTCCGGCGCTCCAGATCCAAGAAAAGGAGGAGCCTTTCTTCTTTAGACAACCAGGAGCGGAGCTCGAATTCCCGATCCCATCCCCGGCCCAACACCGGATCCATCTCGTTCGATATCAAAGAATTGGAGAAAGCCACAGGCTACTTCTCTCAGAGGAACCTCATCGGGCGCGGTGGATTCGGGGTCGTCTACAAGGGGACGCTCGCGGACGGGAGCTTGGTGGCCATCAAGAGGGTACTGGAGCCGGACTTGGAAGGCGGCGACGAGGAGTTCCGGAACGAGGTGGAGATCATCAGCCACCTCCGGCACCGGAATTTGGTGCCTCTGCGAGGCTGCTGCATCACCGACGACCACGACGACGTGGAGGAAGGGAAGCAAAGGTATTTGGTTTATGATTACATGCCCAGTGGGAGTCTCGCCGACCACATCTTCACCTCCTCCTCTTCTATGAATGGCAATGGCTATTCTGGAAGACAGAAGCCACCTTTAAGCTGGCCGCAGAGGAAGAACATCATACTGGATGTGGCCAAAGGGCTGGCCTATCTCCACTATGGAGTGAAGCCGGCGATCTACCATAGAGATATCAAGGCCACCAATATCCTCCTGGATGGAGAGATGAGAGCGAGGGTGGCGGACTTCGGGCTCGCGAGGCAGAGCAGGGAGGGGCAGTCCCACCTCACCACCAGGGTCGCCGGGACTCATGGGTACCTCGCGCCAGAGTATGCGCTCTATGGGCAGCTCACAGAGAAGAGTGATGTCTATAGCTTTGGCGTGCTGGTGCTGGAGATCATGAGTGGGAGGAATGCTCTGGATACGTCGGCGGAGTCGAACCTGGTGCTCGTCACCGACTGGGCGTGGACGCTGGTCAAGTCCGGGAGGGCGGAGGAGGTGCTCGAAGCGGCGCTGGCGAGGGAAGGTAACCCGAAGGGGATCATGGAGAGGTTTGTGCTGGTGGGGATATTGTGTGCCCATGTGATGGTGGCGCTCAGGCCGACGATCTCGGAGGCACTGAAGATGCTGGAAGGCGACATCGACGTCCCGGCGATACCGGACCGGCCGATGCCGCTCAGCCATGGGTCTCCTTTTGGTGAAGGTGGCGCTTTCACTGCTTCGCCGGCTCTGAGTGGCTTCGGTTTCAACACTGGAGACATGCTCAGGTGATTGAAGGCTCCAAAATGTTGGGAGACATTCAGGTTGAAGGAAGAGGAGATACATCAACTGGTTTTGCTCTCTGATTGTTCCTTTGAGCAATTCAATGATACAGGAAGGAATTGGTCTAAAATGGGAGTTGCAAGTGGGTACAAACTCATGGATCGTCTACAGAGGACAGGCTCCAATTCATCGAAGTCCATGATTTAAACTTCTCATTGTTCTAGTTTATAGTTTATCTTTCTGGTGAACCCTGATGAATTTGGTGGTTGTTCATAGTCTCAAAGATACCTCGTACCTTTATGTATTATAGATATTTGAATGTAAATGTTGGCTGTGGTGGTTCAAATTCGGCCTGAGGGTGACCACGCCAGAGAAGTTGGGAGAGCTGCCGGACGGGACGAAAAAGAGACGTTGCTCTCTACGCGCCGGTAGACCTGCACAAAGCCTCGCCGGTGGGGTTCCGGTGAGCGCCTTCCAATGATAAAATTAGAGTAGATTTTTAGTGGTCCAGCCAAAAGTTCCCATAGAGTTACCTGATGAAGCTATTTATAGTCCTTGTAGAGATGCCTAGGAGGCTGAGGTATAGCCCGTCCACATTATAGAAGAGATGGATTTTAGACAGATGGCGCGCAGCTAGTGCTTGCTTGGGGCGCACGGCGTGGGCCGTTCCTGTAAATGGTAAAACGTTGATAGGTGTGATAGGGTATAGTTGGAGCAGCATGGCGCAGTAAAAATATAATGTACGGCCACGTAAGTGGGTGTGGGCACACACGTGGATACGGTCATGGGCGAGGCCAAGCTTGATAAGAGGTCATGTCATATATTCGGCGAGGTCGGCTTGGCGGGTGCTGAAATTGCCCTACCTTCCTCGATTCCGAGGTTTGCTCGGTAGAGCACCTCGAGCTCGAGGGTTGGGGGGCGTTGTTGGATGGGGTGCTCCAAACATGGCCGGAGTGTGTTGTCGAACATAAAGGCCGCCCCAAGCTCGGTCGGGGCGCATCGGCGAACATAAGGGCGCCCCGAGCTTGGTCGGGGCACATCAGCGAGTATAAGGGCGCCCCAAGCTCGATCGGGGTCCGTCGGCGAATATAGGGGCGGCCCGAGCTCGGCCGGGGTGCGTCGTCGCATAGTCCTGCGATCGAAGGAGCTCTTTGGCTCGTAGTTGATACAGCAGGGCGTTCCGAGCTCGGGCCCAAGACGTCATTATAAGCATCAAAGGAGATTGTTGCAGGTCGTGGCTGTGGAGAAATTCGGCCGAGGTCAAATGAGCCTTCGGTGAAGTCCGAGATCGGGCTGATTTTGAGCAGAATCGTGTTTCTATCTGGTCGGTGTTGTGGTCTGCTCGAGCGAGATGGAACGATCCCTTGCCCTAAGTAGGACGATTCATTTTGCCCCCCATCATCTGCAAATTTAAATTATTGGGACATTACTATATATTCATGGCTCTCCTCTTTTTTTCTCACTTATTCTACCTTTCTCTTCCTTTAGTAAGCCTGGGTTACTTCACTGCCTGTGTTTTATCTTGCATTTGAACATGAAACTTTTACTAAATTTACTAATTTGAGACTCAGAAGCTACAACAGCGAATCCTTTAAATAGTGAAACAAGTTCTGCATGTGGTGCACTAGTGCAGCAGCAGTACTGATGTCCATACAAGGAAGAAATTGCTACACGTCACAAACTAAACAAGGCGATGCAACCTAAGACTCCCTACCTGAGTGTGATCCTTTCAGAACAGTTTTACAGATGATGGAAAAGGTATTCACCACACACACACACACACACACACACACACACACACTCTCTCTCTCTCTCTCTCTCTCTCTCTCTCTCTCTCTCTCTCTCTCTCTCTTACTGAAGCCAATGAAGCATCCGGTTGTAGTACGAATATATACAGTATGGTCGGAAAAAATCAAATCTCAGAGCGCTCTAGACAGTTCCCTCTCTCGAACCCACAAGGTACCTCCGGAGTGACTGACTATATAGGAAGCCACCCAGTTCGCGGCCCCATTTAGCTCTCTAAAAATTTGCTTGACCTAGAGGGCCACGCCTCCACTTAACATAGTCTGAATGTTTCGAAGCAGTGAGTGGATCCCTCTACCATTGCTGGTACTATTCTGAATCTATCCAATCACAGTAGCCAAGTCTCCCTCGAGTATCACAGAGGAGGCCCGCAATACACATCGAGCATAGCCCATGCTGCCACAAGGTACCAACATAACTCTGGCAAGAAGCTCTGGGATGCCAGGCACGAGGTAGGCCTCGGATTTAACCCATGCTGTTTTTTATGTTCAGAAAAAAAAACGTTTTTTATGAATGGAAGTGATAAAAATAGAGAAATTTTGCAACTTGGTGCCGAATCTATGAATGCCTCTCTTTTAATTCAGGCACCGAGTAAATGTAGCCTTTGATTGTATTTCCTGTAGGACCTTGCTATCGTAACGAAGAACTTTGTTGCCATCAGTGGCCAGATTACTCCATAACAGCTCCACTCCTATCTACCTCGTTGATATTTCTTCTACAACGGTTATCTAAAGTCTACATTATTTAACCTCAATCCAAGTAGAATCGACACCCTCCAATGGCTCATTATAACACCATTAGTAATGCTTATCTATATTCTTGGAATATGAACTACCAAACGCCTAACTTTTAGGTTTTGATTTTGATTAATCCATGATATAAGATTTTTTTTGGAGCTCATTTCCACCAGAGCTATCGTCATTGTTTCAGTTGGACTTTAAAGCTCTTTTATCAAGAAATTGTTCAGGGTGTTGGCCATCACACTTGGATAGAGCCACAAATTCCAAACTACTTCATTGAATTTCCAAGTTTCAGTACACATCTTGTGAGATAATCAGCCCATGAAAAAATGTCTAAAGCCTTGTTACTTGAGTCAAGTGAACACCGTACCATTTCAATTAGAATTTGTTGTTGAGAATGCTGAGAGAACAAATGCACAAGTAACGTCCCTAAATATGAAAAGAAAAGCATATTAGCATCTGAAACCCAGAGTACCCAGCAAGTACCCAGAGTAAAATGGACACTACAGCTATTCATGAACCACCTACATTCAAATACCCTATATGCGTTAGTTGTCAAACAGATAAAAGGATACATTGTTGGAAAGACACCATTCTCCCATGTAAAAATGATGAACATACTAATTATGCATGAGTCGTTAAAATCATGAACTTTCAGCAATAATCATTGCAGTGATGCAAGATGGTATGAAGAAGCACACATTAAGTAATGCCAACAAGATTTTTGAAGTTTGCTGGTCCTACTTAGAAGGAGATTGTGTAATCAAGGACCTGGTCTGAAAAACTAGTGCCAAACCTGAACTCTCACAGAATCTCATAGAATGTGAAAGGAAACTCTCCAGACACCACCACTCTGCTCATGGCTCCAAGCGCACCTTTACAGAGCACTGTTTCAGGTGGGGATGGGGGCATCCAAGAAATAATGGCAAATGTGGGCGCTAAAACAGGAGATTGAGTGCCTAGATGTCCCTGGCCATCCCAGAAGTAAATACGGCAGTAGCTGAGGTGACCTCTCCCACATGAAGAACAGCTTTCTCCACCACCATCCTCGGGGGCAACCTCCTGCCCTCAAACAGACCGGCATTCCTATCCAGCCACATGTAATAAGCCAAGTAAGCCCATAGTATCCCAGCCTCCACAGTACTAGGACTCTGCCTGAAAGGTCTCGGTCGATGAATCAAATCTTATGCCGACTCCACCGAGTGGGGAAGAGAAACATGTGACCTACACCATTTGTCCCTGGCCCTGGGACACTGCAAGAGGATGTGGTCAATGGTCTCCTCGGAATCAATACACACCTGCAACACTGAGTGATCCTCACCCCCCCGCCAGACTAACAGAGACCTGGTCGGTAAGCAACCCCATGCCACCTTTCGGAGAAAGAGAGCCACACGCGGGTGAATCCTCAACCTCAAATCCAACCTCCCTCTATCCTCCGAGCTGGCTCTCTACTCCTCAATGCCTGAAGATCTCTGGCTCGCACCTGCGACTGCCCCGTCGGCACCCAAACCAGCCTATCCGACCTCTCCCTAGAAGGAGCCGGTAAGGCCAAGATCATCTCTGCCAACTGCTCTCCAAAAGCCTTCTGGATCAGCCCCTCCCGCCAGCGACCCCCACCGGGCTCCATCAAGTCGCTAACCCTGTAGCCAACGAGCCTTGCAGTATCTACCATAATCGACAATCGACCGATCGGCTGCTCATTCATCATTGTATCCTCCAGTACATCAATGGACTGACTATCTCCAATGGTCCATCTAATCTCCGATACTACTAGCGCGGCTCTAGCATAGATCTTCTTCCACGCCGGTGAGTGGTGCCGGCCAGCTCGAGCTCCAAGGACCAAGGCACCATACTTGGCCCTCAGCAGGGAAGACTACATACCATCAGGCTCTAACACGAATCTTGCAGTGTGTCGAGCCGCTAAAGCCTTCCATCTCGCCACCAATGACGGCACTCCCTATCCCCCATACCTGATCGACTGACAGACAATCTCCCACGCCAACAGACGGATGCTTCCTCTACCTCTGCCCTGCCCCCAGATAAAGTCCCTAAAAAGCTGCTCCAGATTCCTCACCAGCGCAACTGGAATGAAGGAGTTAGATAGTAAGTGGATAGGGATCGAGGAGAGGACAGACCGCACCAGGGTGATCCTACCCATCATGGACAGCAAATGCATCTGCCAACCCTCCAACCTGTGCCTGATACTAAGCTCAAGGGAAGAGCAGTCCCTGCTCCTCAAGCGGCGCCCAGAGAGCGGAACCCCCAACACCTCAGCAAACCCTCCTGCTCTCCCACACCCAAAATCTCCAATATAGAGGTCTTCACATCTGGTCCGGTCTTCGGGCTGAAGTAGACTACTGACTTAGTTACATTGACTCGTTGACCAGATACTGTGCAATAATCTCGAAGAGTCCACCAAATTACCCGAGCAGCCTGCCTAGTCGACCGAGCCAGCAATAAACAGTCATCAACGTAGAGCAAGTGGAAAATCGCAGTGGCCCCCGGCGCTAGCCAGTAGACCTCCAACTTCTAGGTGAATACTGCATGCCGAAGGACTCTAGAGAGCACATCTGCACAAATGATGAAGAGCAAAAGAGAGAGGAGGCAACCCTGGCGCAGCCCACCAAAGGACTCAAAGAATCGAGATGGCGTACCGTTCACCAAGATGGCAAAAGAAAGAGCTCTAACACAACCCATCACCGATCTGATCCATATCTCATGAAAACTGAACTCCTGCAAAGACTGCTGCACAAAATCCTATCGCATCCTATCGTAGGTTCTCACCATGTCCAGCTTGATCCCCATCAAACTTCTCCTACTCGAAGCCCTGCCAAGGTCAAACATGAACTCCTGGGCAATCAGAACATTATCTGAAATACTTCGCCCACCCACAAATGCCCCCTTCTCCGGGCTGATAAGTCTAGGAAGAATACCCGCTCAGCCTAGCTGCTAGTATATTCGCTGTAGCCTTGTACAAGGTGGTACAAAGGCTAATCGGACGAAAATGACTCGGCTCAGTAGCGTCCTGCCGCTTCGGTATCAAGGTGAAAAAGGTCCTCTGCCAATCTGTGGACATCACGGCTGTACTAAAATACTGTTGTATGGCTGTTGTCACATCCTGCCCTACTATCGCCCAATACCTCCGAAAAAACAGCGGTGAAAACCCATCCGGCCCCAGAGCCTTGTCCCTCTCAAGGGACCACACCACCTCCCGAATCTCACCCTCCGTAACCAGCCTAATCAATGCTGCAGTATCCTCCTCCGACACCCCAACTGATAGCACCTGTATATCTGCTGGCTTCCACTTCTTGTCTGCTCAGTCCATCTAGCCTTGAAAAGACACTCCAATAACCTCCGTATCGTATCAAGGTTCTCTGACAACTGCCCATCCTCACCCTTAATGTCTCTGATCCTATTCTGATGCCTCCTGATCACTTACCTTCCAAAATCATCTTTTGCTTGCACACATTGAAAACATCAAGTTTACAACCTCCCTGCGCCCACGTACCAATAATGCCTCCCGACAATCCTTAAGATTCCGCTGCGTAGAACCCCCATGACCTCGGCACTGCCCCTCTAGTCTTCTGAAGACTCCTTCCGAAAAGTCGGATCTCAAACAGAATACAAATATCCGGATTATATTGCTGCACTAACCTTCTGAATGCCGGGGCAAAAGAAGGCTTCCCCGCACCACAGCAATTTCATAAAAGGACCTTCATGGTTCACACAGCTGATCCGCACAAACGACACCCCCGGGGCCGCTGCCACAAGTTGCCTCCCCTACCGATGCTCCTCCATTCATTAGTTCACTAGAGTTCACACCCTTCGCCGTAACCATCAATTGGTGCAGAATTTTCATATGCTCCCCAGTGTCACTGTTCCCCTGTGCGAAATGGCACGCAGGGCCCTCGTAGTCCACCCCTGAGACCATTGAACCTCCCTCCTTGTCTTCGTGAATGTGTCCCCTGTCCACATTACCGGAGTCCTCAGACATAGACTTCATCCGGTTTGGTACAGTGGAGGGCGGCCCGTGATCAATTGGGCGTGCCATATGGCACGGTTTGACGTCTAGAAGGGCCACCGTCTCAGCCAAGAGCACCTTCCCCTTGCCAGGGTCCTTGCCATCAGCGGACCCGGATGCGCCACCTTGTCGCTTCGTCGCCACCCCCTCCAGCGTGACCATCGTCGGCACCGCCGCTACCCCATTGCACAAGAGCTCCTCAAACACCTGTAGTGACCCCACATCACAGGGAACCTTGCTCAATTGTTCTGCTCCCACCGCCGTTGGTCCGGATGCTTGCTCCGCCCCAATCGGATCGCCACCCACACCGTCCACCGTAGCCGCCATTGACGTCGTCTGGGAAGGAGCCACCAGTCTGACCCGCCGTGCCATTCCTCCTTGGTTTCTTGCCGGTTCCCCCAAACCTCCGTGGCGGCCATCAGCACCACCGCCTCCCCCGTCGCCCTCCGTCATAGACCGAGGGGCCCCCAGGACCATCGGCGAAAGGCTCCGGCTTCGGAACCTCTGTCGTTCAGCCCCCATCCTCCGGTCGGCCAAGCCTAGCACAGGTGGCACGGAAGGAACCTGTGCCTTACGGACCGTGCCGCGCTCCACAGGCCCTGTGTTCAGCCCTCTTCGGGATGGGCTAAGGGCCCGTTTCAGCGGGCTGGGCCCACTTTCATCTGGGCCTCCTTAGTTAACTGGGCCTGCGGCCCCTTTGGGTCTTGTCCCTGGATCTGGGCCTGCGGCCCGATAGTTGCTTCGCTTCTCCGACAGGATCTGGGCCTGAGCCCAGGGGCTAGTCCAATCCCTTTCCCGGTGGAGGGTGACTCAAAGTCGACTCGGGCCGGACCGGTGGAACCGGTGGACCCTTCGCCGAGTTGGTAGCCGAGCCAGCTTACCCGATGGTCTTCTCCGGTGAGGATCGCCAGGCAATCTTCTTTGGCTTCTGCCACTCCGCGGAGTCCGGCGGAGACCCGGGTACGGCTGGCCCTTCCTTGGCTGGGCTCGACATCAACTGGAGAGGGCCTTTCCCCCGAGTCGCCCCAGTCGATTTCCTCGGACCAAGGGCCGCCCCGGGTCTGGTGGAACCTGGACGTGGCCATCCACGGGCCAAAGACAAACCGGCTCTCCTCCGTAGTTGGATCCTGTCCGGCGCTCCACCAGACGAGCCTGCCGAGCACCCCGGATCCTTCGATCCCATCGTCTTCCTCATGCCGGTCCCGGTCTCCGGAACTTGCAGTCGGCCGCCAAATGACCCATACGGGCGCACCGATAACAGAGTCCCGAGAGATCTTCATAGACGAAGACCTGCCAGTGCGTCGTCTTCCCACCCTGGACAATGGCTCCCGAGACGGCGAGACCAATGGTTGGAGAGCATCAATCTCCACCTTCACCCTCGCAAAGCCGATCCGCTGCCGTTTCCAGGTCACCTCATCCAACTTCAGAGGGCGTCCTGCCGCTGCCACGATCTCCCGGATGGTCGCCGGATCCCAAAATTCAAGGGGGAGCTCGGGCAACCGAATCCAGGTGACCGTGCGGCTCACCGTCTGGGTACCCGGGCTGAAATTGGGCTTCCACTCCTCCATGGCCATAAGTTGACCCGCCACCCGCCACGGACTCGCCGCCAATGCTACCGCTTGGTCCTCTCCAGACATGAATCTGATGGTGAAGAAACCCTTCACCATTGGTAAAACCTCCACCGGACTCTGCAGCTTACCCTTGCTCCGAAGATCACTTGCCACCATCTCAGCGGTAACATGCCTTCCCAAGCTTCGCGCAATCACCGCCGTCGCCTCCCAGATGCCTCTGACTTGTGCCAATCTCTCCGTCAGCACCACCACAACCCGGGAATACCTTTGTTGGAGCTCCTCTAGCTCCGCTTCAGTGAATTGAGGTACGGTATCCTCCGGTCGTCACGAAGTCCCCCTCGCCACCGTCGACCACAGTGGGGCAGACTCGGCCACAGCTGGAAATGGGCCAGGGTGCCGGGCCCGGCTGGGACCTCCCGACGCCCCTGTGCCCGAGGCCGCCATCGGCTGCCCACCAATTGTTCGACGGGGGACCTACCTTCCGCACGACTCTCCTCGCTCCCTAGGTGCTCTCTTAGGAATTCCTCCGTCAACCATTGTTGTCCGCTCGCTCGCTCGCTCGAAGGAAATGATGCGCAAACGGCACTTGTCTTTCTCCTCTTTGAATGATCCGAGATGGACGAGGAGTTGGGATAGTGGGGAGATGGACATGGTTCTGTGAAACCTGGGCAACAAGCCCCCCACCCCATGAGGGCCGCCCTACAAGGCCGTTGTCGCCCTCCACCCAGACTTATTCCAGCTACTTGCCAAAACCAAATTCTCAGCTGGTATGGGTTCAAGGTATCTCCGGCATACTTGGGAAAGAGGCCTAGAGTCCTCTCATAGCTGAAACCAAGAGAAGGAATGTGGGTAGAGGAAGAAGGAAGCTATTTAAGAAGGGTTCTTGCTCTCTATTGAAGAGGGGTTCATCATGTTCATAAGCATCAAATCCACTAATCCGGGCTGATTTCTTATGCTCTCCGTGAGAATTTTCTCTACAAGCCTTTGTGGATTTTCTATCCTTTTATTACTTGTATCCATCTATTGTTGAGGTGTAGCCTGCCGTCCTAGTTGAGAGTAAACAAAGACTTACAAAGTTGAGCCTGGTTGAATCTACGGTGATCTGTCAAGGATAAACAGGTCATGCGCGAATGTTTGTATGTAGGTATGTAAGCGTGGCATCACAACACATCACCCACGTGGCACATCTCCTTCCTTCGTGGTTCACTCTATCCTCGCTTCTTGCTCGTCGTTATCCATACCATTAGATCCTTTAAGTAATATAATACGAGTTTTTACTAAGATATTACTATTTTCTAAAATACTGAAGCAAATGACTTTTCTCAAAACTTTAGATATCCCCCGTTGTCGTGAGGTGACGACCTTGCGCCCATCCATTTGCCATTTCTTGATTTTCTCGCGGGCACGTCCACCCTGGCGGCTCCAGCTCCGCCTCCAAATTCCTTACCGTAACATCATAGATTCGAACCACGGAACCAAACGAAGGCACGCCAGCCACCCACACCCGGCCGCCCCCTCTGACCTGCGCGCCCTTCTTCCCCCATTCCACCCCCAAACCCCCCTCCTCCCATCTCAACAATAGCCAACTCCCTAGATATATCCTTCCTGGATTTTGATTAGAGAGAGAGAGAGAGAGATGTGGAGATTGGTATTCTTAGGATTCCTGCTGGCCTCGCCGGCGGCGGTGGCCGCAGACGAGTGCCCGCTGGACCTAAACTACGTCGGGACCTTCCCCTGGAACCCCTCCTCCTGCGTCGCCCCGGTCACGAACATGACCGCCTGCTGCACGACGCTCCTGAGCCTCTACGGCATCGGCGTCGCTGAGCGCCTCCGCCTCACCGGCCTCTTCCGCCTCCCCAACCACACCGCCGCCGTTGCCTGCCTCGACGACTTCCGCTCCAACCTCTCCGCGCTCTCCCTCCCCTCCGACCTCGTCCCCACCTGCTTCCCCTCCCCCGAGCGCTTCGTCATCTCCCCCGACTACTGCGACGGCATCCTCTCCGCCCAGAACTGGACCGCCAAGCTCGGCTCCTCCACCGACCTCGACTCCGCCTGCCGCCCCGACCTCTCCGTCTCCACCCAGTGCTACGCCTGCCTCACCGCCGGCTTCGCCGTCGCTTCCCAGCTAACCGTCCTCGACGGCAACGCCTCCCACGCCACCAACTGCTTCTACCTCGCCGTCGACTACGCCGCCGGCGTCGCCAACCGGTACGGCCCCGAGGACACCCGCGCCGCCGGCTGCATCTTTGGCCTCGCTCTCTCCTCCCCTTCTTCCCCATCTCACTCCAAATCCCACGCCGCCGCCATCGTCGCCCCCATAGCCGCCGCCCTCGCCCTCGTTCTCTTCCTCTCCGCCGTCGGGTTCTATCTCCGGCGCTCCAGATCCAAGAAAAGGAGGAGCCTTTCTTCTTTAGACAACCACGAGCGGAGCTCGAATTCCAGATCCCATCCCCGGCCCAACACCGGATCCATCACGTTCGATATCAAAGAATTGGAGAAGGCCACGGGCTACTTCTCTCAGAGGAACCTCATCGGGCGCGGTGGATTCGGGGTCGTCTACAAGGGGACGCTCGCGGACGGGAGCTTGGTGGCCATCAAGAGGGTACTGGAGCCGGACTTGGAAGGCGGCGACGAGGAGTTCCGGAACGAGGTGGAGATCATCAGCCACCTCCGGCACCGGAATTTGGTGCCTCTGCGAGGCTGCTGCATCACCGACGACCACGACGACGTGGAGGAAGGGAAGCAAAGGTATTTGGTTTATGATTACATGCCCAGTGGGAGCCTCGCCGACCACATTTTCACCTCCTCCTTTTCTATGAATGGCAATGGCTATTCTGGAAGACAGAAGCCACCTTTAAGCTGGCCGCAGAGGAAGAGCATCATACTGGATGTGGCCAAAGGGCTGGCCTATCTCCACTATGGAGTGAAGCCGGCGATCTACCATAGAGATATCAAGGCCACCAATATCCTCCTGGATGGAGAGATGAGAGCGAGGGTGGCGGACTTCGGGCTCGCGAGGCAGAGCAGGGAGGGGCAGTCCCACCTCACCACCAGGGTCGCCGGGACTCATGGGTACCTCGCGCCAGAGTATGCGCTCTATGGGCAGCTCACAGAGAAGAGTGATGTCTATAGCTTTGGCGTGCTGGTGCTGGAGATCATGAGTGGGAGGAATGCTCTGGATACGTCGGCGGAGTCGAACCTGGTGCTCGTCACCGACTGGGCGTGGACGCTGGTCAAGTCCGGGAGGGCGGAGGAGGTGCTCGAAGCGGCGCTGGCGAGGGAAGGTAACCCGAAGGGGATCATGGAGAGGTTTGTGCTGGTGGGGATATTGTGTGCCCATGTGATGGTGGCGCTCAGGCCGACGATCTCGGAGGCGCTGAAGATGCTGGAAGGCGACATCGACGTCCCGGCGATACCGGACCGGCCGATGCCGCTCAGCCATGGGTCTCCTTTTGGTGAAGGTGGCGCTTTCACTGCTTCGCCGGCTCTGAGTGGCTTCGGTTTCAACACTGGAGACATGCTCAGGTGATTGAAGGCTCCAAAATGTTGGGAGACATTCAGGTTGAAGGAAGAGGAGATACATCAACTGGTTTTGCTCTCTGATTGTTCCTTTGAGCAATTCAATGATACAGGAAGGAATTGGTCTAAAATGGGAGTTGCAAGTGGGTACAAACTCATGGATCGTCTACAGAGGACAGGCTCCAATTCATCGAAGTCCATGATTTTAACTTCTCATTGTTCTAGTTTATAGTTTATCTTTCTGGTGAACTTTGATGAATTTGGTGGTTGTTCATAGTCTCAAAGATACCTTGTACCTTTATGTATTATAGATATTTGAATGTAAATGTTTGCTGTTGTGATTTAAATTCGGCCCGAGGGTGACCACACCAGAGAAGTTGGGGGGAGCTGCCGGACGGGATGAAGAAGAGACGCTGCTTCCTACGCGCCGGCAGATCTGCACAAAGCCTCGCCGGTGGGGTTCCGGTGAGGGCCCTCCAATGATAAAGTTAGAGTAGATTTTTAGTGGTCCGGCCAAAAGTCCCCATATAGTTACCTGATGGGGCTATTTATAGTCCCCGTAGAGGTGCCTAGGTGGCGGAGGTATAGCCCGTCCTCATCATGGGAAGAGATGGATTTTAGACAGATGGCGCTTGCTTGGGGCACACGGCGTGGGCCATTTCTGTAAATGGTTAGATGTTGATAGGTGTGACAAAGCATAGTTGGAGCAGTGTGGTGTCGTCCTTGGTTGTTGTTGGCCAGCATGCAAAGCATGGCGTGGTGAAATAGTAATGTACGGCCACGTAGGTGGGTGTGGGCACACACGTGGATACGGTCGTGGGCGAAGCGGAGCTCGATGAGAGGTCGGCCTATCTTCTCCGATTCTGAGGTTTGCTCGATAGGGCACCCTGAGCTCGAGGGTCAGCGGGCATTGTTGAATCGGGCATCTCAAACTTGGCCGGGGCGCGTTGTCGAACATAAAGGGCGCCTCGAGCTCGGTCGGGGTGCATCGGCGAATATAAGGGTGCTCTGAGCTTTACCAAGTCAGCGGTGTTGTGGTCTGCCCAACTGAGAAGGAACGATCTCTTGCCCTTAGTAGGACGATCCATTTTGCCCCCCATCATCTGCAAATTTAAATTATTGGGTCATTACTGTATATTCATGGCTCTCCTTTTTTTTTTCTCACTTATTCTACCTTTCTCTTCCTTTGGTAAGCCTAAGTTACTTCACTGCCTGTGTTTTATCTTGCATTTGAACATGAAACTTTTACTAAATTTACTAATTTGAGAGTAGAAGCTACAGCAGCGAATCCTTTAAATAGTGAAACAAGTTCTGCATGTGGTGCACTAGTGCAGCAGCAGTACTGATGTCCATACAAGGAAGAAATTGCTACACGTCGCAAACTAAACAAGGGGATGCAACCTAAGACTCCCTGCCTGAGTGTGATCCTTTCATAAGAGTTTTACGGATGATGAAAAAGGTATTCACCACATAAACACACACTCTCCCTCTTTTACTGAAGCTTCCCTCTCCCCAACCCCCAAGCTATCTCCGGAGTGACTGACTACATAGGAAGCCACCCAGTTCGCAGCCCTATTTAGCTCTCTGAAAATTTGCTTGGCCTAGAGGGCCACGCCTCCACTCGACATAGTCTGAATGTTTCCAAGCAGTGAGTGGATCCCTCTACCATTGCTGGTACTATTCTGTATCTATCCAATTACAGTAGCCAAGTCTTCCTTGAGTATCATAGAGGAGGCCCGCAATACACATCGAGCATGGCCCATGCTGCCACAAGGTACCAACATAACTCTGGCAAGAAGCTCTGGGATGCCAGGCACGAGGTAGGCCTCGGATTTAACCCATGCTGTTTTTTATGTTCAGAAAAAAAATCGTTTTTTATGAATGGAAGTGATAAAAATAGAGAAATTTTGCAACTTGGTACCGAATCTATGAATGCCTCTCTTTTAATTCAGGCATCGAGTAAATGTAGCCTTTGATTGTATTTCCTGTAGGACCTTGCTATCGTAACGAAGAACTTTGTTGCCATCAGTGGCCAGATTACACCATAACAGCTCCACTCCTATCTACCTCGTTGATATTTCTTCTACAACGGTTATCTAAAGTCTACATTATTTAACCTCAATCCAAGTAGAATCGACACCCTCCAATGGCTCATTATAACACCATTAGTAATGCTTATCTATAATCTTGGAATATGAACTACCAAACACCTAACTTTTAGGTTTTGATTTTGATTAATCCATGATATAAGATTTTTTTTGGAGCTCCTTTCCACCAGAGCTATCGTCATTGTTTCAGTTGGACTTTAAAGCTCTTTTATCAAGAAATTGTTCAGGGTGCTGGCCATCACACTTGGATAGAACCACAAATTCCAAACTACTTCATTGAATTTCCAAGTTTCAGTACACATCTTGTGAGATAATCAGCCCATGAAAAAATGTCGAAAGCCTTGTTACTTCATTCAAGTGATCGCTGTACCATTTCAATTAGAATTTGGTGTTAAGAATACTGAGAGAACAAATGCACAAGTAACCTCCCTAAATATGAAAAGTAAAACATATTAGCATCTGAAACCCAGAGAACCCAGCAAGTACCCAGAGTAAAATGGACACTACAGCTATTCATGAACCACCTACATTCAAATACCCTATATGCGTTAGTTGTCAAACAGATAAAAGGATACATTGTTGGAAAGAAACCATTCTCCCATGTAAAAATGATGAACATACTAATTATGCATGAGTCGTTAAAATCATGAACTTTCAGCAATAATCATTACAGTGATGCAAGATGGTATGAAGAAGCACCCATTAAGTAATGCCAACAAGATTTTTTGAAGTTTGCTGGTCCTACTTAGGAGCTTGTGTAATCAAGGACCTGGTCTGGAAAACTAGTGCCAAACCTGAACTCTCACAGAATCTCATAGAATGTGAAAGGAAACTCTCCAGACACCACCACTCTGCTCATGGCTCCAAGCACACCTTTACAGAGCACTGTTTCAGGTAAGCCTCAACCCATATAAATTCAAGATCAGATTTTTGAAATATGAAATTGAATCGAAGAGGTATTTCTCAAGACCATCATAGAAAATTGGCTTGCAGGAACTACCTGAGGGGTGAAAATGTTTCACAGAATTGCCTTTCCCTTTATTTTTGACAGCTCTCATTTAAAAGGACCCAATAAGATCCAATGATCTGAAGTAAAACCCAAAATAGCGAAGTTCTAGCTAGTAAATGCAAAGATCATGTATCAAGAAGTTAAAATATTGCAACCTACAGCTAACATCCTAACTTCCCAAGTTGTTTACAGAACAGCCAAATATCAAAGGTCTTTGACTCACAACCACGCACAGACAATTCTTTCAAGGACAATCATAATTCGCAACACCATGTCCATGCCCAGTTTGAGAAAATACCATTTAGAGTTAAATATAGTTTCGATAACACACCAAAACCGCAAGAATGGAATGAGAAAAATAAATATATATCAAAAGTTTCGGTGTTTTTTTCTGATAACCTATGAAAACACTTGCTTTGCCATAGTGTAATTGCTAATTAATATAGCAGCTCACAACCATTTTTGCTATGTCTTTTTTGTTGCATCTAATCATCTACTTTCTTACCTAATTGTCCTTTGGAGCAACATTTATTGAAATATAATGAACTAAGCTGGTACCCCTATGACAACCGCCATCTAAGGTCAGATCTTACACAAGAATGGTCAAAGCCAAAAGCCATGGCAAAATCTTATATCAGTCCACAGCATACAAATAAATTTGAGCAAGGTCACATGCAAAACCAGCATTTCCAATGGTTTATCTTAATCCAGCTTATGACATAATGATCAATAAGTTTCGGGTCTCAAATATCAAATCATATATATGAACACAATCTCCACCAGTAATAGTCCATCATAATAATATTTTCCTCTCACTTACATCAACTTTCAGCAACACATCTTCCAAGTACCAATTAAAGAAATAAAATATGTAACTTTTGAATTTATAAACTAAAACTCCATGCGGTTTAATATCTTCAATATCACAAGAAACCTAGAGGTCATAACATCAAAAGAAACCTAATTGGTCCACTGGTCATAACATCCATATGCATCAAAACTGAACTTTCTATTACATGAAAGTCATGTTATCTGTCGTTTACCTGATCCCCACATAAACATCATGTTGAGATTAACATGCTACGCCTGTATCTTGTTGTCTAGAAGTGAATCTACATTAGCAAATTTAAAGTGAATCTTATATGGATTCCAACAATATGTGATTAGAGTTTCAAGACAAGTATTATTGCTTAGCCTGCAACAAGTGTAGACACAACATGATTTTACACACATAAATACAGGTGACTTCTAAAATGGCATATCGGTAAGATACGATAGAGCTATAAAATTATGCAATCAAATTTCCCTGGTATCAAGAAAATACTCGCACATGGATAATAATTACTTTGACAAACTCTATGACAGTAAAAAAAATATTATCCTTGAGAGTGATCAGTCTGGTGCCATTGGAAAAATATTTGTTTCATCCTCTTCTTTCCTACGCAACAGAAAACATTAAAACTTTGAAGCAGTCGTCAATCAACAAAATATCAGATATAGAAATATTATTCTCGTCTACTTGTAAACAAGAAATTGGCAGAGAAAACATTATATAATATAAGACATGTCATATAAGATAGTGAAATTACCCAAAACTTAATTACAGGTCTTATACATAATGTTCTATATCAGCACAATGATGCTAAGGTCTGTAATATGAATATGAATACCACATGAAAATCATTATACTATAACAACCTCCCGGGTATAATAAAGCTAAACCGGGCATCTATTAGCACATCATAATGAGTTCTTTTGCTGATTCAACAGAGGGGAAACAGAGAGAGTGCAGAAAAATACAAGAGTTAACAGACAATACATGTCTGCAGACAATTTAGCACCAAAAGAGAAGACCAACTAAACATAATGAGAACTTTTATATTAATTGTTCTCTTGCAAATTAGGCTGGATTGGTTGCACATGGAAGGCTAGTGGCATCTGGGATGCAAAATCCCGATCTTTTGGGGGATATCCAAGCTCCAATTCCCTTACATTTGCATCCATTGCCAATTCCTGGTGGCGCTGTGAAAAGAAAGATAATTATTTCAGTTATGAAAAAGAGAAAGACTGCTGAATTGCAAGTAATATCCACAATAAGCAGTAACTGCAATACATGATATGGTAACCAAGATGATGTTAACACTCTGACTGCTGAGTAATCTCACTACATGAAGCAACCTAAGTTATGTGCAGTGTAAGGGAGGCAGATGCAACGGAAACAAAGATGATGCATGCTAAAATGTAAACATGACCTTGATGCATCCATTATCTAAAACTTTCTAAGACAGTCAAATCATGGGCAAGAAATGATAGAATTTTAAAATAGTCATTCAGTTTAAGAATATGTACGTATGTACGTACATACATATGTACAAACGTACGTAGGTACGTTCGTAGGTACGTACATAGATACATTCACATAGGTATGTACGTAAATAGGTAACTTATGTATGTAGGTATGTATGCATGTATTTATGTATGTACAAAAGTATGTATGCACATGTATATACGAAAGCATGTATGTACATGTATGTACAAAAGCATGTATTTGCGAATGTACATACATACATATGTATGTATCTATGTATGTATGTATGTACCTGGCCACGAAAGTGGAGAGGTGGAGAGCCAAATTTCTAATAAGTAAAAAAAACTCAAAGTAGCCCTTTATTATCACTAAATACATATCACAGTTTATCATGATGCATCCAGTTTTGTTGTCCATGCATAAGAAGTGAATCCTTTGCATATAATTTGAAACTTAAAAAGCTCATCTGATTAAGGGATTACCAATAGATAAGTCAGATGTTTGTTCTCCTCTTCCAGCAATCTCTCCTGCAAATTATGAATCCAAACAACCATAGAAGTTTATCTAAATTATTAAAAGGAAAATAACAGACTGGGCAAAATAAGAGAACAGATTCATCCAGTCCTTGAATCATACATTTTTCTTGAGCTTCTTCAAGTACTCCATCTGTGACAATAAAATAACTAATAAATAACAGTCCCGTGCACATAGGAACCTCTCGCAGCATTTACATGATAAATCAAACACACACACACAAACACCTGCTTATCCCGAACTCCGATGAGACCATTCTGGAGGGCATCTTCAATTGGAATGAGTTCCTTTGGGTGCAGTGAGTTCAGATCCTCACCCTTCAAATGCCTAACGATCACCAGGCAGAAATCACCATTAAACACCAAATCAAACAAAATCAGACAGCAGAAAGAGGTAAAATAAATGAAAAAACAGTATTCCAAAATAAACCTCAGCTCGATCTGCATGTTGTCGTTCTCTTTCTTGATCCGGTCGATCTCAGCACTCAGATTCTGTAACAGAATCCCAGAAATTAATCAACAAATAGCTATGGTTCTCTTCTTTATCACTTCTTTCCATCTAAACATGAATTTATAACAACGCAAGAGGAAGAAAGACAAAAGAATAAAGCTTCTGAGAGGAATTTCCAGACGTTCGTAAGCCAGTTGCAAAATTTCTCCTTTTTGTCACTTCCATTCATCAAATTGGTTCTTCTTTTCAAATATACATTCTCTTATCGCTTCGTTTCAGCAATACATGAAACTAACACATTTGGCTCAGGTTCCCCAAGGGCTATTCACAGATTCGGCACCAAGTTGCAAAATTTCTCTTTTTTTATCACTTCCATTCATAAAAAAACGATTTTTTTTCTGAACATAAAAAACAGCAAGCAATAGGGTTAAATCCGAGACCTACCTCGTGCCGGGCATCCCAAAGCTTCTTGCCGGAGTTATGCTGGTACCTCTCCAGCATGTGCGACAGCCTTCAATCCCATCAAATATAACGACAAAATGGTTAAAAGAAAAAGTAGAGAAAGAGAAAGAGACCGAGAGAGATAAAGGGGTGGGGGGAGTATTACGTGGCGGAGGAGCTGCAGTACTCGGACATCTTGCCGGAGCTGGAGAAGATGACGACGGAGACCTGGGAGTCGCAGAGGACGCTGATCTCCCTGGCCTTCTTGATGATCCCATTCCGCCGCTTGGAGAAGGTTACTTGCCGGTTGGTGGAGTTCTCGATCCGCTTGATCTCAATCTTCCCTCGCCCCATTTTGGTCGCCGTCGCCGCCGCCCCCCTCCCTCACCGGAGAACACCGAAGAAGGAGAGCAAGATGGAGAAGAGAGAAAGGATGGATGAAGGCGGTGGTGGTGAGATGGGGAGAAAGATAAAGGCGGAGGGGAGGAGAGGAGAAGGGAAGAGGCTTCCATCTTGGGGAAGGGGAGGACATGGCTTTCGGGGTGGTTCAGAACCGTCCTCTGGAAATGGAGGGTTGTGTACTCGTACAAGTCGAGTTTGATCGCGAAAGAAGAGATATCTAAACCAAAAAAAAAAAAGAGAGAGACAGAAAGGAACGTGCTTGCTTATGCTGCTGTTTAAAAGCCTATGCGTTGTGGAATGATTACATCTGAACCGGAACTCGAATGCTGTGATAAACGTGACAAAATAAATATGTAGTTAATATGTAACTAAATATTATAAGTAAAAGTTATGCAGCAAACAAGCATAACAAAATTATGGATAAAAGTGGAATCCATCGATCTATTTTTATATTCAAATTTATTTAAATATAAATAAAAATTTACACATTCAACTATATTTATATTTATATTTATATTTATATTTATAAAAAAATAGATATGGACATCAATAGACAACTATTCGATTGGTATCTGAATATTAGAAGCAAAAGTAGATATAATAATATCTATTCGATTCGGAAATAGATAGAAATTTGAGCATCCAATTAATGCATGTATCTATATTCATATCCGTAAAAAAAAAAAATATGAATATAAATAGATACTATCCATATCAAAAAATTCAATTCTATATGTAATACTATTTAATTTTATATAGCACTCATAAACTTTTAAGAAAAATAATAACCATATTAATGTGCTATTAACTTAATTTTTCATCTACTTAGTAATATCTTTGATTATAGCCATAAAATTTAATTATCTGATTTATATCTATACTTTAAGTATCTGATTTATATATGTATTCATTTAAAACAAATATTGATATGAATTTTTGCATTCGACTAGCATTCATATCCGTATCTATATTCGTCAAATAAAATAACTATGGATATCCGATCTGATTTCAACCCTACCATATATTCGATTTTATTTGTAATTCTATTTAATTTTATGTAGCATATAATTTTTTAAAAAAAATGACCATATTAACATGCTATTAAGTTATCTTACATTTAGTATTTTTTTTTTATACGCCATGCAATTTAATTATCCAACTTATGTCTATACTTTCAATATCTATTTTATATCTATATTTATTTAAAATAAATATAAATATAAATTTTTCATGAGACTAACCTCCATATCTATATTTATATTTATTAAATAAAATAAATATAAATATAGATATATTGATATTCAATTTATATTCGATCCATTTTTAGCTTTACACAAAACAGCGTACTGCTGTTATGCAATGTTGCTCGCCTAATATTTTTTTTAATTAAAAGGGGTTGTAATATTTACCTTCTACTTAATATATATTTTCTACTATGCGGTTTTGGACCACGTCAAATGTCATTTATGAAACTGATTACACTGATCGATTCTGAAGGATGCATTAAATGTTTACACGTACAATAAAGTAAATTTATTACCACAACAAAATCAAATAGGCGAAAATAACATATTATATCATTATTTAAAATTATATACTTGTTTTCGCATATTTTGTTTTTAAGCTTCAAGGGAAGTATATGATACTACTGGAAGAAGAGGGAAGTGCAAGCATTGACCATCTTCTCACGTGAAAGTAAACACAAGGGAAGAACACTAAACATTGTGAATGAGATTGTTAACTTCCAGTATGACTGGGAAAATATTTTGATATAAGTAATAACTATTATAAGTTCAAGTGGTCCACTAATTGATTGAAGGAAAGAGCGGCGGTAAATTACTGTCATTATTATTATATTATTATTATTATTATTGATTGTAGAAAAAATAGTGTAGGAATTCACCATCCTTCTCTAGGAAAAAAAAAATTACCAATTTGCATGATTGTTGCTAGTCTCAACCAAGCAGGTTAACAAATTACTACAGGGGATACAAATGCTTAGAACCAATAGCTAGTGAAATAAGGTGATGCACCTAAGTTTTCTTTCATAAATATATTGTTACAACTAAATACATCACTTTTGAAATCGTTGTGAAGATTGAAGAGAAGGGAGCATTGCCATTCATCAAATGCTCCTCTAAAAAACCTATGTGCGCACGCATGCAACCCTAAGCAAATATGAATATGATAACAACCTTTTCTTGCAAGTTTATTTAGCAAGAGTGCCACTGTGCTTATAAGATTACCTTTTGGTACATTAATACCTTGCTGATTGCGCCCATTTTTGGGACTCCCACTTAGCTCTTTTATCAACCAGGGTTGCTTTCATCTTCTAGGAGCCCCCGCCTTCTAGTTTTCTTAAGGTGAACTTCGACAACAGTGTTGCTGAGGAAGGATGCAGCGGGGGCGGGGGCTTTGATATCAGAGACCACAATGCCAAACTTGTGGCGGCCGGAGATCGGCGGATCTTTGACACTTCTATCATTGGAGCTAATCTTAGAGGTGCATGGAGGGGCATCTCGTATGCGAGATATGTTCTTAGTGCGGCCTGCATTTACGTTAAAGATGACTCGACTATGGTGATAGAGTGGCTTCAAGGTCGGCATAAAGATGTGGGGTTGGTAGTCGCTGCTCCATGACATACTAAGACTAGCGAGATGGTCTGGCTCTTTTCGAGCTACCCATGTCTACCGAAAGATGAACAGTGCGACCGACTAGGTGTCCTCCTTTACAGCTTATTATGCTGAAAGATTTTTTTGGGAGAACTAAGCGCCAACTTCTTCTCTCTGCTGACTTTTTTTATTTTGTTGATTACACTTATACATGTTGCCAAAAAAAAAAAAAAAAAAGATGAAGAAGATTAGGAGGCTGTAGCTCTTGCTGCAATCCCTGCTTCCAAATGGGCACCGGCAGCGTGATGCTTTAGGAATTGTCGAGGCTCCACGTGAACCCACCTATCCTTATATATTATACTAGCAATTGGGCGCATGGAATGCATTTTCAGCAAATATAAAATTTTAAAATCATATTATACATAAATTGTAAAGAAAATATTTCTTTTCCCTTTTTTTTGTATTGTTAGTTTTAAGAATAGGATTTAGAATTTATTTGGATTTGAATCGAAGAGAGAAATAGGGCATCAAAAACTCCCTTTCCTTCAAGAATTAGTATTAGATTCCCAGTTTCCTTCTTTTATTTAAGAGGTAGGATTTTTTTTTCTAAACAATCATAATTGATGAAAATAATAAATAGAATTAAAATGGAATATTTAATTTAAATTGAGAAATATTTTTGTAATATAGCATACACAAACCTCCAACTGCCACGTATGATTGGAAACAATGAACAAAAATCATATGGAGCGAGCTAGTGTTTATTTTTAAAAAAAAAACTCGAAAGTTGAAATTTTCTCTTGCTAAAGAGGTCAACAAGTTTGTGATTAAAAAATTTATTAAAATATGAAAAAAAAATCGAACGCGAGATCCTCTATCTTTCTCGTCAAACCTCTTCATCCACTCATCTTCTTCTTCATCAAGCCATCGGTCTCATTCATGAGGCCTTTCTTCTCCATTCTAAATCTCTTTTTTCTCCTCCAAATCACTCTCTCTTTTTCAGAATCTTTGCATCTAAGAGTTTATGAAATCTAAGCAATGATATGTACATAATCTTTGCATATCAATTTATCTAGAGATGTATATTGGATCATTGCTGGATGTATATAAAAGAAGCTTATAGTATATATCAAAAAGTCAACGAATATGTATCATCTGGCCCATATAGTATATATCGGTGAACATAATACTCTACAAACTACGTATAAATTTGCTTGAAGATGTGTATTGGACTGGTAGACCACTAATTTACTATATATCGTGTATTCATATACTATATCGATTTACTTAGATATGTATATTGTTTTACTAAATAGCTAATTTATTTGATATACATTATGCAGCTATATACCGTATATCAGTAAAAAAAATATATTTTATAAATGAGGACTCTCTAATTTAGTATACCTTGCCTACCATTACTTCTTAGCTTCTCCCTTCCAGATTATGATGGGATTGTAGCAGAGGACGCCTTAAAAGGACTCTCTAAACCTCGCGGACCGCCGGTTTTTTAGGAGGAGGATATCCACTTTCCAGACCATGAGATGGAATAACAATATAGACCACAAGTAGGTTTTAACGACAGCATGACGTCACTTTCCATTTCTGAGGGCCACGGCGTGCAACGGACGGCAAATACGGCGAAGAGGCCCTGCCATGCTTGACACGTATCCTTCTGCTTTTTAAGGTAGGCTCTGCTCTTTATCAATGAAAAGTAATATTTTTTAAAAAATATATATTTCACAGATCTCCACAGTAAAAAAAATATTTTTTTTTTGATAAATTCAATTACTCATCTCATGTAGCTCGAATGTGAGTACAACCTTCCAAATCATAGAAAAGTAAAAAGTACAACTGTAGAGGAACGTCTGATGCACACGTCCAAAGCAAACCACCGAAATGCCGGGCGACAAAGGAGGCGACCCAGTCTGCTGCCCGGTTCGCCTCCCTAAACACATGTACCGTCTGAAAGTCAGCCATCATCTGAGTCATCCTGCGAGACTCTCGGATGAGGAGGTGGCCATCTCCAAACCGATCCACTCTCCGAATCCAATCAATCACCACCAATGAATCACCCTTGAGGTACATCCGCTCGGCCCTGAGTACCTGCCTCGCATAGGATACATTTTAGTTTTTTCTATAAAATAGAGAGAGAGAATGGAGGGGGGAGGAGGTGAATTTGTACTTTTTTTTTCACAGAAGATTTGAGCTTAGTTTGTATCTTTGGCGATGATTAAATTTTTTTTTAAGATCACATTTGGCATAAATCTTAAATCATTTTGAGCTTATTTATTATTCTATCTATAAAGATTGCAAAGCATTTATTGCGCAACCTAATCGTGAATCCATGTGAAGAAAGAAAAATCTCGAACAATACAACCTAGAAGATGTTGGATTGATACGAGCCAATTTAAATGAATTGCTCAATCCATAAATATAACATAAAATCCAGCCAAATTTTACTCATGGGGGTGTTGAGATAAACATATCGTGGTTGAGCATACCTTATATATATATTTTTTAAAAAGAAAAAGGGTAGAGTTTAAATCTACCGTGCAATTGCGACATTACATCCACCACCAATCTAAGCACAACATGGGATGGATTCATAAATAAAGAGATTAATATGTCTATGAAAAAATTATACTTTCTAGCTCAAGTGTCCAACAAGAATTAGCTTACATTGCAGGCCCTTGATGAATGCTGAGTTTGAGGGGGGGGCTCACCAACCTATAAATGAGAGTACTTGGCATGGTCTAATGTGACAAAAGACTGGGTGCGTTGGACCACACACTGTCTTGTGCCACATGATGTCCTGCACTTTGTATTGGCCTAAAGGTGGCCTTGGGCAATGTCCTTTTCCCCCTACAGGCTACAGTGAGCCACTTACATTAGTAGGTGAGGGCACTAGCTGAACTAATTGATTTCATACTCTCAACTGGTTGGCCCCCTCCTTTTAAAAGCTAGTGGCAGCAAATTACTACCACCAGATTGTGCAAAAAAAAGTTATGCTAATTTTGCAAGAGCCAATTTTTGTAGTGTATTTTATTTTTATGATTTTTTGACATTTTTTTGTCAAGATTTAGGTATTCTAATTTGCTAAACATTCAATAGTTTGTGATGTATTGTTAATTGAGAGTTGGAGCAAACTTCTTGAGCTACTCTACTATTTTTTTTTTGAGAGAAGAAGGTGCTTGCTTCTCCGAGATTGAAAATCAATATTCAGACACTTAAATTGGAGATCTATTATATTGATTATAATCTACACTATTAAAAATGTCTAAAAATAAAAAGTTATGTATTTTAGTATTATCTAACTTATCCATTAAGTGGCTACAGAAATGCAAAATTAAAATAGTACAATACCATGTTTTGTTATTATTTAAGTATTAATGTTAGATTTATACATGTTTTAACATATACAAATCATGATCAATAAGATGGATTGATTTTAATATAAATACTTTATCATATATTCCGGTAAAATTAGCACAATAAAAAGCGTCTTTTGTTTCTACTTGAAGCATAGGTTAATTAGAGGCCACCAAAGTACAAAACTTTTTATTTGTAGGCATTTTTAGTTGTATATATCATGACCTACAATGTGGACCTTTGATATGAACAACTAATTATTTATTTTGGACCAATTTCTGAAATAGTCAATAATCTGTAATGTCCTGCTAGTTGAGAGTTGAAGGCAAACTTCTTGAGGTGCCCTATTGTCTTCTCTTTTAATTTAGTCTATTTTTTCCTCTTTTATGATCACGTAGCAGATACGTCAAACAACCGATAATTAATCTCTAGGGACAAACTACACTCCTTTCAGGAGGAAAGTATATCACCTCCTCTAAGTTTGAAAATCAATAACCGGTCATCCAATTAGAAAATCCATTTCATGGATCATGATGTACTGTTGAAAATATCTAGAAATTAAAATTTATGTAGTTTGGTAATTTCTAACCTATGCATTAAGTGGGTGTAAAAACCTTCATTGTTGATACTTTATAGTTTAATTTTCTGAATACTTCTCCATGGCGTTTTGATATGCTAGTGATAATTATTTTGAAGGATCAAGTACCTTCATTTTATTCATCCTTTGCATAACCTATTGGAAATATATGCTATATTTATTAAAATTATTATATGTAGATACATCGTGGAACAAGAATTATGAAATTGAAAGTCTAACTAAAACCACCCTTATCAAATAATAATTATCTTAATAATACTTTTGAAAACATCAATAGCATCCCACAAAACCAAATTTAAAATGCAAATTGCATTCTTAAAGCAAAAGTCCAAACACTCCATTAAAGTGACAAACCAAAGTACTGAAGCGCCATCTGCAAAACAAAAGCAAATCAAATTTTTGGATCATGATTATATAAATTTGCATATAAAAATAATAAAATGATTTATAAAGTATATTATGTTAACAAGTTTATTATAAAAGTTGAAGGCCATGCAATGTATGCTCTTAACGACATCTCCAATCCTTTTATAACATCCATCAGGTTTTATCAGAGGCTCATTATCCACTTTTACCATCTTAATATATATCTTCCAAAATTGAGCCCCAAGTGCATTCTTTTCCACAACTTTATTTGGGTCCTTACTTAAAAGAGTTTTTAGTGCTATTTTGTGCTATGTCAAGATAAGGCATTTTGGAACTTTTTATCACAACTCTATTTTCTTCCTACAAACAAAAATTCATATGTAATATTACAAAAATCTACAAAAAAAGATAGCTTGGATTATTAGTTTTCAAGATAAATCATGTAAAGTATGATCCATTTACCTTAAGTTAAGAAGCATGCTGTAATTTTGTCCTTTTTGCAATGCTTTCCTCTAACATGAAAATATAATTAGTTTTTATTGCAGCATGTTGTAATTTATAATAATTATAATATTATAAATATTTAATAATTGGTTTTTTTTCTTCGTAATAATAGATATTTTCCCCTATCAAACTACTGAAAATTATCTTTGGATAACTACAAATTGCTGAATGTATGCTGCATCTAGTATCGTTTGCCCTTCTTCGCTGATCGAATCAAAAGATATGCTAAATAATTTATATTTCTTAATGGACTTTTTAATTATATTTTGTGGAACTATGATGAATGGAAAGTTCTGGAAATCAAGATGGGAGCAGGATCACACTAAGATGAGATCATGGCAATTGGAACCCTCTATGGTTATTAGACTTAACAATTCAGTGTTCTTATTTAATCTTTCGGATCATGGCAACTTTCAACATGGTAATGCATTCTCATTCGACCCAAAATTATGAGATCATCTGCCAAAAAATATACACCAATTAATACTATAAACCAGAAGAGCAGGCGACGGTCCATGTACAAACTATAATTGTAATTTGCTATTTCCAAACTATTATATGCCAAGAAGTGACTCATGGGTCGAAGGATTGCAAGTAGAGCTAATTATAGTCCGGATATCGGGTCTAAACTATATTTATTTTTAATCAAATTTTAAGTCAGATTTATTTAAACTTTAATATTTTTTATATCGAAGTCCAGCCTATGGTCAGCTCTAATTGTAAGAAGCAGCTATGGCCGCATGGGTGCCATGATCCTATACAAATATAACACTCACCTTATAACATTATTTTTTGTAGCATTTTGTCATGCAAGCACATGTGTTCATGGATTCATAGGATAAGAATTCTGACTAAGGAGAGAGAAGAGTGGTGCCTCCCAGCTTGAATTGGACGAAGACTGTCCCTCCTAGAAAGCAGGACGGAAGGTGAGGGAAAGGGATCGATCTTCCAAGTTCAGCATTATTCTTTGGAATTCAAAAGGATAAAGTAGGGATCTAAAAGAATTGGTCCCCATGCTGAAATACAGGCAGATTTAGGTCCCACAACCTTTGAATCATGTGCCTAGCTACCACAGCTGCTTCAGTCAAGTTGCATTTTTTTATCACAAATCTTTTCCATTTTGTCTGCATGAACTAATATTTTTATTTGTGAATTTAAGTAATCATCAGTACTCAGCATGTTGGGTTCCATAATTTTTTTTCTTCCCTTTTTATGTGGTGCACATAACTAATTTAGCAATGAGTATTCTGATCTCATTAGTTGATTAACTGGTTGAGATTAGATTTGCTAGTCATTATTATTATTATTAAGGATTAGTCATTATTATTATTATTATTATTTTGTAAGTATTGATATTAGATTGCGCTACCTTGGCAAATGGTCATGACTCATGTATTTCCATACAAGCCAGCTTACCATGCCTGCATTTGCACAAATGTATGCTACTTGGATAGGGTCTGAAAAATTAAGATAGGGTGGAAGTTACAACTTCTCAAGTCTGAATGAGCGTATTGGCATGTAAAGAAAGAAAGAGCAAGCAGTGGATTAGGGTTCCACTAAGGATCACTATGATAAATCAACTTTTTCGAAAAAATCTTTTATAGTTTCTCTCACTTTTATAATTTTATTCAGATACATAACCAAGACAAGTCTACTAATTAAAAAAAAAAAAGAGTGTGACTTTCAAAGGTAACGTTCGCAGATTTATGGGAATGTCATGAGTCGATTTCATCATTTAGGGTAGTAGAGTTGGTAGTTTATAACCAAGCAGCTGCATTTTCTAGCAAGACTAATTTTTATGTGGCAGGCACCACCATATACACCAATCACCTGAAAGATGAGAAGGATTTTCTGATTTTTGATAAAGACCATTTTAACTTATTAAGTTGGAGCATGCATGCAGAGAAATAATATTTGTTAGATTATTATGAGATATGGGACCCTCCATGGGACTGATATGGTAGTTATTTAGTTAATATACCTATCAGCCCTTTTCAAATCATATCAGGCCAAATGTGGAGACAAATTAGTACCATTTTAAAGAAATTCCTACTTCCTGCTGCCTTTTGTTTTATTTGCTTTAACAAAAAAGAAAAATCCTAGTACATATAATGTAGAAAGTTTTAATGTGCAGCATGTTATTTGGACCCAAAATCCTTCCTTTTCTATTTAAATTATAAAAGAAATCCTACATTATTTATCTACAAAATAACCACTAGTTTCATAGAAAATGCTCTTAGAAAATTATGAAAGGGTATCAATGCATAAGACTTTTGTAGAGAAGTTCTAAAATAGAGCTTCTTTAAAGTAGAGCTTTTCAATTTTTTGGCAAAGCCAAAACTGCTTTCCGATTTTTTACCAAACACCATTTAATCATCCAAAATTGCTTCAGAATGAAATGGGGCCTAAGATTTGGAAAAGCCTATTTTGAGAAACACATAAAACCCTGGATCTTCTATAAAATATTATTTACAAAATGTCTAGATTTATTGAAAACCATCAAAAATCTTTCCCAAATAGCTAGTTTCATAAAATTCTAAAAGAAAATTAGAATTTTACCAAAATTATCCATCCAAACAACACCTTAAACTTCTTAGGCCTTGATATATGTATCTAATCAATCAAGAAAAAATGAATCATATCTATGACTATCAGAAGATATACATACTT
Organism: Phoenix dactylifera; assembly: GCF_051530095.1. Taxonomy (NCBI): domain Eukaryota; kingdom Viridiplantae; phylum Streptophyta; class Magnoliopsida; order Arecales; family Arecaceae; genus Phoenix; species Phoenix dactylifera. Next base: position 3,725,154 of record NC_143191.1, read on the forward strand.
AAGTTTTACTGATCTTAATTCTTCAACACTAAGTCAAAGCATCATGGCCATACATGTACACAACTTAATTGCTTCATGAGACAGTATTAACTACTAAATAAAACAAACCTCAGCAAGAGTTGCAACTCACAATTCTTGCCTTGGCATTTCAAAATTTAAACTACCCTCATTGTTAGGAGAATCCAAACTAAAACCAGAACAAGAATATTTGTTCACGCTCGGCAGAAGGCCAAAACCGCCGTCACTATTCAGTTCACTTTGGATACCCAACTCTAGTCCTACTGTTCAAAGCGAGAAAAAGGAGAAGGAACAATGATGAAAAGGAGACGTTTAAACAAGACAAGGAGGAATGATGAAAGCATTGGAAAAGTATAAAGGGCACGAGTTCACGTGTTCGTTTCAACTAGAAGAAAAGAATAGTGGGATGATACAAAGAAACCTAAAAGGCCAAGACTAAAATATTATTCCACATCCAGAAGAACACATATTCTTCCATGGTTAAGACCACAACTTCCGTGTTTAAGCTTCTAAGTTAAATTATTGAACCGGAGGTGGAAAAAGTTGACAGGCATCGCTCCGGAAGGCAGCAAAGCCTTCCGTTCCGTCAGACAAGGAGACGCACAGATCCTAACCAACGTTAGTTTCTGAAATATAAAGTTCAAAAGAGATGGGTGCCTAAGAAATTTTGTTAGGAGTCCGTGATACTTAATTGCTTTTCAAAATATCAAAGTTTCTGTAAAATTTTTTTTGAAAATATTTGAATTTTTTCTTCGCGGCGCATCATTTTGGAAGTTTTCTATGGGCGAATCAGACGGATGTTTTCTATTCTCTTCGCTATTTTTTTTTCTAACTTTATTGGTTGTACTCATATAGGTATGCTGTGAAGACCGGTATGCCAAAAAAAAAAAATTGAATTTTGAAATTAGGAGTTGCATATCAAAAAAAAGGAGAGAGTAAATTGGCTTAAAAAAAATATCACTTGAAATTAGTTAATTAAACTAAATTGATATGTCACATAATGGTATTTGTTGAATTACAAAATCAAAAAAATACATGTATCCTTATTTATTTTTTTTGGTGGGTTGATTGCTCAAACTGTTCTCACATAAGCACAACTAGCTACATCTCTATCAAAAAGACTACAAAAAGTAAAAGAAGCTGAAGACTGTTGGGTCTATAGAAATTCTCCGGAATGCTGAGCAGCGAAGGAGGCGACCCAATTAGCCACTTGGTTCGCCTTCCGAAGGACGTGTCTGATCTGGATAGCTCGACACTCTCGTAGCATCCGACGCATGTCATACAAAAGCGGGTGTTCCCCCTCCTCAAGTCTCTCTGTCTGAAGGCGATCCATCAAGACAACGGAATTCTCCTTCAATATAATCCTGTCAGCCTCCAACACATGTCTCGCATGAGATAACTTCTCCCATGCAACCCTGAGCTCCGCCCCAAATACCGAGACCTCACTAGAATGGAACGACATCCCCCCACCGCAAGTAGCCAAACACATGTATCCTTGATAACCAACCACTTGTAGCTTGTTTTAGGAATTTGTGAACACCTTCATCAAATAAGTTACATTACAAGCATAATTTATAAAGTTTATAAGTCAACTTTGAAACTTCTTTAGTTATTTTTCCTTTGTAGATAAATATTGATTTCTTATCCTTAAAATCGAATAGTGTCACGCATGGTATGAAACTTATAAACCCTACAGAACTTAGTTACTACAAAGATGAGCAAAGTACACCTGAATAGATAACTGTACATGTATGTGATAGTTAGAGCTACCAAACAATCTATTTTATCCATTTTACAGTTATATTTTGTCCATAATATTAACAACAAGTACTTAGGTGCGACGCATGTCTAATATAGCTACAGAAAGGAAATATATCATCGCCCGGGCCCATAAGGGGATACAAATGGAATTTAGTAAAAAAATTATATTTTCCCGTTTAATTTATTCAATTAATGACAAAATTAAGTGATGAATTTACTGCAGTAAATATTAATTACAATCCTTCCTCATTAGCCTAATGGTCACCCCACCCCCCGGACCAAGAACAGGATTGAAGAAAAAAGAAAGCCAGGGGAAATGAAAAGGCCTGGTGAAACCAAATTGATCCGTTAGCTGGGGTAAGGAGGAGGAGGAGGAGGAGGAGGCGAAGGACACCTTTGCGTCCACCTCAAAAGCCAAGAATGGTATTGATTCCGCCTGTCACCAAAATGCCATCACCATCACCAATGAGAGAGATCTCAAAGCATTAGAGAGAGAGAGGAGGACACCCAAATATGAAGATGACCAAGGGAGAAGAAACAAAGAAGAACAAAAAGGAGGCACCTTTAATGGGATCGGAGGAAGGCGAAGGAGAGCCAGAAGAAAGCAGAGGAAAAGAAGAAGTGAGGGAGGAGGAGGAGGAGGAGGAGGAGGAGGCGGTGGGCGAGGGGAAGACGGTGGTGGTCGGCGTCAAGATGGACACCCAGAGCCGGGAACTCCTCACCTGGGCCCTCGTCAAGGTGGCCGCCACCGGTGACCGCGTCGTCGCTCTCCACGTCCTCACCTCGCGCTCCTCCTCCACGTCCGAGCCCCAGGGTGAGGGCGAGCCCCCCGCCGTCGTCTCACTTGCCAAAGGCTTCGAGGCCATGCTCACCGTGTACGAGGGCTTCTGCAATCTCAAGCAGGTCCCTTTTCTCCCATTAAAAATCCGATCTTTTCTCCCTCCCCCAATTTGCTCTGTCTCTCATCGAATTTTGTCGTAATCTGTTCCCAGATCGATCTAAAGCTGAAGATTTGCAAGGGGTCTTCGGTCCGGAAGGTTTTAGCCCGGGAGGCGAACGAATTCGCTGCGTCAAAACTCATTCTTGGGGTCGCCAAGCACTCCCGTGCCATTGGGTGAGTCCACGGCTCTGTCCTCTGGTTGTGTTTCTTTCTTTGCCCAATTGTGTAGTTCTTTTTGGCAATTGTTTTAGATTCTGGCAGGTTGTCGTCCCTTTCGATTGCCAAATATTGTGCAAAAAAGCTGCATTTTGATTGTTCGGTGTTCGCTGTTAACAATGGCAAGATTGTTTTCCAGAGGCAAGCAGAAGGTTATTTGGTTCCCATTAGCCTTGATTCGGTCTAATTTGTTCTGATTTGATCTCATTCTTTGCCTGACATATCCTTACTGATAACAGGCAAGAACAAAGCCCACCGGAGGAATTTGAGCAAAGGTTCCACTGGTAGCTCCGGTGGCGATGGCGATTTGTATTGTTTGTTGCCAATTAGAGGTGAGGCAAGGAGGGATGCTGATGATTCCAAAGCTTCACTTTTATTGGAAGATGGGTCGAATCGTGGTCAGATTGCTGCTGATGAGAATGCAACAATGGTGTATGCCTCTTCAAAACAGAATTGTTCAATTTGTGAGTCTGTTTCTGATCCTCCAAGCTTGAATGAATTGAAGGAGGATGAGTCTCTCGCGCTGGTTCCAGTGGAGAATTCTGATGCTCCTGCAAGTTGCTCTGTAGCTCCTGTGGTCAAGGAGATGCCAGGGCCACGACCAGGTTGGCCGCTCATCAGAAGGCCAGTTTTTTCAAGCATAAGGAGTTCTTCTTCCCATGGCCATGAGTGGCCTAAGATCTCCGTAGTTCAATGGGCATTGCGGTTTCCGAGCCGGTATTCAGCAGTCCATCCCTATCGCAAGTCCATAAAGTCGAATGCAAATGTCACCCCTCATGTTGATGAAGACAGCAGTGCCATTGTTCCGATTGGCACTGATTCGACTCCTCCCTCTGTTGCCTTCCATGATGAAGAAGGGTCACTTCCAAAGGAGTTGGAGTCTCTTCAAGAGAAGTATTCATCAGTTTGTAGATTGTTCAGCCACGAGGAACTCGTAAACATCACCTCGAACTTCTCGGCCGGTTGCTTTCCATCTCTCTTCACATTCTTGACCTTTTAATATATTACCTCTGTACATTCATGTTGAATTTGTGCCTGATTCCCATCTGGATTTGCAATGCAGAGAAATTAATTGGGAAGGGAGGCTGCAGCCGAGTTTATAAGGGCTGTCTTTCAGATGACAAGGAAGTGGCAGTGAAAATTTTGAAGCCCTCTGAAGATGTGCTAAGAGATTTTGTTTCAGAGATTGAGATTGTCACCACCTTGCATCATAAGAACATTATTTCTCTGATTGGTTTTTGCTTCGAGAACAACTGTCTCATATTGGTCTCTGACTACCTGTCAAGGGGCAGCTTAGAAGAAGTTCTTCATGGTATACATTTTACAGTCACTTAGACTGAATAGCATTTTTTTTCCTGCTCTTCTTCTCATTCACTGAATATTGTTTCTTATCTGCTGTTTTATTGTCAGGTGAGAAGGAGAACAAGCGTATTCTTAGTTGGGCCACTAGATATAAGGTCGCTTTGGGTGTAGCAGAGGCACTTGATTACTTACATGATGGTAGCGGCACAGAAACTGTGATTCATAGGGATGTGAAGTCTTCAAATATCCTCCTCTCTGAGGATTTCGAGCCACAGGTTTAATGCTGCTTTCTAGTCAATAGAATTGTTGGATTGTATTGTATCACCTTGTCACAATCTTCTTATTGTCATTACTTCAGTTGTCTGATTTTGGACTTGCAAATTGGGCTTCGGCATCAACATCAAATCTAACTGCCAATGATGTTGCAGGAACATTCGGGTTTGTGTCATAGGCTATGCATAAGCTTTGCTTGCATGTTGCTGTTGTATCAAATATAAGGCCTTCTAAGCTGGAATCTCTTCATTGCAGGTATTTGGCTCCTGAGTACTTCATGTATGGGAAAGTCAATGAAAAGGTCGATGTCTATGCTTTTGGTGTCGTGCTTCTCGAGCTTCTTTCAGGAAGGAAGCCCATCAGCATGGGATGCCCGAAGGGTGAAGAGAGCCTGGTCATGTGGGTAAGTCCTTCTTTGGCTTTCTTTAATATTTGCAGCACTCGACTTATTGCATCTTGATTTAAGCAATGCCAGATGAATGGCCAGTTAGCATCCACCATCAAGAATAGAATGTAAAGTTAAAAAAAAAATAAAAATAAATTACAATGCCATTATTCAGATATTTGATGATTGATGCATATAACCTTCTTTTGGAGCTCTTTAATGAAGAGAGTCCAACATTGCTAATTTTTACTGTGATGACAGGCAAAGCCAATCCTTCAAGATGGTGAAATTAAACAGCTGGTGGATCCATGTTTAGAAAATGAATACGATGGCGATCAGATGGAAAGGGTGACTCTAGCCGCTTCCCTTTGCATCAGGAGGGCTCACCAATCCCGGCCCCAAATAGCCTCTGTAAAATCTCGTTTCCCATGTGAATCTACATCTTTATTTCAGGCAGCACTACTTTAAGGCAGTGTTTGGCTGCTTATTATTAGAAGGGCAATGCAGCCAGTACATTTTTCATAAAAGCATTTCTACGTGAACTAACAAAGAGGTGTCGGTGTGGGGCTAGGGGTTCTTTCTGTAACAAAAACTTGAAAGAAACCAAACATCGATTTGCCATAAATGACTTAGTTTCACCAGTTTGGGCTTCTTACAAGTGAACAATCAAATACTCTCCAAAAAGTCTCCTAGGCACTTCGAGTGAGTTGCATGGGGTAGAACATAACATTACGTTGATGACATGTATGCGTCTTTTTAATCTCAGGTTCTGAAGCTACTCCAAGGGGATGATGATGTTGTCAAGTGGGCGAGGTCCCAAGTCAGCACTTCAGAAGGGCTTGATGAGTTGGATGATGAGTTAACAGACATGAAATCTATCATCCAGTCCCATCTTAACCTCGCACTTCTTGATGTGGATGATGACTCGCTCTCGATCAGCAGCACGGAGCAAACTGTTGATTCTATAACCGCGAACGCTTCCATGGAGGATTACTTGAAAGGGAGATGGAGCCGTTCCTCAAGCTTCAACTAACTGGTTTCTTGTAGATTGGATCTACAAGTTTTTCTTTTTCCTTTTTAATGTATAGTGTTTATATTTTCTGATTCCTTTGATTTGATCTATTTGTTTTAAGGTGATATAGGAAGAGAGGTGGTCTGCAGTGCCCACCTCCTTGCCTCTTCACATGCCATCCTTTGTGAGATTTTTTTTGAAGAACAATTTGACTGTTTCACGGGGGAGTTGATGGCTTTTTGTGTAGTTGAAGAGAGATCGTCAGAGTTGTCATGATTCTAGTGAATAATAAAAAGTTCGGCAACGTGTCTCTTCTAACTGTTTGAGCTTGAATTCGATAAGCATTTACAGATTAACTACCAAACTTGGGTTATATTATACCAGGTAATCTTATGTTCAGGTGTTTAGGTGAGGTGGAAGTTGATGCTGAAAGGAACCTGAAGCTTGTTCTTTTTTACTGGCCAACTGGCTTGTTTGTTTAGATGACATACAGTCTTCATGAAAGCTATAATTAGGTCGTTTAAGTTTCGCTTTCATGAAAAAAGTCAGCAGGTCGGACTGTTATTGTATGGAGTTTCTTGGCTCGGCCTTAACTAAAATAGGGTGTGATTAAAACTATGTCGATCGGCTTAAATCGAGAGAACAGGCTATTAAACTCTGGCAGGACTATTAGGGTTCAGAAGGCTGTGTAACAAAAAATACAATATGCATATATTTCTCTCTGTCTCTTATTAGTTTCAGAAATTGAGGAACAAAATGTTTTATATCTACTCCTGCATCGATCGAGAAAAATATTACAAACCAAAAGAGATCTCTCAATGGAGTCAAAAATCGTTTAAGCTGATACCATGAATCATGTAAGAAAAATAATAGATGAAAGAAGGAAGAACTTATCAGTTGAGGCGTGATTTCACTGTCCTTAAGAATAGATCGCGCCCCTCGGAGATTGAATCTCGGTGTAGCAGGTAATGGCGGCCTATCCTCCAGGATACAACAACTGGATCACTCCAAGCGTACACTCGCAGATGAAGTGACGGTCGAACAGCCCAGAACCGCGCTCTTGGAATGACAACAGAGAAGAAAACAGGGAGACTCTTCTCGGGAACGAGAAACAGAGAGGCTTTCGGAAACAGAGAGAGGATAGGTTAGATTAGATTACTCTATCGGATCTGATAGGGTTTAAAAAGAAATGAAGAGGCGTATTTAAAAGACACGTCGTTTTATGAAAGAGGTGTTTTTAAAGCCACACCCGCGGGGGGGGGGGTCCCCCTGCGCGTGATAATAAACGTTTCCGGATCGGATTCGCCAATTTTGGCTTGGACCTCCATTGGGTTCATGCGCGCGTGGGCTACTTTCTTTCTTTGCTTCACCAAGTTAAAATGTTGAATACTATATAAAGATCTTTTGAGTTTTGTTCTTTTCCAATGTGGGACTAAAGAAAGTACACTAGACAAAAAGACAAAAGAGAGAGAAGGGCAGACTCGGAATTTTGAAATATTCCAACAAATCATAACCCTGGAAGAAATTCGATCGAAATGGTTGCAAAAGTAGATGGTAAATTATGAAATGATTGAGAAAATAACTGCAATTGTATCGCCGAGCATATATAGAACATCAATATGTAATGAGGAATATGTTGAGAAACAATCGTTTCACATTTAGAACACTTAACTCAGATTGTTTGAATCTAATCAAAGATAAAAGGATTCACAAAGCTAACCACCCAAAGCGAGACGAGGTTTTGTTAATTAAAATAAATGATAGGCATGCGGCTGTTAGGGTCTGCCATTGAAGGATGTGGAGGGTATTGCTCAAAAAGAATGGACAGAATCAGCTGAACCGAGGGACCGCAAGGTTTTCATGGCCGATGGTCACTTGGGAAAACGGACAGCATCGTTGCCTTCCAATCAGAACAGAGCAATATCCCACTTGATCACAGGTTCTTCTGTAGCCAATGGTCATGACTCTGCCATCAGTCTCATGTGATCTGACGGGCCATAACTCTCGCCAACCACTCTGAAGGCTCGGGTCAATGGGTCAGCACGTGTCCACTGGGACCTCGCAGAAGCTGAACCATCTGAGATACCAATGCAGGCGTTCAGCGCCAGTGGAGTGTCGAGGTCCAAATTATTGAGTTGCTGAAAACAAAACAAATGGTTACAACCAGTTTATACAGGCATTAATTGTGAGGAAATTTAATTTAATTTTTTTATTTCCTAATTTTTAGTTGTTTTAAATATTTTAAAATATTATTTAAAATAGTTGTGATTCTTCCAAAAAAAAAAAATGCTGGTTTTTGAAAAGATAAGATATTTTTGAAATATTAAAGTCTATAAATAGATTTCTCTAAGACTAATTAAAAATAATCTAATCTGATTTTTTTTCCTCACTAGTTATCGATTTTCTGAAGTTTTTTCTACGGAGTGCTTTTTCACCCTTCATCTTTCTGTTTCCGAGAAAAGTTACGAATGGCAGCGCCGGATACAGCCATCTGCGCTTTAAAAAATCAGCTGCTTTGATTGGCCCCCTGAAATCCATGAGAAGCACAAAAAAAATCTATAGAGTCGCTTGCCATCTCATTATGTCCTTCGGCAAAAAGGTCGAGTTCTGTCTCTGTCCATCCGTGGTTGAGTGAACCACATAATAGCAGTTAAAAAATCACCCTCAATCAATATCCGCAATGCTTGAAGACACGCCATTGCTGCATGGGAACCCCATCAAGCTCCCACCAGCTCGGTGAAGGGCACTGAAGAGGGTGTCAAAATGCCTGCCTTCAGCTCTTAGTAGCCTGCCTTCTTGATCCCTGGTTATAAAAGCAGCAGCAGCAGCAGCAGCTGTATATTACCTGATGCTGCTCCATCCAAGTTCATTTTCAGTACTCCATGGGGTGAGGGATGCCATGAAACAAGCTTAGTAGGGGATTGATAAAGCTTAGGAACATTTAGACCGCCCCAGTTCCTTTGACTGAGTACTGAAAGACAGGTCAACCTGGCACTTCGTTACTTTACCCCTTGATCACGAGAAGGAGCATTCTGAAAATGCCATTCATGTCCAGCTTTCCAAATTTGCCGAGCCACGTATGCTAAGTATTGACTGATACCCTTTCTCCACCATGGCCGTGGATGAATATTCCGCTAGGACCGGGAAACGTAGCCCAATTGAGCTATAAAAGTAGCAATCAGGTCAGATCGGATCGAGCACAAATTAGATTGGATATGGATCAAATAAAAAATTCATCAATCCAAACCTAATTTATTTATTAAACAGGTCAAAACTTCCTATCTGAATTCGACATATTTATTAAACCGGTAATCTAACCCAATCCATGTAACCCATTTATTAGATAGGTTAAACGCATTAGACGAATATTTAATGGGTTAAATGGATTTAAATAAATTAAGCAGGTCCAGTTAAATAAATCAGAAATAAGTTAATCATGTTTCAAATAGATTAAATGGATTGGGTCATAGCCGGACCCAATTATTAAACGGATCAAAGATTTAAACCTGAACTTAACCTATTTAATAAACAGGTTTATAAAGGTTGACATATTTACGAGTGTTAAATCTAAATTTGCTTCGAGCGAACTCCTGGAGCTTTCTGCGTTGGGTACCACTTTTTTGTCCCTTTCTACCAGTATTGCGCCTAGTTATTTCAAATTTTATAATCCTCAGATACGTTACCATTTCCCTATTCATATAGTTATTATTTATTTAGCTCCATGCTCTCTTATTTATTATTTGACCATAGAATTCCATTCATTCGAAGGTGCTCAGGATCCCAAAACTGTGTATTTTCGCAAACCAATATGGATGCCCTCGGCATAATAACTACGCCTATGTCAAATAACGCCCTCGGAATAGAGGATAGATACCAACCGCTTGGGTCAAGCCTAGCTGAGTGATTGCTATTCCAAGGTTGTTGTTAAATAATTAACAACAACCTCTTAAATATGAATGTCTAATTAAAACGGTTTATACGGTTCATTGCTTTCTGAAATCTACTTCCCCCCCCCCCCCCCCCCCCCCCTGTTTTCTATAAATATTTGAGTTCCAAATGCAAATTAAATTTTCTGGCACTTTTCTCTATTATTTGTAATATATCTCCCTATTTTCTCTTTCTTATGCACACATGTTTATCAGAGTAATTGACTGTGGTAGTCACTCGATCCGACGAATACTATTTGGTTAAGCCATCCAATTCGAGACTGCATCTTTAATCTAGGTCAAGATCTTAATCAGTTGAAAAAAAACCAATACTACTTGTTGCAAGTTGTTGCGATTAACAACACAACTGGAATTAGGGTGAAATGTAAGGTTTGATTATGGGAACAAATATAATAACCAGCACCAACCATCAAAGCTTTGCCATAATGGAACGATTGCATGGAGATCGAGCACCACCCAACACATTGCATGGAGATCGTATCAATCGAAGATATCAACATTTCACTTCAAGCGAACATAGATGAAATGTACTAAATAATTTTTCGTCCATATCAGATAAAGGTTTAAAAATAAAAAGAGAGTCTCGGTTAAATTTTCATCTATATTAGATGAAAGATTAAGAAAAGAATGCTAGATTCATATGAAATGGGCGTATCTTTTCTTTCAATCGGATGATCTGGATTGAAGGATTAAGAAAATCATACTTCATGTGTTGTATGGATTATAGGCTACTTCGAACGAAAGGTAGGGATCAAGTTAGCACATTTGCAGTTTGGGATATGGATATATTGTAATGTACATTTTTTTCCCATTGCGTTGACTCTTATGGTTACAATTCTCTAATAGAGTTTACTCTGACCGTGAGTATTCTCCTTGTTTATGTTTCAAACTTTCATCTTAAGTCATGCTTGAACTTGAGTTTTATGACTGGTGATACACTTGATCATGGCCCCAAATTTCTGTGTGTTTAAACTGCTTTTCAGATATTGGCTACTCTAATGCTCATGTTATAAATGTTCATTGGAAATGTCATAGAGAAATATCTGTTTCTTTTTAACCATGCATCTCTGTCTTCAAGTAGCTATTAAACTTCAGACAGAAGAAAAATTTATGCAGGTTCTGAATCTCTGCTTATAAATTTAGAAAATTCTTTTATGATGGCTATTGATCTCCTATAATCTATATTTAATAATAAAAAAATATTCAATAATTTTGATGCGAAGTTATGATTTCAGATTCTCTATGATTATTTAAAAAATGGCAGCCTAGTGCACGAGGCTCACACCAGGCCTGAGGAGGGTACGATTATCTAAAACTATCGGAAAACTATGGAAATTGCAAGCTTAAAGTTTCTCCATCGTAAGTATGAAATAGTGAGACTTTTATAGAAGTTGTAAAGTTGGTGAAGAAACATGGAAGACCAGAAGGCATGATCCACATCACGGCTGTTATAGGATTAAAGCGTAGAGCACTTTTATGGGAAAATAAAGCACAGAGCATTGAAACATTATAAGAATGTATTTTCCAAAGCGTTATGAAATTGTCCTTCTGACCTTCATCTGCACCAATATATGCTATTTTGAGCGTATGGGCTTCTCAATTGCATACACCACAGCTGCAAATGCTGCTGGTGTGAATCAGTCAAGCAAGGGTTTCATACTTTCAACATTCCATTATGGCTATGCCTTGTCACAGGTGCCTGGTGATTGGATAGCACAGTGCATAGGGGGAAGACATGTTCTACTGCTGTCGTTTATTGTGTGGTCTCTCATATGTGCTCTAGTTCCACTAGATCCTAACCGAGTATATGTCCTGGTGATAGCCCGCCTCCTTGTTGGGGTGGCACGAGGCTTCATTTTTCCTTCCATTCGCACAGTTTTGGCACAATGGGTACCATCCCCTGAGCGTTCCCTCTCTGTATCTCTCACAATGTCAGGGATGTATCTAGGCGCAGCAAATGCCATGCTTCTTCTGCCAAGTTTGGTGAAATTTAAAGGTCCCCAATCAGTTTTTTTGGCCGAGGCAGCTTTGGGTGCGATATGGTCTTTTCTTTGGTTCAAATTTTTACAAGATCCACCTTGTTCTGATAATCTTAATGCAGCATCTGCTGGTTTCAAGGAGTCCTTATTGCCAGTTATGAAATTGAAAGATGACTCAGGGGCACATCAAAAGATGAAAATGCAAAATGGCGGGAGTTCTCAACATGTCCTAAGATCCCATGGAAGAAAATTATCATCAACTTGCCAATTTGCACTATACTGTTTAATAGTTTCACCTTCCATTATACATTATATGTGCTGATGAACTGGTTGCCAACATATTTTGAACTTGGCCTTCGCCTTAGTCTTCAGGAAATGGGGTCAACTAAGATGCTGCCTTATGTTAATATGTTTATTTTTTCCAGTACAGGTGGAGTGATAGCAGATTATCTGATTACCAAGAGGATCTTGTCTGTGACTAAGACCAGAAAATTTTTGAATACTGTAGGTTTCGTAGGTGCTTCCTTTGCTTTAATGGCCCTCCTATTACTCAGAACTTCCGCAGGAACTGTATTCTGTTCTTCAGCTTCTCTTGGTTTCTTGGCACTAGGAAGAGCTGGGTTTGCTGTGAATCATTTGGATGTTCCTCCAAATTATGCAGGAATTGTGTTGGGATTTTCCAATATAGCTGGGACATTAGCTGGTATTGTTGGTGTTGGGCTCACAGGAAAGGTGCTTGAGGCAGCGCAGAGTGCCAATATGGATCTTATGAGCCCCGAAAGTTGGAAACCTGTATTCTTTATTCCAGGCTTCCTCTGCATATTAAGTTCTTTTGCATTCTTAGTATTCGCAACTGGAGAAAGAATTTTTTAGTAGCAGTGCATTTCCAATAGACAACTAAATCAAAGAACAACCTTGAACTCCTGGTAATTTTTCCAGACTGCTTGTTTCTTAATCTTTCATGTCACTTGGTTTGATTTTGTTTGGAACATAAGACTATGAGTATTTAGATAGAAGTATGATACAGCGAAGACATGGATTGTCAAAGATGGGGAGAATAAGTTGATAACATTGTCTTTCCTATAATCCATATGATTTTCAGTTCTCATGTTTCTCACTCAAGCTCCTTTGCTCTCAATTTGATTTCTGTACTCCTAGTCAGGAGAAATGGGTTCATGCTTCTAGTTTTGGTTACTTCATGGACTGTTGATTTTTAACCTGACCTGAAAATATGATTGTTGATTGAGATGGATTTATGATGCATTGGATGAGACTCCCTCGCAGGTGAACTGCTGCCTAAGCTGTGTTTCAGGTGTTACGAAGGTGCTTGAGTTGCCTGACCATGAGAAAAAATCTGTGCACAAGAAGCACTGTGTGTCGTCTCTTTCGTATTAGTTGATTCTGAATTCTTAATTTACTGGCCATCCAGAATGAGCTCATTTCTTTTCCTTTTTTATTCTCAACCACACCCCCTCTCCTCCTTTTTGGATTCAAACGGATTACAACATCCTTCATAGTTCACTGTTGCACTGAATTCTATTGGCAGTCCTTCAGGCCAAGGTTCCCTGCTAATTTCTCCCTTATCTCTCTGCTTCTACTCAGTCTCTCAGATACCTCCTTTTCTCCCTACACGGTGGCGCCTTAATGCGTCCAAACACAAAAAATTCTTGTACCTTTTCCGCTTCTAATTGAGAGGAGAAGATACAACACACGAAAGAGATGAAAAATTACCGCAAGTTTTATTACCACCACAATCGTAGCATAGGAATGTCATAATCAAGCATTAGCCAACACTAAACCCTTTTTTCTTTCTCGAGCGAGATGTACTACTATGATTACTTAGATTTTTCAGAATTCACCATCCAAGAATCGATCATTGAACTTAGGTTGCTAGTAAGCAAGAGATGTGACCACTATGATAAGCCTCATTTCACAAGGTTACACTTTCTTTATCCGTATATAAAAACAGTGTACTTTCAGTATCAAGCATTAGCCAACATTCTTTTTCACAACAAAAGAAGAGCATTTCTTAACAATAGCTGTACTTTCAGTTTGAAACCTTTCTACAAGGCGCCACCCACCATGGAGCTCACAGCTTCCACTCCTTTAGATGGGAGACTACGACAACATATTTCATTTTAGTATCACTGTGTCTAATATACAAACGAAACCAACATCTTCACCGTCATCTTTCTCTCTTCCTTCACGTATCTCTCGCAGCTTGAAACCTTGGCTCCTTAGGTAAGAACTTCTGCTTTGTGTACACAGTCATGTAATCGCCAAACACAAACTTAGGACATGTAATCGCCAAACACAAACTTAGGATATGTAGTAGCATCTTCTTCTTTAACTTCTTCTTTTCTTTCATTTTTTGGCCTTCGAGCAACTTCTTTGCAGGGTCGATGGCGGCACTGAGAGATGGACTGTAGAAGGATGCAATGCCCAACCTTCTGTTACCATTTCAGCTAGAGAGCGTTGGCTAATGGTTGGACATCGACCCACTGGCCATCCTGGAGGATTTGAAGGCCTCCGACATGGTCATCCTGGAAGAGGAGGATGACATCACCTGCATCAGTGTGGGCACGAAGGCTATTAACCAAGGCAGGGCGTGGGCATGGTTTGGGAAGCATCGTCTGAGTTAGGCTCCCGCTGATGCTTTAAAGAAAGCATAGATATCTCTCAACGTTATTTAAAAGTATCGGTAAATTTTGACACACCAACCAAATTGCCGACGCTTCTCTCTAACACCAGCAGTTGGATATCGAAAATAATTGTTTTTTCTGTAGTGGGGAGTGGCTAACTTTGGTGCTAAAGAACCGTTCGCCATCTTCACTGCTGACTAATTTGTCCTTGGTGTATTCAATTTTTTCTCGGTTTTTTTTCTAAACTTGCTTGAATTTACCTTATCCTAGTGCAATACGTAGTTGTAATTAGTGACACTGTAATTAGGTATTGATGACTTCTTTTTGAAGATAAACAGAAAGTATAGCAGTGCTTTTAACTATAGTGCATGGTCTCACTTTGAAAAGTTTGTCAATGATAAGATATTTCATAAATATTCTAATTTTTTTGAGACATATAGTATAAGAAGATATACCACCTTTGTCTTGTAGTTAAATTTATGATGGGATACCCAAATAAAGAATCTAATGCAAATAAACAATCTATGCCACTCATTGTAAACAAACATATTCAAAGCGTTCGCATCAAAAAAAAAATAATTCAAAGTCTCTTTGCATAAAACCCAATATATTACATAGACTTGTTTAATAAATTATTATCCAATGATCATTTATGGGTAATTGAATAACAGCTTGTATACTTTGATGTAGTTTATTATATTAAAAATATTTTATGAAAATATTTAAGATATAAAAATTTTGATGAGTTGTATGATTTTATAGTTTGACCCCTTGACTTTCCATGACCTTCATGCTAATCCTTCTAAGTTGAGATACTTTAAATTAGACCTTCAAGTTACTCAAGTGTTCCTGCTGTCCGACTCTCTTTATGAAGTGCCTCTGCAGCAAAGCCTGCTAAGTTCGGCAGTAGGGTTAGGGCTAAGGGTGTAAAGGTACAGGCCAACAATGCATTAGAAGCTAAAAAAAAAGGAAATAACAACTCCTTTGGCCAAGTACAAGGTCATGCAGTTGGTGAGACTAAAGCTTCTGGTAAGCCAAATGCCACAAGGAACATAGAGAAAAGTTCCACCCCTCCTCGTATTCTAAATCCTATATATCATCTTCCTAAAAGGCCAAGTGTTGAGCATCATTCTATCTCCCATTATCCTAAAGTCACTAATTAATTTCACCTCTTTTCGCAGCCTGATCAGCATAAGACCTAAGCATGTCACCTTTCTTCTTCTTTTTTTTTTCCTTTTTTTTGGTGAATCGGCGTCTTACCACATGCCATGAGTACACCCAGAATAATCAGAGGATAAAACACGCTTTAGTGCCACCGGCACATGCTCCAAGACCCTCCATGAGACGGTCCCAAAATGATGTGCTGCAAAGGAAGCGATCCAGTCCGCCGCACTGTTCGCCTTCCGAAAGACATACGAGACTCGGAAGGAGTCAAACTGCCTCACAAGATGATAGATATCATGGACTAGAGGGGGCAAGTCTGTCCTGGCATACCCGCTCCAAATTCAGTCGACCACTGTAGCATGTCACCTTCCTTATTGCCACATGATAGTATACTAGGAGCATCACCACTACCACCAGTCCCACAAGACTTGAAAGACCATCTCTAGCAAACGAGGCAATTAACTTTTAGAAAGAAACAAGAAAATGGACCTTGGAAGCAAAAATGCCAATGAGAGAGCCCCAAGAAGATCTTTTTTAATGGAAAAATCAAGGATTTGGATCCCCCAAAAGAAGACTAACATACTTCAAGACTCAAGAAGAGCAATCCAAAATAGTAGAACTTTTGAATTATATCACTCAATAGCTTTAGGAGACTAATGGTCCAAGACATCAACATCCCATTCCAATGCAGCATTCCTCTCTTCAACAAGTTTTTAGCCTCTCAAATGTTCAAGTTGTAACAAAGGCAATGAAAAAGGATATTTAATATATAACTTCAAACTCCGGTTTATTGGCAAACTTATTTGCTCTCCACGCTTTGATGCATTTTCCTTGAAGACCTTCTCCACATCATTGAATCTCCACAATTCCACAAAGCTCCTTGATCAGCCCACTACCATATCTATTGGCCACCCAAGGCTTTCCTTTATGCTAATCAATTCTCCTGGCCACTTAGATTATTTCGTCCAAGCAATACCCATGAATGCTCCAAGTTTAAGCTTTGATAACTTGCAGTAAACTTTCTTCAAGCATTTGATCCACAACCAACACCCCATATTTCCTCATCTTTGCCTCATAAAAGGTCAGCAATCATGATCAAATAAGTGATTGTGTTAAGATATGGGCCAAGCCATGGATTTGATGGTATCATCAGCGAAATTGATAAGGTAGTAGGCAGCTCTGCACAATACCGAACGAGAACGATCTCTTCCTCAGCCTTCAGTGGATTGGTGTAAACAACGAAAGAGTTGATGAGAGTCTTCTAGAAAAGGCATTGCGGGTGGGGAGCTCACGAAAACGAGAAGAGAACGCGTCGACGTTGCCGCAACTGGAGCACTTAATGACGGTGTCATGGGACGTGAGGCGGCAATAGCTTAAGCTAGGGTTATGTTCACCGTCAAGGATGGTTTCATCCTAAGAGACGATACTAACAGCTTTAGATGGCAGATGGGGAAGAAACTCAAATTGGGTGTGTTAGAGTCTATTTGGGGTAACTTCGGCAGCAGTGTTCGCGAGAAAGGGTACAATAGTGGTGTGGAATTTGTCGTTAAAGACTACGACGCTAGATTAGTGACCGCTGGTGGTCGTCGGATCTTCGACACATCTGTCGTCAGGGTCAAACTTTGAGCTACATGAAAGGGCATAATCTATGCCATATGTGTATTGGGTGCGGACCATATTTTTCTCGAGGGAACTCGGCCATAGTGATAGAGCAGGTTCGAGGTTGGGGTTGTGCTGCTACCGGAATGCCGTTGCTCTACAACATCTGCAGACTCTTGGGAACCGTGGCTCCTATCAAGCCGCACATGTCTACAGAAAGAGTGCTATCAACTGGATCATCGCTTTTTTTACAGCTCAACATTCTAGAGATTTTATTTGGAAGAATTACGTATCTACCCTTTTTCTTTGTGCCATTTTTTTTTTTTAATCTCGTTGACTATACCTCGATCCTTCAGGTGCCAGCCCCCACTGTTTTATATATATATATATATATATATATATATATATATATATATATAAAGGAAGGGCCAGATTCTCGATGTACGGAAGGTTCGGGCGTTAGGACAATCCCGCGCAAGAGGTGCGCTCCTGTTTCCGCGTCCGAGCGCTCGAGCGAGGCGAGAGAGAGAGAGGGGGGGAGAGGAGCGTTCCTTCAGTTCCTCCCCGTCGAATGGTCTCCCCCGGCCACCACCGCTGCCGATCCCCAAATCCTCGATGGCCCCCTCCTCCCTATAAGTAGAAGAAGAGCTCCCCCGATCTTGGATGCCCTAGAATCCAACCCTTCCCCTTCTCCCTCCCCCCCCCCAACCCCCCCTGCCGCGACAATGGACGAGGATAAGGGCGGGACCGCGATCGTCGCCGCTAGGGCTTCCTCCTCCTCCTCCACCGTCCCCTCCGCCCCGCCGCCCGCGGTCTCCTCCTCCTCCAACCCCCCGAAGGAGGCGCCGCCACCGCCGCCCCCGGTGCCGGCCACCGAGCGGCAGCGGTTCTCGGTGGAGCTGCGGCCCGGCGAGACCACCATCGTCTCCTGGAAGAAGCTCCTCAGGGAATCCGGCAAGGGCACTGATGCTTTCCCTCCTTCTGGGGTCGACCCTGCCCTTGGTCCCCCCGCCGCCGCCGCTGCTGCGGTAGGGTTTCACCGGCTTTAGTTTTGTTCCTTTTGCCCTTTTGGTTTTGATATTGTTCGAGATTCATGTTGCTTTTGCTCTTTCTAGGGTTTATACGATGCAAATTGTTTTATCTGTGCTGTTGTTTTGGATTTGAATACTTTTTGTTGGATCATAGATGAGCTTTAGGATGCTTACAATGTGCCTGTCGCTGAACTTCTCAGCTGTCTTGTTTTCTTTAATTGAGTTAAGTTGCCCTTCTATTGACCTACGCACACCATTATCTGCTTCTGAATTCAGTAGTGCTATTGTCAGTACCTCTTGGAAGAATGAGGTGAGATTGGTTATGAACTTATGATTGAGTGGATAATTGGAATACAAACATCTTCTAATATTCTATATCTTTTCGAAGAGGACATAATATTGATCCTAACCTGTCGAGTAGTCAGTGGTGGAGCCAGGATTTTGCTCGAGGGAGGGAGCTTAACATGTTCTTTAGAGGATATGTTTCAACAAGTTCTTTTGTACTAAGTTGCTGTTGATAACCTTTACACGATTTTCTCCTAGTTGCGCTATGAAATTATGTAAATATATCACTAACTAAAATCAAAACTAATACTCAACATGGATCATTATATATATTTATATCTATAACTAAAGTAGATAGAAACAATTCTTGAAGGAGAATTTTAGCCTTTGATAAATACTCAAGACTAATAGTTTGCGAGCAAAAAAATTTGAAACAATTTGTTTTCAATGAGTTTTTAGCCTTTGATAGGAACAATTTGCGAAGGAGAATTCACACACAAAAAAATCTCAAATAGATGGGAGCTAATTATAAATTAGAGTACAGAGTTTTACTGACCTTAAGAAAGATATGCTCATCATGACCACAGGCAAATCATTCTCTTCCATTGAATTTGTATTATATCTTTCAATTGCATACTTGTCTGTTTTCATGGAAATGATCATTGCTGTCTGTAGCATTGGTCCCTCTGTTTGTATGCAGGACATGATTTATTCAGTTTCTGTTCTGTAACTGTAAGTTTGTGTTTGGTAGATTGATCTGAATTGCCATTTAACAATTACCTTATCTTTGGCTTGTTCTTTGTGTTCAGACTGTGGAAAATGAGCTAAAAGATGCAGTACCACCTCCAAATCGTTTTAGTGCCGTTATTGAGAAGATTGAACGCCTGTACGTGGTATGAAGTGTGTCATATAGTTAATTTGTGGTCTAATGCATTGAGAGTAATAGGAAAGAAGTATCTATGTAGCATTAGAAGTTCATTAGCTTAATGTAATGATCGTTCGGTATGATATGTTGTTGGGATGTGATTGAGTGGATGATAATTTTATTAACTCATGAAGTTCTTGATTTCAGGGCAAACAAAGCAGTGATGAGGAGGATCTTGATGATACTCCAGATGATGATCAATATGACACCGAGGATTCTTTCATTGATGATGCCGAATTGGTTAGTTTACTTATCTTTTCTATTTGTTATAGAATTATTCTTGTGATGTTAAGGAGCATTCTCGAAGCTTTATGCTGACATAGTATTCCTTTAAACATGGACTTCATAAATGACTCACAAATTTGTTATTTCTATTACTTCACCATGGTATCATAGCCATGACTTCCACTTAAGTGGTTTACAGATCTTTTTCTGCTCATTGTTAATGTCCATATTTCAGGAAACAATTTTATTAATCGTAACTGGTGTTTTTAAAGAATGCTGAGGACGAGTCACCTGTCAATTGATTAGATGGATATTTGTATCTTTCTATCTCAGATACTTTTACCATGATTTATTTATTTTGCCACATAATAATAGTTAATGGTTGTTTATTGGAAAGTACATAGAACTGCACCAGGGCATGCAGCAAAATCATATAATTTTGTTTGCATTGAGATTGGAACTCAAGATCATGGAGAACTTGGAAACTCTAGTATTCGATAGGTTTATTGTTTGATATGCTTGCATTAGTCTTGTCACCAAAGAATAGTAAACTTATAATTGGTAATTATATATATATATATATATATATATATATATATATATATATATATATATATATATATATTACGATGGTTCCAGTCTGATTCTCCGCAATTACTTCCATGGTAAGGTTGTCAAAAGTCTCCTTTATTCCAATAAAGTCTCGAGTCAACTCATTTATGATGTGTCTAGGAATTAGGAGGCGAACTGAATCTGAAGCTGGTATGCTAAATAACATTGCAGGGGATACAAAAGGTTTGCAACATGATTGGACATGCCGCTCTGCAACATGGAACCTAAAAGCATATGCTGTTTAAGAGCAACTGAAATCTGCCATTACATAATGTACTTAGTTTGTGTCTCAACACATAAATTTATACAAAGTGAAAGATATAACAGAAGTTTTTTGCTTAAATTAGTTTGTGTCCTCTTCCTTTATGATATGGTTGGGTTCAAAATAAAATGTATGAGTCATTATTTCGAAGAATAAGATGATGATAGCAACCAATTTTCACTAGTTTATATAATGTTTTTTACGAGATATGTCAGCCATTGTTATGCTGATCTCAACAATTATCATTTGTAAATCTTATTGGATTATTTTTGTTGGCTGATTTCCCTTCCGTCTTATGTTATATATGGCTTTCTTGCAGGATGAGTATTTTCAAGTTGACAAATTGAGAACCAAACATGATGGATATTTTGTCAATAAAGGGAAGTTAGAACATGTGTAAGTTTTCTCTTGAGCATTTGCAGTTATGATTGCATCTACATCTTGTTATGTTTTTTTAAAATCTTGATCTAGTGGTAGAATGACATTCTAACGTAGGTATTCTTATATTTCCGAAAACTGCAGTCTAATTCTTATTTGGATATGTCAAATTTTTGGTGTCTTGACATGTTAGACTTGAACTTTATCTCAAATATCATGATGTCACCATCACTGCATATCTACCTTTTGGCACTTCTACGTTACATTTGGTGAAATTTTTGTCATATTTTATAAAATTATTAGGCCATTAATCCTATTTATTATTTGTTATACACATATAGTCTTACATATTTGTACACATTTAAAACTTACTTGCGCCTCTATGTCAGATTTCTTAAAGCTTCTCATGTAAGATTTCCTTTAGGATGCCTGGACTCTTGACACAGCACCTGTATCCTACGGCTTGACTCTTGAGTAACATTACTCAATCATGTATGAAATTGCTCATCTTTTCATGGAAAGAAGTAACCCAACACTTGTGTAACCTTATTTGCTTAGAAATAGCTTCAAAGTTTACTTCTATTGGTGGTGATTTAAATGAGATTTGTGTTTGATTTGAGGAAGTTCTTTGCGTACAATTTCAATAGACTTGTATAGCCTTTCTACCAGCTCAATATTATAAGTCTTGGATGTCAAAATTCCTTTGTAGGTAAATGTACAAAAGAACTGTCTTTAGATGAAAAGATTTGAGGCTGCACCCCTTAAACCAAGGTGATATTGTGGCAATGGATGTCAAAAGGAGGGCATCCTTTTGCTAGAACTCAAGGTCCATATGAGAGAAGCGGCACACATTTAACAAGCTTGTTTACTTCTGACCACCCAAGAAGGGACAATTGACCATTTCGGCTAAGGGAAATTTGAAGATGAACACTGTTTTGAAATTAACAAAATTGAAGATAGACAACAGACACAAAACCCAATATGAGAATATATTAAAAAGCTTGTAAAATTTGGAAAAAGGCTAGATTTGGAAAAGGCTTTGGTGAACTAAAAATTTAGCAAATTTTGAGTTTCTAACTGTTCGGATGTTTCGAAAGCTAAACTAATACATAAATGGATTTTACAAATTTGGCTACTCTTTTTCCTTTTTCATGGATATCCTTTTCATTTCCCTTTTTCCTTTCCATAGTTTTCAGCAGTCAGAACAACCTTAGATACCCTTAGGACAACCAGTTCTGAGGTTTGTTGATGACTAAGAAATTGCCCATATAGATGTCCAAAAGTAGCCTAGGGAGGTTCTTGAATGTATGCCTGTCGATGACTGTTGATCCAATTAAGACTCCCGCCAGCTTGCTTGTTTGCTTTCAGAGTCTGGCTGCTTTATTTCACTCAGATGATTACAGGTATGCTCCCAGCTATAATCTTATAATTCTCATGTTGTCTCAGAACAGTTAAATTAAAACTTCTTAAATGAGAAATGGATTCTAGGTCCCTCCTCTAAAACAAAATAAATTGCAAGCCTTCAATCAGATTCTAGATAGAATCCAATGAAATTTGTTGAACTGCTATACTGAATCTTGACGAATCTGCCTGTTTATGATTGATGTCATATCATTCTGATCTGTCTATGGATATTTGTAGCCATTTTCTTTACCTCTTTATCCTAATCTTTTGTCATTTGCACGAATAAAGTGAAGATATAATAGCCACTGTTTTCCCAAGCTTGCTGTCCTCCATGCTAGAATCATCTTATTGATTTGTTACAAATATAAATCAAATTTATGCTCTTTATATGGTTGCACAATTTTATTTTTATTGTTTGCCTGTGGAACGTGGTTGGGGAAAGAAGACTATGCTTCTCTTACCAGATATTAAATAGTTATTTTTTATTGAGATACGTGAATTTTTCTTATTTGAATTCGTGTAAGACATCATCCTGCTGCATTCTCTTTTTCTTTCCTCATGCTTCTTCCCTGTTAAGGCCGGTAAATTTCTCAGCAATCATCCAGAGGGCCAACTTTTCTGCACTTTTAATACTTGATTTGTTGTTCTTAAAAGTAACATAGTTTTCAGCATGCGTTCTTGAATGAGGCAGTTCGTTTACTTATGACTGCGCTTGTTAATTAGTATTGGAAGTTTTTACGCAAATTTGGACTTGCTGCACATCTGTTTCAACTTTCAAGTGCTTCATGGCCATAATCTTCTTCCATGTGTTTACTTATGTTGTATGTATGCATACTTATTTATGCTACCTACTTACATAATTTCGTATGAATTGATCTATATATCTGTTCGTCTGTCTATCTATTTACCTATCTATTTTATGTAGGTATTTATGTGTGTATGTATTTATTTATGGATTGCATGCATGCATGCCTGAGTTTATCAGTGTGTATGATGGTCCAGGCAAGGGTCTTCCCAGCATCTTGTGGCTTGTCTACTAGGTGGTTCCCCTGGTACCCAGGTGACACCCCAGTAGCATCAGCAGATGTACCAAAAGGCGCACTGTTTTGTGAATGCTGTAGAGATTCTAACTACATCAATTGCCCAGTCACCTTGTTTGTCCCTGCTCATAGTAATTTTGCTCTAGTGACACCAAGATATGAAGAAGCTAAGACATCTCGGTCAGCAACTGAGATCAAGATGAACTAAGATTTTAGTTTATTTCAGCTGAGATTGAAGGCAGGAAAACATTGAAGACCAAGATTTTTGAGATTTTGACCAGTATGTTGGAATCGAGATATCAGAATCTCGGCCAATATAATATACCTAGATTAGCAACTATATTGAAGCATTAATTTTGAGATTGGTTGATAAAAATCTATCTAAAGAAGTAAAAAAGTCATTGGAAATATTGGCTGATCTGTCGATATTGCATTGGCCAATGTCTTGGATATCTCGGTTTATATCTGCTGGGATAATAAGGACTGATATTTCATGTGTATTCGTATTGGTGAGTGCCCAATACTGATACAAACTGAGATCTCAGCCAAGATGAAAACCTTGAATGGAACCTAGGATGCACTTGCTGAGATTAGGAGACAATTACTACTAATATCCTGGATATTAGCTTGCACAACACATCCTAAGAGAACTCCTTTTAGAAAGATCAATGCTGTAAACTTGACAGATTTCCTCTAAAATAAAATGGACCATCTTTCACTTTAGCTGCATTCCTTTTACATTAAATTGTCGTAGCATAATTATGTCCGGAGGTTTAATTAAAACTTTTGTATTGATGTCTTGATTAAAAAAATTCAATTTTATGTCAACATTTAAAGTTTCCTATAAATGTCATCTTTGTGAATTTTTCCAGTCATATGAAATTAACAAGAATTACCTAATTTTGGCCACGTACAATTTCTTAAGTGACAATATAAGACAATGGATGTCTTTCATTGATATTGGTTTGATAAATGATAATGAGCAAAACATCTTAATACATTTTTTTCTTTTTGTATCAGTGAGCCTATGGCATCACCTGATGTGGCACCAAAGAAAAGGAGAAGAAAAGAGTCAACAAAGGTTCGTGGGGAAAGGGATCATGATCATGTTCCCAATGAATCCATAAACATGGGTAATATGCGAATCAAGGCTGCTGCAAGGAATGCACCATTGGTGGGAAAGAAATTATCAAGCCCTGCTAAAGTTCTGGCTCTTCCATATGTCGAAAATCATTATGAGGAAAACAAACTTGCAGACAATAAACTGAATGCCCCTACAGGAGCCTACAACAAAAGGTCTGCTGTTCTCACCATCAATTTGGAAAATCCTCCTTCTGTGAAACTACCAAATAAGGATATCTCATCACCACCATTGGAATCAAAAGATTTTGATAACCATAAAGCTGGGTTGATGCCATCCAGGGACCTCACTCATAAATCAAGAGGAACTGGCGATTCTTTTGATCCCATGTATCAGACATCTCGGGACAAGGGTGTTTTTTCTCAAGTTGAATTTCAATCCAGGAGATTGCTGAATGGTGAGAACGAAGAAGTATCAGCTAAAATACGGCGCAAGGAGAAATATGGAACTGGCGAATTTTCTGACATGAATTCTTCTGGGAGTGTCTATACTATGCAAGCAGTAAGCACTTGTCATAGTTAAAATTTTTAGAATGCACAACATTTTTACTGTAACGTGATTCTTTTTCTGCTTTCTCTGCTTGGCTTCTACTTTGTTCCTCAAATTTCTTTTTAAACATTTTTACTTGTTATGAATATTTGAAACTTTTCATAGTCTTGTTGAAGTTGTACTGTCTGCTCTTAACTTATATAATTGGCCTCCAGCTCTTCAGCACAATTTTTTATGAGCTTTATTTTCATCTTGGACCTCTCGATCAATTTTCTCTGACGTGGCTAAATGGACCTACCATCTATAACAATTTGTAACTTGGGAAACAGCTTTTCGATATCCTAAGCATTAAATCCCATTAGAACTATGAAGTGCTGCAGAATCGGTTGATTATTTTGGTATGTTTCAGTTATTGATGATGTTAGAAATTCCCACAATTTTATTATTTGACAGTAGTATTTTGGTGGAATGATGTAACTGCATGGTAGGACTACTGCTTCATGAGATACCCTCGAGGATGGGCATCAGTGCCTCTGTTTAGCTGCAGATCTGAGAAGTGGACTGCTAGTTTGTTTCTATGCTTGAATTTTCAAATCTTCCATTCTTATCAGCTCTATAAAAATACATCCTGACATCTTCAGAATAAATGGTTCTCATTAAACTTTTCGCAGTGTGCTTTGTAGTATTAAAAATAAAGACACATACCTTTCCAGTTGTTTTAGTTATATGAAATCATGGTAAAGAAAAATGCTTGGAGATGTGGAGGTCCATTTTTTTATTTGATATTTTGCTACCTTCTCTTTAGTCTGATCGGCTTGTGATATGCCAGACTTATATAAAAGTCAAACCTAATTTGATTTCTCATGATCTGCGAAAGTGCTACACAAGGGGGTTCTCCTTCATCCTACTTCTCTTCTTTGGGTAGACTGGTGAAACCCTTAAACTTCCTATTATTTGATTTATAGTTGTATCATTCATGCTTATACATTAATTGCAGCATTTCCTTTTGTGCAAAATTCTTCTTATGTGACTGAACTGCCTTAAATGCCTGATGTTCTGATCCATTTGATATAGAGCAGTCTTACTCCTGTTGCTTAAGTCTTGTAGAAGTCCACGAAAAGTCTTGCTAGCCTGTAATGCCCAAACAACGCTCTGCAACCTCTTTCTACTTGATCTAATAGATTAGATCAAAGAAAATTACTGATCCTGAACTTGTCCAGCCATGTGTTTTCTCTGTGTATAGTATGATTATATTCTAAGATTGATCCTTAAGAATTATAAATTTTATATTTTTACAAGCTAAATATTATGTTCCTGAGTCTTAAGAGATTTTGTTTGGACTTCTTTACTCCTATATTTCCTTCATTCCATTTTTTACATATTCATCTACTAAATTGTATTTATTGCTATTCTTTGGCTATCTATTACATATAAGGTCATATGCTCTTGTTAGTATTAGCTATAAGGTAAATTGTCTTTTCATCTAATAAAGGTCTGTTGCATGTTAATTGTTACCTCCTTGTTTCTCTTATTGGAGGATGGACCATCTATCAAACAGTGGTTTATGCTTTTAAACTTGAAAGGAGCCCTTTTGCAGTTAAATGAGAATCCCAGTGGACATTGATATGGTGGAACTCAGCACCTGAGGGATGGTTTACACCTATTTGCTGTTTCTAGCACTTTGCTACTTACCTTTGCAACTAGCAGCATAGCTCTCATGTAACACTACTTATGACAATATTGTCAAAAACAGAAAAAAACTTTTTTACCCTAGTTTCTGAGGTCTGGTGCAACATAATAGATTATAAATGCCATCTTCTTCAATACTGATACTACAGTTGGACTGGATGCTATATCTCTTGCTGAGCACATCACTCTTCTTTCATATATAGCATAATCCATTTTTTGGGTTGTTTTTTATGTCTTGCAGCAACCAACGTTCACAAGGGTGAAGGAAGGCTCCACTGTTAGACCGAAAGGCACAACACTTGAACGAGCCATTCGGGACCTAGAAAAGATAGTGGCAGAGTGTGAGTCGTTTGATGATTCAAAACTGTAGTACTTTTTGTTGAGGCTTAGACTTATGGAGTACCATTGGAAGCAACTCAGATCTCATTGTTATTGTTCTGAATTTTTCCTGCAGCCAGACCACCAAGTATTTATGTTCAGGAAACGGTTCAGGAAATAGATCCTTCATCTCAAGGAGTTAAAAGGAGGCTTCCTCAGGAAGTAAAACAGAAGCTTGCTAAAGTTGCAAGATTGTCGGTAATTGCTGAGTAATCTCATTCCTTGTCTCCAGCTAATGCTTTTAGTAGTGTTCTACCTAATGAATACTTGGTCCCCATAGCCTCATCATCTTTTACATTTTTAATTCTGTTATCTAACTTAGAGGTCAAATTTAATCCTTTCATGATTTATACCCTCTGCACTTCCTTCGTATCACATATCTGCATGAATAATTTCTAGTGATTAGCTGGAATGCCTTCACCATCATTTTCATCTTGCATATTTGAGGCTTCCAATAGGCTTTTTTAGGAATGTATATGGCTTCCCATGTAGACTCTGCTGTGTCTTAAAAACAGTATTGACTAATGTTAGCGGCAACTATCTCAGAGAGTTTTAAGCCACAGGGGATGGCATGTTGATATTGTCTGCAAAAGTAGATTTTTCCCCTCTGGTGTTTTTCATATGTGCTTGTTTTGTGTTGTTGTGGGTTGGGGGGGGGGGGGGGGGGGTATAGTCTATTTGTTGCATCTTCTTTTCTGCAGCTGCTTTACGGCTACTATAGTGAGTCAGCTTTAGCTAGAAACTAGTATATAACCTGCACAATGCGCAGGGTGTATTTTCTCCCTTTTCCAACTATTCTTGAAATGTAATATAGAATAGATACAATAGAATGGATAATAGAAATAGAATAAACATAATAGATATAAAAGTAGTTATTTTCTAAAATATTTTTTTTATATTAATATTATGCTGTACTATAACTATACAAAATTCTAATGGTGTGTGTGTGTGTCAATATAGTGAAATAATAAGATCATGATCCAACCTACATATAATGAGAAATAGAAAAATATTGCATCTAGGAGATATTTAAATGCAATATAACAAGGTCATTAGTGGTTGTACTTTTTACTTTTATGTAAGATCATGATCATAGAAAGTATTAGAACTTAATAAGTTATTAGTGTACCCTAATGACCCACGCAGGATATGGATAAGATACCATACCAATAAAAATATTTTTTATTAATATCATCATACATTAAACAATATGGCCATTAATAATGTCTTTAATTTATGTATTAATTTAGTAATACTGATGAAAAATTCTTTATTTAATACAGTTTAATAAGATAATAAACTTCTTATTAATGATATTATATTGGTATATTTTCATAAAGAACCATATTAAATAAAAATTATACTTATTATCTAAAATAAAGAGCTTAATTAATAACATTATTAATATGGGGTTCCACGTGACGAAATGTTTAGACCTACTCTTGATGAGAACTAATCATATTCATCAAAAATTCTTTGCTCATAATAAGTTTATAAGATCTTAATACCTTCTCTCTTGAAGAATAAATTTCTTATTTTCGATAAATGAATCTCTTATAACATATTGTAATAGTTGATTTTATATCAATAACAAATATTATTTTCATTTGCATTATTTTGACTAAATATTTTTTCAAAATTCATTTGTTTACATTAATTCAAAAAAATTAATTTATATTATTTTTTTATTATTTTCATGCATTTTGTCATATGAGGAAAGAGAAGACTCATGTCTTTCTTAGAATATTTAAGAGACAACGTGCACTTTAGTAGACCTTAACCCTTAATCTTTCTTGGTCTATAATGTTAAATGTTTATGTGATAATTTCCATGCCAGCGGGACCCCTCCCCTTTTATAGCATAACTCCGCGCACCAGCAAGTTGACGGCTGGTCAATGCATGTCACGTTGGATGTGTTTCCACATGAAAGTAAATAATATTTGGACATATAGCGAATGGTGAGCCCTAATATCTGTGCAGGTGGCGAACAGAGAGCTCTGTTGAAGCAGAGCCTCCGCTTTACTATGTATATATATATTAGATTCACAACTGATGGGGTGAAAGGAGAGTCAACTTAAGTAATGTTGAACTTATTATGTTGGTGGATCGGGCTCGATAATGTAGTTCAACACTTGTGATTTGGCTTGTCGATTGTAACAACTTTGACCGCAACATCCTTGTATTGTGTTGATGATATCCTATCAATATGTGGTTGCATGTTCCTGTGGCCATATTGTACACAATAATTATTTGCACTGAGATTTTCTGTTGGAGTTGCTATGATTGAAGCATCATGTATTGTGCCAATGACATTCTATGATTGGCGCTGAATTTTGCACTACTATGTGATGTGTCAGCACTTTGCACATGGCATAATTGAATGATACAAATTACTAACAAAAGATATATAACCAGCATATTATGATATGATATGACAGCTCAAGTTAGGTGCATATAGGATACATCTGATTCTTTATGAAAGGAAGTTGGACCTTACTTTTGGCAGTCAAATATCAATTTGACTCATCTAAGAAAACTTGTCATCTTCGTTCAAAAAGAAAATACCAATTGCTGATAAATAGGTCATAAAAATCTTATGTTTACTAAAGAAAATTAACCAGCAAATAGATATGATCTATCATTGTATTGAATTTTATCAGCAAAAACAATGACAAGAAGCTTGAACAAAATAAAAGAAATCTGACACATATAATGGTAACTGGGTCCACCTAAATGCAGCTTATCAATTTGGCAGGTTCAGCAATATTCACAGTATGACTCATGCAAAATTGCATCAATCTGCAGTATGATCAATACCAATGAGGGTTCTGTAGTGATATGCACACACTATGTTGCTGTCACAATAATATTGTATATGTCGTCTGGAACCTAGATCCTTGGGGAGTTGACTTTTATGCCCTAGCCCTTTAGGTATACTACCTCTAAAAATTCTTTCATGACCTCTCTACATTCTAATACTTAAAACAGGCTCCAACCAGCAGTTCGGGGTAGGCTATGTGAATTTTTTCTTGCTGTGCTCTTATCATTGTTTTGTTTCTGTCGTTTACACAAATTCTATAGCTTTTACTTTCTAGATGTCTTGACTTTTATAATGAACTACATTTCAATGTTATCACAGGCAAGCCAAGCCAAGGTCTCAGAAGATGAGTTAATTGATCGTCTTATGGGTATTCTTGGTCACTTGGTGCAGCGGAAGACATTGAAGGTAATAATTATAGAAGCTAATTTCCATTGTAGTCAGTGAATTATGTAATACTTAGAAAAGCTAATGCCACCTGTAGTCAGTGAATTATGATATCAATTTCCTGCTTTGATTTTCTCACATAAAAAGTAATTTTGAAAATTATCTCTTTGCCCATGTATGCATTACAAAACTGACATCGTTTCAGCAGGTGTCACACAGATCTGTTTTCCTGTGCACTTAACTTTCTCCAAATAACAAATTTGAATGCTATATATCTTTCAACAAGTCTCTTATTGGTTTTATTATTTGATATATGCTTTTTTTTTTTTGTTTATTGCAGTAGGATACTCAATCCTGGTTCAATATAAAATTTTCTAGATACTAACCTACTAAATTGCATCACAGAGAAACATGAAGGAGATGGTTGAATTAGGTCTTTCAGCAAAACAACAGAAAGCTGATAGATTCCAGCAAACTAAAAAAGAAGTCCATGAACTGATCAGAGCACGTGTCTCGAACCTGAACTCTCACGTAAGCTTATAGATACTATTAAAACGGAAGCATCTTGTGAAGTCATGAAACAAACAGAAATTTCTATAATTTTATACTACAATTACTGTTGTATGATATATAGCAAAGACATGCATCTCAAAAGTTGAATTCAACATCTTAAGTTCTATGTTTAAGAAGTTGAATTCAACATGCACTACTTTATTTCATTAATTACCCATCTATATCTAAGTGCTTCTTTCTTCAACAGGTGGCTGAGCTGCAGGACATTTCAGCTGATGACTTCCAGGAGGTTATCAATAATGATGAAAGAAGAGCTCTAAAAGGAAAATATAGCATGGATACTGCACTGGAAGACAAGATCTGTGATCTCTATGATTTATATGTTGAGGTACAAAATTATCCTCACTTGATTTCTTTTTTTTTTTTGGCTGTGGGATTTATCTTGAAAAGAAGGGAGTAAAAGTGTGAGGTGGATTCGAGAGGAGAGTGTTTTTGAGAAATGATACTATGCTGCATGCTTTAACCTTTCTTAGGTTATGGGTTAAGTGTTCCGAAGGTGTGTTATGAATGGTTCTCCTCCTATGGTTTACTGTATTATCTTAATCCAAAAAAAGATCCCTGCTTTTTGTTGGCCAGTTTAAAATAACTCATATTCCCTCTGTTATTCATTCTCATTATTTTGTTTCAATTCTGATCTCCCCAAAAAATTGATTTGAGACTATCGCATCACTTTCTAAACTATCTTCCATTTCAGGGGATGGATGAAGATAAAGGCCCTCAAAGCAGGAAGCTATATGTTGAGGTAGTCCTGATCCTATTTTTATATTTTAAACATTTTCTTGTAGAAATTCTGTTGATCTGAGATTCAACCATGCTTGAATCATTGATCATTCAAATACTTAAAATTTAGACACAATTGTTCTTATTGATTTTTTTTTAGCTTTTATACATTCTGTTTTTTGTTTTATTTTGTTTTATTTTGACATTTCTGTTTGGATAATTTTGATCATTAGCTGATTAAATTTGTTTACTTCAAGCGTAAAATTTCTTGCTTTATTTTGGTTATGATTGCATCCTTTTCATTTTTTTTAAGAATTTGTAGGTGGTTTCTGGCCTAATTGTCGCTTCTTGATTGTTCGTTATTATTTGATGATTGCTTGACCTTTCTTGCCTGTCTTTGTTTTTAATGTTTGATCTGTGGAAGAAGTTTCTTCTAATGAAAATGTTGCATTTTGCCTCATTTATATCTCTTGATGAAGCAGTCTTTTGATTTGACTTATGTTATATATCTTTTGACTCATGCTTTTTTCTGGATTCCAGCTTGCAGAGTTGTGGCCACATGGTTACATGGACAATGTTGGAATCAAAGATGCTATATACAGATCCAAGGAGCGAAAGAGGGCATTATACAGGCAGAATAAGGTCTTCATTTCCCTATTATTTTCTTACATGTGCATAACTCTCTTGTTCCATGAATCTGACCTCTTATTATTCGTTACTTTTCATACAAGTATGAGTTCTTCCAGACATGTAATGCTATGATGCGTAAATGAATTGCTACAGACCTCTATCATCATACCTGTCATTTGTTTTAAATAGTACTTTTTTTACTTGTTGAGTACTTATATATTATCACATTGAAATCATGTATGTCATGGTTTTATAATTTATCTAGTGTCAATGGCATAAATCCTCTACTTCAATTGCATTATAGATTGAAGTCCTCATTTGTAATTGGAAATATTTTCTGTCTATGTTGGAGAAAGTTGTGGTTCATTTTTATAAAGACTATGAATGCAAACATTTTAATAGGAAATCGATGTTGAAAAAAAGCGGATTGATAAATTACATGGTAAAGCAGAAAAACTGAACCTTTCTTGGCATGAGATAAAGTCAACTTTGAGTTGTTAGCAATATTATAGGTTTGATTACTAGGGAAGAGAACAGAAACTCAAAATATTCCTCTTCTTAAGGATTGGCAATCAAATGGGGGAAAAAAATAAATATCAAAATATAGGGAAAACATCTCTCTTAAATTCAAAATCTTTTGCTCCATTCGGTTGACTATTTTGATCGGAATAAGGCAAAGAGATCATGCTAATTTTTCCACATTTCAAGTCACGTCAAGAAAATAATCTTGTACTTTTATCAGTTTCATATATTAAAATTTTCCATTTTGTTTGCAAGCGAACATATTGGAATATGGCTGAGGATGAGAACTAGTGCAACTAGAAATTCATGCATATACATAGGCAGTTGAGTCTACCCATTAATTAAGTCATGGCATAGTCGTGACCATGCATGTAAATAACATAGACAAGGAACTTCTAAGGTATTATAAGATTAATGTCTGGTAAGAAGAAAATGATTAGTGCAGTTAAATTTAAGAATTTTCAACTTTTAGATGTGTCCTGGGGAGCCTTGATTCTTGGTCTCCTGCTTGTCTCTATAATATGTTAGTACCCAGCTCATATGTTGGTGTATATGCAAAAAGATAAAATTGATAAATATTCTACATGATTTGATCATAAGCATACTGGATTTCGTATGGTGTAAAACAACCCCAACTACAACCCAACTCAACTTGCCTAACTTGATCTGTTGGGTTCGCAGGATAAGTAAGGGTCGAGTAGTCATAATCTACTGGTGGGTCGGTTCATGTAGGTTTTCTTTTAGAGGATTTTGACCCTTAGATTTACAACCATCTAATTCATTCATCTTTTATCACATATAATAACACTTATATTTATTTGTTAAAATATAGTACATTTGTACTTTCTGTGGAAAATAAATTCATAACCTAGCTCAAACCCTCCCACTTCAATCTCTTATTTCTTCTCCTTTCTCTCTATTATCACTATTCTTCCTACTCCTAATGCCAACCCAATACCTTCCCTCCTTTCTCTCCCATTTCCTTGTTGTCCTCCAAGTAACCTCTCGTGCGCCCTTTCTCTCCCTCTAATGGCATTAGATGACAACACCAACTGTGCATATAGTGACATTTGGTCACCACAGTTGGTCACCCCTTCCACTTCATCTGACACAGGTGGCCTTTCAAAGGTGGGGTTGGAAAAAGAACTCTTTGCTGTCATATTCATTGCATCTCAATGATGGGCATCATGATGGAGCAGTAGGTGGCATCCTTCCTGCACTCCTAAAGAGGGTTATTGCCTGCATGGCGGTGGTAGGGGTGGCAATGGCTTGGCTTGGTCAGGTTTGTGTCAGGTCAAGTTAGGAAAACACATGAAACCTCGATTTAGTACTCGACCCAACCTAGACACACTTCGACCCATACCCACCGACAAGTTAATCCTTACGACCCTATTTGACCCATTTAACTCGTATATAGTCTAACCTGCAAGGCCCCATGACCTTGGTCAGCCCAACCTAACCTGTCTGACAAACTCCTAATCGCTTTTAATGACTCATTTCCAAAATGAATTGAACTAATATTAGAAAAAAGATCAATGATAGGATCCTTACCCAAGGTCATGACTCAACCAAACCTGAATTATCTTAACCCAAACAAGACTTTACTGTCATGACCCAAGTTGGGTCAAATCTGACCCATACCTGACCAATTTAAGGTCCAGTCGAAAAATCTGACCCATACCTGACCCAAACTTAATAAAACTTGACGCAAATGCGACCCGAACAGGGTTAGGTCACTTTCCAGGTTGGGTCAATTTTTGCACCCCCTTGCAGCAGACATCTCCAAGGATATCCTGTCATCCTCAACAGAGGAAGACGTGAGGCAGCTTGTGGTGGATCAAACTGTCCGTGGTCCTTGTGAGCCTTCTGCCAATCCAATTTCTTCCAGCCTTCCTTTCTCTTCTATCTCACACCTCTTGCATGATCTCCACCACTCCCATGACATCAACATCACCCATTGCCCATCACAGGCTTCTCAACCACCTCCAGCCACCTCTCATTTGTTCTCTTCCCAGTTCATCCCTTCCTAGGTTGGGTTAATGTCAGCTTGTTTTGACCTGCAGACTGCTTTAGGTTAGAGAAATGTGATGTATTGGTGGGTCAGATCAGGTGATTCAGGCCAGTTAGGCCTTACTATTTGATCTTCCTGTGGTCCGACTGGTTGCTACCCCTAGGCATAAGACCGGAAGGGTGACTGATCTCATATATGTCATAATGGAGAGAGGCATTGGTGAATGAGAGTGATTTTATATTTTTTTGATAGTAAAATTTTGGTGTAAACAAAGCCAAGTGAAAACATTTTCTTTAAGAGATACTCACCAACATCAAAAAGAAGTATCGAGATAAAATTCAAGGGAAATGTAAATGTTTAGGCCCCATTGTTCTTTTTTGATGACTTGCTGTGTATTCTTGAGTATTTTTTATGGAGATTGGAAGATTTTAATGTGATTTGCTAGTGCCTTTTGTTCGTCTTTTAAAGGCTTAAAGTGTAGCTTTTGCCTTATAGGCCTTAATTTATTCTACAAGATTGCTTCTGAAGCTTTACATTCTGACCTACAACAATTTATCTATTGTCATTACTTTAAGGAGCATTTTATCAAATTCAATTAACCCCTGTGGGTAATGAATGCATGTATAGTGAGAGGAGAAAAAGTATCCTTTGATCTGATATGCAAATATTCTTTGATCCAAGTTTATTGGATTTCTCTTGCTGACTTCACTGAATATTCACTAATTTCATATAGCTCCTGCATTTGAGGATAAATCTTTTGTCGTGGATTTATTTGCTCTGTTAGTTGCTCCTCTTCTTAATGTGCATAGCAAATGAATTGGAGCTTTCATACATTCAGACCACCAAATCTGAGTACACATGTGCTAGATATCGCACTCTGAATGCATAGTATATCTCTAGTTAACTTGCTTCAGATAATTGCATAAATGGATCTCAAAAGAGAAAATCTTTGGCATGGAGAAGAAATACCATGCCCTGTGCAAGGGAGTCATCTATATTGTCAAAGGCACCATCCAACTGCCTTGTCCTAATATTAGGCTTTATGTTACCGAAACTGATGTGCTATTCCTATTTTTTTCTCTTGCTTTAACTCTGGACTCTCCCGTCTGACCATTGACCAGCCATCTGATTGGAAGACACAAACAGGGTGTATGGGTCATTCACAATCTTGGTTAATGGTATTCTCTTCAGTCTAATGCAGGCAATGGTTGATGGGCTCATTTTGAAGTTCACATTATATGTTAAAAGCGCTATATATAAATAAGAAAAAAAGTCGACAAAACTATGCAAATAAATACAAGAGATTAAAGTTGAAGTCTCTGAAAGGGTGCGTTCTTGAGTCTTTTTCTTTTCTAGTGGAGTTGTTATTATCTACATGCAAGTTTTTTGGCGTTTGGGCTAACTTGAGTTTGACAAATTCAACAATATACAAGTGAAGACAAGCTAATCAAAGCAGGTTGGTGTGTCTCATCTAGGTGCGTGGGTGATGTAATTTGATGGCCACATGTGCTCTAACAAGTTGTTAATATTTTGTTGATAATTTAAGGGTACAATTTAAAGGTAATCCTCATGTTACTTTCTCTTTGTGCTCTTTCTTTGACATCCTTTCTTATGATTACTGTGAATCCCCTTCCTAACGTTTGTTGGTCTCATGTCCTACAAGGAGCACAATTGTTCATTTGCTGGTTTTTGTGGGTAAAAGGACACCAATGACTATCATAATTTATTGTTTTATATAAACTTGCATAGGTTCTCCTCTCCCTCCCTCCCCCTCATGCCCCTCCCTCGACACACACATACAGAGAGAGAGAGAGAGAGAGAGAGAGAGAGAGAGAGAGAGAGAGAATCAGCCTTATATTGGCTAGTTGGCACCCATCTCAACTTGAGAGATATCATGCATTTGAACCTTAGTGGTGGTGCCTCCACACCATCAAAACAGAAAATTAACTGTTGAAAGGATGTGAAGTAACCAGCTTTTCTTATGGAAAAGAATCCTCTGCTAGCCTGACTAATACAGTTAAAACCATTATCTAAGTCCTATTGCATCTACCCTACAGTTAGTTTGATTTTTTAATGTATTTCTAGAAATAGACTAGACATCTGTGGATTTGATAATTTTCCCAATTTCGTAAGTAGGAAAGTGGAAGGTATTTATCTTAAGCCTCTGGTACATGACCATTGAAATATCTCTGTGCAGATAAAGCCTTTTCCCTACTTATTTGGTGGTGGGGATGGTGGATGGACCTTAAAATATATTTCTGAAACTCGATCTCTGATTTAGTTTTTTTAGAGTAACTTCCTAGAGCTTTTTACACTAGAGAAAAAACATGCAAATTATAGGCAAGTTGAGTAGTAAATATAAAAGACCTGTGTAATCTATCTATTGTAAATCCTTCCCAGTCTGGGGAGATATTCTTGCCATCACCTATAACATTCTGCTTTTCTGCTTGTTCAGATTGGCAACGAGGTACTAAATTACTGAAAGTTGCATAATATGGATCAGAGAATGTTATTTGATCAAAACTTCTCATTTGTATCCTTTTTTTAAATGTTCTGCAACTGAGCTGTTTTAGTTCACAGTTTGTCACGTTTTTGTGCATGAACTGCCATTTTTTTTTTTTTTGATGTAACTTCAGGTTCGTGATGAGGAGAGGATCAAGAGGAAAAAATTGGCTGCAGCAGTTAGGGTAGAGGAGACTAACCCGGGGCCAGCTTCTCAAGCACGAGCTGGACAAGAGAGACCAGTTACTGACCCTAGTGGTCCATTTCTTGTTTCTCCGGACAAGTTAGTATCCAATCAATTGCCTGCCTCATTAGGCAGAATTACTGATCCTACTCCACTTTCAAGTGATTCCGGACAGCAACATGTACTGAAAAATCCTGACAAGGCTAAAGGAGGTAGCATGAGTGTAATCCCTGACGATGGCAGCAAAGCTGTTGTCGATATGAAAAAGAAGATGAAGAGGAAGTCAGAATCAGACTTGGGGGAAATCCATGTTCATCCTCTTAAGGTTCCTTCTCAGCATACCAAGGAAAGGCACAAATCTGAAAAGCTTACAGATGACACAGATGTTAGTCAGCAGTCTAAACCAAGCATTCCGCTACCTGGAGTTCCAGATTCTGACCAAGCAAGCTGATTCTGGTTCATCATAGCATTACGAAATATGCCTCTTCCAGTCAATTCTTTTGTGAGCAACTGTGTAGTATAATGCAGATTCTCTTCCCAATATAACCATGAGGAGATATATGGCTGTCCCTATTTTGCTTCTAACTAGAACGCAAAATAATTACTTGCTACCAATTGAATCATTTTCCTTGTTATGCTGCTGCAGCTGTGGTTCTTAAAACCGTATTCCTGGAATCCATCCTTCTGTGGTAAGTGACGACCTTGGGATGAGCCTTGTCCCAGCTGATCAATTGCTGAGTAGTCTCCTGTTCTGGGTAGAGGATGAGCCAGCAAGCAACCTGCTGCTGCTGCTGTAGTTTAAGCAATAGTTACGCTGCTTAAACCCCGGCTGCCAAATCATGCCCCCCCCCCCCCCCCCCCCCCAACCGGGTGAAGCGAAAAAGATAGGGCTGAGGGAGGAGTTCAGCTGCATTTACTTTTTATTTAACTCATTCAGTTTTTGAATGTCCGAGGGAATCATGGAAATTGATGCTGATTTTGGCTGGACAACTCAACATCTTGATGTTCCAGAAGTTATCTACTTCTATTATCGTTACTAGAAATTCCCAGGTTTTATCGTTACTAGAAATTCCCAGGTTTTATCGTTACTAGAAAATGTACTGCTACAGTAAACTTGAGAGAGAGAGAGAGAGCTCCCGCAGCAACCCAAATCTTCCTCAAGAAGTCACTCAGCTGGCTGCAGCACAACAGCTACGGTAACCTTTTGAGCGAGATCTCTGAGCTTCAAAGGCATTTTTGCATGCAGCTATAATCCTAAATATTTATTTTTAAAATGATTGCGGCCTAGTACAGTAGATAAGCTTGATAACACTCATTAATCGGAGTTGAGTGCATGGGATACCCCATCCATCG
Organism: Phoenix dactylifera; assembly: GCF_051530095.1. Taxonomy (NCBI): domain Eukaryota; kingdom Viridiplantae; phylum Streptophyta; class Magnoliopsida; order Arecales; family Arecaceae; genus Phoenix; species Phoenix dactylifera. The sequence goes on from NC_143191.1 coordinate 3,763,951, forward strand.
ATTGTCTCAATCGTGCATCTAATGCTCCCTCTTCAATTAGATTTGAATTGCTTCTCAAATGGATATGGAAGAGAATCCACAATGTCTGTGACCATGACAGTGCCAACTCCTGCATGTCAATCATTTGGGTTCTTTGAACTTCCAATTCTCTCCACCTGTGAGTAGGAATATCACCATATTTCCAGGATACTTTTATAATTCTTATAGCAGCATTAGAACTTGAATCATCATCCATCGATTGTTTCAGTCGTGCATCTAATGCTCCCTCTTCAATTAGATTTGCATTGCTTCTCAAATGGATATGGAAGAAAACCCACGTCTGTGTCCATGACGGTGCCAACTCCTGCATGTCAATCGTTTGGGTTCTTTGAACTTCCAATTTCTCTCCACCTGTGAGTAGGAATATCACCATATTACCAGGATACTTTTATAATTCTTATAGCAGCATTAGAACTTGAATCATCATCCATCAATTGTCTCAATCGTGCATCTAATGCTCCCTCTTCAGTTAGATTTGAATTGCTTCTCAAATGGATATGGAAGGGAACCCACGATGTCTGGGACCATGACACACTGCCAATTCCTGCATGGGTTCTTTGAACTTCCAATTCTCTCCACCTGCGAGTAGGAATATCAACATATTTCCAAGATACTTCTATAATTCTTATAAAAGCATTAGAACTTCAATCATCGAAAAGTCCTTGTAAATGCCTTGCGAGCGACTATGTCCCCAACCTTGCTAAATTGGTTTTTTGGATAAAGGTTTTGAATATGCTTAATATAACTGTCCGTGGATCCATTAAGCGATAATGGTCATCGAGTCTTAACAAATTTGTTTGTGGTACACCACTGCAGAATATGAACAAGGAGGCAATTCATTGTAATGGTTGATCATCATAATTGTCATGCACCAAAAGTAGCACACTATATGCTGATCACCAAGCAAATTTCCTCATTAAATTTACCCTCCTTGTAAGGACAGGTTCATCAAAAGAACCAAGCATGAATAACCTGAGAGCATAAGTAGGCAATGCAAAGATATTTATGCCCCAGACTGCAAAAGATGCTTGACAGAGTGCCAGATGGATGTCAGATAGCAATGAAAAATAATGTTACATGCAGTGGTTGTTTGAAACAATATCGAAACCTTCCACAACATGGATGGTTGCAAATTCATTGTGGAAAACCACAGCCTTGCCCAAGCGCTCATGCCAAGCGCAAGATGGTTTGATTAAAATCAAGGTTATTGCAGAATTTGAAAAAACAATTTTCACGTGAAAATCATGGCAGATATGCTTGTAATCTGTTAAAATTTTTGCTCATCATGCATCAATCTAACTTTTCTTTTTTATCCATGCAAAAATTACAAAGGGCGTTGCTTGTAAAACAAGTAGCAGCTAATTTGTATGTGCAAAATTTTTCTATTCATCACAAATCCTAATTTTAGTATAACTTTAGCACAACCATTTATACACTGTGTAAGGTACAACAGAACAATGTTCTTAGCTACATAGCTTAGTACCAAAATATAGCAAGATGATGAATTTACAGAGAAACACCATATCTAAGAAACTGATAACAAACCTCTCACCTTTAAATCAATGGTGACAGTAACTTATTTTGTGTGCGTAAATACTTCATTCAGTGTCTCATAGATCAAAATGAAGATTATCTTGAGCAGAAATAGAACTTATGCTTGGGGCATTTGATGATAATCCAGAAAATCTTGAGATGATAAGCCGGGCAACGTTCTCTGCTGCAACAGAACTGGTCTCAATAGAACTCGCAGCACTCTCAAAGGAATTTATGTAGTATAAGTGTATCCCATCCAAAAGTATTGGTGCAAAGACCTCTGGAGCTTCGTAATGAGGATAAGCAGGCCAATTTATTCGGACAACTTCCTTCCTTGTACTGCCAGTGATGAGCAATGTTTAAGCACTCAATCATCCAATGAGGTTTATAGAAAGTTCTGCACAGGGACACATCCATGCGCGTGTGCGTGCATGCATACACACAGTGATGCAGGAAAAATTACCTGAATATTCGATTCAATAAATCATCTTCCAGTGGTGCACGAGAGAATACTTTGTAAGTCATGTCTTCTTCACTGTATTTCTTGAGAACAGAAATACTGGAGAATGGAATATCAGGAAGCTCTACTGTGCCAACAAGGTTTGGAATTTCTGATGCAGAATTGAGTCCAAAATAGTTCTAGAAGAAAGCAGAAATGTCATAAACCTCTGGTCTTATGTTCTATAATTCCAATGAATATTACTTAACACTAGTTATGAACAAAACTTGAAAAGTTTTAAATATCTGCATGAGAAAAGATTTTCTTGTGTATAAATTGGAAAAATTGAATAATAACTCAGTCAGAAAGCATTGTTATCTGGTAAAAGATCAGAAAATGCATACAAGGAGAAGACAGCACAGAAGAGAACTTATGCTGTCAAGCACTCAAGCAACAAGTTTATAGAATACTAACAGGGTTAAAGAGGCCTCTCACGAATGTTGTGTATGTATGTTGTAACCTTCTATTGGGAACCGAAACTGGAGGCTCAAAGGTGATGTTCAGTTCATCTAGTGGTGTAGCAATAACTGTAACCTCGCAATTGTAAGAATTTCCCTTTATAGAATTGAGAACATAATAGCTTCCAGAATAGGAGATCGAATCTATCTCTTCATGTAGATACAATGTGGCATTGGTATGTTTAACCAGCCCTGCAGCAAGTTGCCAATTGCCCCCATCAACTGACCACAATCCCGAATCAGAACCAGCTAAGGAAACAGCCCCAGCTAATCCACTGATGCTCACGTTCTGACCATAGTTAATTCTTGTTATGACCTGAAGAAATGAGATGCCAGAATCATTTAGCATTGACATAAGCAATAAGAAATTAGTTTGGTTGCAAGTAAAATTATGTGGAAAACTTGGTTTGCTTGGAAAATCTCGTTTTTCATTCTTGTTTTAATAAAAAATTAGGCAAATTTGGAAAGCTTATCACACACACACACACACACATATATATATATATTATACACACACACATATATGTATATATATACATATATGTGCATATACATATGTGTGTGCACATATATGTATGCATACATATACATAGACATATATATACACACATATCTATGTGTGTGTGTGTGCATGTGTATAGTTCTAGATTTGGTTACACTTGAGTGGATCTCCACTCAGATCCAGTCGGGTCTACATAGGATGATGGGAGTACCACATGGATGATCTGAGATAGTGGATGTGATCTACTACATCTAAATTATGTATACACCGAAAATCATATGATATAGAGACCCCTAGCCTATGCATCAAGTGATAAAATATATATATTCTTTTATTTTATTTAGATTGTCCAATTTTTTGACCACTTGATGCATAAGCTAAGGATCTCCAATATATAAGTAATATAGAGGTAGTATATCACATCCAATAGCTTGAGTTATAAATATAGAATCCCCATTGCCCATATAGACTTGACGAAATCTGAGTGGAAATCCACTCGAGTATAGCCAAATCCAGCTCTCTTTCTCTCTCTCTCTCTCTCTCTATATATATATATATATATATATATATATATATATATATATATACATACATACATACATACATACACACACACACACACACACATATATATGCATGCATGTATGTATGTATGTAAGCCGTTTCTTTTCATGAAAAAATTATACTTTTCCTTTTCCTTTTGCCCAGATTTCCTTGTAGCCAAACATACCCTAAGTAAAAACTGCATTTTTCTTCCAATATGCAATTAAACAGAATTCTAGCTACAAGAACGAAACAAAATCAGGACTTTTGCATAATCATAGCCTCCAATTCTACAAGCATATTAAATACATTCTTGTAAGATTAATCTCCCAAAAGAAAACCACCAATAAAACTACATCTTTCTCCAAATCTTCGATCTAACAAATGTTCTAAATAAGAGCATGATAAAGATTGAAAGGATTTTCACCTAACCACAGCTTCAAAGCCTATAAATAGATCAAAGATATTCTCATAACATAACTGTTCAGGAGACTTAGGGAACAAACATGACCAAAGTATTGTGGTCAATGCTAAAAAGAAAAGTTTAGCTTACATTATTTCTCAGGTGATCATTTCTACGAGTAGTATTTCCAATTGGTTATCTTACCTCTATAAGGACAAATTCCAAACCTCAAGGACACTTGCCGATGAAGAAAAAAAAAATCTTAAAATCTGTAAACTCATAATAAATTAGCATCTATATAACATAATTCGGAGGTATTCAATCTAAAAAGAAGAATTAACTCAAATGAAGCATACCGTCACAAGCTCTGATATCAGCAGGGGAGATAGCCTGGCATCGGCCAATTCCTCCTGTAAAGTCCGGCGAGTGAGCCCATACAAATTTGACCACTTGAGCATCTCCTCCACCGTCTCGAAAACAGGACGAGACTCGAAGCCTTTGTAGTAAAGCAAGAACCTTTCCACCATTGTCTGTTCCACCATAAACCCAGTTTACCGGTGATCAAAAGATTCAAAGATTCGAGCTTTGAGAATGCGAGGAGGGAAAAAAAAACAAAACCTTAACGAAGCGTTCCATGCGGAGGAGAGAGAAGCCATAGCGGCGGAACAGAAGGAGAGAGTTAAGAAGCTCGCGGATCATGCGGTATATTGCCGAGCTGGAGCTGGGGGGAGGCGGTAGGGTCTTGAAGACGAAGCGCTCGCCGTCCCACACGCCGAACCCAGAGGAAGAGGAGGAGGAGGAGGAGGCGTTGGAGTTGGGATCGACCTCGGAGGCCTTGGTCTTCCGCTTGAGACCGAGGAGAGAGGCGAAGCGGAGGGCGTGGAGGTTCTTGGGGTGGATGATGGAGGCGCCGGCCTCGAAAGTGTCGCCGCCGATAGTGACCGTGGCCATGCGTCCGCCCACCCGGCCGCGCCGCTCGAAGATCCTAATGTCGTTGACGCAAAGGCCGCCTTTTTCGGCGCATGTGTACTGTTTGAGGAAATACGCGACCGACGCGCCACCGATGCCGCTGCCGACGACGCAGACGCCGGGGGCAGCGAGGGCTCCGGGGGCCCGGAGGAGGGGCAGCGCCGCGAGAAGGAAGAGGGCGTGCAGGAGTGATTGGTCCATGGCGCTCGATGTCAGCTTCGCGTCGTCTCACACGGAGAGAGGAGATAACAAGAGTCAGTAAAGAATTATGTAATGATAGATCTCGAAAGATTTTTTTTCCGCTGAAAGTCAAGCAACTACACATTCAAAAAAAAAATCCAGAAATAATATATTCCGGAGTGCCATGGGCGGCTTCCTTTTTTCCATCCATAGATTACCCTAGAGTAATTGACCATATACGAGACCATGCAATGCAATCCGCGACTCCATTGGTATAGTACAAATGAAGAACAACTTATAAAATATCCACTTGCTCTGTTAACACACCGTTTAATAAAAAAATTTGGACTTAATACTCCCACCTCTTTGGCTAATCCACATTATTTTATTCTTTTTTTAACCCGAGCGATTACCATCCGAAATATAGTTCCGTAATATGCTAATTAGACAAATTATAAAAATAAAAGAGGGCTCATTAGCAAGTTGTGCCATTTTGGCAATATTAGAGCTTCACTTCATTTGGCACCAGCATGTGAAATGGAGGCTGCAGGCTCTGATCTGGGCAAAAATTTTGTTAGTATTTAGGAATTCAATCCGTGTTCTGGATACGGCGTTGGATGTCCATGTAATTCTGCTCTCCTAGCAGGTTTTTTGTGTTATTTTTAAACATAAAAATTAATGATCTGTTGGTTGTCGTATTAATAAATAAAAGCAAATTGAGCATCTTTCAGAACTCAGGTCCATGATTCCGTTTTCCTACAAGCTCGCTGCCTCATGAAACCTCCCATACCCAACTTGTATGGGCTTGAGTTGAATCATGAGTGCCAGATCAATTCTATCTTATGGGTGATCGTAGTTTTAGCTTTGTGGGGTTAAGCCTCATGTTAAGCTTTTAATAGAAAATAATAAATGTTTCCAGAGCAAATGTAATCCTTTACCAAATGTAATCCTCACTTCATAACTCGCACTTTCATACTTGACTTTCATAGTAGCTTCCTTCGTGTAATCTATTTATCTCGATACATAACGCCTTCTTGCATACGTTTTCCTAAGAAAATAATAACAAGAATTAAATATAAATAAACAACTAATTGTAAGACCAATAAATTATGTGAATATGCTTGCTTTATTCTGCTTCGATGCATTGGCAATTGGCAAACTTCGCATGTGCTTGAGTAGTTACATTGATATGAGGTGTTAAGATAAAGGCCATACATCAATCAAGCCCTTGGTTTGATAAGTGTGTATCTCTAAAAAACGAAATCTAAATTAAGCACTAGCTATAGAGGTTGAAGGTTTGATACCGGCTATAATCTAAATTAACCCTTCCAAATATGTATGTGTGCATATTGTATGCGAAATATTATTGTGTTTTCATATTTACTTGAAAACTAAAATTAGTAATGAACCATCCAAATTTAAGATTTAAACCATTAAACATGGTATGCACTATAAAATAAATTTAGAAACTAAAATTTATAAATGTTGGTGGCATCTAGTATATGATGTTAATAATATGGTATCGTACTATATATCATCTTCTAATTAGCAGACTATAGTAATTTTAAATATAGTTATATTTTAGCATATTTGAATTATGATTCATAAAATGAATTTTAAATTTATATATCCTTATATGTATGATCTAATTGGTGCTACCTGGCTGGTTATTAAATTAAAAATTTATCAAAATATATAAATTTTGATTTCTATTATACGTACTTATTTAAATCTTGGATTTGGATAATGATGTACCGATTTTCAGGTACCGGTGCTCCCGGTGGCGGCGGGTGTGATCCTGCAGGGGAGCTCTCGTTGTCTTTCTCGCCCAGCCGGCAACGAAAGCAGCAGCATCCATCTCCGAGTCATCCAAGCTTCCAAGCCCTCTCTCTCCCTCTCTCTCTCTCTCTCTCTCTCTCTCTCTAAGATGGAGTCGGCAATGGAGTTGCCTGAGTGCCCGGTTTGCCTGCAGGCCTACGACTGGACGGCGACGGTGCCGCGGGTGATGGCATGCGGGCACTCGGCGTGCGAGGTATGCCTGGCCGCCCTCCCCATCCCTCGCCCCAACCTCCCCGACGCCGTCCGCTGCCCCGCCTGCACCCAGCTCGTCCCCCTCCCACGCTCCCCCGGCCCCTCCGCCCTCCCCAAGAACCTCGACCTCCTCCGCTTCTCCTCCTCCTCCTCCTCCTCTCCTTCCCCAATCCCCAAATCCAAACACAGTCCTGATCCCGATCCATCCCCTCCCCTGGACTTCCTCCCTCTACCCTGGACCCAATCCCGCCTCCCCGCCTGGAAGCACTTCATCCTCCCCCAAGACGCCCTCTCCCTCCTCTCGCTTGGAGCAGCAACGACGACAGACATCTGGACGGCTACCATCTCTACGCCTCTCGGCCGGCCCTGGTGCTTCCGGCAGAACCAGCGAGTGAGCCTGTTTCCCATCGACACTTCTCCTTTTCTCTCCTCTTTGTCTTCCACCGAGTCGTCCCAGTGGTTTCGGCTAAGCTACACGGTGCGTGTGTTGGAAGCTCTGTATCAGTTGGGCGATGGGGTGAGAGACGAATTGGGTCTTCTTGTGGATGCCTCGATAAGGCATCAGCGGGGATTATGTAAAGTTTTCGGGTTGTGGATGGGTGGGGAACAGGAAAAATCTCGCCTTTGCTTGGTTTGTGAGAGGTTTGGTCGCAATCTTGCTGATGTGTTGAGAGACGGGAAGAGGTTTAGTGGTGGTGGAGTGGATGGTGGGAATCTTTTGCATAGTTTTGGGATGGTGAGCATGGAGCTGTGTGAGGTGGTGATGGATTTGCATTCGCAAGGGTTGGTGGCTGGATGCTTGGCACCGTCCTGCTTTTGCTTCGATGATTTCGGGCACGGTCTTTTTGATGTCAATCAGGTTTTGCTATCAGGGAGGAGAATCCGGGAGAATGCTAGTGCTATGTCTTCCAGAAAAGGCTGTGATGGTCCCAACCTGGTTGAAAGCACAGCTTTTTTAAGCCCAGAGGTGTTTGTTTCATTGTTCGGAAAGGATGTTGCTAATGACTCTGGTTTTGATAGCTCAGTGGGATATGGAACGGATGTTTGGTCGTTGGCTTGTATATTGGTCATGATTCTTTTGGGCAACGCCAATCTGGCAGCAGAACTAGTTGAAAGTCTCTCTGGCATCCTTGCAGAAGGGAGTTGCAAAAAATTTGCTGAAGTATATGATGTTTGGAAGGAGAAGGTAGTCTCCAAGTTGGAAGCTTTATTAATGGAGACAAAGTTTGAGCCATTGCTCCAGATTCTTACTTCTTGTTTGAATTATGAACCAGAGAGCCGTCCTCAAGTGATTGATATTTGGCATTGTATTTGCAGTCTGTTCACCAAGACCTGTGCTGATGATTTGGCCGCTTCTGATGTTTTAGTAGCAAAGGAGAATGTTTTATGTTGCTTAGTTCTTGGGAGCATATGCTCCCTGCGACACAAAGAAGCTGACAGCATTTTGCCAAGTCAAGGGAATGACAACATTTCTAGAGATAATCCATATGAAGACATGCTGGGTAGCAATGAAAGCAATGCTGATCACTTGCAGCAGGGGAAAGATGACAATAACCTAGTCAAAGGGCTGCACGGTGGTGGTCTTAGATCTGTCGCTCTTCAAGATCATCGTGACTGTGTGACAGGATTGGCGATTGGAGGTATAAACTAATTTTCTATTGTATGATTGCTTATTCTTTCATTAGTTTAGTCATTTGGGTTTCTTATATATATATATATTGGATGATTGCTTGTTCTTTCATTGGTTTAATCATTTGGGATTGCTTATATATTCTTTGATGATGTCTTTATCTTGCTTATGATGATCCACCTATTCTGTTTCTTTTCTGATATTTGTGATATTAACTATATTTAAAAGAGAATTATTTTGCGGATCATCTTGGCCAATTATCTGCAATGCTGGAGGTTTAATCTTATGTCAATTTTTACCTGTTGCAGGGGGGTTTTTGTTTAGCTCTTCTTTTGATAAAACAATCAACGTATGGTCCCTGCAGGTATACTCTTGCGAAAGGTACTTTTTTTCTGAATGATTGATATTGACATTGCTGTGGTATTCCTAGAAGAGTTGAAGGACTAACAAATTTCTAATGAAATTGGATATGTAATGTCTTTTCCCTTGCAGGGAACCAAAACCAGAAACTTATCATGCACTTTCTATTACTGTATGATAAAGTTCGTCAAAATGTGTTTCCTTTATAATGCATTTCTTACATAGACAAAGAGATAAAATAAGGATCCAGGATCCCTTAATTTTTTCTTTTACTGGAACTTATACCCAACATTCAAAAGTACTAACAATATCTGCATGTTCATAGAACTGCAAAAACATCATGAGCAATTCCTTCCCCTGCTCAAAGTCATATTAGCTTTTAACTCATCTTGGGTTTCTGAGTAGGAATTACAAGGTTTAATCTATGTGTTGTCAAAGGTTTCTTGAAGAATTTTGTTCACCACCATAAAGGCCAACATATTGCTACTCATTGAGTTTTTTATGCCTTGCCTTGTTACATCAATATCTAGACTCTTTACGAACTGGGGGAACCTTGTAGAATTGTTCCCTGTTTGCATGAACTTAAACTACATAGCTAAGCATCTAGGTTTCATGGAAAGCTCTTTTCTCATCCAAAGAGACCTTGGCTAATGGTAGTTACCAGTTTGAAGGCTTTTTGTAGTTAAGCCAAGGGCCTGTTGCAAGGCTTTCACGTGCTCTAATGGATTACAATCTGATCCATATAATGAGCCCCATATAGATGGGACTAGGCTTGTTGGTAAACTTATGTGAACAGGAAGACCTGTTGACAGATTTATGCTAGCTAATTGAAAACTAGCATTGATATATAATTATTTGTCATCCACTCTTGAGAAAAAAATGCTTATAATGTAGCTAAGATTAGTTACTACAAAAAGTTCTATGAAGGATCATTTGGGCACCCATATCATCAAAAGGATACCAAGTCAACAATAGGAAAATTGTGTATGGAATATGGATTATGTTACTTCACTTCATTTTTTGGAATGGAAACAAAATTCTGCTTCTAACCCCTTAGGGAGTGAAAGAGAATCATGAAGGAAGAAGCAGTAATTGAAGTTGACTATGTTTTGCTAGTTGGAGACAAATCAGCATGAACAAGGACATGAAGCTTGAATGGAAAAGAAAAATGTCATATGAGGACAAGTTGATGTTTAAGTATTTAAAGCTGCATAGTTTGCTGGAGCAAATAATTTGAATTAGTTTTTGATGTGATTCATATGCATGGCAGCATCATGAAGGATTGTGCATAGGTAGGAACACTGATGAGCTAAAGAAGTATGGCTGTATTTGTGGCTGAGAATTGAATAATGATCTATGATATATGTTGATGTTAAGTTGAGGGCTAATCATAAAACATTTGTGTTTTCTTTGATCATATCTTGATCCAATAAAACCAACATACATAGGACAAGTGTTAGTTAAGGCTGAGTCAGCAGACCAACTTTATTGTGAAGATCAAAATGCAGCACAATGTGTTTGTCTTGTATATCTGACCATAAAATAAACTTGAAATTGTTAAAATATTTGTTGCAGTTGGGCAATGTTGGTTAAAAATGAGTAAATGAACCAAAAGAACCTTAACTGAGGCAAATTATACGAGATGATTTGTTCATATCCAACATAGGCTTGCGAACTTTCTGTGGAGAGGCTTAAGTGAAGCCATTGGAGAAAAAGAATTCTTGTAGTACTTGATGTTGAGGGCTTTGAATGTGATCTTCATATTAGAGGACTTAGCCTTGGGTAGGAATCAATGTAAAGTTAGGGCTCATAAACTGGATTTGAGGTAGCTGTTACTGGGCTTTTCATTTTACAGTTCTTTCTTGAGAATTTCAGCATAATTTTTTAGGTTATCTTGAATTTGACATGCAAGAATATTTCAAGTGTCCATAAGTGCCTATCGAACCACTTGTGTGTGGAATATATATTCTATTAGAGTTTCACTAGGACCATGGACCACATATTTTACCTTTCATGTAGTTTAGAACCATCAAATACATTATGAAAATCAAGATTTTTTCTAAGCAATGCTATTATTTACATCTTTTTGATTTTGACATGTGCTCATGCATTTGATCTTTTGGTAATATTTGTTTTTTTGAAGATAAGACATTGCATGATGTAGCTCATGATCTTTGTTATGCCATTCTAGAATGTGTATTTGCCATATGATGTTGAAATGATAAATCTGATTGGCTTCTATGTGAAAGGATTCAATAAGGCCTTGAAATGGATCTTTCTCAGAGATGCTAAGATATTCCTATTGTTTTACATCCAAGTCTTGGGATCTGTTTCTGAAAATTCAACCAATAAGGGAACAAAGGAATGTTCAGAGGCAATCAGACCACCCATGGTCAAATAAAGTGATCAAAAGACAAAGCTTGGAAAGGAAGATGTAAAGCACGGACCCTTTTCGTTGTTTTTCTTCCCTGCAAAAATTGAACTCGTTATCCCTTCCTATATCCCTCAAAGATCCTCCAAGATACCATGCAGCAATTCATCTAATAATTAGAGCCACCTGGACAGAAATAAAATTAGAAAAAGGGTTCTAGTTTGGACTGCTTGACTGGGGCAGAATGAACAATGGAAGGGGCAGCCAGCCCTTCCTCCTCTACCGGCTCATGCATGGCCCTCAATCTGTTCGATCCAGACTAATTAAAACTTTGGCTTGGCTAGGCCTAGCGACAATTTGAAAGTCTAAACAAAATTGTACAGATAACATATATTATGAGTCCCTCAAATAACCTTGCCCCTTCACTCTTTTTCCTCTCTTTTCCAACCTCTTTCTCACTCTCTCTTCCCTCACCATTGTTACACACCAAACCTAAAGGTGTGGCTCCTTCCACTACTATCTCTCTCTCTCTCACTGTATGTGTGTGTGTAGTTGCCACAGCATGCACCACTACTACTACCATTTCCCATCCAAATCATAATATTCAATAACACCTTCACCAGCATTGCCACTGGCTCCCTCAACACAATGACCAAGAATTGCGCTCCCTCCCTCCCTTCCACTCTCCATATCAGCTGGGATGCTTGTGAAAGCATTTGGCTCCAAATGCTTCATAGTCAAAAAAACAATGAAAAACCTTTCAAGATAAAAATCAACACCACTGATTATGATCTAAGATATAAAATGCTTGGAGGCTCAAAACTTTTTATTCTGGAGGTTTCTTGCCTGTACATCAAGTTGGCAAAAATGAACAGAAGTGATATAGCTAGTGAGCAAAAACATAGCATAAATCATATAGTTTGTGATTCCAAACTATTGACCTTGATATCAATATTTTAAAACATATACATATCAATTTTTAGCTAATTTGGATGTTTTTAAACTATAGAACAAACTGAAACATGATAAATCATTGAAATGGTCAATTTTCTTTTCATTTGATGCATGGGTAAAAGGTCAAAAAAATTCATGATTTTTGGTTTGTGGTCAATTCAAATGTTGTGGATCACGATCAACAGTGTTGATTTTCATTTAAGAGTTCCTTCATTATCCGTAACTAGGAAGCATTTTGAGCTAAATGCTTTCGAAAGTATCCCATCCCCCCCTCCTCTCTCCACACACACATGCATACATATATATATATATATACATATATATATATACATATATATATATATACATATATATATATGCATATATATATATATATACATATATATATATGCATATATATATATACATATATATATACCTATATATATTATATGTACGCAGACCTCATGGCTATGGATGTGGAGCAAGGATCAATTTGTGACCCTAGGGTTCAATTGGGTCGGGTTGAGTTGGTCTCACTTAGGGGTTTCACGGCCAAGTTGATATTGATCTAAAATAGTTAGATTGCCATGCTAGGCCATGCTAGCATGTTGGCTTGATGCCGGGCTTTGGCTTGACCCTTGCAAGTTAGTTTCTGGGCCTACTCTTAGTTTTCTCTTCTTCTATCATTTTTTTTATTTTCTCTTCTTTCATCTTTTTTTCTCCCCAATCTTTTTATTTGCCTCTTATCCTTTTGTTTCTCCCTCCATTTCTTCTTTCATTGTTCCTAAAGGTAGTAAAAAAATAAACCATCATATGGAACCGTATCAACCAACATCTACTATGCCTATACCGGGCTCCGTACCGGTTGTCCGGTGGCACGAGCCGGACAACTCCGCGTCGTGCCATGTCGGCCCAATACCGACATAGTAGAGGGGGAAAGAGGGAGAACAGGAGAGAGAAAAAGAGAGAGAGCGGGGGAGGGAAGGAGAGGGAGAGAAAGGAAGAGGAAGGCCGGCCGGGGTCGGACGGTGGAGGCCGGGGAGCCTCCGCACGGAGGTGGCGGAGGCTAAGGAGCCTCCGCGCGGAGGAGGCGGAGTCCGGGGAGACGCAATGGGTTTGCTGACTTGGAAGTCGGCAATGGGCTTGCCAATTTCAACTTAAAATCCGCAAAAATAAAAGAGGCCTCCTCTGGGCTCCTGTTTCGAACAAAACGGGGACCGGAGGCGGAGCCCCACCTCCACATCTCCCCGGCCTCCACCTCCTCTACACGGAGGCTCTGCGGCTTTCGCCGACCGGCCCTGTCCGGCCTCTCTCTTCCTTTCCCTCCCTCGCCCTCCCTCCCCCGCTCTCTCTCTCTTTTCCTCTTTTTCTTTCTCCTTTTTCGCCTCCGGGACAAGGTCTCGATTTCGATGATGGAACCGTCCCGGTCCACCGCCGGTACGGCTTGGGATGCCCCAAACCGGATGGTTCTGCCGACTATGGTATCAACTATACCGTATCATGCTGATAAGGTACCAATATGGTACTACGTTTTTGTTCAGTATATGAACCAAAGCAGTCCATACCAGTCTAAACCAAGCAAAGCTGCACCATACCATCTAGTATCGACATGTGTCATCCAATTTCGGACTATATCATCACTTAGAGTGAGAAAAAGGTGTTGGGAGCTTGTGTTAAGTGCATAACATATTGTACCTATCATTACCAATACAGTTTCAAGTACTAGGATCGCGAACCTTAGCGAGTCATATCTTCCTCTCTCTCATCTATGATAGGAGAGGACTCATGTCTTAGTGGTTTTTCTTCTTAAATGAATTGGGCCTGTTGATCGAAGGCATGGATAAGTTAGGTGCTAATTAGGATAAAAATAAGCATAAAGATAGGTATTGCGAGATTTAATCTTAATTGTCTGATCATAGATGGCCTAGAAGTTCACTAGAACCCTAATAATTAAAAACGCTATACATCTGTAAAATCAACTCAATTTGCAATAATTAACATCTAAATAAACTTATGGTGACCTTAGACCCTCCTTTCGTGCCATAGGCCTGATCCTCCACTTAATCTACATTATCAAGTTCTATAAAACTAGACAATGAGTGGTGTTTTTTATCCACTGATTATTATGACACATGTAGCATGAATTATCTTTTAGTGATCCTCTAGTTTCCAATATGTGGGGATATTCTATTGATTTAATCAATCAGATATGTTTTCAATATTCAAATTTATATTCAACTGACCGGTACATGTGAACAAATCCATGTATCAACTTTATATAGTTGTGCAATTGAAATATAGATATGTCATATGACTGATTACTTCTATATTAGTGCAGAGATTTGCGAACTTCATGGTGATTCTTTTATTGCATGTTGATTCCATATTATAAAAATTTACAATGAAAAGTATTTATGTGGACGGATTGTAACTGAGAGTTGGTTTTACCTTTCCTTTTTTCCCTCCTATATTGTTGTCTTTTCTTGATGTGGATATTTTCAAAATAAAACAGCCCTGCTCTTTACTTTCTTTAGTCATTAACTTCGTGTATGTCTCCTGCAGGACTTTTCTCATATACAATCTTTGAGAGGTCATGAGCATAGAGTCATGGCTATTCTTGTTGTAGATGATACAAGCCAGCCGATTTGTATAAGTGGTGATAGTGGGAGTGGTATTTTCATCTGGACCATTAGCACCTCTCTTGGGAAAGAACCGTTGAAGAAATGGTACGAGCACAATGATTGGCGATATAGTGGCATCCACGCTTTGGCTGTCTCAGCAACAGGGTTCCTGTACAGTGGTAGTGGGGACAAGTCCATAAAAGCTTGGTCTTTGCAGGTTATATTCCTGAAATCTGACTGCATACTAGTATTACATGATGCTCTTCCTTTCCTGCGGACAGGTCCTTTTATATTTGTTTTCTTAATTCAGAAAAACAAAAGAAATGTCTGCTATGTTAATTAAAACAAAATTATACCTCAGAATCCAAATAATTTTATCTTACTAGGTGATACCTAACAATTGACATATCTTGTTTATACTTTTTTCAATTTGCTAGTTTATTTTTCTTTAACAAATTGGATTTCTTTAAGACCTCAATGTTAGATTTTGATTCATTTTCAGATATTTATTAAATGTAAACTATTTTCCAACCAATTATCTGGGAATTTCTATTATAACTTGTTATTTTTGCTTCTTCTTGCATTTCCAGGATTACTCCCTTTCATGCACCTTGACCGGTCACAAGTCAACTGTTTCTTCTTTAGCAGTGGCTGATGGGATTCTTTACAGTGGAAGTTGGGATGGAACCATACGTTTGTGGTGGCTTCATGATAACTGCCCTTTGTCAATCTTAGGGAATGAGACACCAGAAAATTTGGCCCCGGTTTTGTCACTTTCAATTGATAACAACTTGCTTGTTTCATCCTACGAGAATGGTTTTCTAAAGGTTTGTGCCACTTCAGGAACTGACATAACTCATCATTTACTTTTTAATTGAAGAATTATCAATGCCTTGTGATGTGAATAAACAACGACCTTCTACATTTAATGCTATGATTACTAGGGCCTAGGGCATTTGCCTTTGTCTTTCTATGTATATAATAAAATCGTGTTTATTCTTGAGAGGTTTAAGTCAAATATTTACTTTCATCAGATGTGGAGGAATGATGTGCTGGTGATATCAGAGCAAATTCAGAGTGGTGCTATTTTTGCCCTTCACTTGGACAAAAAATGGCTTTTTACAGGAGGATGGGATAGAATCATCAGTATAAAGGTCTGTGGCTTCATATTGTATCACTTTATAATAGATTGGATAAATTGAATTTCAAATAAGGGATGAATTTTTACTGAACACTGTTTCATGTTATATATTTTCTAGTTTCTACCCAAATTGTTCTTTATATAGTTATCTTAGTTGCTTGCTCTAACATGACTCTTTTTTATAGGAATTGTCACAAAATGAGTTAGAAATGGATATTAAAACTATCGGCTCTATTACATGCAACTCAGTCATAACATCTGTGCTGTACTGGCATGGGAAGCTTTTCGTTGGATTCTCTAATGGGGAGATCAAGGTACCTGAAAAGCCTATCTTTATCTCAAAAACATTTTCCTGTAATACATTGCTTTTTGCTAGATTTCCTGTACAGCCAATTTGAAAAGTGGATGAAATTTTGTGCTAGAATATGCTAGGAACTGTCCAAAGTCATTCAGTGTCCTGTAGATCGACATGATACCTTAAATGCAAGCTAGCCTCTCGGGAATGCTTCACTTTCTCATGTTTTTTTTTGTCTTTAATTGCCGTAGCTCACTTTCATATATACATGCATACATACATATATAGAACTAGTAATTTTGCTGCTAATTATCATGAGTTTGCTAAAATGGTATTATTTTAAATGTATTGTTCCCGACACCCATTATGGGCAGAACTTGATGTAACAGGAATATTTTGGTTGAAGCTGACTTGTAAATTTTTCTTGTTGTTAAAAATTCTCCTTTGTAAAAGGAATTGAATTGGATATAATCTCATAGATGGTCTGTCAGTAAAACTAATAATGATGTAGGAAAGTAAGAAAGCAGAGACAGGTGATGCCATTTTATAGACTGATCAGAAAGTTATACTTTCTCATTGAATTGTAATCTATGGTTAAAGGATAAACATTTTGTTTGAAAACTTTATCTTGATATGTGATAAAGGTTATAGTGCCTGCCATTTGTTAAGTTTCTTCCTTGTTACTATTTGCCTCTTAGCTTCATGTCTCGCAGTTTCCAGTTTTTGGGAATTCAAAATATTTTTATGCTTGTGTGGGTGAATTGATGGATGTTTAAAAGTTGCATAAACTTTCAAACAACTCAGTGGCAATTAAGCAAGAATTGTGAATTATATCAAGATTTTTGAGCAGTGCTACATGTTCATTATCCTGATCAAGGTAGCCAGCTATTGAGTCATCATTACTTAGGCAGAGATGTCTGTATAATATATTTGGATTGCTTTCTGTGCTTATTTGTTTGTTAGTCAACTGAAAATCGGTAATGCTAAAGGACAGCCCAGTGCACGAGGTTCATGCCACCGCAGGGTCTGGAGACGGTTGGAGATATGCAGCCTTATCTCCATGTGCAAATAGGTTGTTCCATATTTCGAACCATGACACCCAGGTCATGATGGAGCAACCTTTATCATTGCACCAAGGGTCACCCCCAACTGAAAAGACATAATGGTGTAGAGTTAAAAATGAGATGAGTGGGGGAAAGTGAAACTGTGAAAGGTGAACTAGGATTGCAGGAGATCCAGGGTCTATATCTCAACAGCCAAGGGTTTATAAGGCTCCATCATATAAGATTCCACACCTACAAATAGTACTACAGTGCATGTCCTAGTTCCCCTGCTAATTATGATTGATTCCTTAAGCAGCAATTTGTTATTGATATTTCGGAAGCTTCTCTGCCATAACTAAATGTTCATTTTATTCTTTTTTGCATCTATGTTTTCTTAGAATGAATTTGCTCGAAAAGAAAGTTCAGAATGACTAACTCTCACCAAGCTGCTTTTGGATATGGATAACTAGCTAACAGTCTAATGCAAGCATTATATCAACCTATTATCATGCTTATTTTTTAGAAAGCCTTATTCTGCTACAGTTTTTTTTTTGATCATGAGAATGGTTTCTCCTTTGACATTGTTCCTCGTATATGCTAAATTTTCTCACTTGGGCAGTCCTTTTTTTTTGGGGGGGGGTGGGGGGAGGAGGATAATATCTGATAACTGAGTCTTCTTTCACCAGATGCACTGTTACAAATCTTGACGAGGATTACCAGAGAATTCCTAAACCATGAACGGCCATGAAGGTCTTAGAAGACACCAGGATAAGATTCAGAATCAGAAGATTTATATTTGCTTTAACCGAAGTACTAATTGAGGGTACTTTTGCTTTCATTGGCAAGTTGTGGTAAATTTCTATTGGATGTAACTTCTCTATTTTGCCTGTGTAACTATGTATATGTACCCAGATGTACTTTAGATGAATGTGATTACAACAAATTGTTATCATCTATT
Organism: Phoenix dactylifera; assembly: GCF_051530095.1. Lineage (NCBI taxonomy): Eukaryota > Viridiplantae > Streptophyta > Magnoliopsida > Arecales > Arecaceae > Phoenix > Phoenix dactylifera. Next base: position 3,782,463 of record NC_143191.1, read on the forward strand.
GGATGCCTGTGAGTGATAATGGCTAAGGGTTCAAATGTTGTTAGGTAGAGGGGTGTAATCCTGGAGCAGGCCTTGTTATGCATGTTGTATGTTATGTCTTGAGAAAAGATCCACACTGAACTCTCAGTGATAAAGAAGTTAAAACAAGATTTTTGTTATGCTGTATGTCAATGTTGTAAGAAAGGATCCACTCTGTAACTGTCAGTGATAATGGCCAAGGGTTCAAAGTTCAAACAGTATGTCCTGAAGTTTAAATGTTTCGGTTTATTTATTTGGCGCTACAAAAATCAATTTATTGAAAAAAGATATGGTCATCCACACTGGCTGGGGTTGAGATGGTGGTGTCTGGTGAAGCTGTCTTGCTCTAGACCAGTAAATTTCAATTACAGAAAGAGTATGCTTTGGCTAAAAACCATGAACAAGGAAGCTTAATTTGTAAATCTCGAGACATGGTATTTGAAAGTAATGACTGCTGATTTGTTTCCCTAAAAGCCTTCTCAGAAAGGGTGTAGACCAGTTTTAGTGCGAGGCACTGGGTTTTTGGTTGTTAATTTTGGACTAAAATATCAATTTTGTATTCGACGATTCATAGAAAATCATGAGCTACGGATGAAGCATTTTTCTAGAATGAGCACCCATTATGTTGTTAGCATTGAGTGAACTATTGCAGAATATGTTATGTTGGGCATGTGCAGATGTAAATGCAAATGCTGTTGCTTGGACTTGGAAGATTATATTGGTGGTGCTTAATTTTTTATGATGACAAAGGGGATTTTAATATTCTTCTAGTCTCCTCTTACTTAATGGACCTCACTTTCTGGCTCAAAAATGGAATATACTATATGGAATGTGATTGCATAAAATAAGATGGAGGTGATCCAGGTATACCCTTAAGCAATGTAACTGCAGTGAAAGAGGAATGCTATTGCTTACCAAAAAAAAAAAAGAGGAATGCTATTTTCATACCTAACCTTGTAACTTTCCCTACTTTTTCTCCTCTGGAAAGAAGCATTGCAGCCTGTCATGACTGAGATCACAAGCACAAGATTTTTCTTCTCTAAAATTGCGAGAGCTTTCACCTTTACTGTATTGTATTTTTTTCGTAGCGTATTTTGTAGCAGAAAGATGACTGCTGTTGTGGTAGTCATGATCATCATGTACACATAGTTAACTCCATTACTCAGTTTGCGTGATGCACACAAGAGGATGCAGTTACAGTTATGACTTCACCTGATTTTTTTTTTTTTATTACTTATATAACTTGATAAGCTTATTCTCATTTTTGATCCATATACTTTTCCTACTTCTCTTGACTAAATGAAAATGAACATCAGCTAAAAACAGAATTAGCTCCTGAGTTATGATGAAAGGCATGAATGTTGGACCTGCAAGATGCGGTAACTTTTTTCCTTTCTAATAGTGAACATGAAAAGAGGGAGATGTGGCATGCATGGAGCCATGCAAAGAGTTTGCATTATCACACTAGAGGTTAACAGAATTTTTGATGTTTTAAACATTGTATAACTTCTAAATTCTTTCATTATGCTGAATGCTCTGATGCAAAATATAAATCCCTTATCAACCATTCATTTCATGACCTATCAAAAATCCATTAATGCATTCGAGTTGGACAACAAATGGTTTATTTACGCTGTGTGCTTGTACCATACTACTTGTAAAACAATGGCTACTAAATATCATTATTCATTCTCACTCGAAAAAAAAAGGGTCCACATTAACAATGGAGTTTTCAAATATCAGCCATTACAACATTATAATGTCCATTATCTATCAGAAAAAATCATAATTTCATAATTAAATTTGTAATAATAATTACTAATTAGTATTAATTTATTATGATGCAAGTTATAATAGGAATAATGGTCATTATTTATCATTTCTATTGTTTCTAATAACTCTTTTTAACTTAAAATTTCTGCAGCAGTTGAAAAAACTAATAATGTTTTGGACAAATGATGCATGCCATTATGTCTTTTTTTTTCAGTCGTCATTTTCCACCATAAAGACAGAGTAGTAGCAGTGGCTGTCATCGTTTCACCAAATCTATCTGCTGTTACGTGGTTCCCAGGGGATCCAGTGACGGATTTACGAGGCTATTGAAAAATTGGTCAAAAGCGAAGCTTTCGCTGGCCCCACACTTGATGCGACAGCCTTTCGAGCATCCAATTGGCGGACGAGGCGAGAATTGACGTTCAAAAGCTCGACGCCTCGCAGTTTCCACCGTGGGGCGCGTGAGTAATAATTTCTCGCTTCGATTGACCCATGGGAGTCATGATTGGTCGATGACCGCGGTTTTCTTCTCGGTTGCGTCACCTACCTTTCGGGTTCTTAAATTATGATAAATTTGTCATAAAAAATAAATAAAATTTTGTATTTTAAAAAAAATTAAAAACACAGTATGCAATTAATTTGAATTCGGATTGAATAAAACCAATCCGATCATTTCCCGTATAATATGTATTTACCTAATTTTTTTTCATATACAAAAATATTTTTTTTATTATTTTCAAAAAAATGATAAATTAGATAGATAGGTAAAAAAATATTTTTTCACATTATTTGGACATGTATAAATAAATATTATAACATTTTATTTTTTTTATATCGTAATGGATGATTTCATGGTTTGTGATAAAAAAAAAATTATAATAAATTTTTTAAATTAGAAATAAGTTTTTTTATTTTTTTTTAGTCTTTCTCATTAAGAATCCAAATCTAATCCCTATCGAACTCAGGTGATATTTTTTAATCCAAATCTAATCCAAAAAAATTTGATTTGAGTGGATCGGATTAATTTTGGATTGATATTAGACTGAAAATGGCTGGATCCATTTTATCTGGTTACAGTTTCAGAATTTTTTAAACTTCTTAATTTGTGAATTAAGGGAGCACTGTCATTTTTTATTTTTTGTTGTATTCAAGGACAGGATTCCAACCTTTTCCAAAAGGAGACAAAGCTGGGCACCATCCGCATGCCTCGTGGTATGGAATTTGTGCCATCATACGGCGCCAATCGTGCTAATCTCGTGAATCGCTTGCCGTCTTGTGGTGTGAAACTAGTAGAGAAATTTTCTCTCATCTCTAAAAGATTTAGAGACCATATTTTGCCGAAGAAAAAGATTCATATTATTCTTGTTTTTCGTTACATACATATAGTTTAAAATAATGTCGACATAGATGAAACTTGATTCTGATTTTGAGTAATTTTGGCTAATCCAATCCAAAATATATCCTTAGGTATGATATCTTTTATCTCCAGTGGGATCGCGAAGAAATAAATATTTTTTTTTTGATACATCACCACCTCATACTAAACGTAAATAAGTACAACCAAAAATATTAGAAAAAAAGAAGTTGACCAAGCGGTTGGAAAACGTCCATCTGATAAAATCTCCAGCATGCTGTATCGCATACGATGCCATCCAGTTAGCAACTGAGTTAGCCTCCTGATACATATGCATGGTTCTAAAAGATCTACAGTCCCCTGCCATCTGCCAGACATCACAAGGTAGGGAATATCCAACCAACTCGGAAGGTCTCCCATAAATCTCCTCTATTGTCGCAGTCGAGTCATCCTCCAAGTGCATGTACTCCACCCCAGCTCGAAGGGTCGCCCGCATATCCCTTTGTTCCCTTTTATGGTAACCATTAAATACTAAATTGGTCCAAAATTTTATGAGGGAAAGGCACCCCCACAATTATATAAAATGACTTGTAAAATTTAGTAGTACTAATAATAATAGAACTCTCTTGTCAGTATTAGCTTTTCCAAAATACATTTTGGTAAGATATTTTTTTTCTTCATAAAACAAACAAGTTCTTAAAAAAAAATCTAAAAAAGATGTTTGTTCCTAAGTTCATGATTTTACTTGTTAATAATGGTTCTTAAATGATATAAGACTCTCCCTTCGATTTATGATCATGCATTATGTAGTTTTTATTGTTTAGAATTTGAGAACAAATAACCATAAGAGATAGAGGATGAGTTGAGAATGAATACTAGTTCCTAACCAAGAGTGTTAAGTGCACTTGGATTTGTAAAGTAACCCAATATTTATGAGATGAGACAAGTTAACAAAACTATGATATTTTGTTACTACTACGCAACTATGCAAGGAGCAACATTTCTTTTTGCATTACTCCAACACAAGTAACTTCCACGCATGCAAGTGAAAAGTTATATATCGTACCAATTCCACCATGGACTTGATATAGATCACATAAAACTAACTTATGTCCAACTTTATCAAAGAATGCACGGTCTTAGGTCAACACTAGTAATTCACATATCACACATAATTAATACAAAATTAACCTTGATGTTGTGTGATGAGAATGTCTCTTTATATATATTTCTTTCATTTCCTTCTTCTTTCTCTCTCTCCCTGTCTTCACGCACACGCTCAAAAACGACCCAATTCTCCTCTTCTCGAAAACTTTTTTTCCCCATCTAGCAGAAGAATAGGTTCTCAGTTTAAATAAATAAATCAACCTTATTCGTTAAATTTTTGTTTGTTTAAAAATTTTAAGATACTTACCTATTTTTTCAGACACTTTTTTAGAAAAACTGCAACTCTTCAAAAAACAAAAAAAAAAAAAAAATGGTAGTGTCGATTTCTGTAGGATGCAATGTTTCTGAAATATTATGTACCTCAAAAATACCGCACCCTATCGATCGCGAGAATTACTATTACTGTTCTTTTCAAAATGAGATAATTTTTTTTTTTTTTTCTCTGCATGTAAGAAGCGAATTGACAGTATATATGACATGCCCCAGCCGTTCCGATCCCATATCCCCTATATAATATAATTTAATATTATTATATAATAATATTTGTATATTATTTTAAATATATAAATCTATATATAGATAAAGAGTACTTGGGAATATAAGAATACATCTAGGCAATTATCAGAGAAAATAGTAACGTAAAAGAATATAAAATAAAAGATTCTCGGCCGCTTTCTAATATATAAAAGAAATATAGATAAATTATTTTTTGAAAAATAAGGATTTTAAATAAACGTTTTACCTCGGCCCTTTATGGTTATTTTCATTGACCCTCTGTTTTCTGTTTCTCTCTGGTTCTCTGTTCTGATAGGAAAAGCTCTTCTCCTGTTAGACTCTCTCTTAGGAAGAGATCTTAGAGAGATATGCCTGGAGAGACGATGGCGGCTGATGAGGCGAAAGCGGACTGCGGCTCCAGCCTCCTGCTGGGGCTGCCGGAGGATGTGCTGGAGCTGATCTCCGGTCTCCTCCAGCCCCGCGACCTATGCAGCCTCGCCCTCTGCTGCCGCGGTCTCCGCGCCGCCGTCGCCGCCTCCGAGAAGGCCTGGCTCGCCCAGTGCCGCCGCCTCGGCCCGCCGCCGGACCTCCTCCCCCGGTGGCGCTCCGGCGTCCGCTCCTACGGAGCCCTCTGCCGCTTCCTCTCTTCCGTCTCCCCCCTCCTCGGCATCTGGGTCCACCAGAACCCCGAGCTCGGCAACGTCGTCTGCGTCATCTGGGGCTTCCTCTCCGTCGCCGCCTGCCGCGTTATCCCCCAGGAGCTTGGCCCTCTCGGCCTCGACGCTGGCCCCCTCCTCTGGGCCCCCGTTTTCGAGATCTTCGCCGACTTCGACGGCGCCCCCTCACTCCTATTCGTCCACGGTCGCGACCTCGCCGACGAGTGCCTCTTCCCCGGCGCAGTCCGCTCCCTCGATCCCGCCGCCAACGTCCTCCTCCTCGAGGTAGACGCTCGCCCATCTGTCAACCCCTCCCCACCTTCCAAGTCCCATCTTTTGCCCCAGTGTCGAAGCTTTTCCACCGATTCCGAGCCCAAAGATCCCACCTTTACGAGCAACTTCTGCCGGTCGGACACCACCGTCGCCTCGCGTCCCTCGCCGCCTCCGGTGCCGCCGCCGCCGCCGCCTCCTCCCTTCAGCCGTTTAGCCTTCGGCGACCGGCGGAGGCTTCTCGACCTCGTCGCCGGAAGGGTCCGCCTCAAGGTCCCCCAGGATCTGGCCGCCGCTCCGCTCTTCCCTTGCTCGCCTACTCACGACGATATAGCAATTTTGGCTGATCGGAGGTTATCGCTCATCCAGATGCACAAGCTCAATGGTGGCCGCATGGATCCGAAGGTGGCAGAGCCGACGTTGGGCTCAAGCGAGCACAGTAGAATTCCCAGCAGTGATGAGATTCCTTGCTCCCGGAGCAGCACCACTGGTCGGAGGAGGAACCTTTTCTCGGTTGCTGGGTACGTCAAGGATGGCCTGAAGCAATTCATGGGGAGGTCATCAAGTTCCCTTAATGCTTCCGGGCTGATATCGAGCAAACGGGTTTCTCTGGGGTCCGGCGAGAGCAAACATGTGCCTGTACATGAGTTTTTGAGGACCGGCGACACGATCAGGCTGAGCTTGAGAGCTGCATACATGAGGCTGACTACTTACCGGGCATGGCCAAACATGCACGACAACCGGTTTGCTCTGTATAAGCTCCCGTTGCAGGCCCCAGAGGCAGGCAGAGAGTACGCTGGTCTATGGGGTGGCACATTTGGCTGGCCTCCTGGTCGGCCCTCTGAAGACAAGCCAGGGAAGGCCCTGTTCTTCTTGCTGCTTTCGTATGAGGAGGCTGAGGGGCAGCTTCTTCTCATTGCCACCAAAATTTTGGAAGGAACCCACTATGTTCTCCACCCCAATGGCTCTGCAATGTTCACCGTGAAGGTTGATGAGCCAGCAACAGAGCCATTCCCTTGGGAGACTGATGGTGACTCTATCCATGTGGAAGTGAAGCACACTTGCTCCGGGGAGGGCATTGCGAATGGTTATGGGTTCCGATACCCTGGATCTAAGCCTGGTTCCCTCTATGTGATCCAACATGGGCTTCTTGCATTTGTCTGGAGTGAGTCCAAGGCTGTCTTGACTTTGCAGAGGCTAGACTTGGAAGAGCTGCTAAAGAAAGGAGAGCGAGTTCCCTCTCTACCTCCAATTGACAATTTTGCCTACTTAACCAAATCATATTCAAATGTTTTTGCAGGCTTCCCTACCAACTCGAGTTGTTCAACTTCACCCCGGTATGATTAGTGTTTTTTTGCGATGTTTATTCTATTTGCTTGGATTCTGCCGTCGCTATAGTCATTGTATTTTTTCAGCTTCTAACAAAATGCATGGTAGCTTGGTGCTTTACATACTTGATAGAGAGATAGGATACATGGTGGCCGGTGTGCTGTCTAACTATGTTTTGTTTCTTTATATGTGTCTGTGCATGAAGATTTATCATGGGAAACTTTAGTAGAAATTTAAATAGCAGATTCCTGGTGCTATCTCTAATTTATATGGTGCAAGTCTTTTGCTGCTGTAATTATCTGACTGTGCTGTAATGAGATAGCTCACTTTTGGATTTGCCCTTATCTTTCACTAGACTAAAGCATAAGCCATGTCCCAACACTTCCACAAAAGCTTTGGAGATGTGCCTCTAAGAGATGTCATCATCAGATTGTGATATTTCCTTCATTGCATTAGTAAAATTTTCAAGAGCAATGGAGGAAGAGGCGAATAGTGAGGGGAAAGTGTAACAGTTGCTGCCTTATAGAGGTTATGCAATGGGTGGACTGTAATTGTTTATACATAAAGATGACATTATTGATACTCTGGTCTTCAATACCATACCACAAAACAGCATGCCGCCATTGAGCAAAGTACTAGGTTTGCTTGGTAGGACAAAGGACAACAAATTATGCACCATGAAAGATGTGGAGATGTGAATGTATAGAAAGTGATAATAGAAATGGTGAGGATGAGAAACAACAATAATGACTGGAAGAAAGGTCATATTTAATTGCATGGATTGCAACAAGGGTATTTTAAGAACAAAAGTACCATTTTGTTGTGATGCATGAGGACATGGATTTTGAGATAAACATGCTAGAAAAATTAAAAGGCCAAAATATATGAAAATGCAATACTTTTATGACCTTAAGACCCCAAGAGTAAACCATACGGTAGGATGCCTATGAAGCTTGCTAAGTTGAGAGTTATGAAGCATTTGATAGAGCCGAGTGTAAAAGTCATTGATAAACAGTGTATACCAGCTGTTGCGACCCCAAGAGATTTGTATGATGGATTTGATTAAGTGAAAAGTTGCAATATGGTGCTTAGATCCAACAGAGGATTCAGTTGTTTGGCTAGTTAACAGCTTCTAGAAGTTGAATCGATGAACTTTATTAACGGCGCTAGATCAAGTCTGGAGCTGAGAATTGGCAAGGTTGTGCTGGCATCATAAATCTGTGGAAGCACAATACAATTGCTTCAAGGTTGCATAAGGATAGTGGTCCTCAGCCCGCTATGTGATGTTATTACAGTTAGCAAATTGGAAGACTAAGAAAGGTATGTTCATGGCAGTTGTAGGAATCTGGAGAACCTGTACATAGAATATGGTTAAAGAAAATGTTGAAGGTTGTACAGTGAGGGTGTGATCCAAACTAAACGCGCACATCTAAATCAACAATCCATATAGAACCTAATATACTGCAGGAGACGTGCATGAGATTGATAAAGCTGAGTTAAATGGCGAATCAAGAGCTAGTTGCTGCAGGGACAAGTTTCAGGGCCTGGCTAAGGCATGAGAGAGATATGCTTGAGAGTGACATGCTCAGGAAACCAGTAAATTAAAGGAACTTTTGCAAATGAAGAATTTCAGAATATATAGAAAATCACGCTAGTTGGAGAAATATCTCTCTTAATAACAACAGTACAATTTGCTGCTAAAAACAGTAGTCAATGTACATGTTAAGGTAATATCAGCAACGCCTATGGACCATCATCGTTAATAGGGGTTGTGAATCAAGGCACATGCCTATGCTATATGCTCTATAGCTCTAAAGTGCTGATCGGTAGAAGCTTATTGTACAACCACCTCACCCCCTTTACCGCTTGCTGCCAAAACCCCAACCCCTAAACAAGAATCTGAATACTTTAATGGGCCCCTTGACCTATGGCCAGATAACCATTCCCATTGGCCCACCCTGATAATGGAAATGTGGTACATAGCCTCTTAACAAATCCTGCAGTCTTCCTAAAAATCTGTCACAATCCATTGGTATATTTTAACACGTTTTTCCAAATAAAGCGCCTCTTTTTGTATTATATTCTGTGAGACTGTGACTGATCACAAAAGGGAAGTACTTAAAGTGTCTATTAGCCGTCCTATTTTTGAGTTGCATAAGTGCATGCGTATCACAAGGCATGGGTTGTATATTTTTATTATTGAATGTCAAAGGTTTATGTGGTCGGAGTCTTCTTTTGTGGCTGGACTTCCCCATTATTTTAGGTGGACTTTTTTTGAGGAGCATGATGATAGCTTTGAGAGTTCTGGTGCATCTAAGTAACAAGAACAAAAACATACAAAGAAAAAGAAGGTAGAAGTTCAAGCCTCTGACTTCTTTTTAATGTGCTTCCTTTTCTGATCCTTTAGGTTGCAGCCATCCATTGAATACTCCCTCCTCTTGGATAAAGACATACATAGCATGGACAAAAAACATTCATATATGTACCATCTTGCGACTAGAAAACTTTGCCTTTATGCGAAAGTCTTTCCGTAAATAAGCAAAAGGGATTCCTTGAAATGCATGCACATGTGTTTGTGAGAGAGAGTAATGAGAGTTTTTTCGACTTTTTTCTATTTTTCTTGGTTAAGTTTTCAATTGTCGCCTGTTCTTTTTATTTTTCCTTTTTCCTTTTTCCCTTGTGCATGCAAGTCATGAATAAATGAATTCTCTTTGAATATGATCATACTTGGAAATCCCCTTGTTAATAGTTTGTTTTTTTCTTCTTTTCTTTTAAAGAAACAACTCTAATAGTTGGTGCCCTTCCTTGATAATAATTCTTATTTGTTGGCATGGATACAAAAATTGCTAGAGTGGGATGAAACTGTCGCCGATACAAAACTGAAATTGGTACAGGTGCAGGATGCAGAAACCATCTGTACTAGTATGTACAGGCTGCACTGGTTCGTACCAATCCATACTAGTGTATGCTGATGGCACCGTACCAACCATACCGGTTGGTATCGACCATTTTTTATTCTTTTTGATGTTTTCACTTTTGGTATGTATAATTGTACCTGTATAATGCCATTTAAATGGAAAAACAGGACAAGGTTTGGTACTGTGTTTAAAATCTCTCTTTTTTTTTTTGCTTTTATAATGCTTATCTTTCTTTGTATGCTTTTCTATAGCATAAGGAGTTTATTTGTTGACAGTGAGTAGAATAAAGGGAATTTCCTGAAATCTGAAAATGATTTAGCAATAATGACTGTAGTTTTTAATTGTAATCGATTCTTTCATTTGTAAGCTTTTTAACATTTGTCAATCAAAAAAGGAGGTTGTTTATTTATAATTTACTGACTACTGTTGATCCCATGCCCACAACCCCCACCCCTCCAAACCTTAGAAATGGAAAATTCTGGTTTCGCCCATGTGTACATCTGATATGCATGTCATGCATGCCTCAAAACATGGAGATGAAGGAGAAAAATAAAGTATATAAACTGTGAAAAATGAAATAAAGAATCCCAAATATGCCCAATGGAATTCAAATAACAATTATGGAAGATCCAAGAACCTTCAAGGCAAGGATCAAGAAAGGGGAATTGATTAAATTACTAGGTGACAAATTGTTAGTTAAACACCTCTGCCAGGTACTGTAGGTAATGAAAATTGCTATTGTAGCAAGCAAATTGCTTCATGTAGGTAGAAAAAAGAACATGAAGAAGCTAAAGAAGCTTTCTAATGTAAATTGTAAAATAAAGAGCATGGTGGATGGCGAGTGTGCAACAATGGAAATTAAACTTGGATCATGATCGTATCAAATCAATCTTTCTGATACTTATGGATGTCAAAATAGTATCAAAAGGGAGTTATTTTCTTTATTTGGTTGATATGAGGTCGAAATTTGAGACCTGGTGAAACCGATTCCAAGCAACCAAATAGATTTGTCTCCTGTTTTGAGAGCATCAAGTGGACTCATCAAGGAGTAGAGAAATTAGAGAGACCTCTTGGGGAGACAAATGTATGTAGAGCTGAAAATAAATCAATTCTGAAGGCAACAGCAGTCTGGTTTTAGCAATGTAAAGAAGCTTGCGTTGAAACTGGTAGAGCATGTTAAGACCAAAGCATGCCTAGTGAAGGAGAGTGGATGGGATTATGCGAGAGGGTTATGGAAGGGGAACAAACACGTAAACCTGAATGAGACCTGCAAATTCTTTAGACGAACTTCCAGTAATGTGATTTGCAGTTGTGCACAGCCAAGTAGCCTCAGTCAGATTTAATTAGCTTTTAAGCCTAAAATACTCCATTAGAGGACATAAAAATGTTTACTGATGCACCTTTGCATGGACATGTATTCCTTCACCATTATTTTCCAAATATGCTCTTGGACTTTTCATGAATACATTTACAAAGAAAAATATAACCAGCTTTTTTAATTTCTCTCGTCGCACAACTTATGCCAGTATTGACTGGCGTGATGATATCAGTGATCATCTTGTGAACTCATGATAAAAACAAGGACATTGAATTGTGTTTCATGCTTATGCATGTAAATAGGATGTCAACTGGCACGAAGAGACTTCTAGGTTTGCTCTTCATCATCTTGTTTCTGATATTGGTTTTATTACCTCTATCCGGGTAATTTTGGTAAGCTAGGTATCATGATCATGTTATTATCTAGTTTTCAGGAATGGACAAAGCATTTGGAGTTAGCTTTTCTATGTCCTGCATTGCAGCAAATGACTGATTCTGTATGCTTAATTAGCAAGTCTCATCCAAGTTTCGATGGAAACTATTTGCTCATATGCATCCAATCATCTGTCGTGGTTGCTATGCAGTTTGTGGATAGAATGCTGTGTCCACAAATGAGAGTACGTTGTGAGATGCATCTTTGAGTTTATATGGCAGGAGGCTAACCAGTAACCATTATCTCTTATCAGTAACAATGTATTGTTGGCTTCCACTGCAATAAAAGTGGATGATCTCTTTCTTTGGTACGTGGATCTTTGATAGATGTTATACTAAAATGCTTTCTATACCATGTGAGATAATATACTACTAATTTTATTATAACAATTAAGTTGTTAAAATTTATTTCCATTTGCGGAATACTAACTCAATTTTTACATGCAGGAAATATCATTGACAGTGGATTCTAGAGTTGTGACATTTGAAGGCGCAAGATGCGACTTTAGCTTTGTTCCAGCTCTGAGGTCAAACAAGACAAAATTTTCAAGCAATTTATAAGTTCGTAGCTACCCAGCCAAATTCTACATCTCACCATGGTATCTTATTCCACAAATTTGATAATTAGTCAGTGTGTATGAACAAGTGCTTGGAAGTTTGTTGAGTTTCAGGACACATACTTTTGAAGCCATCATCTTCGTCAAGTGGATTTATGCGTCAAGCTAATGTGATCAAGGAAAATATTTATATTGGCTGTCATCAAGTTGTGAGATGTATAAAAATGAATCAGAATATTCTCCTTGGGGCTGAACCTATGCACATTGTTGCAATAAAACATCCATTATCTTAATTACAACATATTGGTTCTTTGATGATTTCCTGTAGTGTTTTTAATGCAGGAAAGCTTTGCGGAGGCCTGTTTCTGGCTGCAGACACCAAATGTACAAAAATGAAATAATGGTGTATGCAGACTGTACTGAAGGGGTTACTGCAGGTTGGTAATTTTTAATTTGTTGAAAGAAAATGTTGTCGATTGTCATTAATTTGTGCATGAGAAAAAACACCAGATTGGCCATTTGTATGATGATGGGAAGAACAACTGAACACTCGAGAACCCGATGAAGCGGACGAGTATTTTACTCCAAAAGGATGGAAAAAAAAGTGAGGCCCATGCGTTTGCTGCATCCTCCATGGTTTAAACTGCCAGAAAATGGTTGCGCATGTTGCACCAAAAAAAAAAGGCAAACTTTTGCCGATCGACGCATTCGAATAGCTTTCAAAACTATTGTATTGTTACTTGGAAGCTTCCTAGGAGATGGGAAAACATAAATGAATTAGTTCATGCAAATTGAGCAAGCACAGACCTTTCAGTCACCTTGTATGAGAAGCATGCTTATAGACCACTAATGCAATGATCAAGTACTAATATCTTTGCCCATGGACCGCATATGTCTACAATGCAGCAGCATCTTTTAATTTATTTTTTTGCTTCTGGCTGGGGTCTGCTTTTTTTTTTTTTCCCCGCTAAAGCCGATGGCTCATATTCATCTTTGTTATACCGGATGGCTCATACACGTCTAGTATGGATGCACCCAAAAAAATCAAATAATAACAAATCTCAGAGTGTTCTAGGCAGCTTCCTTTCTCCAACCACAAAGCCTCTTAAGATGGTCAGCCACGTATGAAGCCACCCAATCCGCGGCCTTATTAACCTCTCTATAAACTTATTTGGTCTGAAAAGCAACATTCCCACTTACCATGGCTCGAATGTTCCAGAGTAGGGGTGGCACCTATACAACTACTCTGGCCTATAGAACACGTCGTGTATAGCCCAGACCAGTCCGTGCCGTTCTCAACTCCGCCTCCATTTCCCTCAACTCCGCCCTTAGAATAGAAGGGTCAAAGATTAGCATTCTTCAGCAGCAACCATCATAAAATTTGGGCTTCTGATTGGGTCTGCTTCACGACTTTAAAATTAGGGACAGGAGTATGCCACCACTCTCAAAGCAAAACCCGGTGCCGGAAACCACGACGTTTTCCCTCTTCGTCTTCCAATACGGGCGCAGTTTATTTAGCTTGAAGCCTTGCTTCCTAATCCTCCATCAGTTGATTTTCTTTTTATTGAGCCAAAAAAATTGTTAGAATTGCATTCCCTTCAGTTTGAATTCGAGGCCGAAGCGGGAAACCGACCATAGGAGATACGACGCCGACAAGCGTCTCCCATTATTCGCTTCTTATAATCCCGGTGTTCCCCAAAATCTCTTCCGTTCGTTTATCTCGTAACGAAGGGCAAGAACCGAGCGACCGAGCGACCGAGCGAGCGGAGATGGCGGAGGAGGAGAGGAAGCCCCTCAGCCTCAATGAGCGCCACCAGCGCCTCCTTCAGAAGCTCTCTCAATCTCAATCCCGTCCACCCCATCGCCCAGGTACCCATCTTTTGATCCCTAAACCCTCGTTTTCGATCGGTCGTCGCTGACCCTTTCTTCCTGGTGATCAGAGGCGAGGGTCCGTAAGGTCAAGATGGAGGGCCGGCGCCGCCTCTGCAAGCTCTCCTCGGAGACCCCCGACGAGACCCCGGACGAGAACTTGTTCGATTCGCCTCCCAGAGTGATGGACGCCGGCGCCGGCGGCGGGGGCGGTGAGGAGAGTATCAGGGACATTCTGGACGATCTCACCTCACGTATGGATGCCCTCTCTGTCGAGAAGCCGAGGTCCAAGCCCGTGTCCTGTGTTCCAGAGCCTGAGGTGGAGTACGAGAGCGCCGCCTCCTCCCTATCTCCCTCTTCTATCAAATCTAGCCCTGGAAAGGACGAAGAAGGAGAAACCAAGAAAAAGGAGGCGGTGGTCAAGGGGAAAGCCGTGGGACGATCTTGTGCTTTCGAGGATGAGGAGGAGGAAGAGGTTTGTGTGATTTCAGAAACTGGTGGGAGGAGAGAATCGAGTGAGGGAGAAGGCGAAGATGGATTGGTTGAGGTCCTTGATGATGAGTCAGTGGGGGTTTTGAGTGATGATGATGAGGGGGATTGCTTCACGATGGCTGGCACTGGCAGCAGCAAGTCGAGGATGTATAAAGTGCCTCAAAGAATTGCAAAGATGTTGTACCCTCATCAGCGAGATGGGTTGAAATGGCTGTGGACACTTCATTGCACTGGGAGTGGAGGGATTTTGGGTGATGACATGGGGTTGGGGAAGACTATGCAGGTATAAAGCATGTGGTATTACTTTCTTGTCTATCTTTCTACCTATCAGTCAGTTAAAATCGTGCTCATATTTAGATTGTTCTGCTTTACTGCTTATGATTTCTACTTGACAGAAAAATGAATGCGGTCAGTCAATACATCATATCCGGCATTTAATCGTCTTCATCAGGGGGCTGCTTCATGCATCATTGAGCTTAAACCCTGTGACTGTAGTTAGGTCAGGTTTTCTTTCCGCCAGCCTTCCAGGTTTTATGGCAGGCCTCTCCCTTGGCCAGAGAGTAAGAATGCAACACCAACTTGATAGAGGGCCAATATTAGGTTGAGCGAAAACTGTAAAACAAGAGGAAAACTTGATTTAAAAGGCCAACACCATAAAAGTGATGGGTTTTGATTTAGGTTGAGGTATGCTCATTATCATTGCTGAGTGAAGTCCAGAGTACATTGATACAAGCAAATATCTAATGTTTATCTCATGTTATGCATCACGCATTGTGGTAAGATACGTTGGACATAGCATAAACACTCCTTTTGAAACCTCATTTAAGTCGGAACACCAGCATATAAGTAATGGTCATATCATGTTATGCATCACATAGTGGTAGGATACATTAGATATAGGTTGATTGACTTTATGCTCCTCTCCAAACCTCATTCAAATCAGAAGCTCCCTTCTCCCTTGTGTGTTTCAACAATACTAAACTGTACATAAATTTAAGGACCCCTGCCACATTCTTGTCTTTGAAGGATGAAAAAGCAATTTCAAAAACTTTTTAAGGAGATATTGTTGTAGTATTTTTACTAAAAAGTATTTCTCATAGTTGTAACTACTCTTCTAAGAAGTAATATGATGGACATTTATGGGGCTATACTAGTTTGTATCTCTTCTTGCGATCAAGATTTCTTTTAACTAGGTTATTTTCTTTAGTTGGGCATATGGGTAAATTACTTTGTGATCTTACTATTTCAGCAAAACAGATGGTCCAACAAGGCATTGTTTCATTGCCATCTATGCTGTATGATTGGGTCCTACTTAGAATTATGTAGTTATGAATATCATACGTGTTCTAGATGACTAAATGATTTCACATGCCATATTAACTAAAACATTGGTATATCTTATGTCACCCTAAACTTGACCAACGTAAGTGAAAATGATTTCCTACAATACTGGAGTATGTAATTCTGACTATTATGCCTCATGTTTTTTCTTGTTCCTGTAGGGAATAGTGAAGTATTTCTATATTGTTGATGATTTTAATTTTTTTTAGGTTGCTGCTTTCTTGTCTGGTCTTTTTCATTCTCATTTGATTAAGAGGGCATTGATTGTGGCCCCAAAGACACTTCTTGGTCATTGGATGAAAGAGATGTCAGTCGTGGGGCTCGGTGAGAAGATTAGAGAGTGAGATCCATATGACTTCTTTTGCCTTATTCTAGTCGCAAATCGACTTTTGTTAGGTAACTTGATTATTGCTCGTGTTTTTTCTTTCTCTCTTTTTCTTGCAGTTACTCTGGAGCTAATGCAAAACTTCGCCAATATGAACTTCAATATGTACTCAAGGTCTTGTTACTTCTTTTTTCAGCAGCTTCTGAATCATCTCCATATTAATTCGTGATTTTGCTATGTTTCTTCTTGGATAAGCACATTGTGATGCTTTAGGATGAATGTATGTCATATAGGTGGAATATGATTTTCTTAGGCTGTTGCTTATAATTGATGGTTCTGTTCTACAGGAAGGTGGTGTTCTTCTCACAACATATGACATTGTGCGAAACAACTCAAAATCTATACAGGGTGATTGGTATGCTAATGGAGATGGAAGCGAGGAAGAAGTCTTATGGCATTACACCGTGCTTGATGAGGGGCATATCATAAAGAATCCCAAAACGCAAAGGGCCCAAAGTTTATTTGAGATACCAAGTGCTCATCGCATTATTATTAGCGGAACACCAATACAAAACAACTTGAAGGTGATTCCTTTTCTTCTCAATTTGTTGCTTTCTCATGATTGTTCTTATTTTATAAGCTTTTGGTGGACATATGTGTGCATGTGTGTGTGTGTGTGTCTTTATGTATTAGTGAACTTGTTTGAAGCCAAAGAGTTCTTGATGTTGATCTTTTCTTTTGACTAGGAACTATGGGCTTTGTTCAACTTCTGCTGCCCAGAAATCTTGGGTGATAAGGATGAGTAATGGACCTTCTCATCGTTCTAACTGGCCTTCATTTTTTTCGGTTACTGTACATTGAATGCTGTTTATTTTTGCAGGTTTAAAATAAAATATGAAAATGCAATCCTTCGTGGAAATGACAAAAATGCTTCTGACCGGGAAAAACATATTGGTTCCACAGTTGCAAAGGTTTAAAATTTTCATCTGTTGCATCCATATTTTGTACCTTTGTCTTCTGCATGTCTACAGTTGCTAAAATCTCCAATGTAGTTGCTACTCAGAGCTAAAATCTCTGAATTTCTCGTAATTCACAATTCACTTATACTGAATATTGTTGTTTCAAAAGTTGTACAAACTAAAGTTTTTTATATAAAAAAATGGAGAAAAGATGATTCGATATTTTAAGTTTCTTCTTGATTAACTTGTTACATGGAATCTCTTATTTGTGCTTGTTTTTGGTTTTCCTATTCTTTAACATGGAAAATTCAATAAATCATGTTTTAGAATCATTTAAAAATGTAGGGAGATCAGCTCTGTATTATTTTTGACATATGAAAAATCATTACTGAAGTAGACTCAACTATTAATTTTTAATACAATTCTCCTAGAGCTATTTTTCTGATTTAGAGCACAGATTTAAAAGCTCCAAGTTGGTCAGTTTAAGATTGGCATTTATGATTGTATAATACTGTCCTTCCCTTCTCTGGAGTAAGTAACTTTTATTTTTGCATGGATATAAGCAACTAATAATTATTTTTTCGGAGCTGTATCTAGATATATTATTGGTAGTTGTATGGGCAGCTGATGATCACTAATTGCATGCTAAAGGTAGTAAGCTATTCTTACAGATAAGATTGAGCAACTGGGACAAACATCATTGATTCAAAAGACATTCAATAGATTACAAAAACTTTCTGCAATTTCAGGATGTGATGTGAACAACATGGAAATCACAATTTGTAGAAGTTATGCCAAAGTCCAATGCCTTAGAAGTTGTGTGAAATAAATGTGCATGCAAAAATACATAAATTCATGGAGCTTTATTCATCTACCAACACCCATGTCAAAATATTAATGCCCATGTTGAAACTCAACTATGTGCATCTAGGGAGCATAAATGAAGTTCTGTCATTCATGATACACAGACAATAAGTGAACCTGTCTTAAGTAATGCAGAAACATATATAAATTATTATGCATTCATGAAGATAGGATTCTTGATGATATGAAAATCTTTGCTTTTTTTTGAAACCTCTTAGAATTCCTATGCCATTATTGTCTATGATTTGAGCTCAAACCATGGACAAATGTTGTGTGTTGGAATACTCCTAACCTTCTATAACAGGCTAAAGTTGTTGCACAAACAGATTCATGGATAGAAGACGTGGGAGTTGATAGCATTATGCCTTAATGCATGATTCTTTACGCACAAAAGAATTGACTAGAATAGAAAGAAATAGAAAGGATAGGTAGCTGCATATGGGTAGTACATCGTACTATCATTTGATATGGGCCTGTACAGGTCCATCTCCTGGGGTCTGATATGCATGGAAATCAAGGTGGGGCATTCGGCACTATTTACTCTCTTAAGTATGGCTGGTACTAATTATCTTGCCTGATGCACATCGATATTATTTGAAGCATAAATCCTAGTTGTGTGATATGTAAATACAAGACAGTGAGAAAATCTTTTGTTTGTAAAAGTTGGGATGCCAGTTAAAGCTTGTTAATTATAAATTTGTTCCTTGTACAGTGCTTTCTTTATCTTCCTGAGGTAAAGTTGTCTCATCCTGATTTTTTTCTAATTTATTATTTAAATGGATCATACTTATAATCTGTCTTTTTATCTATGTATTTGATCTATAACATGACCTATGTAAGCATGTTAGTTTGTTTTGGCATCTGAAATCTTGCTGGTACACTCGCTTTTCTACAGGAGTTAAGAGAGCGTATAAAGCCATATTTTTTGCGGCGGTTAAAGAATGAAGTATTTCTTGAAGATGATGGGACTAAAAATGTAAAATTTTCTAAGAAGAATGAGATAATTATTTGGCTAAAACTAACATCTTGTCAGGTATTTATCAATCCTTCATGTGTGGTAATTTTGTCATCTCTGTTTCTTATTATTTGTTGAAATTCTTCATGTGTGGTAATTTTGTCATTTCTGATTCGTATTATTTGTTGATACTTGATAGTGAATTTTTGCCTTTTTTGTTAGTTGAAATTCTCTTTTGGATGCAGAGGCAATTATATGAAGCTTTTTTAAATAGCGACCTTGTTCATTCATCAATCAAGGGCTCGCCGTTAGCTGCATTAACGGTAATGATCACCTTCATTTGTGGGCTTTTGATGCCAAGGCCTAACTAGAAGCATGTTACCATCTTTGTAAATTATAGTGTTGTACTTAAGATTTTGTCTTTTCTCATGCATCTAATTTGCATAACTTTTAAGTAACACCATTTTTCCCTTATGCTATTTACATGTTCTTCATTGAAAAATCACTCCTGAGGCATTCTCAATATAATATACAATTAAGTTCTAATTGAAGATTCTTGTTCTTACTGTCAATTCTGTCCTTTTTTTTAAGAAAAAAGAGAGCAGGGTATGAAATCATGGAAAATTAGGGGCTACAGGTGATATTCATGGTGCCCTATTGACACACTCTGAAGATGCAATTGTTGATGCTTGTAAGCTCAATTATTTAAGTCTATCACATTGTTATCTTCAAACCATTTTTAGCTATGTACTCAGTGAAAACATTTACTGACCATTTAATCTGCTATGGTAACAGATGGAAGAAAAAATTGTAAAAGTCCACTTATTTATAAATTGTCCTCTTTAGAACTATGGTAACAGATGGAAGAAAAAATTGTGAAAAAGACAAATATTCAGCTTGTAAATTTTTAACTGACATAGCATTATCTGGAAATTACTTTCTGAGGGAATTGTGAAGGGAAATAATCAGTAGTATCATCATTACCATCAACCAAGTCTACTTCCAGCAGATGTGTTTGTCTATGAAAGCATAACTCAAAGTTGAAAACTCTCCACTGATGATTTAACATATTCTTACAATTAAGTGTCAATTCTGATCTTAGCACTGATATTTGGTGCCAAAATGGTAACTGTTTACAAAAGGAGGGCTTGCCATGAAACCTAGAAGGTTCACTGCTGAATGTGGGAACTTACATTGGTGATTGGTCCACAACTTAAGCTTATGAAATCAAGAAGCAACCCTCTGAAGTTCCAATGAACTTGAAGAGAATCTAGGTGAAGAGGAAAATATTGAAACTTGGAAATATTTTCATTCTCTACAGTACAAACTATAAGCCAAAGAATAAAATTTCATTTTTATTAATAATTGCCCACAAGTTCTTAGAAATTTTTGGATATAACGATGTTCTGTGGCTGTGGACTTTTTCTTACAGTAGTACCTAATTCAATTTTGTTGGCTTTGAATCAGATATTAAAGAAAATATGTGACCACCCATTGCTTTTGACTAAAAAAGCTGCAGAAGGCATACTTGAAGGGATGGATTCAATGTTGAACCGCGAAGAGCTCAGCATGGTTGAAGAGATGGCTATGAATTTAGCAAATATGACTGATCATGATGATGCTCCACAAGTTGATCTCAACGTGTCATGCAAGATATCTTTTATATTGTCCTTACTGGTCAGAACCTTCTGTTTTATGGATGATAATTTTAATGCCAATCTTTTTTCAGGAAAATTTTATCCAATATGATCCTTATCTGGCAGGAAAACTTGATTCAAGGGGGACATGTCGTGCTGATATTTTCTCAGACTCGTAAAATGCTAAATCTTGTTCAGGTTTTTGTCTCTATAAGCACATGCTTTTTTTTTTTGCTTCCACATACATGTGATGCTCAACATAAATTAAGTAGTTACACTGAAGCATATCTCTTTCAGTTGTTGAAGAAAGTACCCTAATCACGTATGCTGATAAAGATGATATTTTCCTTCACCACCAGTCTAGGTATGATTAGCTAAAAGTGGGATGAATTGAATTTTAAAGTTCTACTGGACAATGTCTCGTATAGTACAGGGATCCTGCAAGTTTAGATGTTTATTTATTAAACATGGATTTCCCCTTAACCACAAGTCAGCCATGAAAGAGACATTGTACAAAAAAAAAAAAACAAAGAAGTAGACTTTCGCTCATGTCGACTGTTGAAAAATCAGTTCAGTACTTCGAAACACTGAGTGGCTTCACCAATGTAACACTATTATGCTCAGTAAAGTGCTTCGTACGTTTACTAAGGGTTTTTTAAAAAAATATATTACTTTCTGTATTTTGTTTAAAGTCTTAATATGACATATTTTATATGGATATTTGCTTTTGTATATATGTCAAACACAAAATGTGATAATTCTGTCAATATGACTGGTTGACCATATGAATTTGTTGAATACTATGGTCGCTTTGGGGGGATTTAGATTTAAAAACCATGATTTATCTCTTTCATGAATTCAAAATTTTGAATTTTAAAAGTCGAGATTCTTTTATGAGGTGTTTGGTTATTATAGGTGAAAGTTTGAAAATTGAAGAACTGAAGATATGAAGGAGAGGAAATCGTGAATTTGAAAAATGCTACTCGAACTGGACGTTTCGATTTTCTGATTTAGGGCCTTGTTGAGATTTCATCACGCAACCGAATACACCTTGTTGCAAAATCATGATTAGCAATTTCTAATAACATGATTTTCTGGAACATCCAAACATCTTTTTTTTCTGTTGACTTATTTTCTGGCTCAGCTTTATTCTGAAATAAATGAGTATAATTTATACATGTACAATTAAGAATACCTGGAAAGGCAATTAGAAGTAAAACAAAAGGCAGAAAGATAGAATGGTGAAGAAACAACGACGAATCGAAACATGACAGAACCACTGCCAACTTGCAAGTCAAACTCATCAGTTCAAAGAGAAATATTTGCAATAACAAATCCCTAATTTTGTCATCATCAAACCAAGAGCCTTAAAACACTACTGATATTTTTTTATTTTGCATACTTTCACTAATTAGCAAGTGATGGAGCACACTCAAACTATTGGTCAACCCTTTTACAGAAAATTCATACAATTATCCTCTTTTTGGCTCTTTCTTTGGAAGAGTTATTTTCTGTGTGCACTGTAATAGTTCTGTTCTAGTATTTAAGGAAGTACGAAGATCGATGCTTAAAGTGATGAATTTGTGCATTTGAATATTAATTATGCTGAATTATCATAGTTTATTTTTATTGGTTTCATACTGTATAAGTATATATGCAGGAAGCACTGATATCAGAGGGATATAAGTTCTTACGCATTGATGGTACTACCAAAGTTTCTGACAGAGAAAAGATTGTGAAGGTCCATATTTTCTGCATTTAGTTAGCAAGCTTTGAGGTTTTTTGCTTGATTATTTTCTTTTTAAAGGTATTTCCATTTTAGGATTTTCAAGAAGGTGCTGGTGCTCCTATCTTCTTGTTGACCTCACAAGTTGGTGGGCTTGGTTTGACACTTACAAAAGCAGATCGTGTTATTGTGGTTGATCCAGCATGGAACCCAAGGTGATTCATTTATGATTATACTTGTGACATGTGTATTTATATCACATAATTAACAAATTTTTTGATGTCTGTGACTGTTGATTTTATATCGCCTTTTATTGTCCTTAATGTATGTTCTATTTCAGTTTTTAGATAATCTGATATTTCTATCTATTTCCAAATATATGTAGCTGTAGTAGCTGCTTTCTCTTGCAATTGTGTTGTCAGTCATATTGTGGGAAAATATTTTGATCTGCATTTTTCCAGAAGGATTTTTGCTTATACAATAGAAGAAATGCAATCAGAAGAATATCTAGATGACAAAATAACTCGTAAGATTAGTTTTCATTTGGATGCTCCTGAAAAATTATGGATAGGATAATATCTCAATAAAAGAATAATGAATTCCAGATGCTGTATTATATTTTCATTTCTTAATCCAAAATTGTGTTACTATACATTTGACAAACTATTATATACATGGTATTAATTGTTTTCCATCACCTTCACATGCCAAACTGAGTGGATAATTTGAAGGTTTGAAGTACTTGCTGCACTTACTGGGTCCTCAGTTGAGGGTGACTTCTTGAAGAGACTGTATATACTTCCCCTGCTAATTCTTCATACCAACTTCTTGCTGCTTTCTTTGCAATGTATTAGAAATTAGAACTATAAAAATTTGTACTTTATTATTCTCAATCAGGCTTGTGTAGGAGATTTTTGTATTGGAAGATGTTATGCTCCTTAAACCTTTCGGAAAGCAGCACTTGATTGTTAAGTAGCTATAGAAAAATTTCTGGAATAATTGAACTTGCAAGGTATCATCAAACTCATTTGTCAATTCATTATTGGACTAAGATTTCCTATGAAAATATTCACCACATATTTATCTAATATTGCTTTTCTCCTTGAGATTTCATACTTAATAGTTCAAGGTTTCAAATGTTGAAGGTTGACTTATTTATGCTAACTATCTATTCTGTTGTGGATGTCTCCACTTCAAATATCTTGTTTTTGGTTCTAATTTTCCTGTATGTTTGTTTTCTAAACTAATGTCATATTTTATTCCCCTGTTAAGCACAAGCACATGGTGACTCTGATAAACTTTATTTTTCTCTTCCAGTCTTCTCTTTCTAGGATAATGCCTCATAAGTTCTTATTGACGATGGCCACAGGATTGGATGCAAAGATGTCTTGCAAATTATGCATGTGCATGTTTCAATGTATTTATTCTATTGTTAAGCTCAAAACCTTGAGTGTTATCTCTCCACCGCATGCATCTATAGCATATGTTGAAATATAGTGTATTTATTAGTGTAACTAGGATTTTGACCACTTGGTAGTTTGCTTGGTTCAGATACAATGAAAACATAGGTTGATTAGATTGATAATGCCAAGTCATAAGCAGGAGCTCGATTCCTTGTTTCGTTAATTTTGGCTTAGCCATACAATTCCTGCTTACCTATGGGTTCCTTCCAATGAAGAGTGCTCTGAATAGAAAAATTCTTGAGATCATTTACGGCTCCCTCTATCTGAGTTGACCTCAGCATCCTTTATTCCAACTGTGGAATTTGAATTTAGGGCGCACTTGTATTCATTTTGGCCTAGGCTTGATTCATTCTGAGCTGACCATTTCAAAACTATGGATATCATTTTGAGTGTCCTCACTAGACTTACTGATATTCTAATGAAATGATGCGCTTCCCCGAACTAGTCTTGGAGATTTAGCAATTTCAAGTTGAATACTCGACCCCTAATGATAGGTATGGATTATGCTGTAAATTAACTCAGAGAAAATCTGTCTCGGCTCATGGCACCTTATCGATCACTATTTTTTGATCAGTCTTGATTTTCCCCCAAAGGGAATTTTGCTACCTTTCTTTAGTGTTATTGAAATTTGGCTATCTTTACCTTGGATGATCTCTACTTAATTGTTATTGCCCTTTGGTTGTTTACACAGTACGGACAACCAGAGTGTAGACCGTGCTTTTCGAATTGGGCAAACTAAGGATGTCCTTGTATATCGAATGATGACTTGTGGGACCGTTGAAGAAAAGATTTACAAAATGCAGGTCTGGATTTTGATATGTTGTACATATTTTGTGACTGTTGAAATCTGTTGGTTTATTTTCTTGAGAATGCCATCAGCATTATGAACGTGAGCTCTGAGTTCAATTTTTTTTTTGCTTAAAAGGGATCAGTTTGATTTATTAGGGTCTTATTTCAGCAGTATATTCAAAATCAGTTTACCATATGTTTTTAAAACTTACTGAAAACCCCTATTCTCAATTTGCTTCTTGTTTTATTTGGTTACTCATCAACATTATTGATGTCAAACTTTTGCTGCCATTTATTTGCTTTTGTATATTATTTTTGACAAAATCTTTTCAAACAATTCTGTTGGATGTGAATGGGTAAAATTCTTCCAGGTTTTCAAGGGGGGTTTATTTAGAACTGCCACGGAAAACAAAGAACAAACTCGTTACTTCAGCCAGAAGGTACCCTCATAAATTATTTTCATTGTTAGTAATTTGTTTTTGCTCATAAAATAATTATTATCCTAATCACTTACCTTTTATTATGATCATTTCCTGTAGTACTATTCAGCATTTTAACATTTATTTTGTACCCTGTAATAGCTTGCCTTACTACCCTTCTCTGGTTATTGTTATGATGAATGATATTAGGACATTCAAGAGCTTTTTAGTCTGCCTGAACAAGGGTTTGATGTTTCACTAACTCAGCAACAATTGCATGAGGAGCATGATCAGCAGCAAACAATGTATTGATTCTATTTCCTTAGTTTGATCAGCCTTTTATGTTGTTCGAACTTTTATTACTGCAATAATTGGTTCTTTTTTTTTTGTTGCAAAATCAGTCTATCTATTTTTCTATCTGTTTCTATACCTATGTCTATTTTGTCTATATATATATGGTCAAAAATTGAACAGTTTAAATAACACGAAACTTTTTGACCACTTGATACATAGGCTAGGGGTCTCCAAATCATATGATTTTTCGGGTATAAGTAGTTTAGAAGTAATAGATCACATCCAATGACCTGATCATTGATGTGGGACTGTCATCGTCCAATTCAAAAAAGGTCCAACTCTATAAGAGTTACATGTGTAGGTATGTGCGTATATACATACATACACGTGTATGTATGCTATCTAGTTTACAATAACCATAACCATTATCTTCAAACCTTGTCCCAACTATTTTGGTTCCTCTGCTTCATAAGTTGAGGTCTTTTTTAATAACTCACTATCAACCAAATGTTAATTAATAACTCACTTTGCTTTATGAATCTTCATGCATTTAAAGCATGCTATCTGCATATACAGTAGTGGTCTATTTTCTTTCATTACAAATCAAAGATTAAGAGTTATTTTATTGAGTATATTTACAATACATGTTATCAAATTGGGTTGTGTGTATGCAAACGCATATCAACCACAATTTGCTATTATTCTCTAAAACAGATCAAGGTGCTTGAGTCTCATTAAATGCAATGCTCTTTCTGATTACTTTTTTAAAATAGATTTGTGTTCCTGTTTCTGTAGTGTTGAACATGCACTTGAATATCAATTTTTGGAATAGAATAATCTTTGTAACATCATGTATTTCTCCTGATGTTTTGTGTTCTATCAGGGATGACTCTTTGCTGAACCATATAAAGTTTCTAGAGAGTCAAGGTATTGCTGGTGTTAGTCATCATAGTTTGCTCTTCTCTAAGACTGCTGTTGTACCACTTGTGCAGGAGAGTAATGAAGTCCAGAGGTCAGTCTTTATCTTATCTTCGTTGGTTTTGAATTAATTTTATGTTGCTGAATGTTGCTTTTAAAAATATAAAAGGTTTTAAAGACTGTTCTTATCTCTGTGTTGCCTACATGGATGATAAAAATTATTGTGTTTGAGTATAAGAATGTCATAAGCTTGTTTGTCTATCTTATATTTAATCATATATTTTGCATATTATGTGAATTTATTCTTTCTTTTTTGTATATGTGCACCGGGAGATGGCTATTTGATCACTAATTCTTTTTTTTTTTTTGTGGTGGTGGGGGGGGGGGGGGGGGGTGTTGTCATTTCTACTTACTTTTGGCAACTTGAAAGCAGTTTTTTCGACCTTGTGATTATCATATTTTAGAAGAACTATTTGTGGTAGGATTGCCATGTATTGCGCCCACTGTCAAGTCCATGTATTCATCAAATTCATGGCTGTTCATACGACTTTTTGTGCTAAACAAATTGGGAATCAACAGGTGGGTTATAAAATTGGTAGTTCATTTATAACAAGTAAAGTCTACCTGAAGAACTTAATTAGTTTTATCTTTGGAACCATGGATTTTGTCCTCCCTGAGATACAACTTTGCCATGCACATGAGGGACCTTACCTTGATGCATGTCCAACATTTATAGATTTGTTGCATATAGTACTGCTTTCTTTGAAAATCTAACATATTAATGGGTCTGGTTGGTTTCTTGCAACTGGTTTCTGCAGTGAATTACAAGTTCCTGCACCTCTAATTTGGGCAAATGTTATTAGTCTAGTTTGGTTTGACGCAATTGCAATAGCTCTAGGCAAATGTAATTAGGTTTCTGCCATTTGGTTAGATAAAACCAGTATGAATCTCATGACTTCATACTTGGAGTGGTGAGCTTTTTCCCATCTCCCAAGTATAATCATAAAAGAGTTAAGCTCTATATCTGTAATAACTGTCTTTTCCTTCAACCTAAAGATGCCATCTGTCTTTTTCACACGCAGCTCATAGATCAAGACTTCATAGGTAACAACACTAAGTATAATCCTAGAGCTTTATTATTTCGAGAACAACCCAATTATCATCTCAACCTCACCCGATTTGCAAAGCACATTGATCAGACATGCATAACAGTGCATCTAGCTGTGCAAATCACTGTGATGCATCAAACACCATTTATGTAACTTCTTTGTATTTGACTTTAGGAAGCAAACTGAGAGTACACATCTTCAAACATGGGCATGGCTCACATTAACCAGAACAAGGCAACAGTAGAGAGCCTTGTGCCACCTAATCTGAACTAAGTGGAGCACTTCTGGTAGATGAAGGGAAGGCCCTGATGCTCGAGGGAGAAGTGGTGGATGGATGAGCAGTAGATGAGGAGGTGGAGCTAGATGAGCTGATTGAGGTGATGATGGAAGAGATTTGTGGGGCTCCTCTTATCAAATGGCTGAGTCAGAGGATGGGTGAGATGATTGCGGAAGAGGTAGGTCTCTGTCTATTCCAAAGGGCAGTATCAAGGGATGGATAAGGGAAGTTGGTCAGGGCGTAGAATAGAAGAAAGGTGGTGGTACATTGTGGCGGTGTATGGTAGCAATGGTGGTGTAAGATAACACTGAGGCCTGAGGGTATAGTTTACATTCAACTATTCAAGCATTTGGAAGTGGAGATGGTGGCTAGAAATGATTGGAGCAAGCCTTGTTCAAATTGAAGGGGGAGACCCATCCACCGACTTTTGAGGGAGCCGCTGGAACTGATGTTGGCAGCCTGACAATCCAAACTTTTCAGTGGTTGCAGGAGGAGATGTAGAGGGCTTTTGAGGAGGGTAGGGGGTGATAGTTGGATGGAGAGTACATCTACTGAGAGTAGCTGGTGATGGCTTGGTCCATTCAAGTCGCAAGTGGTGTCTTTTTGGCACCACAAGATATTGCATCAGGACGTATGCTTATAGTTGGTGTAAGATGCAACATAAAGGTGTTATGCATCATCAGTTATACGAGCTCTATCAAGTTGCAGCAAACTAAGCATAGGATTTGAGCCAGTTGCTGCAACTGCTTATGCAGGTAACTAAACGGACCCTAGGCAGTGCTAGAGTTTTGCTTTTTTTTTTTTGCCAAAGCAGATCATAAGACTAAGAATTCAAGATATTTTCACCTTTACTTGTAGCAAATGATGTGAAATTCTAGAATTCTTTAGTTGGAGGTGCCCTTTTATTTGTGTATATGTTGCATGTGTAGGCATAGAGCATCTACACATATAGCCATCATTTAGCTGAGTAGCTGATAGGCTACCAATCTGTTAGTACTTGTCCATTTGGTGACGACATTGTGCCGAACTTAAGAACAATTGATGATGATGACATTGGTTGGTTTTGACACCCATTTCCTATTGGAAGAGTTGCAAAAGAATCTGTTAGTACTTGTCCATTTGCATGCCTGCTGTGGCCAAATTAGTCCATCAGTTTCATTCTGTAGATAGTCACTAATTCTCGTTATTCTTAAGAGATGGAGCAAGGTTTCTGTTAGTGACATTGACTACTTGTCCCAAGATTTGCTAGATATAATCTGCTGAAAAAACCAGGTATATCCTATTCACTCAATAATCTACCTGGAGCAGGTTATGTAAATAATACAGCAGCAATCTTCCAGCATAATTTTGCTTCATATATGAGCTGTAGATATGGAGATTTAGTGGAGAAACAATTTATTAGTCAGAATTTGGTAGGGTGCTAATCTAAGCCATCAATTGTAGATATCAAATTTTCTATCTGGTATATAATATTCCACAAGGTGAAAAATGGACCATTGCTAGTGTTGAATTTCGCAAAGTCCATAGAAAAAATTAGAGGTTTAGATGAATCACCCTTGTGGATGTCCATTGTAGTTAACCATGTGGCACCACAAGCATCCATGTGGCATTCACCTGAAGTTCTGATTTTAGTTTGATCAACGCATTGGTAGTTCGTTGTTTTTCTTCTGATGATTTTATTCAATTCGCTAAGTTTGCCCCATCTATTGCTTCTTTTAAATGTCTTTTGACTATCCAAAAATGTTTATTTTGCTCAAGAACTATTTTAACAATAGATGCATTGCGTTTCTAATTTTAGGCGACATTAGAAGATGGCAAATCTTTATGGCATTTTTTAGCTTAATCTTTTGTTATGACTTACAACTTGTATTGCCATGGCTGATGATCCCATAGTTAGATCTGTCAAGGAATGGTACTTTCCTCAAATGATGGGCTTATCTCTATTCATGATTCTCCATCAAAGAAATTTAGAAATTCAGAGATACAATGCTTTACAGCAGAATTATAAAAAAAAAAAGAGGGGGGGGGGGGGGGGGGGTGGGGCACAACCCTGTGCACGAAGCTTTTTCCAAAAGGGAGAGTAGTTGCACATACCCAAAAGCCAATTTGGTCAAGTAAATAATCTTTTATTCTTCCTTAGTGCATGTCTGTGTTTCTTCTATGCGTATGTTTGTGTATGTGAGCCTTTTTGTAGTTCAGTTTCTCAGGACCCATGTTATCATAGTTCTCTTCTAGAGTTATTCACATGCCATCTACTTGAGCTTAGCTCTTGTAGCCTTTTTCCCACTGCAATAGAAATCTTTTTAGGAAAACTGTTTCAGAAGTTTCCTTGTTAATGTTACAAACTGCTTTCTTGACCTCAATACATCAAATTCTGCTTCCTCTTTTGAGACTAAGGCCGTGTTTAGTTCCTGAATAAATCTAACCAGCATATTTGAATAATTTTATTCAAATAGATATTTATTCCTTGTTAATCGGTTAAAACTATTTTGCTCCTCTCCCTCAAATATTTCTAACCATGTTAAAACTGCATTAGTACCACAAAGTTACTTTTCAGTTTTTATGAAAATCCAAAAGTGCCCCTGAAGAACCAAAACAAAAATGTTTGTCTGAATAAATGTGGATAAAGGTGAAAAGTGAACGTTATTCATGTTTATTTGGGAACTAAAGGGGTGTACGGGCTTGTTTGGATGCCATGGCACAAATCACTAGAATTTTTTCTAAAAGAAAAGCACAGGTTTGGAATGATTTTGCAATAAAATCCCAATAAAAATTCTACTTTTCTGCAGTGGTTGTTTTTGTAACTTGGAGGGGGGGGGGGATTTATTGGACCAATTTGTTTGTGGGAACTAAAATGTTCTTAAGTAAATATATTCACCACATGGCATATTTGGAACCAAATGAACTTAAAACCTCTTCTTCCTCTTAAGTAAATTACTGTATTGTCATTTTTTAATACTAAACCTAAAACACAAGGTCAGGAAAAATGCTTGGTCTAAGAATTTATATAATGCAATGCAATATGTAGGTTGATTTTAATATTGATTACCAGTTCATTGCCATAGATTAAATTGATGCTAGGAGAAAGTCAAGTTTTGATTTTAAACTTGATTTTTTATTATCATATTCAGCAATATAGGATTGACGGGACATTTCCATCATCTCTCCCTTCCATTCCCTATTCTCCATATTCACATCTAATCCACTCCGCGTGCTGAGCCTGCATGGAATCACCTTTTTACTATGATATTCTACTAAAGTCATCTGAATAGTTTGTTAGGGATGTTTTCCTCATGGTCTAGATTTTAGAGTGCCCATGGTATGCCTGATTACCACGAAATACCCTGGGGACTAGATACATTCATACAGGCCCTAAAATTCAAGGGGAAAAGAATGTTTGAACCTGATAGAAAAGGGAAATGCTTGCATGTATCTTGGTATAAACTAGACCTGAAGAACCAGAATGGGTACTGAAATTTCAGAAGATATTTTGCCTTGTAAATTTATATATCTAACTGGAATGCTACTTCTTGTATCAATGTCCATATGAATCTTAAAGATGCAACATTTCAGACTTTCAGTAATGTATGCCTTATGTTGTAAAATTATAACATAGAGATTTTTCACTTTGTACCATCGTGTGGACTTTATGTTTGTTATATGCACTAAATTTCTTCCTTAAGTGACATAGTTATGCCAAACTGACGATTATTTGCAGTAAGATGGGAAACAGAATTGTTAGAAGTTCAAAATCAGGGTCATCATTTGAACGTGCAGTGAACGGGTGTGAACTGGAAACTTATTATGCTTAATCTACCAGAGAAGAGTGGCTTTTGGAACAAAACTAACCAATGGTCATTTTATGTTTTAACAGGGCAGCTTATGCACTCAACCCAAAAGATCAGAAGTTCACTTCTAGAACATATACTCCCAGGACTTCACCAAATGAAGCAAAAGACAGTCCTGAGAACATTGATGAGAGAATCAAACGTTTATCTAAAACTTTGGCAGACAAGGTAGAATTCTCAAAGCTTTATTTTGTGCATGCTCACGTGCATGTTTGTGAATACTTATATTTGCCACCATGAACCTGTGATCTCTGACTAGTTGCTAACCCCTGGAAAAAATGGGTTACAGGCCCTGGTTTCAAAACTTCCAGATCGTGGAGATAGGATACGCAAACAGATAGCTGAATTGAATCAACAGATCTGTACTATTAGAGAATCGCCACTTGACAACTCAATAGAAAGGAAGGAACCAGAAGTAATTAATGTAGATGATCTTAGTGAGGGGATGCAAAGGATCTTATCTGTTTAAGTGTTACTGACATGATTTTACATATTCAAGTTATTTGAGTAATGACTCTTTTGATCAATTGATGTCCACCCATGTAAAGTGATGTATTGCTTCACTTAATCATTGAATTGTTTTGGTTGTCCAAAATTTAGTGATAATCTGGCACCTCATGAACGTTGGGGATAGTTTCAGATTTACAGCTGAGCTATGCACATTGTAAAGCATCATTTCCCTTGGGCTCCAAAGCTTGTATGGATTTACTTCCCAGGGTTGGACAAGTGCACATGTGCTACAAGCCAGTTAACTCATGAGTTGCTTCTCTTGAAAACGCATAAAGGCATAGCTCCCAGTGAAGAAAGATATAGGGAAGCTGGAAAGAATGGATTCTAACAGACATGTCAGGGCTGGTAGCGCTGGAAAATTCTAAAGAGGGCATCATATGCTCCCGCCATCCACATCTCTCTGATGTTGGTTTTCAGAGAATACCAATAGTTCGCCAGTGTCTTCTCTTGCTTTGACCTAAAATCAAACCTTAATTATCTGAAACAAAGTGAAATGATTGAATTAGTTATGTGCTCTCAAAGTGAACCAAAACATGTTGATAACATAACTTTATCATCTGCAGATTAATTATATGAATGGCACATGAATAATGTCTTCCCTTGCATGGTATTCCAAACAAAACAATTCCTCCCCATCACAGCAAGGCCAAATTGCTCCAGAGGTACAAGCAAGGCCTATTTCCTGCTATTGGAAATTTGACCTAAGAAAGGCTAGAAGCGTTTAAGGGTAGCAATTTATATTGGCTGTTAGGTATCTGATCTTACCCGATGCCATGTAGGTTAGAAGCCATAGAATCATGGTTGCATTTTAGTTGGATGACCAAATTAGACTTAAACAAGGGCATAAAGCACATGAACACACATAAAAGAATTAACATAAAAATGCCCAAATTCTATAGTATTTTCATGATCCTCAATCCCTGCCATGAAAACAGAGGGTCTATGTACAGCAAACAGCTTTCTCACTTGCTGATTTTACTTCTATGGCTGCAAAGTCAAATCCTTGGCAGCAGTATTGACCTGCCTGGTTAGGTAGGCTTCATAGATCTCGACTACAAGCCGCGGGTCCTTCTCCACAAGCTCCTTGTACTCTTCTCGTTCAGTTAGGGTGGCCATGTTGTCCATGATTAGCGATAGAGCGGCCTCAAGCAGTTGCTTGGCATTGTGCCTATGAGCAAAGGCATAATGTGCGATGGCGTTATCATTATTCACCTTGGATGTCATGAACTTCTCACAGAAGCCCTTCAGATGCTTCACCTGGTATTTTTCTGCCAAGACCAAAAGGTCACATGCCAGCTGTTCATCAAGGAGCACTTCTGCTGTGTACAAGAAGTGGACAAAGGACCGAAGAACGTCATATGAGACGTCGTAGATCTTAATCATGCCACTCCTACTCTCTTCCATGTCATTCTCCAGCATTGCCTTGAAAACAGGCGACCTACTAATCTGAATGGGAAAAAATCAAATTGTTAATGAAACCTCTATTAGCTAATGATCATATCTCTGTATTAGAAAAATAAAGTACACATCAATTAGCTTTCAGAAATGGTTTTAAAGCAAGGACTATATTAATTTTCACAGTTAATCATCACTCACATCAGAATGTCAACAAATATAGCAAAGACTGTTTTCTGCTATCGCATGAAACAATATAACAACTCCTATATATATACATATACATATCCCGCTGGCTTATATCGCCACTGAAAGGTCAATTTCACCAGGCTTATCAGTCAGTATGTGCTTACATAAGATGAATGAATATCTGTTTTATGTGTTACATGTTTATGCAAACTACAGTGATAGGAAAACTTATGGCCCAAAAGGAGCTGTTAAGGGTGCGAAGCATGGTAATCACCAAATACATAATACTGGCTATGAAAAAATTATTGTGATCACCACTTGACACCCTAACACTACCAAAAACAACCACCATAAAGGTATTCCTTGTGCCAATGACTCCTATATCTACCAACTATGGGTACAACTACCTGGTTGATAAAAAGATCTTAAGGCATCACAAAAAGACCACATACTCGTGGTCTCTGAGGTGGTTAGAAGACCTTAATAAATATCTGGGACATAAAAAATATACGGTGGCTGTCAAGAGGTGAAATTGAAAACTGAATGGTGAAAAAAACAGAATGCTTAGAAGTTAGAAAAAAGAACATGGAGAGAAGAAGGGAAGATGGGCCCAGGACAAGAGATGGAAAATAGGGTACCAGTTCACAGTACTAAAGTACTGGTTCTACAATTTGCCCTTCACATCAGACCCCAGATCAACACATCTACTCCCCAATAAACAAGAACAAAAGTGATCACTTCCAAGATGGCTGGAGGATGGGCACGAATTTTGATTAAATTAAGATTCAGAAGTGATGGAATCTGACAGATTTGGGTCCAGAGAGGAGGATTTTTCAAGGTGGGAACCATAGGCTAAAGGTTTGTGAGGAGGAGACTGGGTGGAACCAAATATCTAAAGGAATGCGGTTTAAGTGAAGGACCAAACCCTGAGGCTGAAGGTTAGGGAAGCTACTCTCAAGTCCACAGATCTCAGTTTGAAGGGCCAGATAAGTTTCAGTTTCAATCAAGTGGCAATAGTTTGAATCAATGAAAAGTTTAGTTTCCATTTCGATTTCAGTTTTGGCTTATACCAAGTAAGTTTTAGTTTCAGCAGCTTTGCTCGTTGAAGTTCAAAATTCAGAATTTTCAATTGAAAACTGTCAAAATACTAAATAAAGCTTAATTAAAACTAGAGTTACAAAATACAAACAAAAAGTAAAATTATAGAATAAAATTAATTAGACATTATCTCAAAGTATATATAGTTTGGAACCTCTAGATGTATGGATTCTGTGACTTCACATTCGGACAATCAAATAAGTAATTTAAATAATAAGTTAATACAGCAACTATTATTTGGTTAAAATCTAATATATGAAAAACTAGATATCTATCAGATTTCACTTTTAGGACTTAGCCATCTGTGTCTAATATTTACTATAAAGCTCTTCTAGATACATGCTACCATATCTTCTCAAAACCCATAAAACTAAATTCAATCTTGCCAAAAATTGGCACAATAGATTGTATATGCAAATATTTTGACCACTAGTTCTGACTGAAGCTCTAAATCTAGCCTGAGTTTCACATTAATTCCAACCAAAATAGAAATGTTCAATTTCTCTTCCGAATTTTGAAACAAAACATCAATCATCGGTTGAGGGTGAGATATCTCATCCTAAGCCCACAAAAGTTACATGGTCTCATATTCATGCAAGTACCTAGAGGAAGGGCAGATGTATTTGAGAAGGTGATGATGTAATTTGATTCTCAAGTGTAACGGGAGGCAGTTGATGAGAAAATGTCAGCACAACGCCCCTTCCAAACCCCCTTCCCCCCAACCCGCAAGTGCAATTGTATTGCAAGATTTCTCTTTTCTAGGGATAGAAGAAGTTCCATAAGGTTGGAAATGTTAAAAACGAAGGATTAGTATAACATTTGCTTTATATTGATTTAGTGGATTTTCCTACCATAATGAGCCAAGCGAGGAATCTAGAAAGTGGTGAAATAATGACTTCACAGTTTATATATATATATATATATATATATATATATATATATATATATATATATATATATATATATATATATATAAACTCCATCACAACCAGGAAATATCTTGTAATGGAGAATAGAACACCTTCAAAAAAATCAAGAGCTAACATGCCTCGAAGCACTATAAGCTACCATGTTTTCGACCTAATTAGGTTTTTCCAAGTCACCCATTGATATGTGAGACATGTTGCACCTTGTTTTCTTTTCTTGTATTATGTAGGGTTAATATGTAAAGCCAGCACCCAGCAGTTCATCCTTGATGGACATCAAGTAATCAATTGAACCCAACTGGCTATACATTTAGCATCCAAATTTGGGTAAACAAGAATGATGGCTGCATTTACTCGAGTTGAGCCTCACTCTAGGCCCCAAGTTAGCTTAAAAAGGTGAACAATTCATTTTAGACCCTTAATTTTTCATCACTTTGTCTAAAAATCATTCCTCGGTATCTTTTAAACTTTAATAAAACAAACACAGCTCGGCATCATTATTATCAAAAGAAAAAAGTTATAGAAGTATCATAAAAACTCCTAGAGTACCAAGTTACTGTCATTCATCATAAGGTCAATCCTGTCACTTTCAGTGGGCCTTTGGATATAGTCAAATAGATTGCCAAAACAGCGCCATATTCTAGGAGCCCAGACTATAAATGTTGCAGGTCGACGGTTCCTTCCCCTTCTTCAAACTCCTACACATATTTTTTATATAGAATCTCTGACCAATGACAAAACAAGATCCATGTTGCATCATATCTAATTGGATTTTTTTGGTTCAGACCGAAAAAGTAATGTCACTTGATTATTATCAAATTGACTACAATCTTTTTCTGCTTGTGAGGATCCCACAAAGTGCTTTCTGCTTCTAATAGATCATGACCTAGATTAGAATTATTTTCAATGAATCTGTAATAACTGATCCAATTTTTTCATCAAGTCTAGGTGAAGACCCAAGTTTTTGTGCAACCAATCCGATAGAACAAGTCCACATAAAGAAATATCATTAATTTCTTTATACTCATTATAAGTTCAAAGTACCATTTGCATAAATAAGAATCGCCTTCCTTACACGATTTCTTCTTCATATAGATAGATATAGGATCTATTGGGTAATTACTTAGAAGTACATTTGTGCAATTACCCTTCCTATCCGATAGAAAACGATCCCATGATCCTAAACCGATCTTACCTAGGATCGAAATTCCCAAGTTTGTCTAGGAAGAACTGATCTAATTGTATTAGTTTCTAACATTGATTTCTTTCTATGTAATATTCATCGATAGGGCCTCATTGATAAGTGATACAAGATCTCGTGCATCGGAACCCATGGTTTTGGACCCGAATATAATGAAAAAGTGCTTTCATTATTGTGGAATAAAATGCCTTTCATATCTTAATGCATGTATCTAATTTATTTGGAGATATTAGAGCAGGATCCATTTTTTGAGGAATATAAGTTGAAGTAATAACAAGAATATTTCTAGTGGGGCATCTTCCACATTCCTCAGAAAGATGACTTTCTAAAAATGACTTGTTCATATACAAATCGTGAATGTTTGGAATCCATATTATGTAAGGAGATGTTGCTTTTGTTAATTAGAATTGGAGGGGTAATATCAACTCGGCCTATTTTTTGTGTCATATACATAGCACATTCATCACAGTTAGCAGCTTTGTATCTAGGTCATCATCAATATTGATACCGTCAATTTTGTCAGTATTATCAATAAGACAACCTTCGGACTTGTCATCCAGAAACTTGTTTGGATGCACTCTCTATTTTGGTCCACATATAATGCACTTTCTCTATTTTGCAACCTTAATGCCATAACCCTTTTTTCTAAACCATGGCAAGAATTGACTCTTTATCATTAATCAAAAGTAAATATCTCCAAATATAATGAGGTTGCCCATTGCCCAGTAGATAAATGAATGCCTACATCATTCAGAAGTGGATAAAGGAGGAAAGGTGCGAGAAGAAATAAAAGAAAAGGGAATTTTTAAAAAAATAATAATTGCATGCATAAGCCTATCAATAAGAAAACAAAAAGAGGGAGAAAGCCATTAGAATCACCCTTATGCCACCATCACAATTAGATGACTCCCCTAACCATTACCACCAAGAAAGATGCTGAAAGTAGCAATGCTCCATGCCCTTGTAAAACTTGCGACCCACAAAGAATATTCAGACACCCTTATGCCATCGCAATTAGATGACTCCCCTAACCATTAACACCAAGAAAGACGCTGAAAGTAGCAATGCTCCATACTATGCCCTTGTAAAACTTGCGACCCACAAAAAATATTCAGACTCCCTTCCCAAACCTCCAATAAAAACATGACTGAAGAGTTGCCACCTTCAGCAATTTGTTCCCCTTCCATCTATGATAGTCCCAGTCATGCAGGATACGGATCCAAAAATTAAAAACCTTAAAGGAGATGAAACCTAATCCAAAAGTAAAAGAAGATGGCCATTGCTTCATCCTGCAGCCTCTCATATCCTCCACTGTCCTCTCCAATTTGCATCATTGAGCAAGTAAAGAGGATCACAACTTTAATCAAAGCACTAAAGTATCAGAACTCAGCCCCCCCTCGCCCCCCCTCTTGGCATACCATCCTCCCAAAAATCACAACATCTGAATCCAGACTAGACACTAGTATGAGCGCATATGTTCCTGAATCCCATAAAGATAGAACCAGTCGATCTGGAATAATAATGGCAAACAAATATTCAATCCCAGATTTATCCATTTGAATTAAATAAATCTCCTTTCCTTCAAAATTTTGCGATCCATCAAACTGATAGAACCGCCGCCCATCATTAATAAATGTTCTTCTCAACCAATATCTTTTAGACATAAACTGGACTTCACCACCTCCCCACCCCACCCCACACACACAAAATGAAAGCAAAGAAATTCGAAGCAAAAACCAGAAAATCAGCACAAATTCGAAGCAAAAGGAAAAAAAATAGAAAAAAAAAAGCCAGAAACCGATAGCCGCTCAATAATTCAAGAAACCAAAACTTTCAAGCGCAAATCAAAAAAATTGGCGTAAAAAAAAAACAAATCGCATTATAAAAGCATCAGTTGCTGCTCCAGATCTGATTAATCATCAGTCAGGAAAGAAGAAAATCAAGAACGGAAAGGGAAAGCGATGAGTTCGTTACGAGGACGGCGCGGTGGGCGGGGACGGCGGGCGAAGTGCAGAAGGCGGCGGAGGAAGAGTCGAGTGGGGCGGCGTGAAGGAGAAGGAGGTCAGTGCACGAGGACGAGGAGGAGGAGGAGTAGGCGCCGTCGAGGGGGGAACAGAGGCGGAGGAATACGATCTTGGCCTTAAGATCCTCGATCTCGCGCTTGAGCTCCTCCTCCGTCTCGCTGGCCTCCTCGTAGCACTCCTTGCACGTCCCCGCGTCCCCCTCCTCGTACTCCTCTCGGCACGACTGGCACCACATCCTCTCTCTCCCTCTCGCTGCCCTCGCCGCCGGCCGTCGCTGAGGGGATCGATGGAGAAGGTCTTGTGACGCTTTCTTGTCGGGACCACATCGGACAAATAAAGAGACAGACTACCTCAAACAAGATTCGCCTTCTTCCGCGAAGTAAACCGTTGGATGCGCGATGGCCGCTTCGAGATCTATCTATGCGGCAGAGAAAGATAAGGTTCGGAGTGCTTTGAGTGCAATCCAACGGTCGATATTGCGAAAACATCAATCATTTCTTCGCGCGAAACATACAATCCGAGCCCTAAACGAGCACCAAGTTTTGACTTTATGGCCCGGTTTACTGCTCTACACGCATATAAATATTTTTTTTCATAAATGCCCTCCTACATATCAAATTTTACATAAATATTTTTTAAAAATTAATATTTATATACACACTTTCTTAAAATATTTATTTTATTATTCTATTCTTTTTTATTTTTATTTTTATATGTGCTAACGACATTTAATACCATTAAAAAATTAACGGTTTCAAATTAAAATGATTAAAATATCGAATAAATATATAAAAAAAATATTTATAAGACAATTGCGATGAGAGACGAAAAAATAATTTCAAAATTTTATTTTATTTTTAATTAAAATAAATATGATTTTTATTAACAGTATTAGAAGAACCGTTATATCAAGGGCATTTGTGCAAAAATAGTATTTTATGAGGGTGCAGAAATAAATATAATTGAAGAGGATATTCACACAAAGTTAAATTTTATAAGAGTATTTATGTAAAAAATTCTAAATATTTTTGTATATTTATAAATAATTTTTTTTAGCCCAAATGTAAAAGTAAATACATCTGCAAATATATAAATATAGTATAGGATTTATATATTTAGGCAAAACTATATTTAAGCAAATATATAGTTACTATTTATGCATGGATTTTCAACATGCTGGTGTAGCTAATAGACATTATCCACAATATGACATTTTATTTGGCAACAAGTTTGGTTTGCTTGGCCTACATTTATATCTTAATCTCAATCCAGAATACACGTATGAGACCCGTACCTGATTATGTCCTAATTTTATAGTTGATAATAGGGCAAAGGCATAATTTTGATTGGCTTTTGTTCAATCATTGGGGTAGCTAGTCGGTTCTTTTATATATATCAGAAGAATGTTTGTCCCCATTTATTGCACTAATGATCATGGTGAATATAGTTACCATGAGAGGAAATGAAGGATCATTAAAAAGAGGGTAGATTTGGAGGCTCTCCAACAGAGGCAAAAAGGGGACATAGGAGATGCTGGTATTCCGATGATTTACTATATGTACATCTATTTTATCCTTAATCTTCAATTATACAAAGTAACTTAATTTTCTAATTTTTCAATTCCAAATAACTCCGATAAAATTGCTATTAAAATTTATGTATCTCTAGCTTTAGTTACATTTTTTTTTTTTAAAGACTTGAAAATATGGTAGATTTTTCTAAATAATA
This sequence comes from Phoenix dactylifera, assembly GCF_051530095.1. NCBI lineage: Eukaryota > Viridiplantae > Streptophyta > Magnoliopsida > Arecales > Arecaceae > Phoenix > Phoenix dactylifera. The sequence goes on from NC_143191.1 coordinate 3,823,105, forward strand.
AAATTACTGGTCATTGAATTTGACTATCAAAAGGCCTACTCTCAAGATTACAATTAAAATTTACACGTTCTCCTTTTAACTGCTAGATGGTTGACTCTTTCGAGCACTGACATCTATTATCTTCGATTAATACTACTTTGATCACTTTTTTATGATGGTTGCCATAGTTTAACTTAGTCTCTAAACCATTCATCTTCACCTTCCACATTCTGATTTCTTAATAGCTACTGCAACTAATCAGGTTTTTACTGTTGTGTTAGGCCGATGACTTCTCATTACAACACGAACTATTGATTTAATACTTAATCTCTCAGGTAGGCAATACTTGCATTCAACCTATGTTCACCATAATTTTTCTTCGAGACTCGGTCTATCTCAAATGACTCACTACTTGACCGACTCAAACCGACGCTCTTGAATCACAACTTGGCCTACCCTAGGTGATGTCACATGGTTATTTGATCGGCCTGCAAACTTAGGGCTCGTTTGATTCGCGAGAAGCATTTTTTCTTTCTATGAATATAATTTCTGAAAAGCAGATTTCTAGGAAGAGAATGCTTAGGAAAGTACTTTTGGCATGTTTGGTTGACCATGGAAAAGTGACATATTTCCAAAATGCTTATATTTGGTTGACCATCCACATTCCGGAGAAAGTTATGTATAATTCCTATTATACTCTTAATAAAAATTAGGTCTTTAATGCCTCTTTAATACTTCTTTAATGTTGAAGGGCCTTTTTGGGAAAAAATAAAAATGGAGTGATTTCCGCCTCATGGAAAAGTTACTTTTCCATGAAATGTGGGAATCATATTCCCATGGGAATGCAACTTTTCTATTTTTCTCCTTTGAAAACTCCAATCAAACAAGAGGTATCACATTACTTTTCCGTTGACCACACTTTTCCTCCTTCTTTTTCCACGAACCAAACGGGCCATTAGTCATTTTTTCATTTGTCTTTTAACCATCACTTGGCTTTTCTTAAGTCTTGCCACGTAGTATTATTTTAGTCAGTCTTCAAGCCTCTTCTTTTAATCAAGATGTCATGTAAACAGACCCGCTATCTAACACTTTGGATTTAGTTAGCAACCTCTACACTCGATTTGTCGGACCTTAGTACTCGGTTTATCCTTTATTCCTTGGCAAATCCACTTCCATTAACGACAGGGAAGCTTCCCTTATTACCGCACTTGGTCGTTATCTAACTGGCTTTTGGACTTCTACTATGGATTAGGATGTGGTGTAATATATTATCTTTACATACATTACAGCTAGTTTAATATAATTAATTTGGATCCTCCTAAAATTGATCAGGATGGGTTGTCCTAAATCCTAATAAGTAGTCAGATTGGATTACAATTGGCAGTTGGGTTAGCATGGCGTGTTTGGAAGGGGAAGAAGCTGCCAAGGGCTCTTTTACGTGGGTGATGAGTACATGCATGGTTCTTTCAAACAACACTTCTTTAACTGACTTTAATTGAGATGCCTTATCTGTTAACATGAAAGTTTTCTATATTCTTGCTCCACATAAGTGTTGGGACCTGAGAAAGTTTCAGGCGTGTTTTCCTTTTGATATTATTAATAAAGTTCTCTCTCTTCTAAATTCTGCTAAGGTTCTAATCATAATAAAGAAGTATTAGTAAATGAAGAGTATGGATCCCCTATGTGGTTCTTATCCCAAATTTAAATCGAGAAGGGATTAATGCATCCATGAGCATGCGATATGCTCATGAGAGAGAGAGTAGTCTCAACTGTCGAGACCATACTGTTAAAATCATTACTTGTCTTAAAAGTTTAAGATACCATGTTAAAATCACCATTTGTCTTAAAAACTTAAGTTGATAGGATGAGATAGATTTATTTATATATTTTAATTTTCTTATACATACAAAGGAGAAATAGGGAAAAAAACTTATATTAGTACACCCATGCATGGAACGATTAATGAGGAATTTTTCTCATGCTTCTCTACTTCCTTCTTCTATTTTTAATCTTTTCAAGATCTCGTTGTATTTTTCAGGAGTAGTGGTTGATGCATTGGAAGTATTTATTTAATTTTGAAATATAAATTCTTTGAATTTATTTAAGTTCATGGGGCCTTGCAAAGTCCATCTTGATTTTTTTATATATATATTTTCGGAAACTTTTTATATTTGTTGCCCTTATTACTTTTTATATGCTAATTGAAGTGAATATATTTTAATCATCAAATTTGCCTTTTGTTTCTATGGTGGGTGTTTATGGCCGTTCTTTTTTTAAACTTTTGACGTTTTATTATTTTTGTTCTCGCTCCAAATTAAAAAAAAGAGAGAAAGTAAAATTATTTATTTTAAGGAGCTCATAATTTGAAATTAAATAATATCTAGAATTACTTTAAGAATGTATATACAACATTATTAAATGAGAGAGGAGTATGTCATTGTAGATTCCCTCTATCAAAGTTTTGGCTAAAATACCATTGGATCTTCTTTTCATGAAAAAATATAATTAGGAAAATTTAGATATATAATCCACATGTATCTCTCTTATCTGAATTTTCCATGGACATATTAACCTACTTAGACTCTATTAAGATAAAAATTTAGAAAACAAAAATTCATCCTATATCCGCATCTCTGAACCATCAGAGTTTTTTTATCTTTTTAAAAAAAATGGAAACATCGACCATTTGCTTTGACTCTCTTTTTCCCTCTCTCTCTCTCCCTCTCTCTTAATTTTAACATGCATTGCACATATCCTTTTGGTAGTATATAGTAAAATAAAGTTTTGATGGTTTATTAATAAACTTTTATAAATTCAATATTTAGTCCCGAAGGAGGAAACCTCGGCTCTGCCTCTGCTTTAAAGCTTCTCGCCTCTATGGAGGAGGCAGTTTGTTGTAGAATGGATTATAAGTCAAGTCATCATGGCTAGTGTCAACTCTCTATAGGATGATTATCATCTCTCTCCTAGCAAGTCGAAGGATATGCTCTGCGTTAGCTTATTAAACCTTCGTAACAATTTTGAACTTAACATGATTAATTTGGGTTTGCATTATAATTAGATCCATTGACATCCTAGTTTAGATCATGTTAGAATGCTATTAGGGAGGCATGACGCAGCGACCCAAGACTTGTATTCTACTTAGACCCAATACGTGTATGAGTTATGGGTCTAAAGGTAGACTCATATGTTCATATCTAGGTTTAGATCTACTAAATAAATCATCCTACTTGAACCCAATCATATGTACATTGATTTGATTTTCATTGACCCTATTCAACTTGGTACTAAATGTTGATCCATGCCCTGTAGTTCTCCCAAGGAATACTATAAACTTTAAACATACATCCCTCGCATTTTATATAAAATTATAATTATTATCTAAATTTATATTATTATAAATAATTTTGAGGGTATAAAAGAAAATGATTTTTTGAAATAATGGAGACTCGAACTCAGGCTCGGGCTTGATCCGTGCTCGATTCAACTTAGACCTCGACTTAATCTAATCCAGATCCAATTCTTCAATCATAGGGTATGGATTGAAAGTAGACTTTGTCTTCGATCGGGTTGGGTCTGAATTAGGCAATAGCTGGACCAAACCTAACCTAATTGCACCCTCCTTGGATACCCACTTGAGCCATAACAAAATTTATACCGCTTAAATGATATATTTCTCCAAATAACCTCACTGCCCGAGAAATGGTGGCCCAATTTTAAAATTTAGGCTGGCAACCAGTAATGGGAGCAAGAAAATTCCCTACATACAAACCCCTTAACGCTACCCTTCTACCCCTATCCCTCTACTAGGCCTATCCCTAAGAATGACAACGAAAGGAGCGCAGATATCTAAAAACCAGGAGTGCTTTTATCAGGGTGGTGTCAGGCGCCCCTTGATCTATGAGACTCGGCCTGTCTCCGTTCTTACCGTCCGCGACCCCAAAGTGACCCACATTCGCCCCTCCCTTCCCCAAATTCAAAACTACCCCATCCTCGAAAGCTAGGGTTTTGTTTCCCCCTTCTCCTCTCCAACTTCTAATTCTTGATCTTTGGCTTCCCAAGATCCGATCTTTATTCCTCCTCCGCCCGCCTGTAAACCCCGTTGCTTGAGTTCTCCCCAAAATTTGTTCGTTAGAGGTTTCTTGGGTCGTTTCTTGCGGTGTCGGGCCCTGGATCTGGTTTTTGTTGTCTTCTCCATGGCCTGGGCTTCGGTGGAACCCTAACTCGGGATTGTGGGGCGAATTTTTAGTTGGAAAATGGCCGTCGAAGAGAGGAAATGTAATGGTTTTGTGAAGCTGGAGGACTCGTCTGGTGAGGGTTTGATCACGTACAAGAGGAGGAAGCGTGCTAGGTCAAGTTCAGATGCTGGCCAGGTAAGGGAGTTCTGTTGTTTTCGTGCAACTTTTATACTAAAGATTGGATCTTTTTAACTTTACGGTCTTGAAAATCGGTAATTTCGTAGAATTTGGATTGGGGTTCAGAGTAGTAGTTTTACTCTCTTTGAGATCTGGTTCTCTGGTTTGCTTTAGTTACTCGCGCTCTGCAGGGATGTGGTAGTCATTCGAACGCTGTAATATTTTTTAGCTGTACAATTGAACTTTAAACTCAATGATCTTGTCAAGATTACTTTTTGACGCAACAAATTGGAAAGAGAAGGGAAAAAAGGGATGAAAATTTATGTCTCCAATAAGAAGCGATCATAGGCTGGTTTTCTGAGGAAGGGGAAATCACTTTGTATGTGAAGAGTAGTTGATTTTGAAGCTTTCACATTGCAGTTGATGTAATTGTGCTGAACTGACATTTTTGTGGAACCCTAGTAGGTATTTAGGAGCCACATGGCAGCTCAGTAGCCATATGAACTCAGTACTGCATATGCATTGTATCTTATGACTTTCAATCCCAAGATGATGAAAATTAAGATGAAATCTTACTTAGTTGGAATTCTTCTTTGTTCTTGGTTTATAGAAACCTATAAGAACATGCAAAATCATCTTCTTAAAAGCATACCCATCCTTGAGATGCAAATTTGGTATCATTCATATGAAAATGCTATCTGGGTCAGCCTAGTGGACATGACATTCCATCTCGTTTGACGGTAATGACTTGATAAATTCCAAGGCAAAATGTTAAATCTTATGTTGATTTTTATTAAGCATTTCCTGTGATATGCTTCAGGACTTGGTAAATCTCAGTTTATGAAAATGCTGTTTATATAGAGCAGGGATGTACCTCAGTGTTATCTCCAATACAAGAATAAGTTTTTTTTTCTGTGATCATGTAATTGCCAATATCATTTGTCATGGGTTATTACCAACTTTGAAATTGAGTGGCACGCATCCACCTTCTCTACCTTGTTTATCAAGCCATATTTTTACTTGACTGACATTGATTAAGGTGCCAGGTTTCATTTTCTACTGCATTGAGTCTCATTTTTCTTAAAAATATATAATGTGTTACATCTCCAGGCGATTAGAACGTGCCTTATTGAAAAACTTTTCATTTGCTCAATGACATATACAAAGGCGTGCTACCATATTCCTAGGTTCCTTATTGTCACGTTAGCTTTCTTTTATGGGGTCTAGGAGATGTAACTCCTTTTTGGTACTAAACAGCTTTATGTTGTAGCTCGCTGAACCATGACATGTATTGAATGGATCATCAATTAAAACACCCTTTGGATACTCAATGGTTCTATGTCATAGCTCACTGCACCATGATAGGTATTAAATGGATCATCAGCTGAGGTTAATACATGTCCTTTGCTCTCTTTATTGTGGGGAATGTACATTTCCTTTGTTTTTTGAGAATTTTGTTCTCTTGTCCGAATCAATTAGATTGCTTCTCTATGAAGGCTGGCAAATAATGACTTGACTCGTCAATCCGACCGATATCCGACCTGCCATAAGAAGGTTTGATTTGGGATAAACATGTTTGGGTCGTAAATAGGTCGACCCATTTTGTCTTGTTTATTAAATGAGATGGGTTTAGGTTCTAGGTTTGTAACCTGTTTAACCCATTTAACCCATTTAATATTATTCAGGTTGGATTGGGTTGAACATGTTTAATCGAACCTGCTTACTTGTTTAAGTTATATAATGGACAGAATTGGTGCTCGTGCTCGATCCCAACTGCCTTGATTTGACCCATGTACACTTTTTCTTAAAGCTTGGTTTCTGGATCCTTCTTCCATCTTCATCTCTTAGTGTTAGGGTCAAGGCTCTTAGTCGACTTCAATTATTTTTTTCAAAATAAAAAAAGTGCCCCCTCTTCGGGACTCTTCTTTTTAGGGGAATAGGGGTGGAGCCCCTCGTACGGCTTCTTGGTCCTCCACGGCCCCTCCCCCCGCCAGCCTTTCTCTTCCACCCTCTCTCTCCCTCTCCCTACCTTTCCCTCTCTCTCTCCTTTTCTCTCAGTTCTCCCTACCCCCGCCCTCATTGCTATATCGGTATGGGCCCAACATGGAACGTCACAAGGGTGTGTCGAACCATGCCATCGAGCAAGTAGTTCGGGTCTCGGTACCGGCACATCAATCATTGGTTAGGGTTTTCTTGTGTGATGCAGGGCAATGGCCGTCCCTATTTGCTGCCTGTAGCAGTGGTAGCTTTGAATCTCTCCCTGCTTGCAAGTTAGTGGCCCTTCTCCTCCTCTCTCCATGGCCACTTCTTCTTCTTCTTGGTTTCTTGTTTCCTCTTGGGTTTAGACGACGGTGACGGGCTTCGACACTAGATAGGTGATTCATGGAGTTGGCGTTGAGAACCAGCAAAGGCTTTGATGACGACGAGTCCGGCAAAAAGGAGGGCTCCTCCTCGAATAAAGGTCATCTTTCTTTTTCTTTTTTGTTTTAAATTTTTTTGATTCTTTCCTTTTTTGTCTAGCGTCACCCTCTCCGTTGTCATCAATCTTGGCCTCATCCTCTTTGTCATCAATCTCGACCCCACCCTTTCTATCGTCGTTGATTGTGGTCTCACTCTCTCTATTGCTGTCAATCTCAATGCCGTTGACCTTGGAGGCACCCTCTTAATTGGTATGTCTCTCTCTCTCTCTCTCTCTTCCCCCTTCCTCCCTCCCCTTCCTCTTCCCACTTTGTCCTCCCTCAATTCTGCTATGAAACCCTCCGGCATCACCACTAGTGGCCCATCCTCCTCAGGCGCTAAGCTTGTAGCTAGGGTTTTGGGTTTCTCTTCTCCCGCCAAGAGATCGATTTTTTGCCTCGAAGGGGTTCCGTCAACCTTAAAGGTCTAATCGCTGGCAGTGGTGGCCGAGGGTTGGAGAAATTTCCTTTAAAAATACTAAATTTTCTTTTCCTAAGAAAATTTCTTGTTGAATTATTTTATTCTTAACAGCACCATTAAATGCTGTTTTGTGTTGCCATTATTTTTCTGCTGTTTACTGTTTCGCTGATCACACACTTTTGGATTCCACTTCGAACATCAGTGCGGATGCTAAACAAGTTAAACTTGTTATACCGCTAAATAGGTTGACCTAACCTGTTTATGAAACAGGTTAAGTAGGTCGGGTCAGGTTACCTACGTATTTCGTTTCAAATCTTAACCTATTTAATAAACATGTCAGGTTCAAGTCTAGGATTTTCTGACCCGACTTGCATCCGACCCAACCCGTATATGACTTGATATGACACGATTGCTACCCATATTTTTTATTTTTTATTCTTTTTTAAGCTTTAAGAATCATTTTGCAAGCTTTATCCATTTCCTATGTATGTGATAAAATGAGTTGGTTCTGATTGATGGGCATTTATACACTAGATATCTATTGTTGATCACTTTTTTATGCTCCAAGGACCATTTTGCTAGCTTCATCCATTTCCTGTGGATGTGATAAAATGAGCTGGTCCTAATTTATGTGCTTTTATACACTAGATATCGAATTGTTGATCACCCAGTGGGCTTTAAGTTTGATGGGCTTCATGCATGCAAGAATTGCTGGCTCGAGAATTTTTACAATGGCTTGTTTTTCCGCAATGTCGGTTGACAAATATGGGGATGTGATGCATTTAAGAATGCCTATTATGTACCAAAAAAAAGGAATGCCTATTAGATTTAGGATTTTGTCTGTATTTGGGCTTTATAATTCAGCTGTCTTTCCAGAGTTAACTTGCCCATTTTGAAGTTAACTTTTAGTCCTTCAAGTTTTATGTCTTTGTCATTATGGTGGTGTGGAAAAGGGAATTTTTAGAATTTTCTTTCCAGCTGTTTGGATGGTAGGAAGCTAAAAACCTACGGAGGAGTTTTCCAGATTTGAAGGAGTTTTGGACTTTGCATTTCCTGTCCGTTGATTATTTTCTTTCAATTCCAGATATTTCTGAACAATCATACAGAACCTTAGCAGAAAAGCTGGAAATCTCTGCCAGAAAATCTGAATATTTATACATTGATCCTATGAAGCTTCATTTGATCATTGTCTGCGCATTTTCTTTCCTGTAAATGTTCTTTAGACATGGTGAAGGTAATCTTAACACCTCAGAAGTAGCAAAAAGGCATAAAGCTTGTTATTTCACATTGCAAGGTGGTTAGATTGGCACATATTTTTTTCCTACATCCCCTTACGTATAGAGAACTCAATCCTAATACTATATAGGTATTAAAGGGGCATAAGGCCTGTCTTCTCATATTATTTGAGATTTTGCTTTTCTTCATATGGTTGATAACAGAACAGTCAAGGCTCCATGCCATGTATCATCACTGCAGTGCCAGTCCCAAGCTCTGTAAGAAAGGATGGTCGATGTTAAGTTCAGACCTAGAATTAAATTCTAATTCAATATGATGGCATACATGTTATCAGCAAAATAATTATCATCTACAAGCTCAGGAAGAAAAGGATAGTTTATTCTAAGTTGAGACCGAGAAATGAATTCTAATTCAATATGATGGTGTAATCATTATTCTAACATATTTGTATCATAGGGTGCTGTAGAAGGAAAATGAAATGAAGATAATATAATTACTATAACACTTAATGAAGTTATTCTCTTTAATTGTTTCATGGAAGCAGCTTTAATGCATGAAGGGCTTGTCTGAGCCACTAAGTAGGATAAAAAAGTGATGGAGATTGGGGAGGCTACAAACATGAATGGGGGAGAGGGGGGAGGGTAGTGCATATAGAAACTGTTTAAGCCTATAAAATAAAATTATTAGCCATAGACCACAGCATGGACTAAGATAGCAAATGGTCCCCTTTGCCCCAAGGGTCCTGGGCTTGTCATGGTTTAGAGTAATACTTTAACTGACAGGACAGCTGTAATCCCCAAAACAGGCTTTAATTATCTGGTGCCATTTGTGGCTGATTTTGACCTTGTCCATGGGATGTTGAACATGATCCCAATTGTTTGCGTCTTTTGGAGCTTAAGTTTCTAAGCTATTATTGCTTTCCACATAGGTTACAGGGTTGCCTCATAATATGGTCAAGGCTTTGCAAGAGTAAAAGGCTGTAAAGATCATAGATGCTAATTCTAAAGAAGTCCCTATTGGCTTGCTTATGATGTAGCATTTCTGATAGCATATTGCGTTTGGGCCAGTAAGGCAATTAGATAACCATTATCTCTGAAGAACATGGCAAAAAAAGATGAATACTGTGCATGAGAAGTCAGCAGATCAGCAAACCTTAGGACTAGCAAAAGGTAGAGGTGGCCTTAGGGTATGCTTGGGGACAATGAAATTGGACTTGAATCAAGGTGGTCATCCAGGAGGCAGGGTGGATTCAAGAATCGGTGTGGAGCCAAGAGATGGATGGGACTCAAAAAAGCAGTTAGGGGTCAATATGGAAGAAAGCAGGATTAGGACATCTACGAACTGGATGCCAATTTGGGCTAGATGTGGATGCCAACTATCATGTTATGTCAGAAATCATATCTTAAGTTGTTTTACTGATTGATGTTAGACTTGACTCATTATGACAACCTGATAGGCCATAGAAGTCTGTTGGTGGGCAGGAAAATGTCGAGCTCTTGGTAATCCATGTAATAGGAAAAAGAGATGTTAGATTCTAATTATGATCAAGTAAGTTTGAGGAGGATGCATAAGCTCTAATAGGGCTTGTTAGGATCTTAATGAATATGAGGAATGAAAGTAGATTTGGGTGACTATTGAGCAGGTAAAAGGCACTTAAACCAAAAGGAACATCTTGAGGCAAAAGAGGGCCAAACAATTTACAAAGAAACTTCACTAGGCCACATTGTATTGGCATAGTGGTCCCATATGATTCAAAAAAAAAAAACAAAATAAGGACTATAGGGCACTAATCATAAATAGATTCTTGTTGACTAGCATTGGTAGATGGGGATTTTTAGTAGGAAAGGTCCTTTCTTTCCTGATTCTCGAAAGGAATAAAAGAGTTTCCAAGGCCACTTGGACAAGGTGAAGTTTTTTATTTTTTTATTTTTTATTTTTAACCCTTATGGAAATTGCACTAAGAGCTAAAAGCTGCAGACAATATAATGTGGTAGACAAACATGGAAAATATTGTGTATATTTTAAGATTAAATTTTGATTTGCCATAGGATTTTAAAGGCAATGCCCTTAATTGGTAAAATATGTCAACTTTTTAACCATAGTCAATGAACAGGTTGTCCACTTGTAGTGACCATCTATCTAGTGGGAAACCAAAGAGAGTTTTTGTTGTATAAAGGATAATTAAGCGGTCATATTCAATACGAAGAATCGATGATTTTGTCTCGTGTGAGGCCGTTGAAACTGTTACAAAGGGCTCATGAAAATGATTTTGTGCTTTGATTCCTTGACCTTGGGGAGTAAGTTGGTATTATGGTGAAATGCAATAAAACCACTAATTAATCAGCAATAGACACTTAACATTCCTCTCACTAATATTTAAGCTTAGTCTATAATACAATTACTTAGTCCATTATATAACATGCCTAAATTCCATAAGAGCTTTTTTCCTGTCCTCCTCCTCCTCTCTCTCTCTGTGCGTGCGCGCATGTTCTGGGCCTGGTGTGGCTTGGGTTTAAAGTGACTCAAATTGGTTTTTAAACCATGCATCAATATATGAATGATTTCTTTACGCTGTTCTGTTTTTTTTTTTTGAAACCAAGCAATTCAAGATTAAGTCTCATAAACCCCTTCTTTATTTGAAAATTTGTAGAAGCTATATCTACTTGTGTTTTTCCAGAATCCATATAAATATTCTGATGTGTACGTTGATAAATTAGTTTGTATGATTCTGCTGAAATATCTTTTAATATTTTCAATTTTTGGCAATGATATACAATTGTTCCACTATCATTCCAAAATTTGCAGCGCATATAACCTTTTCTTTTTTTTGGGGGGGGGGGGGTTGGTTGCTAAAAACTTTGGTCTTTATTTTTTTTTGATTGAAGTTGTTTAATAAGAAAATTCATTTGCTTCTTATATCTTTATGTATCACAAGAAATTTTATTTAAACTTAGGGTCTATTTGGCATCGCTTTTATTTGTTATTTTTATTTTTAAAATAAAATCATAGAAATCGAGATAAAAACATGTTTGGTGCTATTATTGTTATTTTCTATGTTTCAAAAATTATTTTCGTTATTTCTAAAAAAAATTAAAGTCAGAAGTCTTACTTCACTATTTTCAAAAATATGAAACTTATCTTTTACCACTACGACCAACACCACCACCATTGCCGCCATTGTTGTCACTATTGTCGTTGTCTCCACCATTATTGCCATGACCTTGGTCATCATCCGAACCGGATGGTACGAGGCATACCGTACCGTACCAATTTGGTACCGGTACTCGGTATGAATGGCGTACTGACACTCAGTAAATCAAAAAAATTTTGTACCGTATCTTTCCGATGCTGTGTTAGTGTGGCACCAGTACAGAGTCCCGTACCGAGACGACGAACTTTGATTGTCATCATCATTGTTGTCGTTGTTTCCACCACCACTGTTGTTGCCAGTGCTGCCACTGTCTCCATCATTTGCCACAACCATTGCCGCCATGTCACTGCCACAACCATTGCCGCCATGTCACTGCCACAACCATTGCCGCCAGCACCCCCACCGCTGCTTCCAGTACCATGAGCTTTGCCACACCTCCACCATCATGGCCGCTGCTACCACATCGTAGGTGCCCCCACCACCATTATTGTTTCCACCACCATTGCGGCCTCCATTATCTATGCCACCACTGTCACCGCCTCGGCCATCATCATCATGTTTATGTTTTTTAAAAAAATAACTATACCAAACATGTTTATATTGTCAAAAAAATCTACAAATAGAATTAAAAAAAATAGAAATAGAATAGAAAAAAATAATTATCTATTTTGAAAATAAGAAAAATGGAAATGATGCCAAGTGCCACTTTAGTTTTTGATCTATTTTAGTTAAATTATAGTGTCAAACTTTGTTCTTGCATATTCTTCACAATCTAATTAGTAGAAAAATGTATACAATACACATGTGATGTTTATGTTTTGAATATCATGTCTACGTCCTTATCTTAGTTTTTGGTTTGTCTGTGTGTTCAATTGATGATGTGTGTGGATTTGTAGGTTTCCCACATGCCTTTGCATAAAGGAAAAATTAGGGATATTGGGTGGGAGCATGGAGTGATAGTTGATGGAAATAGGTTTCACTGGAAATGCAATTGGTGTGGCTTGGTTAGATATGGTGGTGGGGTGTCTAGGCTTAAGCAACATATTGCTGGTACTTGTCATGTTCAAAAATGCCAAAAGGTTCCAGAAGACGTTGCAAAAAACATGATGAACCATCTGATAACAAAGCAAAAGGACAGAAGGATGAAGATAGCTGCACGCAAGGGTATTGATAAGATGAAGTCCAAGTTTCATCGTGAAGATGATTTAGTTGGTAAGGATAATGTAAAAGTTGACCTAGATATGAAGGGGAGGAATGCCAGCCAACTATCTGAGAGAGCCACTAAACAATATGGGGTTGCTAGTCAGCGGTCCAGGACTGCTACTCAACGATCAAGGACAACTGCTCAGCTCTTTAATATTGGCATGGCTAAGGTATCTAATGCTATTGTTGGTGGATCCTTTTAAATTCATACCCATGATCCATGCTTGATATAATTGTATGAGATGAGATATTTATATGTTGTATTTCATGTTGTTCTGGTTATAGTTGTTAGCTTCAACTTGTAAATTTCAGATGTTTTGAGGTTTAAGATTTGTTTGAAAGACCCAAACACATCTTTCATAATGCTCATGACATTTCTTTTTATAATAAATTTATTTAAAAACATTGTTAACTGAGAAGAAGATACCTACAACATAGATAAATGTGTTATCTGTGAATTTGCTTCTTTCCATTTCAATACAAGCTAATTCGACATAATGCCATATGGTATGCACTCTCACTTTATGGATTGGATCATATCCATTTATAAGATGATCCACAATGCTAAAAATTTACTACATATATACATAAACATCAATCATTCTAATTCTCACTCCCTTGTATTGATCTTTGATTTTTCCTTTGTTTTCTTCCTATTTCACACTGTTGATAATTTGTTCTTTTCTTATTATAAAGTTATTCATCGTACCCAAAGTTAAATGAAAAATGGATGTGAGTTATGATTCACATTGCCACTCTTTTTTTGGTGTACAAATTACCATTCCTTTATTAAAATAGAAGTGGCTTATTTGTTATAATAATCAGAGGAAAAAGGAAAAATAATTATTAGAGAGTATTAGGTATCGACCTCATATAATAATGCAATAATGACTCTAATTATCATTTGAATTTGACAAGCTGTAGGCATGGACACTGATTAATATGGGATATTGTTCTAAGAAGGTTGCCTTTTATGCAGCATTTTTGTCAGTGTAATCTAATAACTGTATCTGATTGGGTTACATACTTATGACCTGAGTTTCAACTTAATGTTAGTGGCTTAACTTTATGTGGTTTTGTGTGGCTAGGGCTAGCCAGTCTATTGAAATTGATTTCAGTATGAAGAGCAACAAGAATTTTGATTAGGTTGAATATTGGTTGATTAGGTCTGAACTGGTGCAATTTGGACATGAGTAAGAATAGAAGTTGTCTTGGATTCGGTACCTAAACCTACACCCTATTTTTAAATTAAGTGAACGGAATTGGATTCAACATGGTTTACATGACCCACCTAGACATGGCTGACAGTTTAAAAAAAAATTCAAATTTCGGGGTGTACCTCGTAAAAAATAAGTCTGAGTAGAAACCCCAAGCAAATTCTTAAGACCCTTTTTGGTTGCGTGATAACTGTGACCTATGGCTGGGCTATCTTGCTGACCCTCCAAAGAGGTTGCTTTTTGAGAGGTTGAATTTATTCAATGGCCAAGAGGCCAGATAGCTCAGTTAGTTCCATCCTACCAAAAAAGTGGGATGTAGTTAATTTGCAGAGTTCTCTTCTCTCTCTTTTTCACGCTCTTTTCTCACCTTATCTTACTAACCCCGTAACTTCAACCAAACATTACTTTTTTACTAACTCAAAATTAAGGGAATCTTGGGGGATTTGTGAGAGCTAGGGTTAGCTGAGTGGGGCTTGCTATCCTGCAACTAAACAGGGTCTACATAACCTGGTTGAATATTAGTCTCTGTTGAATTAGCTTGCACCTAGGTCATCACTAAAACTTAACTTGTGCTATTACCATTATGTTTGACCATTATTAGATAATAAACTTGGAAAGAGGGGGGACTGTGGTTTCTGTCTATTACTTGGAGTGGGAAAAGTGATGTACATATGACATAGAAAGAATAGGGGTCGGTTCCCTTGGCTCTTTGGTGTTTTTATAGGCCTTCTAGTGTAATGTTATAACTTGAGAAAAATGTGAATGATATGGGTCGCCCATAATACCACATTTTATTGCATTATATCCCATTCCCTGTTATATGTAGTTGTAGCTTCAGGGAAATGTATTCCCACTCAGAATTAGAAAATGGATTTGATTCATCCTCTTCAGAATGGGGAACATGTAGAAGTTGTAAATAGGAAGTAAGGGAAACAAGAAAGGAAATTCATGCATTACTTATGAGGGAAACTGATAAGAAACAACTACAGATTTATTTCTTATTAGTTCCTTCATGGTTTCTCTATGGTTTCCCATTTGTTTTCATTTGTCCTCATCTGTTTTGGCATATCATTTTACATTTGTTGCTCTGTGTACTTTTTTTTAAACCATCCTTTGCCTTGGACATCATTTTCACATATGGGAGATACATCATTTCTTGGACATCATTTTCGCACAAAGGAGGTTGATAATCTCTATAATGGAATAAATTTCTGTAGGACAAAACATGTTGTCAATCTTTGTAGGAAAATTGTCTTCTTGGACCAAGGCTATAGGTACTTCTAACACATCCTGATTTGAGGATGGTTACAAATCAGGAGATTGATTGGAGGATGCTGGACATATTCGAAAACCAATTGGCTACTTGATTTATCTGGTATTTCATTGCCAACCTTTTTTGTGTTTTTGGTCAATGCAGATAGCTTTTCATGCATACTTCCAGAAAATGTTGTCTTGATGCCACAGTCCACACTTATTAGTATTTTGAGAGTGGCTCTAGTTCAAGGCATGCTTCTCATAGAAATGGTCTTGAATTTGATTTATTCTGCTATAAAAATTGGCAGGCTCTTAGACATGAGCAACTAGATTTTACTGAATTGTCAGTGGCGCGATAGTTACATGTTAGAGTAATAAGCAAATTGCAATGTTTGTTTGTGGCCTAGAAGAAAAATGTTTTGCCTTGGCATAAGTTATCGCTAAAAGCCATTCCTATTAGGCATGGTCTCTCTTGCAAAAGGAAATTGCTTTAATATGAGTCAAAAAATTCTATATATGATAATTATCATTATACTACAATATTACCTAGCAAGGTTTGCCGGACTGGTATCAAGACTCGTATAGACCGACGACTGGTTTGGTACTGTATGGGTTCGCATCGTACTGTGCCAAAGCGTACAATAACAAGGAGAGGGAGGGGAGAGGAGAAGAGGGAGGGAGAGAGAGGGAGGGGAGAGGGAGAGAAAACGCTAACCTAACCCTAAACCCTAGGAGAACCTGTGGTCTAGAGAGAAGGGGGAGAAAGAGGGACAGGGAGAGGGGGGAGAGGGTGAGGCAACCTGGGTTTGATTGTGATTGAGGGTATCGAATTAGCCATTGGCATCAATCGAGGAGAGCATCGGTGTCGGCATCATTGGTGGAGCCTTCGGTCAGGTACTATGGAGCTTTGAAACTCCGATCATGGTGGAATCGGGGGTGGGCTCATGCGTTCGAACCTCTTGGTTCTTGATTGGTTCTATTCTGTACAGCTTAAATCATCCGGTTCGGTATGGTTCGGCTAACCTTGGAACTAGGCATATGGGCCTTCATCCATGATCAATTTGAGGGAAATAGCTAATCACATTAATTTTTGGATCTCAAGGTTATGTGGCTGGTGTATTCACCTAGTTAAGGACAATTCTATTTAACCCAAAGTACCTGCATTTGACACTTGGATATAGGTATGAGTATGATATTTGCGTATGGTTCCATAATTTCTTAGAGAAAAGATTGGACATTTAGACACTAACCCGCACCTTGCGCTTATATTAGTATTCACAAGACTGAGCAAGACATATTTGTTCAGATGCTGCTACGAGCTTGGAGGCTTTCCATGCTAGATTTAGAGGAGGGTGTGCCAAATTTATGTGGCATTTGATGTGATTTGGTGTAATACCAATTTTGTTTTATTGTATCAGAGTTATGTATGATTCGGTGCATATTGGCCTTAACAAGCTGGTTGTGGATCCATAACATAGCATATAAATACCTATTAGTGGATGAACTATGTATAAAGACATCATGGTCATTTAGCCACCAACAGGTGGCCACCTTTATTAGGAAGTTCATTGGGATCATTAATAGTTGAACTCTTCACTCCCGTTCTCTTTGTTTTGTTGTTCGATCTAATTTCATTCTTTGGTATCTTTACACATCGTATACTTTTTCCTGAGGGCAGGCTTTGGCGCAAAGACCTAGGTGCCATGGGTTTGAAATACGGAAACAGTCTCTACATATGTTGTGGGTTAAGGCCGTGTATGTCTGACCCTCCCCAGACCCTGCAGTGGTGGGACTTGGGAGCCTTGTGCACAAGAACACTCTTTGATATACTTAATCTTCCAGAATAAATACTCGTGTTTATTCCCTATAGGGGAATAAGTTTAAATTGATATGATTTCTGCAGTACAGCAGCTAATGTCCTTCAAGGCTGTTTAGGGTTGGAAATTGAGCTGTTATCAGCTGTTGCAATGCCTAGTCTTCCAAGATACTAGTTTGGTTGATCTGTGATTTTAATCGTTGTTGTGGCTGCATGATTTATTGGGACACATCTCATTGCCAAAACTTTGTGCTAAAATGATGAATACTTTCTCATGTTTGGTATGTAAATACAGCATATATACAGCTGATAATTAAGAAGTGCTGTGCTTCATCTTTAAAAGAAGAACTTTATATGAAAATTTGTGGAAATATAAATGCTTCGTGCAGGGGATACATGGATATATATGGGACCCCTTAATTGGTGCTTAAGAATGGGAGTTTGAAATACATTTTGTGTGGTCCTTCACTCCTTTGTATTTCGCTATGTAGAAACATGCTTAACCTACTAG
This sequence comes from Phoenix dactylifera, assembly GCF_051530095.1. Lineage (NCBI taxonomy): Eukaryota > Viridiplantae > Streptophyta > Magnoliopsida > Arecales > Arecaceae > Phoenix > Phoenix dactylifera. The sequence goes on from NC_143191.1 coordinate 3,840,704, forward strand.
TAGCTTATTACCGACTGACTTTTACCAAGAGTTAAAAACTTTAATTCCTAATCTAGTTTTCATTCCTATACTTTGTTGTGTGGTGATTGGTCAAATAATTCTGCTGTAATTTTATCTGGACCATTTCATTTCCATTTTAAGCAATATTGTGGTTGGTTGACATGCAGCAGGATATGAATGAAGCGCATGATACAGATTTGTACAGTAGCACCTATGACAAAGATGATCATGCTAGAATAGATAGTCACTGGAGACAAGTACTGGAACACTTGCTGCAGTTGTCAGATATGAGTGAAGGTAGTGGTATTCAAAGCTGCATCCGTGATGCACTCATTTATGGTCCTTCTGGGTTCACGAGGGAATTCAAGAGGGTTGATTCTCCCAGGGACACTACACAACCAAAGGTATTATTGGTTTTATCTTTGGTTTTATCTTGTTTTCTTAGTTATCCTCATATGCTGGAGAGTTTAGATTGAATAGTTTTATAATTGAGTATGCATTCATCGTTACCAGGATAGACCTGAGGGCCATAATGAAGTTAAAAGTCAGTCTCAGATACTGGATGGTTCTACATCAGATGTATCAAAAACTGGGACTTCAGATGTAAATGCCAACACTATAAAGTGCCAAAATGTTTTCCTTGATATTCTTCGTTCAGAGAAATTTGCTTTATTGTGCGATTTACTTTGTATAACCTTGCAAGACGACAAGGGCAAAAGATTTTTCGACTTTAGCTTGATAAATTCAAAGATGAAAAATGGGGACTATGAGAAGTTGCCTGGGTCATTTGATCAAGATATACAACAGGTATTTATTTAATTATTCATTTTGTAGTTAGCGATCTCATAAAAGGTGTCCTTTCTTCGATGTATATTTTGGTGATTTCTATATTAAGTGCTATATTGAGATTTGAGAATTCATTTACATATGCCTTCAGGCTTGCTCTTTTTGAAAACACATTTTTTTGGGAAGTTCACTGCATATTGAGTGCCTTTTGTGGGAACCTTCAATATTGTAAATAAACCAATAACTTGGTTGTTTCTATTCCCAATCTTTGGTTGATGAATGTATGTAAACTTTATTGGTTATCTTGGTGTTTTGTCATCTCTTTTGCATGCCTTTGCTAAAGTTTTGGTTTGTTTGGAATTGGTACATCTAATTCTAGGTCATCATATTGTTTATTTCACTTTGTTTTGTGGTTCAGCAGCATCTGTATACTCTTTGATCTTTCATTTTGAAGTAGCTACATAGAAAAAATCTTGTTACATGACAGCCTTCTCTCTTCTACCAATAAGTTATGGATTCATCAATATAATAGCCATCAGTATTCTGTTTGCTGATGACTAAAACTTCTTGATATGTCAAAACACCCTTTAGTTTTGAAATCCTGAATGCCAATCTTTGGAGGATACCTGATTGTTCAAGATCTAGTCAATGCTATGATATTATAGCTGCTACTTCTTTGCTAAGGTGATTACACAAAAGGAGATGTTGGGATAACACAGTGTTCACTTGCTTGAATTCGTGTGACTTGCAATTGATCTATAGAGTACTCTTATTGTACATGTTATGATAATATTTTATTACTTTAAGTATGACAATCATTCTTTTGGGTGGAATAATATGTTATTTTCTGGCACCAAGGTTGAATCTTATGGAACTAATTTGTATCTGTTTTGGGATATGGTTGATTGTGTAGAACACACTGGTTTTGTTTCTCTCTCTTTCTCTCTCTCGCTCTTTCTTTGTCTTTTTTTTGATACATCTGATTTATCTGGTTCAATTGGACCTTAAATTCGGAAGTCCCTGGTTCAACAGGGAAACTCAAATTACCATGTAATTGTTTGAATTAGTTATAGGGATTCATTAGAGATTTGCTGAATAAATATCTCAGGCCTTGTACCGCAGGTGTGGGATAAGTTTCAAAAAATTGGCCAAGAAATGGTTCTTCTAGCAACTGGTCTTTCAAACGTATCACGGGTATCCTACCAGAAGCGGGTATGAGTCATGGACCCTTCATAATGTATACTGCCAATACCACATTGATTCTTTCATGTGCTATGTGGAAAAATAATGGCTTGTTAACATATAATATTTGCCAGTGCTTAAGAAAAAAAGGGGACTTCTTTGTGCTGTCTTTAAGGCTTTTATGTCAAGTAATTTGCTGTTTATATTCGATTTGTGCTTGTGATATTGTGCACTAAACTTGTCGACAAGATTCACTGATCTAAAATGTGTACAGGTTGGACAAAACTTGATTAATGGGGCTAGTGAACATAATCCTGAGGCAAGTGATATTTAATTAAAAATTATGGTTCATACAATGCACTGTCATAATGCTGGTTACTTTTATTGCATTAGCACATTCTCATTTTTCACTCTTTTGCAGGAGACTTGTCGTGTAGTTATTGAACAGAAGAATTCTACTGAATCATACACGACAATACAGTTGATTTCATGTGAGTCAGACCGTTCCACTAAACCAGATCAAACTGAGGCCTCTGGTCTGTACAAAGTTTGCATTTGCAAGAAGTGTGGTACTGATGTGAATGGTGACCGCAGCCTCATCTGTGATGGATGTGAGGCAATGTACCATTTCTCTTGCATTGAGCCGGCTGTCGAGGAGATCCCAAGTCGAAGCTGGCACTGTTCTGCCTGTCATACAAACAAGAGGGAACCATCTGAACCTGCCTCGGCCCATACCCAACCAGACAGCTTGCACCAGGACTGTGCAGTCTGTAATCAACTAGAATTTTCGGAAACACAAGAAGAAAATGATAGTGGAAGCGGGACTGTGGTAGCTAATGACTCCAGAGAGAGCTCAGTTTCAAGCATGGAGTCTGACGAGTCACCAGAAATGTCGGGGACTGCTATGTCACGGCTGTGCAAGCTATGTGGAACTTGTGAGGATGAAGATAAGAGATTCCTAATATGTGGTCATGCCCACTGCCCTTACAAGTTCTATCACATCAGATGCCTGAAAACTAGTCAGATAGCTAGCGTAGAACAACAAAACAAGCCTTGTTGGTACTGCCCATCTTGCCTCTGTAGAGCTTGTCTCTGCGATAAAGATGATGACAAGATTGTCTTATGCGATGGTTGTGATGAGGCCTACCATACCTACTGCATGAAACCGCCTCGTACTTCCATTCCCAAGGGCCACTGGTACTGTGTCCCATGCAATGTGACCAGGGCAAAGGAAGGGATGAGAAGGTATGAACAATGGATCTTACAGCAACATAGGAAGAACGATGTCAGGCAAGCTAGTGAGGCCAATAGATCGATGGATTTGCTACTGAGCGCTGCTGAGAAGCTGAGGTCGGAAGAGCAGTTGGTAGCAGAGAACCAAGATAAGTAGATTACCCACACTGGTTGCAGCCTTGTGCTCTGCACCTAAGGATTTTGATTTAGTGACAGCCAAATTAGGAATCTTTTCTGTCTTCCATAGAGATGCTTGGGTCGTTCCTCTTTTCTTTGTAGCTTCAATTAGATGTTAGAACGATTTATCATATAAGAGTTCTGCCAAAGTGGATATTATTCCTCAAATGAGAATCTTAATGCCCGGCATGCCTAATGGCAGGAACTGCTAGGGGATAACAAGGGAATTGGAAGAAGCTGTGCGCTATGGATTTTTTCTTAACACAGTCTGATAACAGTGAGAGGATCATATCTCCTTATTCTTTTTTTCCCCTGAAATTTTCTGCTGTTGCAACAAATTGCTGTATCTTTTCTAAAAGATGACACATCACCTTTGTAGTTTCCAGTATAATGTACTGAATTTTCCAGAAGAGATTGTTAGTTTTTTCTACTCAAATGCCTACTTTTTTCACTACAAAATACTACGGCATTTGTCAGTGAAGAATGCTAGCTTTCCTACTCAAATGTCTAATTTTATCTTAAACAGTCTATCTGAAAGCTAGATTATCTTAGTTTGCATATAACCACAGTTGCTTTCATTTGATCAGCATGTAGCTTCAGTTTTAGATAAACTAGTCAATGGATAAACAATTTCAGTTCTCTATTTTTGAGGTAAAAATGAGAGCTGGGAGCCCACAGGGAAAAGAACATTGAAAGAGATTACAGAGGAGGGTTCAACAATTTTGCAACACATTCGATTCTCTGTAAGGATTTTTTGTTGCACAAAATTTCAATCACTAGACCAACGGACAGCTTGCTCAAGGACCCTCCCTTGATAGTGATCTTTCATGCAAATATGATTGTTCCTTTCCTTCAATGAACTCAAACAATCTTGGATATTCTTATAAAGTTTAAGGCTTTAATGTCTCCAAGCCTGAAATGCAGTGCAATAGTTATTTTCGATTACCAAGAAGTAAAATTTCATTTTTCTGCATGCATGGGTACTGTTGTTGGCATCTGTGCTGCATGTGTTATAATGCATGGATGGCTGTGGACTTCTGAGTAGATATTTTTTTTTCCTAATTTTCTTTTTGCGATGATAGATATACTGGATTTTGGTTAATGCAACTTTGCTTCTTCCTTTATAAGAGATTATAAGTGAACCAAGATGGTGTATGCATTAAAGGAGTATTCTAAATCTGTGCAAGGTGAGGACATGCAAAAAATGAGGAAGCATGGAGACACTTATAATATCAGTTTTCTTTCATGTTCACATATAATTTCAATATATTTGCCAATATATGCCCTTAATAGCATCATATGTATTCCATACAATCATATTTAGTCAAGCTAAACTAAGAATATCTTGTGCACTGAGCGTCGCCCAAGTGGTCAAACCCTTCTATCTAACAAACAGTGATTCTGGGTTTGAATCCTAGGTGGTGCATGTCCAAGCATTAGGACCCTGATAATCTCTAGTGCTCATTCATATATTTGCAATGTTTTTCAACTCGACAGTTAAAAGATAGTACTACAATGCAGAATTTTCCAATGTTCAGAAATTCTTATATTGCGATTAATGTGGTTAGTTAAGAATTATCATGTAAAAGATCTCACTTAGAAATTAAGATTTATAAGTAGTAATTTCTGAGCATTTTGCTGTCAGATTAAGAAAAAAATAGCTGATCATGATTAAGGGAGTTATAACTAAGTTTTTAGAATTAGTGATATACTTAGCTGTGGGTATTCATGAATGTGATCAAAATACATGGCAAAATATAATTATCTACTTTGACCAAACTATATCTTTTCTTAGCCTAGAACTCCTCTTTTAAATGATTCTCTTTCACTGAAAAAGAAAATCTGCATATTTGGACTTTTTAAGAAACAGTTTTATTAGCTGGATGTTAACTAGCTCGATTGGTTTAGTCATTAGGTATTGGATACCCTTGACTTGGGTCTGAATCCTGTCTTCACCTTGATTTAGGCTGGATTTTCTCCTATCCTTGCGCTCAAAAAGAAACAATGTAAGTAGCATTAGAAAGTTTTTTTCTCTCTCTCTCTCTCTATCTCTCTCTCGAATGAGATATTTCATGAACAGTAATATCACATATATTTTCAGGCTAAGTGTAACCTGCACTATGCTTGAAATAGGAGTTGAAGAATGTCTCAAGCCTAATGTATCTTTTATTGTATTTGAGATGTCAGCCATATTTGGTTCTAGATGTGAAACTTGTGTAGCTTTAGTTAATTTGAAGTTTTGACAGTCAGAAATAAATTTGACCTGTCAAAAAATTTATATCTCTAGATCATGATATCGTTAGTGTGCAGTTAGAGAGAGCATTGACGCAATCAAGGTCAATATTCTGCAAGTGCATAAAATCATAGAAGAGACCACATCAAGTTTAATAATAAAAAGAGATGATATGTGATTAGTGCACAGATACAAATCAACATTGACTTAGATTGGTTAATATGATTAGGATGTGGCCATTGATTTCCTCCTCCAGAAGTTCTATTGTCATTAAATGGATGAGAAGATGTATATCATCTTTACATTTTTGTCGATACAATTTAGCACAAGTATTGTATGTTCCATTGCTTTGGGTGGAAAAGGAAAGAACAAAAAAATAGATTGAAAATTTTAGGAATGAGAGAGAGAGAGAGAGGTGGAGCAGCTTTGGAAAAAAAGAGCAAAAAAAAAGTGATTGCTTTCAACCTGATCCAGTGAATCTTCATATTGTGCCATTTAGCCTCACTTGAATGTATATTATATCTATACTCAAGTAAAGGTATGCCATATAAATTAGATTAATTTAATATAGATTTTTTTTTTCCTTGTTTGCATACCTAAGGGCTAGATCGGCAATCATTTCCAACATATCAATGTAGTAATGCTCATTATCTATAACCCTTAAGCTGAGCCTGACAAATGTCTTTGCTTTAAAGAATTCTAGGTGAGGAAATAATTTCAGATTAGTTATGATCTTACTTAGATAATTATGGCAATTATAAAAATGGTAAAATAAGATGTGAAATCGAAGAAAAGGGGTTGGTGTACTGAAAAATAATAAGGTTTTAAGAGGAAGAATGGCGTTGAAACACTGAAGATAAAAAAAGGAAGAAAAGCCTAAATTCTTCAATCTTCACATACAGGTCCTATATGAAGCTTAAATTTCAATAAATAAATCTATCTTAGCAAATAAAAAAAAAGTATTAGAAATCCCTAAGCTACTTTCTTGATTGACTGACTTCTTTTATTTGGAGAGAAGGGGAGGAAGGGGTGGGTGAAGAAGGATTTGCAATGTTTATGTGTGAAGGGTTTTTCATCCATGCTTTTCTTTATCTCGCACTTTTTCCTTACTGGCAAGCCCTTCTACAAGGGTCATAACATAATTTTAATTGCATGAAATGGCAATAAAGCATAAGTTGCCACATCATGATTCATGAACTAATCTAAAGCCTGTAAACTTAATATTAGATCACTTTATCTCCATTATACATTTAAAAGAGCTCCAATTAAAAAATTTTGAACTCAAAATATATAGCTGAAAAGAAAATTTAAATGATCGTCTAGACTTCTAAGAATCTGCATGGATTAACTTTGGTGTTTGCAGCTTACTTAAAATATGCACGACCCAGTTATACTTTTTCAAAATTAACACACAACTCAATTTGTACCTCCATTCTATGGTTGAGGTTGCACATTGGCTCCATATAATATAACTTCAAGTAGGGTAAAGTCTGTAACTCTTTATCTCCTTGCTTTCTTTTGTTGGAAGTTAGACCTGAAAAAGTTTTGCACCAAGTGAACTTTGGTGAAATTCCCACTAGTTTATCCCCAAAAAGCCGAAGAATACTCTGATTTTTTTATCAATCCAAGCTGGCTTGTCAAGATTCAATTTGGTTTGTTTAATCTTTCATACCGTGGCATTTGTAGTCACTCAAGTATATGTTATGTAAATGATGGTAAAGATGTTGTGCTTGGTTTCCTTTATATGCCCGAAAGCCAGAGTGATATTCCCTACCATAAAATGACATAGTAATTTACTCATCAACCATAATCTTTAAGAAAATCAGTCAACATCTGTCGACGGTCATTCATAAATGTGCAAATGATTTTAGCCCTTCTACTACTGTAATGTGTACTGTCTGATTCCATACTCGAAGATAACAAAATTAGGATTCAAGCATAAGTAGTGAATTTTCATTATTTGTTGTCTTTTATAAATCAAGTGCATGCTATGTAAATAAAGCATATTTAACATTGGTTTTCTTTATTTTTCAGTCTCTTGATATGCCTGGAGGCTAGCATGGTAGTCTTGCTCATGAGTAATGTAATCTACTCATTATGTCTATCCTTAAGCTAAATCTGACAACTATGAAACTTGTGTAAACTATCCTAACTCCTGTTCTTTGATGAACTCGTGGCATGGAAAGCCGGAGGATTGATTCTCTAACTGGTGCCACCTAGTAAATTGTAACAAGTAAATTTTCTCGTAACAATTACTCACTATTCTGTTTTGAGCATCGAAATTTTGGCAATTTGTTATTGGAGCAAATAGTAACAACCATTTCATCGGACATACATATTTTTGATTTTCTAATAGATTTACACTTTCCTCTTATATAATAAAAAAACAATAATTGAGTCATTAGGACTAATGAAATTAACAGTGTATACTTCCTTCAAATTTTAAACAGAATAGGGTTTTCAACAGCCGTGTTGGTAAGATAGTAACATGCATCTATTTATTTATTTATATACCTTTTTTTTTTGGAGATAGAGATATGCATTTACTATTTTCCTTTTTACTGCTTGAAGTGAAAATTTACTCCAACTCACAAATGGTAATGGCTATTCAAGTCCTTAATTTCCTATTATTACGTGGGAGAAATTCAGTTCCCCATGCTGTCTTCTAGTGGTAGTATTTTTATTTCTTACCACCCTCAACCCTTGTTGCCAACTTATCTTCAGGCTCCCCTTTTGCCATCCTAGAATGTTGAACACCTGCAACCATGCCTCCTGCTGATCTCAACCCACCCTTCCTCCACCTTTTAATCTTGATGACATACTAAATGATGATGACATTGAAGAAGTATCCGATGACAAGTTATGCGCGCCCGATGACTCTGTGGAGGACTTGGAGTGGCTCCCGGCTCTCTTTGGTGACTCGCTGGGCTTCAACTCACCATCCAAGGGTGCAGACAAGAAGAGAGAGAGAGCTTCGTGATGCTTTAACTGGTCGGAAATTGCCCACAAAGCCGAAGACCAGACAGGTCGGAAGAAAGACATGGTCTCTGGAACCCCAGAGCGCCTTCTGCATGGTTACCTATTAAAGAATGGTGCTAATTTTGACGTGCCAAAGACTGTGTATTGAGGAAAACTCTGCCACGGTGGTTGATTGGATATAGGGAGCGGATAGATATGACGATGGTCATCCGCTGATCCGGAATATTCGCAGACTGGTACAGTTGTCCGCTATCCAGATTGTTCATGTGTATCGAAAGGTGAACAGAACAGCAGACTGAATCGTCTCATATGTGGCACGTCATTCTGGAGACGTCATCTGAACGAGTTTAGCAGGTGTTACTCATATGTTACATTGTTTACTCTCTATTAATTTGGTAAGATGTACTCAAACTTGAGTTATTGGAAATGAAACACCGTTTCGAACCACCAAAAAAAAAAAAAAAAAGTGCACCGACTGCCTCGCCATGGACATGCTACAGTGGAGGCCTGGCCCTGATGGGCCTAGGACTCTGTAATGCCTGTGGAATCCGCTTCAAGTCCGGGCAAGTACCACCCTGCGCGGCTGCGCCGACTCCTTCCTGTGGTAGCACCTGCCGGTATGCGAACACGCACAGGAAGGTTCTCAGGATAAAGAGGGAGAAGAAAACCAAGAAGAGTGATGATTATATTTACTGAAAAGATTTGCAGCACTCAGTCATAGTCTAAGTTTAAGAAGGAAAAGCAGCACTCAATCTGATCAATCTCTCTCATTCTACATCTTCATAGGTTTTTCAAGAACCTTATTTAGGTTTATTAGTTCTGTTTGATGTCAAGGTTGGGAGGAGTTGTACTTTTTGGACAAACACCCAGTAATTGTTCATGGTTTGTAGTGCACTTCTTAAAATCTCTCTGGAACTCTGCTGGCCAAACAAGTCGCTAAAACTATATTTCCTAAGAGTAGGACTCGGAAGATATATTCTGTTGGGTGCCCATCCAAGTTGATGTTCTTTTTTTTTGAGGTGAATCATCCAAGTTGATGTTGTGCTTAGCATTTTGGCCGGGTGGCCTACTGGATTTAGATTGAAAAAGTTTGCACTTCTCCTCCTGGTAGTCGCACACATCGATTTCTGAACATGCAACCAGCTTATTACTGCAACATGTCTCTAGGGGAGTAATTGAAGAGGCAAGGCAGAAGGATGAAGAATTTGGAGGGATCATAGTCCATTGATTCCACAATTTCAAGATTTTCAGATACCAAAAATTCTCATATCCTGGGAAGGTCAACTCTTACATGCTTGGAACAAGATATCTTGGATTTCTAGACTAATATTTTCTTCTTGTCTAATCTTCTGTTGTGTGTATGCTGTGAACTTCATTAGTTAGGCCGTGTGAAATGTACTTAACCATGATCATCATCCAAGTTATTTGTGCTATTCTTACTATTAAGAGACTGTTATTTCTTTTAGACAGTCCTTGTATATCGGAAGACGAATAAGGTGACAGATTGGGTCACCTCTTTTGTTGCTCTTCATTTAAGAAAGGTTCTAAAAATATGGTCTAATATCGCCCCCCATCTTTATGCTAATTTATTTCTCTTGACTCTGCTGGTTATGTTGGGGGAAAAATAGATCATTCAAAGCACGTGGTCAAATCGCCGGCACTTAATGACGAACATGACGACAACAAGCATACTCTCAGCAGTCACGACCTCGAAGCGTCCGACCTCGGGGCGCTCGACCTCAGAGCGCTCAGTCTCGGTACTGACGACCTCAGAGCTCACGACCTCAACCTCGATACGACCTAGGCAGGCATAATCTCAGCTAAGTTAAGCTCGATTGATCTCAAGGCCAAGCAAGACCTAATTAAAGGGAGAAACCGACCTCCACTCTACCGAAAATCAAGTCCTCCATATCCGGGATCAAATCCCGTGATCTCCGCCTTAACGGCTGTCAACATTTAAATTCACGCGACCTCAACGAATCGTCAGCTAGCCTGAAATCTCGGGTCGTTTACGGGAATTCATTGATTCGCACGATCATGCCCGATTACAAGTAATCGCTACATCCCCTCCTATAAAAAGGGGGGGAAGCTCTATGCATGGGACTTCTTCTTCCTCCCCGGCCACAACTTTTCTCCATTACTTTTCTCCATTATTTTTCTCCATTACTTCTCTCCATTATTTCTCTCCATTAAAAACTCCTCTCTGACTTAAGCATCGGAGGGCTTGCACCGGAAACTCCGGCCACAGGCTTCTTGCAGGTCCGCCAGAGACAGCCGTCAGCCGCCGCACCACCAGCTGGAGCTCCTCCCCCTCGGTCCGCGGTCATCCTCGGGTCGAACTTCCAACAACAGGTTACACTGACACTAGATTGATGTGAGCAACTGCAGTACAAATATATATATATATATATATATATTTGTACTATTCATTAAACTTATTTACCTTGCAAAAACTATCAATCTACCATATATAACACACCAGAACCAGACGAGCCCTCCTTGTCCCTTTTTCTCTCGTCAACACATCGTACCGCCGACAGCCGTCATGCACTGCCGGCTCGAGCCTTAGGCGACTGAGGCGGTCGCCTAAGGCCCCCGGCCCAGGGAAGGCCCCCGACCCAGCCACGATTTTTTTTTTTTTTATTCCTCCATAAAGGTCTGCAGACGGGGAGTGGGTTTGGGCGGCGACGTGAAAGGCTGCAGACGGGCTGACGGGGAGTGGGCGGTGGCGTCTGTGGTCTGGCAGACGGGGTCACGGGGACTAGCGACGGGCGACGGGCGACGTCTATCGGCAACGTCGAGCCGTCAAGTCGTCGACAAGCAATGGGCAACGCAACGGCCAAGTCCAACGGGCATTTCCTCCCCGGCTCCCCCCCTTCTCTGCCTTTTTAATGCCGGAACCTTCTCCGGTTCTCGGCAGAATCAGCTTGCAGAGTGAGAGCGGCGAGTGCAAAACCCTCTCTAGCTCTTCTCGCCGACGTCGCCGTCCTCGGCTTCGAGCTCCGGTCCACCGTGCGTCCGTGACTCCGTGCAGTCCGTGCTGCCTCCTCCTCGGCTCCGAGCTCCGGCCTCAGCTCCGGGCATCTGGCCTCCCGTCCTCTCCTCGCCGACTCCGAGTCGCCGTCCTCGGCTCCTCCGACCTCCGGGCTCCGCAGCGACCGAGGCGGCGAGGCCTTTCGAGTTCCGAGTTCCGAGTTCCGAGTTCCGACTTCCTCCTCAGGCTCCTCGGCTCTTCCGACTTCCGAGTCTCTGACCTCCTCCCGAGTCCTGACTCCCGAGTCCCGGCCCAGGGAAGCCCCCACCCACGGTCCTTCGCCGCTCCGACCTCCTCCCGTGACCCCATCCTCTACTCCTCTCCTCAGCTCCTCCACCGCTCCGGCCTCCTCGGCTCCTCGGGGTTCCCGGTTCCCGAGTCCCGACCTCCTCCCACGGTCCCACCTCCCGACCTCCTCCCCTGTTCCCACTTCCCAAATCCCACTGGCCACTGATCGCGGCTCCCACTGATCCCGGACCCCGGTTCGAATCGGCGGTTCACCGTGAGTGTGACTGTGTGAGGCAGGTGAGTTAGTAAGTAACTGTAGTTACTTAGTTTATTAACAAAATAAATTATTATTTAAATAATAATAAAAAAGGCCTCTTGAGTTCGTCTAGGGCCTCCAAATATATTGGGCCGCCCCTGCCGTCATGTGTGGCGGCGAAACTTGTTCCCTTCCACCGTCGCTACTTCTCTCTTCCCCTTCTTGCCCTGTTTTTCTTGCTGGAATTTGGAATCGAGCTCGCACTTCTTTTTCCTCCCTCTCTTGCAGTATTATTTTGAGGACTGGTTCGACCTGGTCAAGTTCGTGGAGATTGTACGGGATGCGGGGCTGTACATGGTCCTCCGCATTGGACCATTTGTTGCTGCCGAGTGGAACTTCGGGTGTGTCTCGAGATATTGATTTACTTATCTTTGCGGTTTGTTCCTCAAAGCAGTGGTCGTGATGGGGTTTTGTTGGAGCTGCAGGGGAGTGCCAGTTTGGCTGCATTATGTGCCTGGGACTGTCTTTCGGACAATCAGCGAGCCATTAAGGTTTTGAAATGGAAAAAGTTTGGCTGTATTTATTTTTGTGTCTGTGGCTGTTTGCTTGCATGCTCAAATTGAATCACTTCATGTGCCTGAGTGTTCCATATGTTGTTTACATTTCATGATCTTAAAGTTTTAACTTTTTATGCTTGCAGATCAACACATGTAATTCATTTTACTGTGATCAGTTCACACCAAATTCCCCCAAATAAGCCAAAAATTTGGACAGAGAATTGGCCTGGATGGTAATTCTATTTCAGGAATTATCGTTCTATTTGTAAGCTTATGCCAAAGTAATCTTAGCAACATAAAGGTAATTTACGATTAAAATCATTATTCTTTATTTTATTTTGGACAAATGAGCTTGAATTTGACAGTATACAAATTTATTAAAAAAACACAAATCTATTAAAAATAAGCATGACCAGAATGTACAATTTGAATTTATATGAGTAGCATAGATGAGCTGACATGGTTTTGTGAGTAAGAATCAACTCTGGAGACAGGCAGCTTTTGCCATTTCCATCTAGGGCTGCAACCTCTAAGATGACCTGGAGATTGGGTACAAATATGGTATGAATATAAAATGTAGTACTCATTTTATGTAAGATAGGCTATATATAACTAGGGTTTTTCTATGGGATGACTTATATGTTAACATATGTTGATCAGTTTACCACCATTTAACATGTTGTTAGATACAAAAAGAATGGGAACAGAAAATGACCTAGATGTCAGGTATAAGGTTGGACTTCCCATTAGGGCTACTTTGTGTTGGATCTAACATGAGTTGGACACTGATGGTTTATTGGGGCTGATCTAAGTCTGCACATAATATTTATAACAATTGCATTATGGATAGTCTCAATTTTGGTGCCAGAGCCATGATACGGACAGAGTTCCTTTAAGGGCCATACAAGTATGAGGTACAAGGTGTATGATGCAACAGCATGTAGGTTTGTTTGGTCATACATTTTTGGTTTCCAAATTTGTTAATAAAAGTTAGTCTTCATAGGCTTCAAAGTTAAAGAGTTATAATGAATATGCTTAAAATTTAAGATCAGAAAGAATTGAGGTTTTCTACTTTCTACATTGATCATACTAGTTTCACATAAGAGCAAAGTTTCAATGTAATTATTAGCCTTGTTCATCCATGCAAATGTGTGTTCATAAATGGCATTTTTAACCATTTGTGAATAGAATCTTTGACCTTTCCTTCTGCACTTGCTCATAAACCCAATTTTGCTTATATTTCTCTCTCCGAGCAAAATCAAAAGTACAAATGTCACGCCTCCGACCCGAGATTGCAAGCCAGGGGTTGCAGCAACCGCTGCATATCATAGAAAACTCTTCCCACAAGCTTGCAAGGCATCTCATCACAATATCATAAAGCAAACAACGGAATAAATTTAAATAATCATTATTCAAACTTTAATTTAAATAACTAGAATCAAATTTTAATGTCTCACATAACTAACAATTTTTAAAAGATCTTACATCAAGCTCTAGTCAAATGTTGGTCTAAGTTAAAGATGTTAAATTCGGCTTCTAGTCACTCTCCCAATCATAACTCCACGCCATCTTAGTTCTCAGATTTATAAAAACAATCAGATTTGGAGTAATGAGCTAGATAACCTAGTAAGTAATGAACACTTTAATCAGATTAATTAGGCAATAAATTAAATAATTATTTACAAAAATTAAGCATATGGAATATATTAATGTGAAACCAAATCTCATAAATCCAAATTCTTTCAAAACGTCAAATTCATCTCGACAGCCTAGAACTATGACTACATCAAAGTGCCACCGCATAATCCCTAATGGCATGGTATCGAAGTGCCAACGTACAACCCTTACTGGCAAGGTATCGGATGCCAACATCCAACCCCCACGGGTTGGGTATCGAAGTGCCAACATACAACTCCCGCTGGAAGGATATCGAAGTGCCAATGTACAACCCTTACTGGCAGGGTATTGAAGTGTCAACGTACAATCCCTACTGGTAGGGTGTCAAAATATAGTTTGGCAGCGACTCTGAATCTGTTTCGAATCAAAACTCTTTTTCGCAAAAGCATGCTCCAAATCGCAAGATACATAAAATCATAGGATATCGAAATCAAACGAGCATAATCCATATAAGAACCAATATGTTCGATCAAGCATCTTACCATATTCTAGAAAAAGGCATATATAACAATAATGCACTATGCATCAAGTTTATAAATTAAGAATAATTCGATTCAGAGAATGGCAAAAATGATGTGAAGTGGATACGAAAATCGGACCCTCCAAGGAATCCACCTTTGACATGGTACAAGGTTTGTTTTTTTTTTTGCCATTTCTTGTCTTCATTGGTTACTTGGACATTTTAAACAAGGTTAAATTGGTAACATTTTAAGATCAATAGTGATGACAGAAAAAGGATTCCATTTTTATCAATTGTAAACTGTTTAGGATGAGAATTATGCTGTGGAAGAATAATAGGTTTTATTTTTTCTTCAAGTTTCAGTAGACGTTTGTTTGATGTTTAACTTTGTTATACTCATTTATTGAAAAAATATTTTTTTTCAGCTGCAGAAGTTTTGTAATTTGCCATGTTTTAGAGTATTCTTTTCACCACCTCTTAACAATAATTTTATGCAAGTCCTTTCTCTTTTAATGTTTTGCTGGTAGTTGTGGATCCTCCAGAAGGAAATGAGCCTGTTGGGCTGGACATGCAATTTATGGGAAAGGGCCAAGCTTGGCTAAATGGAAAAGCCATTGGAAGATACTGGTCCAGGACAAGTTCTGTGCATTGAATGCATTCCTAGTTGCAATTACAGGGGCAAATTTGTCCCGGACAAATGCAGGACAGGATGTGGAGATCCAACTCAGAGATGGTAATCCAGGTAAAAAATACAAAAGGAAAAAACTGAACGCTTTTAGCTATTTCTTTCTTCAAGAGAATAATGAAGTTAACTTTTCATTAACAGTTTTATGTCTGAATTAGCTAGCATAGTTTAAAAACCAAAATGCTTCAAGCCACCAAAGAAATCAACTTACGCATTTATTTCATAAATAACCTAGAAAAAAGAAAAAAACTGATTGACTTTGGCTATTTTCTTTTCTAGAGAAGAATCAATTAACTTTTCACTAACACAGTTTTATGTGACATAGCTAGCGTAGTTTAAAAGCAGAATGCGTGAGCCTGCCAAAGAAATCAATTTACCCATTTCTTTCATAAATAACCTAAAAAAGAAAAAAGCTGAATGATGTTCGCTATTTTTTCTTTTGAGAGAGGAATGAAGTTAGCTCTTCATTAACACAGTTTCTATGCCTGAAGTAGCTAGCATAGTTTGAAAGCAAAATGCTCGAAACTAACCAAAAAAATTGACCTACCCATTTCTTTCATAATTAACCAAACAAATTATCATCATAAACAAAAATATTTTCTGTTCCTGTTTCTGATAGTAATTCCTATTATCATTTCTGACAATGCTGGCAAGCGCTTAAATTTGTGATAAATAATTTTAAGTTGTCTGAATTAGTTAAAATAATGAGCAATTTATTGTACCACATAGATCTCTGATTTAGCACAAAATTTTGACTGTTTACATGGTTCTATTAAATGGAAAAATATGCTGGTCATTCCTACAGTGGACAATTGGATAAATCTCGAAAGTAATTTGCTCAAATTTCAGTAAGTTGCTTAGCATGCTTTTTGAGGTCTTTATTTTAGTAAGATCATTACTGCTTCCTTGGATTTAAACGGCAATGGAATAAGCAAGAATCTATATATCCTTCCCTCAATCTACGGAATTACATCACAAAGTTATTTGTGTTTATTGTGGTTTATAATTATGTGAAGACTTATAGATGCCCTTTTAAATGAACATGCATGTCCCTTATCTTGAAAGCATCCATAATCTTGTGTTTTCTTCTTTTTTGGCCAGGTACCATGTCCCTCGATCTTGGTTTCGACCATCAGGGAATAATTTGGTGATATTTGAGGAGAAAGGTGGAGATCCTACTAAGATTACTTTTTCAAGAAGACGTGTGACAGGTGTCTGTAGTTTTGTATCAACAGCCTACCCTTCCATGGACTTGGCATCCTGGGATCTAACAGGAGCTATAATGGAGATAAGGCAGTAATACATTTGAAGTGTCCCGAGGGCTCACTTATTTCCTCCATTAAATTTGCCAGCTTTGGAAATCCAAGTGGAACATGCAGATCCTATCGCCAAGGAAGTTGTCATCATCCTGACTCCATTTCTGTGGTTGAAAAGGCAGCATAAATCATCTTAAAAATATTCTCAGAATGCTAATGAAATTTTATATTTGTAAATTTGCTTGGATTAATCGTCAAAGTTATCATTTTACAAGAGGGTATACTTTGAAAAAAAATCAGCAGTAACACTAAAAGATTTCTTCTGACCTTATAATTTCTGAAATGCAAAACTTACATAGGCATATTGAAGCTGCAGCACATACATGTAATACTTTTGCAGCTACATGTTTTTGCAATGAAAAGGCTCAATATAAATCGCCAACTTCATAGAAGATGTCATCATCCCGGCTCAATTTCTGTGGTTGAAAAGGTATCATACATCATTTTAAAAATATTCTCAGAATGCTAATGAATTTTTGTGTTTGTAATTTTGTTTGGATTATTCGTCAAGTTTATCATTCTACAACAGGGTATGCTTAAAAATAAAACAGCAGAAACATTAAAAGATGTCTTCTGACCTTATAATTGCGGAAATGCAAAACTTATATGGGCATATTGAAGTTGCAGCACATACATGGAATACTTTTGCAGCTATATGTTTTTGCCATGAAAAGGCTTAATATAAATTACCAACTAACTTCATAGTGGAGGAAGATCCTTGCATTGCAAGGCAAAGGTAAAAGCATTTGTCTTCTTTTAATTATGCATAGATATCACTGCCCAAAGTTGAGTCATTTAAACGATTTTTCTGAGTTTATTACTTAAATCTTGTTATGGCAGGCCTGTCTACATAAAAGACTGTGTACTGTGTCGTTGTCTGAAGACAAATTCAATAAAGATTTATGTCCCAGCATGATTAAGACGCTTGCTATCGAAGCTGCTTGCAGCTAGTAACATGAAGGCTGCTAAAAATACCTTTTCCAGAAGTTCCATTGATGAAATCATTCGAGATAAGGATCCTTAATTTATAGCACGCAAAAACTAGTACCATATTGCTTGTCCCTTATTTCTGATTCAGAGGGTTAGAGCTGCTTTTAAGCAAAGCTGATAGAAGGCCTGTTTCATTTGAATTCTTCTCTAGTCTCAGTTCATTTGGATCTCCATGTGAAAATGAACTTCGTTGCTCAAGGATGTATTTTGATTTTTCATTAAATATAAAAGAAAATTTTGGTTTTGTAATCCTGATTTACCTGGCAAGTACAATTTGTTGGTGGCTTTTTATCTGCGGATTTCTTTGTCTTGAAAGCTTTTGTTTATGTTTTCTTTTTTTTTTTGGGCTAGGATGTTTATGGATTTTTTTGATTACTTTATGAGCAATAATAATAACAACTCAGGATCTCACCCAAAAAAGCTAGCTGGAAGTTATTATTTGAATTTTTTGATCCTATATAAGTACTTAAGATTTACTCGGCAAATAACTAATATGGATCTAAACACACGCCAACAAGGTCCTTACATTACATATTTATATTGTTCTTAATTATTTTTGTTAGTATTTTGCATAATAACATATGTGCCAGTTTCTTGAAGAAATATGCCCTTTGCTGGTTGAAAAGATCTCGATAATGGTTTTTCCCCCATGACAGTGGTTCCTTCCAAATTTGTTAACTGATAATTTCCATCATAATAGAAACTATCAGTTACCATAGTCTGATTGCAATCTTTTTCATCTGAATGTTAGCTAATATATACAAAAATGGAAATTAGCGGACGGCAATAGTACAACAGCACTGTATATTGCATTGATATGGAGATTTTAATTAGCAAAATATTATTCTAATCAGCAACCATTAGAAAGATCAAGCAATGACCGTTATACCAAGATAGCTTTTTTTTTGTTCTTTCTCAGACCTCACCTATTTCTGTTAGAATGAAGAGTCCATTTCCTTGACTTCACCACACCATTAACTACAAAGTAACCTCTGCTGCCTAAATGCCTCTGATATACACTTTTTTTTTTTTTTTTTTTTTTTTTTGCGCTAAAACGGATGATTCGTACAATTCTAGTAAGGATACATTCAATAAGATCAGAAAACAACAAGTTTCGGAGTACTTTAGGTAACTTCCTTTTCAACCTACATGGTGCCTCCGGAATGACTGGCCATATATGAAGCCAACCAGTCCATAGTCCTGTTAACCTTTTTGAGCATATACTTGGCCTGAAAGGCCACACCACCACTGATTATAGTCCGAATGTTCTGAAGCAAGAGACGACACCCTCCACCACCGCTGGTTGATACACACTTCTTTAAAATTATATAAGCCTTCATTCTGACCCTAGTCAAAATGTGGGTTAGACTTGGATTAGAGATCTAGACCTGCTAGGTTAACATGGTTGGTTTGTCCATGGGAAATGGAAAATTAGAACTAAGAATCAGATGGTCGCCTTTCATGGTCCAACTAATTAATGCGAAAACAAGGTGCCCAATGGACCACAATTACTCAACCCAATCAATCACACAGTCCTGGAGGCCAAACCAGGGACCGTTTTCTTGATACCGTAATGCACCATTGTGTTGGTTATATTCTTGAAAAGACATACTTTTTCAGGACCCAAACTTTGCTTGCTTCTTGCTTACTGCTTGTCATGTAATAAAACAATAATCGGCTGGATCCGATGTCAGCAGGACATGATAGATCTGCACCTACTACTCCAAAACATTTGGCGCTTGGTGGAGGAGTTAGATTCACTCCGGATCTCGCATGTGTTTCGGAAGACGAACAGTGCTGCGAACTGGATCGTCTCCTATGCAGCCCACCACTTTGGATTTGTATTATGAGGTATTTCCGATTGTGTGCCGCAGGTATTAGATCGTGTTTTATTTTATGATCGCTCTGAACTTTCTTACGGCTGAGTGTAGTGAGATGTCAGTTCACCAAATAAAAAATAAAAAATAAAACAATAATTATTTTTATTATTTTTAAATATTGCCTGTATTTTAATTTTATTTGGCTTTCTTGTGTAATAAAACAACATTTGACCTTACCAAATCCGTGATTGCATCGCTCCTCATCAAGCCATGTATCATTGGCTGGGCGTATCGAAAGAACGGCTGAGATCAGTGGGCTCTGGCCAATATGGGCGCTCGTTACTGAGCCGAACGTTGCTGAGAGGGAGGGAGACCGTTACTATTTTTCTTCGAAGTTTGAACTTTTAACCCTTATCTTAAGTGCAGAGGAAAACGAAGAAAGAGAACGAGACCTGAGACATCTACAGTTTCCATCAGAGCCCGTAAATTTTCATCTTCCTGAACCCCGTTTGAGGTTTATTATGCAATCCAAATGCCTCAAATGAGATTTTTCTTGTTTTTATTCTGACATTTGGTTGTGCAGTTTTCACAAATATGGTTGTTTCCATTGGATGAAGAGTTTTTTTTCTTTTTTTTTTTTCCTTCCTTCCCTTTATTTCTTAGTCTTTATTGTAGATTACTGAAACTGTGGACTTTTTGTATATACCTTTTGGAGTGAGATCACGTGGAGATTTTTGATGGCTAAGAGAAGATATTCTTCTGTATCTATGTTATTTTATGTGCAACGGGGCCTGAATACTTTGTTTTATTCTCAAAGACAAACTTGCAGTGGATCAGATGTGGCTAGACTTCATTTGAAGCCCGAAGTGAAGTTGAATTTGTGTGCTCTTGTTAAAAAAAAAATTTGTTCATATTTCTCGTTTATCTCTTTTGCCTTCTCTTTTGCTTAAGCATTCAGTTATAATTTATGGCTGATTGTTATTTTTGTCTCTTTTTTTTTGAAAAGTTTTTCCTTCTTTTTGAAAAGGATGTTTGTGTTGCTTTGCATTTGTTGTTATTCTTGTTCCAATGAGCAAATAAATCACACGAGAGCAATTCTTTGGAAATAAAATAGTTTTTATTGGCAAAAAAAAAAAACATGCCCTGAAGATAGCTGACTTCTGAAGTGAATTTAAAAGTTGTTCGCATTGGACCTGTGTAGGATTGGGCAGCGAGGGGCGCATCGAGCAATATTTTTGCATGGAAATCAAGCAGATGAGTGACAGCTGATACTGATTCCATGGGGAACATTGTTGGCTCATTTGTTTCAGGTTTTATTAAAGTTGTAGGTGACTTGCTTGGAGCTCCATTAGATTTTCTTTCCGGAAAGTCTTGCAGGTAGTATTGGAGCTAGTGATTGAGGTCAATTTTACCCATATTAGTTGTTATGTGTTTCATTAAAATTTCTTTGACAGTCCTGTTTCATCGCATGTTATCTGCTGCTCTTGTGCAGATTTAGTGCTAAACTTCTCTTCAGGATAACCTTATTGCTTTGCTTGTTTACTATGGCGTCGCTCGCTATATGGAGTACCAAGAAATTATTTCATGAAAATGTAATTATCAGTGATGTAGCAGATGATAAGTTGGGTTTCGAACCCACTTAGATAAAATGAGGTGCAGATTTTGTCTTACCTTTTGTTCTTTTTTTCATTATCGAAAAGGCTGGATGGTGGTTCAACTGATGCTGGACCACTGTAATTCCTATAGTAGATGTTGGATATGTACTGAGGATTCTGTATTCTCTCATGGCATATCCAGAATTCAAGTGTTCTTTCTTGGGAGATAATCTTATCTCTAGGATGACCAAGCACTTTGAGAAAGTTTGCTGGCATGGACATTAGATGGCATTTCTTTTCTTTTTTTGTGAGGACTGGAATTGTAGTTCTGAATATTGACAGAAGGACTAATTTAAGAGTCTGTAGTTCACCTAGCTATTTAAGTGGTACTAATATATGTCATCTAAATGCAAAAAATTTAAAAAATAGCGAGTTGTCTTGGAGGTAATCTTAGTAATAATTCATGGCTAGACTAGTAAATCAGGTTGTTGGAGAGGGGGTGGAAAGAGATTGAACAATAAAACTAAAGACAAAGCCTAACTCTTCTTGCTTAATCTATCAACAGATGCATTTGGTCTATACACAGAATGTAATGCTAGAGATTCTTCTTGTTTTTTTTTTAAAAAATTTTCCCTCGAATTTCTATCCAAGTTAGAAATTTTAGATAAATACAATCAGCCTATAGATACATACATACTGACACTTAACTGCTCATTTGAATGGTGCATCTTTTTATATTTCTCAGTTCTCTGCATGTTTTTTTACCAAACAGCTCTAGCTAGTGATCCTATTAATTATGCCAAGTATCTGACAAAAGTCACAAGAGTATTTTGACAACTAGTATGTTTATTCTTATGCTTCTTCCGCATCTAACTATCTTTTATCAGCTCAGTATGCGGTTCAACATGGGATTTGGTTTGTTACATCGAGAATTTCTGTATTGCCAATCTTTTGAAGTTGCTTGCTGTCTTAGTCCTCCTTTATCTTGGTGAGTATATACTCAATGGATTATTTTACAGCTCTCAAAATATTCCATCTCACCTAATAGTTTCTCTTTCTCCTATGATATGCAGTGCTATTGTTCTTCTACCTTCTATACAAACTTGGTATCTGTCACTGCATTGGTATGGGTATGTGCAAGATGCTATGGGCATGTTTGACATCATGCCTCTCAATCTGCAAGTATGGATGCATGTCTTTATGGCATAAGTCCAAGAATTTGAAAAGAATAAATGAGGAGCACCTAAGAGATATTGATGACTACTATGATTCCACTACAAGCAATGATGACTTGGAAGGGACGACATCATACACACATAAACCAAGGTCATTAGAGTTTCGAAAACTATTCTCTGAAAGATCAAGGGAACGCAGAAGGATTCACTTGGAGAGGTCTCTGAGGCCAAGGAGTCACCGAATAAGAGTTGGGATTAGCTACATGAATTCGAATGAGAGAGACCCGAGAAAGCATCATAGGCATGCAGATGCACTCCATAACATTAAGGTGACTCACACATCCAAATTTGTGCAGAAGGCCAACCCGAAACGTATTCACTATAGGAAGTGGTGAGGTTCCAAGAGACGGAATGCTTTCTCATTCAAGCGTTAGATTGGACAATAATAATAATAATAATGTTTTCAATGTTGCCTGTCCTCATGTTTGCATTTGTCCTGCATATTTAAGATTTGGCGAGTTATTGGTTCATTTTCTTAAGAAGAACTGGGCAACCACTGGAAATAGTTATCATCGGAAATGAGAAAGTGCTTGGAAAGTTGCAATAACGGCTACATAAAAAAAAACAATAATTTAAGTTCTATTATTGTTATTATTATTGTTGTCTCTTGGGAGAAAGATTGGGCATTACTGTTGATGTTGTTGATATTATTATTTATTATCTTCATGTATGAAGGTGCAAATATGACAACTTGTTGGCTGAATGTCCAACACTACCCTTTTCATCAATATTAGCAGTTGGCGGAAAATGTAGCTCTGTATCATCAACATAAACGATTTTCCTTTTCTTCTGCTGAACCTTTAATGTTCAATTGCTAAGTGGCCCGATCGATGCTGCCTTTAATGCCCAATTCCACATGACATTTTTATTCTATGCTTATGTTTATCTTGGTTAGGGTTGAGTCGGATATGGTTTGGGTTAGATATGAATCAGGTCAAAAGTTTGTAATCCAAAGCTCGCCTATGTATTAAACAAGTCAAAAATCTACATCCGAGCTGGACCCTTTTATTTAGTAGGTAATCTGATTTGACCTGCATAACTGAACGAGTTGAATAAATTAAATAGGTTAAAAATTTAATTAGGTTTTTAACAAGTTAAATTGATCTTAAACATGTTAAGCGGTTCGAGTAAAATATGCCTGAAATGCATTAAATAGGCATCGGACGAGTTAAACAAGTCCTATGTAGGTTAAATGGATCAAGTTATGGCGATCCAATTATCAAATGGGTCATAAATCTAAACATAGAATCTAACTAGTCTAGGCGGGTTGATCCATTTGTGATTTAAATCTATTTATATCAAATCCAAACCTTTGTAAAGCAAGCCAGTTGCAAGTCAGGTTGATAAGTCGGGTCATAAATTGCCACCTTAATTTTAAGAAGGGAGCCAAGTATCTTTCAAACAACAAAAAAATTTATGCTAGAGCCTGCGTTTATTAGCCCTAAAGGAAACATATTATGCCTAGTGAAAGGGACTTCTAAGGGCCTAGAAGAGGCCCCCTTTTTTTCATAGCCAAGTTTTTCTAGTGACATTCCAAATCAAACTTAGGACTATTCATTGTTGTATCATATGCACATTATTGTCGGTGATCCGACCAATTGAATAGCCACTGTATTGTTAGCAAGGTCATGCTTAATCAATTGTTTCTGTGAAGGGATATATGTTGCAGTGAGGTCATCTATTGATCAAGGGTCTAATTTCGACACATACGATTCGAAATAGCCAGACTCTTGATCTATTGTGTCTGAAATATTTGGCATTCTTAAATTGTGATGTTCCAAATTATGGCATTAGGTATTTTTCTGAAGTCCCAAAACACTTGTGGGTTCGCTCGAGGCTCACTCCAAACTCCTAAGTCCGTTAAGATCCAAGCTTGATGCACCACATTATAATCAGTTACTTGTTTTTTTAACTTGGATTATGAACTTTAGTATTGGAACTAATTCCAATTAGAATTAAGGAAGATGTATCTACAACAATGTTAGTTAAGATCTAAGCATTAGGCATGCTTACTGCCACCAATTCACTTCCCTTGTAATGTCTTCTGCTTGGTTGCGAAGATGAATCAAGGTATTCTACAGGCTCTAGAAAACTTAAGATTGGAGGAGCAGATGCTTCTCTATATCCACCCACTTCTAACATCCTCCTATCGATGTGTCATCAAGTTTCTTTGTGATAGACCATACCTCGTATAAGCGATGACTACACGTTGCATTACCTAACGACGGCATCGAAACCAGTTAATCGAAAAGCAATAATCTTTTTAAGAATGTTGCAATAATCTTCGACTGGATTAAACAAGTCACTGATCAGTTCTCAATGGTAACTGGCACTCATGTAAGAGGAGGTTGTACAATGGTAGATCATCTTAGTTTTGTTTTGTTTTGTTAGGTGGAGACCTTTGTCCCAGCTGCCACGAAATTGGCCTCCATGGGTATTGTTTTCTTAATTTCTCTTTTATTTAGATTCATTTCTATCTCCTCTTCCGTCTGTCGGCTAAAGTGACATCCCAACTGTGTGAATACTTTATTGGTCCTTCCCTTTCTTTTTCACGCGAGATTATGATGTGACTCTTCACCCTATCATGCTCATAACATGCAGATATATATAGAGAGAGGACCCATATATAGTTAGGTACCAACATCCGTATACTTGGGGGCCTGGGTTTTGTACATGAGGGTAGCATCAGTAGCTAGAACGCAAAAGGATAGGAGTTTATAGCTACGAGCAATAATGCTTGCAATGATAACATGGAAGGGGGGTCCGAGGCATGAAGCATCATGAATGAATGATGGGTGGTTCCCAAAATTATCCTTTGAATTTTCTATGACCCCTAAAAAAAATCCAGACTTGGAAGTGAATCCCTCTCATGATATGTACTTTTTATCCATTCTTCAAATAACTGCAATAGCCAACAAGCTTGGAAAAAAAAAAAGAAGGAAAAATAGTCTCAAATTTCATCTTTATGGGGTAATTATAGAAAATGTGCTCGAGATCGAGAGATTGCAGAGATGCGCATTTCATTAATTTGCTCATGTCTTTAGATCCACCTTCATCAAGATTCGAAAGATGTGTATAGCTATGTGGAGGAGGACAAATATATGACTCATGTCTATGGGTCTCTTTTGTTTGGAGGCAAAGCCACATTAGCACCTCACTAATATACATTTGGAATAACAAAGTTAGCTAGGTACCCTCGTGGCAATTGGAAGTCTACTAAAAGGATTTGTGACGCAATTTGTTTTGATACCATTTTTCGATCAAGTTATACGCTCTTCCATGATAGAGTAATATGTTAAAATTTGACCTAGGAAGCCTAAGTTAGTAAGTTTTCATAAATTTAATACGTTTTCCAATGGCATTTCACCTACCTCAATATGAAAATCCTCACTATCCCTATAGGCTCCAAACCCGTAAAGGAGGGGTAACTGCAACTTCTAAATTAACGTATCAATTAAACTACCTTACAATGTTATTATATAAAAGATCACGAAATCAGTAGGTCCCTCCATTGGATGCCCAAAAAATATAGCCACTAATAAAGAATGGATATTTTAATGTAAGAAAAGATTAAAGGTACCTGATTTCGTCTCATGTGGATTGAATAATTTGTGAAGCAAATCCCGCA
This sequence comes from Phoenix dactylifera, assembly GCF_051530095.1. NCBI lineage: Eukaryota > Viridiplantae > Streptophyta > Magnoliopsida > Arecales > Arecaceae > Phoenix > Phoenix dactylifera. The sequence continues at coordinate 3,866,775 of NC_143191.1, forward strand.
GTTGCATAACCATGGTCACTTCGTTTTCTAAAGTTCCAAGTACTGTAAAGCTCAAGCAAAACGCCCGTGTGTCACTGCATGGCCGCATGCACGAAGCAAGTGGCATCACCTTTTCATCCTCTACCTTTGCCTACTTCTCCTTTCAAATAAATACATCTCATTCTCCAGCAATTACAGACAAGAAAAAGGTGGAACCACACTTACCAATTCGCATGGGACAACACTAATCCACAGAGCTTCTAGTGAGAGAGAATGAGAGCCATGGATACTCTCTCTCCACATGCATCTCACGTGCCTTGGCATGCCTCCAACTCTCGACCATCTTCATGTACTCCTCCAATTGGAAGCCAGACGAAGGAGGAGATCTTTCTGCTCTCTCTCTCTCTCTCTCTCTCTGAATTCCCAAATGGATACTTCCCGGAATAAGAAGTCACACATCTCTCGCCCTTCCATCCGTCACCATCTCTTTCTCTCTCTTTTTACTGTCTTTAGGCCATCAGTAGTGGTTTGTTGTTGGTTCTTCTTCTCTCTTCTCTCTTCTCTGCTCTAGTTCTTCCAATGGGCAACCCCATGGACTTCTATTTTAAGGTGCTGGAAATCCCCAAGGACTCCTCCCCTCAAGAAATCCGCGCCGCCTACAGAGCCCTCGTCAAGAAGTGGCACCCCGACAAGCACCCCGCTTCCTCCAAGCCCCAAGCAGAGGCCAAGTTCAAAGCCATCACCCAAGCCTATGAGGTGCTCCTTCCCTTTCCCATACTCACCCCTCTAATGCCTAAAAGTTTTATCCTTCTGTTCTTTTGTTGTTGTCGTTGTTCGTCGACTCTCCGATTCTGAATGCATTTCTCTCAATTAACACCATCCTGTTCCACCAGTTTTGTCTGACAAGCTTAAAAATCTCATCTTTTCTTCTTCTTGTTGATTTTGATGAGGTAGAACCTTTAACATTACTTAACATTACCTTGTCCAATCACCTCAATTTTAAGAAGAAAGCTTAAAAATCTCTTCTTTTGATGTTGTTCTTGTTCTAATAGGTCCTCTTTTTCTCATTGTTTCTCTCTTAATCCCATCCCATCATCTGAATCTTGTCGAACAATAAAAATATTTCTTCTTTGGTGCTGTTCTTGTTGTTATAACCCCCTGTCTCATCGTATCTCTTTTAGACCTGTCCCATTTCCTCAATTTTATCTCACACAAGCTTAAAGACTTGTTTTTTTGTTGTTGTTATAGGCTCTTAATGTTCAGGAGGACAGCAGAGCCATGTTTGGGTTCTGCAACGACGTCGGGGACGGCGGCGGAGGCGGCGGTGGTAGCAGGGGAGGGGGCTCGAACAGGGGCCGGGAAGCGGCGAGACCGTCGCCGCTGCCGAGGCACCGGAGCCAGGAGCAATTCCCTCAGAGCGGCTCAGGGAGGGGTTTCAAGGACGTGTACTACTCCATGGGCGCCAGCAGCCCAGCGGCGAGGCCGACGTTCTCGGGGTCGGCTCGTCGGAAGCCCCCGCCGGTGGAGCATAAGCTCGAGTGCACCCTCGAGGAGCTCTTCCGTGGCTGCAAGAAGGAGATCAGGTTCACCAGGGACGTCCCCACCAAGAACGGGTATATGTCCTGTTTCTTCTCTCCCTTTTTCTTTCATTATTTTTGCTGGTATTTAATTATTTCTCGTTGGTGAATCTGCAACTCTGTCTCAAAAAAAAAAAAAAAAAAAATCTTTTTTTTAATACAGCAGATCTAATAAAATCAGGAAAAAAAAGTACATAAGAAGAAATCGAATTCTGATCCTTTCAGAGGAATTTTTTTTAATTGAAAAAAAAGTTTTTTTTTTTAAAAAAAAATGCAATCTTCTTTAAAAAGTGGTGCCTTTTTTTCAAAAAAATGTTATTTATTTATTTATATTTACAGTTTTTATTTTTAGTTTATTCTTGGGAGGGGGATGCTTGTTGGAGGCAATTGCGTTGCTATAGTTGGTGATCCTTCCATTCATCCTACCATGGAAAGAGATGAAGAGTTACAGTTCTGTCCCCCAAAAAAGAAGCAGGTTTAGTTGCTTACTTTTTAATCAAATTATGGAAGTAAATGATAAGAATGGATTGAGGACATCATTGGATTCCCTTTCACAAGGAACAGTTTCTGCTGCTAGTTTAATTGGCCGACAGGAATTTTCTGCAACTATTCTGTGGTAGGTTGGGATACTTTTCTGTGGTAGGTTGACCCCAACCTACCCTTTAGAGAGATTATTATCTGGAATAGTATACAATGCAAGTAGGATGGGCACTTGTTTCTTACATTAACCAAATTGAGCAGAGTTATCTTATCTTTAGCTTCTAATATTTATAAAAATGTTTAAAAAAAAAACAGGAATGTATAAAAAAAAGATTATACATGAAGTCTACACAAACACTTGTTATACAAAGGTATTGGTATGCTTGGTACGTACGTCGCAAAGAAATAGCTTTTCTGTAATGAAATTAACTATAGTTGCATATGATTTGAATCTAGCTGGAAATCAGAGCAAAATGTCCAGCTTTGCTACTCGTGGATGGAAACATTACGAGTAGAAGAGATCCTCTGATGAATGACTATTTTAGTGTTTACATCAATTTTGCTGTAGAAAGTCAAATTTCGAGAGAACGAATGCGAAAGATCATCTTTATAATTCTCTTCGCTCGGAATTTGTTCTGATGATGACGTTTCCGGGAACTTAATCTCATTCACTGACAAAATACATGTATGCAGGTTGTGAGTAGAAATATCCATGACAAATCGCCATCATACCAGCTGAATTGTTACTAATTTCAATTATAGGTCAGCTAAATGGCTACTACTGCATCTGTAATTCCTAACTAGGCCAAGTCTTTACGGGGTGGTCCCATCCTCTAAGGTGGTCTATGTTCTACTTTGTAATCCAAAAAAAAAGAGGATATTAATTCGGTATTACTGATGTGAAACTGAAGGAGTCTAGCTTCTAAACACTGTTTACAGAAAAGATTAAGGCTTGAATCTATTGATGGGATTAGAGCATAGTTTTCTGGAGAGAAACTTTATATAGATTAACGAGAAGATGTTTTCTGTGATCATATATTTACAAGCACCAAGTTAGTGTATGTCTGGGCTCCGGCTTATCCATTGAATGGTCCTTTGAGCTATAGTATTGGATGAAGGTGGAAGACACAGACAGCACTATTTTGGGCAGTGTATCATCTCTTTACTAGTTCCTGAAATTCAGAGATAGTTTGAAATTTGTGTGAATTTTATTCCTTGTATTATTTGAAGTTCTCATATAATGTGCTGCTTTGTTCACTCCATATTGTGATGACATCAATATGTCATCTTAAACTGTAAAAAGAAAACTTGGGCTAAAGCTTTGTTTCTCTTTCGCTTTGGTAGGTTAATTGTTCAGAAGGAGGAGAGACACACAATTAAGGTGAAGCCAGGATGGAAAAAGGGGACCAAAATCACATTTGAAGGGATGAGGGACGATGTTGTCGTCTTGATATCAGAGAGGGAGCACCCCATTTTCAAGAGAGTAGGTAATGACTTGGTGCTCAAAGTAGAGGTCCCCTTGGTGAACGCCCTCACTGGTTGGACCTTCTCTTTTCCACTCTTGAGTGGAGAGAAGATGAGCTGCTCCTTCCATGATGAGATCATCTATCCAGGATACGTGAAAGTCCTTAAAGGTCAAGGCATGCCTCTTGCGCATGAGGAGGGGGTCAGAGGGGATTTGCGAGTAAAATTCCACATCATCTTCCCCACGAAACTAAGCGACGAGCAGCGCTCGAGCATCGTGGAGCTTCTGAATGATTGCACTTGATCATTGCTAGTACTGTTCTTCCCCCTATCTTCTATCACTGTTGATATCCATGTCTCGTACATAAGAGTTTCAGGTGCATAAAGGTTTGTTTATATGCAGTCATCCCTGTGCATAAATGAAGTATTGAGTTGGTGATTACTCTCCTAGTTGCCAGTGAGAACTGTTTCCATGTTAGTAGATTTAGAAGTTGCCTCACCCTTTATACCCCTTTAGCTGGAGAAATCTTTTGAGAAGTTGACCCTATGTGATATTTTATGTGCTGTTCCTTTTGAACTTTCTGGGGCCAGGCAACAACCAGTCTTGTCTATATGTTGCAGGAATATATGAATGTTTTTTTCCAGCAGGCATCTTGATACTTTCTCCATTTGGTGAACATTACTTCATGACCATGCCTTTTTGCACCAAGCTCTCATGGGAGGAAAGTATTATATATATTCCTCTGTCCTTTGCCTAATTTTCGTGTCCAGAAAGTTTTGATGTTCTCTCAAGAAAAATTATATCCCTCTTCTTTAATAGCTCGAAGGTGAAAAATTTTAGTTAGAATCTAAAGAACATTGAAGATGCTAGCTAGTTTACCTTGTCCATAAATTCTTTTGGGGTTTGTAGCCATAATTTGAACCTATGGATCTCTTCTGCTCAGGGGCGAAAAGAAAAGAAAAAAGCAAAAAAAAAGGTGTGTAAAGACATCTTTTAATCTTTTAACAGTGATGATTAAGAAATCAAACCACTCAAACAACACTTAAGATAATTATAAGAAAAAACAGTACATAAGCTCTTTAGAATGCTATTACACAAGCAAATGGGCTTAGGCTTTATGTGGCACCAGTAATTGGGCCATAAAGTGCTCGACCCAACCATGACAAGCCACAGTAACAAATATAATTGTCAGTATTTTTTTGGGTTAGAATCAGGCTTGCTTTTCTTTTCTCTTCTTTTTTTTTTGGCTAAGAAGGATGATTCATATCATTTTAGAACTGAAACATTCAAAAATATCAAAAAATAACACATCCCAAAGCGCTTTAGGCAGCTCCTGCTCCTCAACCCATAGGGTATCTTTAGAGTGATTCGGTCTACGGCCTCGTTGACCTCGCTGTAAATATGCTTGGTCTGAAAAATCGGACTTGCTTTTATTCACAAAAGAAGTCCGTAAAATGTTTTGTTTTTCCTTTTCTCGGGTTTGACAGAATTGTCTATCAAGACTCTAAGGGTAACCTCCTGTAACTGTCAAGTTCAAGGGAAGAAAGCTCTAAATATTGAGAAGATTAGGCCTATTTATTTAATTTCATCATGGTAACACGATGATATGTTGAAGTTAATTACATGATTATGACTATATTCTATTATAATCACATGCTTATAGTGGACAATTTATATGTAACATACTACCAAAAAAAATTATTAACTATTCTCAGAATTTAAACATTTTTGTAAGATATTGACAACTATTAGAAGATTCTAAAACGAGCATGGAATTGCAATTTCTAGGACTGAAATTATATCAGATATTGATAAATCCACAAAATGAGTTCCATATTTATTCTCAATGGGTTTAGGTATGAACATATATCCATATGTATTCTAAAAACATATAGATATAAGTCGGATATTAGTTATATCTACTTTTAAATTTCTTTTTTAAATATGGATATAGGTTGCATATCCTTTTAAATATAAATCAAATTATGAGCAAAATTTACTGATTACAACTCATATCAATAACATAGTTAAGGATGGCAATGGAGGGCATGTGACATCCATCAGTTCCTCAATTCATAATTTTTTGATCGTTGAATTTTGTTTGTACTTTGTACGTGTCCATATGCAAAATAATGAAAAGAAGAAGGGGGTAAAAAGGATTTGGAGAGTAAAATATCGAGTTAGAGAGTAGGCGAGCCCAACTTCTCATGGTGAATCTTAGGCAATTCGTGCATGGTGCCCTTAATAAGCCCAGGCACTGTTTGGCTCCATTCCCATGCCACCTAAGATTATAGGGATAAATTGATAAATTTAGACATGAAAAGTTAAATATTTAAATTTAAATAAGATTAAACTGGTGGACTCTGTTTGAAAAATCCAATAAAATTGGGTTGGATTTTCTTCAGAAATCATATATGTTGGTTCGTATTCTTATAAAGACCTATCTTAATCTTAGACTAAAGACCTATATATTTTTTTTTTCTCCTATAAATTTTTTTGGTTGGAAAGATATTAAATTGATATGGGCCTATTCAAATAGACTATTTACTCTATAAATCCAATAGAAAATTCAATCCATTCATACTGGATTTTCCAAACAAGCTCTAAACTTTTCTCCTAATCCTAATAATATGGAAAGGTATGCTTGCAGTACAAGTTTGAACCTGTCCACTGGGCCACCTAATTTGCTTTAATTCATATGAGTTGTTGGATTTTTATTTTTTTTTTTTAAAAAAAAACCCAATATGAGTGAGTTCGCTCACTATCCCAAGCCATCTCTCTCCGAAGCCTACGAAGCACCGCTGTTACGCCTTTGTTTGAGACGACCACATTCACGTACAACCATTACGCTTCTTATCTTTGATTCAACTCTTTTACCTTCTTAAATCATGTTCATTTAGATGGCCAAATGAGAAAAAAAATCAAGTCCGCCGTAAGATATTGGTGCTCAGACTGGCCATTTATTAGGAATCTTTGATGAAGAGCAAGTCAGAGGTAGGGGTGCAAATCGGTTGGATCGGATCAGATCATGAGTAATCTCGACTTAACTCGGTTTCTCATTCGGATCTTAATTTTAAACCCAATAGAAGATCGAGTTGGGTCGGTTCGGATCTACGGCTACAATTTTTGACCCAACGAATCATTCGGGTCTACCTATAACCAGGACCCGATCCAAAAAAATCATGTCCAGTTCGAGTTCATGTCGGATCTGGGTTGGATCTGAATTCAATTAAGATTATCTTGTGAAAATAATTGTGAAAAATTTTCTCAGGTATAGCTGCCACTTTTCATTAATTTCTAACTTCGATTTCAAGCTTTCACCTCCAGAACTTTAGTTAATTGTCATGGTTCCTGCATGTGACTCATGATAGCTTGGCTGTCATTCATGCTAGGGATGTTTCCCTTAATAAATTTAAGTTCAGAACTAAATTTGACGCTAACCTTGACTTATATCCAGAAAGGACTTTTTTTTCATGTGCATGACATTTGCTTTAACTGTCAGAGTTCATATTGAGAATGCAATTTAATTATCTTTCGAGTTTATATCTAACTAGGGAAGTGACATGTTCTTGCAGTGCTTGGTTGAAAAAGGCTATGAGCTTGTTTCTGGTTGGTAAATCTGAAGAACAAGGTAACAAGGAAATATCTTTGCTTCTTCAACTGCATATTTTACCAAAACCCGTCCATTTAACAGTGATAAGTTAGCAAGACACTTGATTATTGTTCCCATGATAAACACGTCTACAAAAATTATCCAACACATACTGTATTTAGACATCTACAAAATTTCCTGCTGATTGTACATCATGTTATATGAATTTGAAGGGGCTCTTGCCTTTATTTACTGGTTGGGAATATAGAACATTCTAACAACTATTTGATGCTTAGCCGTGGGCCAGTCGTAACTGTAAATTATGAAAACAGTCAACGTTAACTCCTATAGTCTTTCCACAGGGAATTGATGGGTCTAAAATTGAAAAGGTGTTGGAATTGGTTCATATTGCAGCTAATAAAAACACAGTTCTTGGTGATGCGTCATGAGCGCGGTTTCAATTTTCACAAGATGCCCAAGATGGCTGTTTTTGTTGTATCATCGGCCCTCTGACTCTTTGAGGCCTGAGCGTAATTTCAATTTTCACAGGAATATAGAGCTCGAGCTGGAACTTAACAGAACTTGTTTGCACCCCCGTGGGCTGCAGCTCGCGGGCCCAAATAATTTTACAAATTAGGATCAGATCACATTGGAGTGGGTCGTAGGATTGAAAACCCAAAATTATCTAAATTTCAAATGGGTCGGATTCGGATCGAGTTTGAATACAATAAACCTAGATCTGGCCTAGAAAATAGAACGGATGCAATTTTAGGATCCGACTTAGCCCTATAGGTTCTCCAAAATGGGTCGGATCGGATTTAAGCGGATTGGGTCGGGTCACAGGTCAACCCGACCCATTTGTAGCCTTAGTCAGAGGTTCATACACGTCATGCAATTTTTCGGTGAAATGCCTAGAGAAGAGAAGAGAGAGAGAGAGAGAGAGAGAGAGCGCTATTATTTCTCCGCTTCTAGCCTTGAAGTACACAAAAGATATAAATGATCTTAAATATCAAAATTCAATTCAAAAATCATAAGGACACATGATTAGCGTAGAATAAGATTAAGAAAAGAGCATAAATCATTTTAGCTTCTTAATTCTTATTAATGAACAGTTATATGCAAAAGATATAAATGATCTTAAATATCAAAATTCAATTCAAAAATCATAAGGACACATGATTAGCGTAGAACAAGATTAAGAAAAGAGCATAAATCATTTTAGCTTCTTAATTCTTATTAATGAACAGTTATATGCATGTGTGTATTCATTCGCATATATATATATATATAATGCAACGAGAAGGTGTTGAAGTAGCTACAACAACTATTTTAATAGTTATTATTAGCATAATTTTAGAGAACATGTAACAATCTGTATGAGCTCATAATACTTTTTTTTTTTTTGTTAGCGTGATTCTATATCAGTTTATATTATTTTGCTTATATACAGTCTATACACTAGTATATATAACTCTTGAGATGTACCGAATGTAAAGGAACAGAAAAATAAAATCATTTTTGTTTCTCTTTTTTCTCTTATTTTTTTCTTCTTCCACACATATTTTAATAATTATAATACTATTATAATAAGAGAAATTAGGCAAAAATTGATGGAGAGGGGATGGAATTGATGGACATTGATAGGCGAGAACATAGTTGGGTTCTATTGGGCTAGTTTGCAGCAAGAAATTAGGTAGGAATATGGTGGAGTTCGTTTGGATTTAGGATTGGTTTTTTCTTAAGCTCGGCTCAAAATTAAACTGCCAAGAAAACGAACACCTAAACTGCCAAAATATTTTTTTTGGGAGATATCCTAAACTGCTCATAATATTTGTTCCAAGTTCGGGTGATAACCTAAACTGCCAAAATATTTTTTTTGTTGTTGTTGTTGGGGATGTGGGATGTGGGGTGTGGAGAGAAAGAACCTAACACTACGCGTGCTTTGCGCGACTGCTTTGTTTATATCATACTCTAATAACATATTCTTTTAGCTTTTCTTAATACCAATTAACATCATGCAATCAAATCAATACCCTAAAAAGAAAGTGGAAATGGAGAACAAGGCGTCGAAAAAATAAAAAAAAAAGTAGATGGAAGACGTCATGATCGTCTCGTCACCTTTTTCTTCTTCTAAATTTTTTCGGCGAGAAAGGGGGCAGAATCTCCCATTCCCACTACCTTTCTTGGGCGAGTCATTGGAAAAATGAGAGTTAAGTTCAAATATTTGAAGTACGTTCTTTGCAACCTTGGTACATCCATCCCACACATGCCTCATTTCTTGGGAGCCCCCACCTCTTGACCATCTAAATATGAACTTTGATGGAAGTCTGCCCGATGGTGCCGATCAGACGGGAGTAGCGTTTTTCATCAGAGACCATGGTGCCAGACTGATTACAGTAGGAGGATGTTGCTCCTTCGAGGCTTCGGCTTTTAGAGCGGAGCTTAGAGCAGCATGGGAGGAGATTTCCTATGCGAGACATGTTTTGCAGGCTGGTTGTATCATTCTAAAGAGAGACTCAGCTTCTCTGATGGCGCGTCTTAGGGTAGAGGGACGAGAAGAGGTGGAGCACCTACTTCTGGGCGATATTAGTCAGATACTACGGAAGTGCTGGATTCTTTAGGTCAAACATGTTCTTCGGAAGGTGAACCAGGTGGTTGATTGGGTCGCTTCCTTCGCTGCGCACCACTTCCGAGAGTTTCTTTAGACTCAACAGTTTATCATTTCTTTTATTTTGCGTTGGTTGCTTGACTCTGATGTAGCTGGTTGTGCTCATGCTAGGATACTGTGAGCAGCCGTTTCACAAAAAAAAAAAAAAATCTAGAGAACATGCCTTTAAAAGTCCTAATAAGGTTAAAAAAACGCCACTTACTAGGCTATATGTGACCCTTCTAGTTGGACGACCATTTTCTAAATATCTACCCGGCAATCTAGACTAACTTGCTGAGGATATTAGCATGACAATAGCCTTCAGATCTTTGACCAGCATTAGTTTGACAGCAACAGTACTGTTTGTACCGGTTAAATAGTTAAAAATTTTTAAGATAGCAACATCTATTGATATCTCTCTCTCTCTCTCTCACACACACACACACACACATATATATATATATATTATTATTATTGGATCAGGCCTTAACGCCTCACATTTGCTGTACTTCCATTTCTCACCTGATAAACCTGTGGGTGCTCTTCAAACAACCTGCATAGATTGATATATGGAGAAAAGATAATTATACGGATAAATACTAAGGTAATATGTAAATGATTGCAATGCAAGAAATAGGTACGAATATGGCTGGTACAAGTTTGAGAATAAAAAATTGTCAATCTTGATTTGAGATGGTCATATGCTACACATAGCCAAGATAGTTCAACATATCAAACTTAATTTTTTTAGGTATAGGACCTAAATTCAATTAATTTGAACCTAGGTACGAAAACAGTTCTAGTGTTAAATTAGATGTACGAATATTTGAAATTAGGGTGCAGGTGGGAGTGGTTAAAGATGGATCGATAGGAGAAGCGATGATCTACTTTGACTATGGCAATATACAAATACTAGAAGTTGGTACTCATGGTATTAAGATTTCTCCTTATAATCCAAATTAATATTTCGATGTATTTTGATATAAATATCCGCTTGTGGGCAGCTACCACCAAAACTAGGGCGTGAAGTGATCTTGCGGAGTTGAAAAGCTTATTGCATGGATGGCGTTGTCAACTAGATGAAATGCATATGAACATGCATAATTGATTATCCAACTTTTTGCACTATTATATATATATATAAAAGATCAAATGCAAATTGATTGCAACCTAGATATTTTTTATCCATCTCTCTAACATGTTAAAATTATTTTTTTTGAGGTTGTGAGGTGGCGGTCCATCTGACTTAGGCAACCGAGGTTCCCTGCCACATACTCTCCAGTAAGAGAACTTCTTCATCTTTGTTATTTCAGGTTTTATTTGACGTCAAAGCAAAAATTCAAGCACAACTTTCTTTTTCCAACATCACTTCAAGAGCGATCAGCATTGAAACCATCGTCACCCAAATATAGTGATTATAAGCTCGTCACTTTGAAAGTATGACCTTCGGCTGATCTTTACAATCTAAATAATCAATCATCCAAACTTTCTAGCAACTCAGCCAACTAGGCATTTGATTGGGTCAATTCCTAATAGCAATATGCAGAAAAACTATTTTATCTTAGTTTGCTTCTAAAAACCTTTTTTTTTTCCTTTGATATCTCAAATATCTTCTAAAAAACCTCAGTATTAATCATGTATGTTGACATAAGTGTATGCACATGTAGTTGCAACCGATACAAGTAAACATGACGGTGTACCACGCCAACCATGTGCCGCGCACTCGGAGAAAATTGGTCCTCGTTGCAGAAAAATCTGGCAATAATTGCCGCAAACGGTTGTCCAACGTCTTAGATTCTTAATTTAGTCTCGAAGTCATGCTGACTCCCGACATCTTGCACCATCCGGTCCATCCGCCATCCCCACTTCCGGCAAGTGTTCGCGACGTCTATCCACTCCGACGTCACGTCTCAAAAGCAAAACCCGAGCAAATATTATTTTTATATTTAAAACGTGCGCTCCGAACCCTCCCTTATCCGCCCCACCTCTCTTTCCTCGAAGCGCCATGTGTCGACAAGCTACCGACCCACCGCCGTTCTCCACCGGTCCCCGCCGCCCCCGTCCACGTGAGCCCGCGGGCTGTCGCTAGCGCGGACGCGCGCCCGTCGGCAGGCAGCTCGTGCCACGTCGGCAAGCCGCTCGTGCCATGTCGGCCAGCCAACGTGCGCTTCCGTCCAAAAAGGTGACGTAAGCCATGACAGAATCGCCCGCGCCGCAATTCCCGCCACTTGTTCCTCCCCTCGCCAGATTCTCGCCACGTGTCCCGGTCCAATGTCCGTGATCCAGCCCGGCCGACTCCCCCGCGTGTCCTTCTCGAAGCCCCCACACTCCACCCGCGCCTTCATCCACCCCCGCTCCCCTCCCCTCCTTCTATAAATCCAACGCCTCTCTTGTTTTCCAGGTTTCAAGCTCCATCCCTCCCGATAAAGAGGGGAAAAGGGAGCATGAATCAGGCGGCGAGGAGCGAAAGAGAGGGAGAGATGAGCGGCGGAGATCTGCGGCTGCCACCAGGGTTCCGCTTCCATCCGACGGACGAGGAGCTCGTGATGCACTACCTCTGCCGGAAATGCGCCGCCCTGCCCCTCGCCGTGCCCATCATCGCCGATATCGACCTCTATAAGTTCGACCCCTGGCAGCTTCCTGGTATAATAAATACACCGATCTCAACCCTCTGATCCGAATCATACGGTCCTTAAAATCAGTAGCTGATATATATGTATTCGTTCCTCTTTATATATTTATAGGGCTGGCTTCGTATGGGGAGAAGGAGTGGTATTTCTTCTCGCCGAGGGAGAGGAAGTATCCGAACGGGTCGAGGCCGAACCGGGCGGCCGGGTCGGGGTACTGGAAAGCGACCGGGGCAGACAAGCCGATCGGGACGCCCAAGCCGGTGGCGATAAAGAAGGCATTGGTTTTCTACACGGGGAAGGCGCCCAAAGGGGAGAAGACCAACTGGATCATGCACGAGTACCGGCTCGCCGACGTCGACCGCTCTGCCCGCAAAAGCAACAGCCTCCGGGTACGTACGTATAACTCAGGTCTGTAGGAACTAACTAAACATGTATCATGCCGGATAATACCATACGTATTGTACCAGTTCGGTATCAATATGAATGATGTACCGATTTTCAGTATATAAAAAAAAAACTCTGTATCATATCGTATCAATATTATGCTAGCATGATATCGATATGATGTCTGATACTAATACGGCGAATGTCAGTGCAACATGAGTACATGGCAGACTTTTGGGAGGCCCAAAATATCTTTTATATTATGGATGATGAACCGATTTTTTATATGCTAAAAAAATTTTGTATCATATCGATATGGAGTTTGATACAAATACGGCGAATCTCGGTGCAACACGAGTACATCGCAGATTTTTGGGAGACCCGAAATATCTACCGGGTTATGCATGATTTATCACAGTGGTAAATAATCGGCGAATCCCGTGATGTGCAGCCGGTAAAATTCTTGCACATACCTTAGTCGTAGAATCTAGGAAGGATCTTGGAATCACGTAAAGTAGAACAAGGTTCGTCCAGAATCGATGAACAACGTCCTTGAACCAGAACTCGACACGTAGCCGAAATAAAAGTGACGCCATGAGCGGCGTGTGGAGAAGATAAGTTGCTAGTGCTCGGTTGATGTCACTATAAGGGTCCACCACCTAATCAGGTAGGGTACGGCTTGTGATAAGGACTCATAGCGCAGACTTTGTCTTATGCATACGTGTCGCAATTTAAATGGAAGCTTGGCCGGATTAAGCAATGTACGACCCTAGGTTGCGCTCAACTGGGCCACGACCTGGACGCAACTTGCCGGTAATCTTTTTTCGGTGTGGAAGCATTAGATTCCGTCTGCTTTCTTTTTGTAGTCATAAAATCCAAGAATACGACTCCAAACAAAGATTATTTTCTTTTAAATCACAACACTAGTTAATTAATGTAATTTTTTTTTACTAACGATTTGAGTGACACGTGTCGCTCGCAGCTGGACGATTGGGTTCTGTGCCGGATCTACAACAAGAAAGGCGGCGGGGACCAGAAGGCGGCCGGTTCGAGGATGGCTGGGCTGCCGGAGCCGGAGCCGGAGCGGAAGCCGGTGTTCGCCCAGCACGTGTCGGAGCTGGGGTACTTTGACCCGGCGGAGTCGATGCCGAGGCTGCGCACGGACTCGAGCTGCTCGGAGCACGTGCTGTCGCCGGAGGTCGCGTGGGAGAGGGAGGTCCAGAGCCAGCCCCGAGCGGCGTGGAGCCAGCGGGAGAAGGCCCTCGAGGTTCCGGTTACCAACGAGGGTGCTACTGCCTCGGCCGGCGGGGTCGAGTTCTTTCCCCAGCTCGAACCGGTCTCGCTTGAACCGGGTTTCAGAGACCCGTTCCAGGACATCCTCATGTACCTGGGCAAGCCCTTCTGAACCGGCACGTGACAGGGAGTACGCACTGCTAATGTACGCCGTAGTGATGGAGTATGTATTGACTCGGGGTGACTCAGGCGAGCCGCCATGGAATCGGATGGTGTTGGACGGTGATCAGATGGCGATGATGTGGCGGCGATGAGACCGCGTGGCTCCGAGTCGTGGGTCCGTGTAGTCCTACGTTTAAGGAAGTCTGTGTACATAATTGTTAGTTAGTGTAATGGGCGGGTTAAATAAATTCCATTTCCTGTTTAATTATTTTCTATTTAATTCAAAGCTATCATAAGCTAATCCGAGAAAAAAAAAAACATCATTGATTTATATATATATATATTTGATAGATAAAATTATTTTTAGCTAAAAGTTAAATATTACAATAGAAAAATAAAAAGACGTACAGAACCACATATTGCGTCGCCTTTTATACTGCACAGCATTTTGAAGAGAATTTTTGGATACACTAAGAGACTTCTCGTTTTGTCAAGTTCTTATTTTTGATGCTGCTGCTTGCACCTATACTAGAATAAGATGAGCAATCGTTATAGCAAACAAAAAAAAAAAAAAAAAACTCTAATCAAAACTATTTTAATATACTTAATTTTTTTATTCTATTTTTTTATTCTCAGTCCCAACTTGCAACACTACCAAATTCTCCTCCTTTGTTTTATAATGCATCAAACCGAATGAATGTTTTATGCAAGTAAAGAAATAAAATAAGAAGAATTCTTAAAATGCAGCTCGAGTTCCCTTGGAAATGTCAAGATCTATGAGCACTCGTCTTATTAGATTTTGGTGCAGTTAGGATTATAATACCTCACATCCGTGCAAGTTGAACAAAAATTAATCTTTTTGCTAACTAGTCATCCTGCTTCTCGAGAATGACCTCAAATGATTGGTCTATATTTTAATAGCCCTACGTCACATCTAGGCTCCAGTGACAATGAGACGTACACCCGAAATATGGAACAAAACAATGACATTACAAATTTATAAATCATAGGAATCCACTCCATATTAGAATGCATGATGACACAAGCACTAGTGCTCTAAACGAAGACATTTATAAATTGCACAACCACATTCACTCTCCTTTTAACAATCGGATATAGGGTCACAGAATATTGCTTTCTCTAATTATTTATATGAAGAACCGAGACGTGCATGGAATCCTGTGAATGCCACATGCTTCTCCAGAGTTGTTGAGAGCAACAAAATCAGGGCCATCCCTAAAGTTCAACAGTTCGAATAGGATTGCCACTGGCTTCCCTATCTTGCATTGAAACAAGCCTGGTACACCATTCTATCTCAAGCATCAGAGACCCTTATCCAACATTATGCTCCAACACAATGGCTCACTAATTACAGCAAAATCCTACTAATAAATCTGCACATTTACCCGTTAACCTACCATCCACCACATAAAGAATTCCAAGCACCAGCCTCATCACTATGCTTTGCGCTTTCTGCTCACTATGCTTCATTGCCGCATAGATCGTGGCAGGAGTCAAAATTTAATCATGTCCTGCTTCGAGAAGTATCTCTGATTATTTCTGAAACAAAAATAGCAAAAGCTATATGAATGAACATGGTCTTTGCAACAAACATAAAATGGGGGAAAACCATGGCAAAAGCAACAAACATTACGACAGAAGCAGCCAACACTGTTTTATTGCTTGATATTTCTTGCTGTAAACATGATAGCAGCGACAAGGACGGGGAACAGATCATGTGGAGCGGGCATGATGGGTACGAGAAGCCCAAACTCCAAAAACAAGAAACCAGAATATGAACAAGATTGCCCAATAGCGCGCTGGTCCATACTTGATTCTTGATAGTACAACCTGTCATTAAAAAGAGACTTGCATAATCTTTTATCTACTATATAAGAGGAGCAAACAACCTCATCTAACCAATGGAATGTAATAAAAAGATACTAGCAGCCACGAAAGAATATAGCTATCGAACAAATGAAAAGTCTCATATATTCTACTACTTTTCCACACTAGCATCATAAATAGAATGATATTTAAGAGAAATAATATGTTTATTCACGGGTTGACAAAGCATCATTGGAGTCCCTTGTTACTGGATTAATGACCAGTGCCTGCATCTCCAATTAACTATACAACCTTGTGCTTCCAAGCATTAGATTCAACAGATATAGCAAGAGAAGCCAAAAATTGGAAAGTAAAATAACATTTGGGGTGCCAACTGGTTAGAGTTAGTCATGTTACTGGGTGTCGGAAAACAATGACCCGTGTTTCATCCTGCCATGCCCTGAT
This sequence comes from Phoenix dactylifera, assembly GCF_051530095.1. Classification (NCBI taxonomy): domain Eukaryota; kingdom Viridiplantae; phylum Streptophyta; class Magnoliopsida; order Arecales; family Arecaceae; genus Phoenix; species Phoenix dactylifera. Next base: position 3,883,216 of record NC_143191.1, read on the forward strand.
TTTGACCAGGCTTTCTTCCATAATTCTCTCAGGGCACAAGCTGGCACCAATATTCATCTTTTGTCATCACCTTGTCCACCACTAGATACATATTAAAACCTTGCCCAAGTCACCACTGGCTTCCAAATGTTGCTAGCACAGTAGATTTAACTGTAAGCCATATAATATTATCAACCAATGTCGACAAAAGCAAGGTTTTGATATTGCCAATCTCAACCCCTTCCCCAGCCAAGATCCGCTTCCTATTCCTTTACCAATCCTGAGCTTTGACTCCACATGCTCCTTGCCACTATGCTTCCCACTTGCATTTCCTCCAATGTCCAGTTGATGAACTAGGCAAGTCACACGGAGCAATCCAATATCCTGGGCAAAGTTTTGCTGGAACAATGATAGATAAAATACTGAGGGTAGACAACATTAACTCAAGAAACTTGGTCTAGCACTTAAAGACAATAATACATGACTTTGGTAATAGAGCCTGTTTTCAGACCCAAACTGGGTTCTGCTTTTGCTCACATTAATGAGGCAACTGCAAATTGTAACCCCATATATCATGCCACTCCCTTCTTGTTCCAACTCCTGTTCTAGTTCTTGGCTTCCTGGAATCACCAAATTAACTGAAGCAGGATGTACATCCTATAATATGCTCACACTGTCATGATGGAAAAATTCTGTATTACTCTATATAAATTCTGTACAAACTAATATGGCTTTATTCCCCTCTAAGCATGCCATTGAAGTGAGCCACCATGAAATTTCTTGCCCGAGGAACCTTTTTTTCCCTTTGTTGGTTACATTATTAGTTGTTTTTGAAAGAGCAAATTTTTCCCAAAAGATCTAGCACAGGAATAGGAAGTTCTCTCCTTAAGAAAGAAGCACAAATACATATCCACAAGTTTGCCTGATGAGCTACAGATTCATATAGCACAAACTTGATACAGGATCGGTCATAAGATTCCAAAATAGCTTATCTTTATCCACTGTAAAAGTTCTCAGTGACGCTTTGTTCTCTTAATGCAAACCAATTTTAAGATATAAAATGAACTGTAGATTACAAGCAAAGAAATCATATAAGAAATGTTGGGCCAAAAGAAAACATAAATCAAAAGTCAAAATCTTCATTTAACAAAAAAAGGATTAGACATTCAAGAATATAAAACGAAGGATTTACTTACAAACCGAAGGAAGATCACAACTGTCAAGGCGCATATACCTCCAAGAAGAATGTGAAGACCATTTTTTGCAGTTTTCTGCAGGTTGGTGAAAACTTTGTATGTGAAGCAGCAAAATGTATTAGTAAAGCAAACAATTGTATTTGATTAATGGTTACTGAAAAGTTATACCAATTAACCGTCCATGCCACAAAATTATTAGATGTATACAGATTATGCCTATATATATGACTATACATAGGTCATATGGAAAGGAGAAAGTTAATATGATATGAATAATTGGAATACGTGGAATGATTTTGAATGGCTACTGCAAGTTGAACAGTGATATGCAATCATTCCCATGAAAATTGTGACAATTCAAACAGAAATTCCAGCCACCATTATCAGTTGAAACTTTTAAATTGGCACCAATCAAACGCATACCTTTCCAACATGAGGAGCAATTAACCATGCAAGGGTAACTGTAAGAAGGCCAGTAGCAACTAAAATTCCTGTAAACTCGATAGCCCATTTAGTTGTTGGATTATCAGGTACCACATTTTCTGTTGGGTTATCAGGCAACTCTTCTACAATTTCTTGTGAAACTGTTATGGCATGACTTTGAGGATTGAACCACAATGATATCTCGCTTAGTCTTTGTCTTCGGATAGCAGCAATAGCATCAGGATCTACATCTGAAGCTGTCTCAGTAGGTACATGTGTAAGCTCCCCCGTAGCTGTCCTCTCCCTTAATGCTTCATAATCCTTCAAGGAAGCCATGATCTTTCTGAAATCTGCAGGCCTTACATTTTTAGCAACATTTCCACATATCTCACATGTAGTGGATCCATGGCTTATAAACCACTTCAATGCACAGGCATAGTGTGCAAGAGCAAGATCATTTTTGCAGGAACATCCTAGTTCAATTAGCATGTCTTGGTGATGATATGAGCCTGATTCTACATCAGTGCTACAAACAAATATCTCCCCTTCAGGGCTTATGAACTCTATAAATCCAGGAACCCTTCCGCAATTCTTGGAATCTTCATCCTTTTCAGCAATTCTCTTGGGAACCTCATCTTCATTTTTGTTGATTTCTAAAATTTCTTGTGATGGGGGGATAATGTCCAAGAAACCTAAGGCAGCATCCCCCCTTCTGTCTGATTCTGCACTATGGCACACCCGACAAAGCAAGAGACCTGCATCCCTATCTGTGCTACAATTTGATGCCCGTGATGTATCTGTGCTACATCTTGATGTATGTGACGTATATAACTTCTGACCACTCATGGAAGTGCATGAATTTGTATCATTCACTCCACCAGCATGAAACTGCATATGTTCTTCTTTGAGGCCTGTTGGATAAATTAAAGACTCCTCTAAGGTCAACAGAATCTTCTGAGCTTACTCCTAAGCAAGTGGCCCACCTGACAGAAAACTTATGGTTGAAACAGTATAACAAGCTAGTAGTATTCCTACATTGCACGAAAAGGAGGCAACCGCACAGCCTTTATGACAATTTGAGACAAGTTTTTTTTGCTAACTTGAACATTTAAGATTATCCATGCTTCAGTAACCAAGACAAGTCAGGCATGCCAGTGACTTTAAAAGGTTGAATGATATTGATGACTGACAGCCCAGTACAGAAACTGAAAACTGCACCAGAAACCAATATCATGTTCGACCACAATTGTTCAGAACTATAATTACAAAATTACAAAAAAATGTCATCTTACATTTCCTCAAAAATTTTGCAAATTTAAGAAGACTGACGAACAAAAAAGGAAAAAAATTAAAACACTGGATCTTCCAGAAACAGCATTTATCATAACAATATTTCTCAGGAATATAGCTGATAAAAATAAATCCTTACCATGCTTTATAATTTAATTATTTCAGAGACACAAACATAGAAAGACAGGGAGGGTGGGAGGTCAACTGTTTTAACACTCCAATATGCAAACATTATATCTGGATCTGGTCGCTACTGGAAACAGCGACGGAGAAATACTAAATCTCACTTCAAACAGATAAACTGATCAATCTCAAATAGACTTTGGCACCAAATGATGTAGTATGTATCTCAAGATTATATCAATTACCCAAAGCCCTTTTGATGGACAAGTATAAAAGGAACATTTCTGATCCCACAATATACTAATTCTAAGAAAACCACATTATCAACAAACTTTTTTAAGATTTTTAGTAGGAATTATCAGAAAGACAAGTTGGAGAACTGGATGTGCAAAGTCAGTATGAGCACCTTGACAGTAAAATACCGAAAGAAAGTATGAGTGCTTTCTCCCATTCCTCTTGACAAGAGATTGCAGAGGCCCAAGTCCAATCAAAAACAGGGGGAAAAATGAAAGAGAGTACAACCATAGTTCATAGTGTCAGTTTCAAAATGGATAGTAAACTCCCCATACATAGGTGAACCAAACTGTACTAGATACACCCTCAGTATCAAAATAGGTGCTTCTGGCTGATCCACTTATGTTTTTTCAAAGAGCCCATATACCATAGGAGGACATAAAAACCACAAGCTAGTTATCCTTGGAACTTGTGCAATGGGAGCTGGCCAAAAGGCAAGTATTCATATCACAAGCAAGTTAAGCAAGAGGTCTACAAATCTGACAAAACTAGACAAGGAATAGGTATCCCTCAATATAGTATAAAGCCATATCAATTGACATGAATTGTTGTGGAGCATATAACACATCCAATGGCTTTCCCTAAGTGATCTGTGCCAAAAGTATACAATAGTGTTGAAATGGAGTCAGCTTTTAAATTATGATTAAACATACCAAATGCCTGAAACCATTAGGAGTAAAAAAAATAAACTATTGCCAAGCATAAAGATCCAAGGCCAACCTTTTTTACAGCAACTTATACAAAAAAAAAAAATAATAAAAAAAATGCATGGAATATATTCCATCATTTACATGCACCAACATAGAAAGGAACTGACTAGTTGGTAGGGTCTTGCTTGTGGTGTGGCTGTGCAATGCATTGAAAAACAATAGTATAATTTATAGTCCAGCTAGCTCCAAATATCCTGCTTTAACATTACTAATTGCGAAACACAGTATAGAATGCAGAACTTTAGTACAACTAGTCATAGTATGAGCCATTACAAATTACATTACCCCCTAATAATCTGTCAAAATAAATATGTAATTAGCGTCAGGTCTTTTGGATATTATTTACGAACAAAAAAACAATTGAACAACATTGAAAGCCTTCTCAGCACCCATAGAGTTACGAAACCCAGCTATAAAGCTAGACATGAACAAAAACAAACCTTACTGAGCATCCCCTTCTAGAGAGACGGTCTGAGTTGCTATGCTTAGTTTGATGATTTTGATAAAAGACTTTAGATTCTTTTTTAATAAAAAAACTTGTTATTGATTTCATCTATTCAACAAATGAATTTAAGGTTTTTGACAAAATCTGGTATGGTTAAACTTAATTCTAATGAAAGCTCCCTTGAGAATAAAGCACTTCCTATTGTTGTTGCTTGTTCAAAAGGAAAATAAGCTGCACTGCCTCCCAATATTATTTTAAAGAATGTAACTAATGATGACAACAAACATGCTTTATTATGGCTTGCTCTTCTATCCACTTCAAGCACTGGTCCATGGATGATTTTACCCTTACTGTAGGAGTTAGAAGCATCTCATATGGACATGTTTCTATCATCTTTAATGGGGTGACTATGCAATAATAATCATTTCCAAAAAAATTGGTAGAGCACGTAATTGCTTGTGCATGCACTACCTTCCCCCTACTGTATGCAATCTCTTTTTGTGATTAAGAGTTTGATTTTTGTAGCTTATTTATGGTCCCTTATTTAAAAGGAGAGGCCAAAGATACTGAAAATAATTTAGTAGTCTTTCATCAAGGTATCTTTCTTTCCTAGGAAAAAGGCCTGCAATTTTTCCCCTTAGAAAATTGAATCTTTCAATCAGTTTTCTTGCAAGTAAAATACATGAACATGAAATCTGCTTTATGTAGAGGCTAAAATGTTGCAATTTTCATATGCTCCCATAAACAGCAGGAAGAAAGGAACTTCAGCTTTTCCAAAGCATCGCTGTATGCCTTTTTCATTTTTTTTTTCTCCATCCACCAAATTATCTGCTAACATCTGAACCACTCCTCATACAAAACCTCGATTTCCCTGCTAAAATAAAGAAACCTTTTGCTCTCCAAAGCATGGCGATACAGTCAAATTTTTTTTTTCAAAACTTTCATTTTTTTCCCCTTCCAATGCTTTCCCTGCAGAAAAAAGAAAAATGCAACTAACTTCTAGGTTTTTCTGCAAATGGGTATTACCGTTCTTGGCATACACGAGGTTTTTTTCCATTTCCTTATCAATCGATCCAAGCACTACAAATGAGAAAAGAATTGTTGTTCCTTGCCATTCAAAAACTCATCTGGAAAATTGTGCATGTCCTTTCGTTTCAAATATTTTGTCATATTTCTCCCATATCTTAGTAAGTTGTAACGAAGAGAAAAAAGGCTTGTATAGTACCTTCACCACAAAACTAATCTAATCATGGTAGCAACTTTTCATTCATCCCGCATGAACAAAACCTTGCATGCATATAAAATCCTCTCCTTTCATGTTCCTACCCACCCCGGCTTGGCACCAAATATACACCGGCATCCCCCGAGAAACAGCCCTCATTCCTTGATATTGTCAGAAATGTACATATAGAGAACTCAGAATCAACAGAGACCCTTCATGCTTCACAGACGCCAAACAACGAAGTATCTTTCACATACCAATACAGGAAGAACCCCATGTTTTTTGTGGATACCAGCATAGCTACCAAGAGGTATGAGAGTAGAAACCCACCGTAGAGGACGGCAGGTTGGCACTTCCATCCTTCACAATTTATTTCTGTTGATACCCAATAAAATCACCCTAAATTACAGTGGGCCTTGATCAAAGGCAATCCTATAATTATCAAAAATTAGGTCAATGAATTGTAGATTTACCGATTCCCTCTCAAAATCCATTCTGAAAGCACTTCAAGAACTCCCCAAGATTATGCGGGATTATAATTCAAAGCCCAGTAAATAAAAAACCACTCAAATTATCCATAAATCAGTGGATACTTTCTTCCTTCTGCGGATTTGGAACTATAACTCAAACACATTTCTGAGGTTCCACGGATCACATAACTAAATCACAACAAACAACGGTTCGAGAAACAAAACCTCGAGAAGAACCCTGATTTGCTCTGCTGGACGCATCGGAGAAAATCTAAAACGACACGTCAAAGCAAAATTATCAAGTCCTTCTCTAGGGTTCCAATGCATACCAAATTCACGGCTTAACGGAGAACAAGAACATTTCAGCGATCTACCTCACACATGTTGAAGGCAATTCGAAGGAAGAGGAAGTGAACTCACCCTTCGGAGACTCTGCAAACGGACCAAAAGAATCTCCAGCCCGAACTCGATCGCAATCAATGCCGCTCGAGAAAGGAAGAAAAAGGGCGCAGAGGAAGTAGAGAATCTATTTGGCTTGTTGGGAGTGACACGGCGCACCGTGGAAAAAGGCGGCCGGTGAGTGCCGCGTAGTTAGCCTTAAAAAAAGGCTGCCGTACGGACGTATGCATAGCCATTTCTATGCGTGCGTGGGGATTGCCCTCCTACCTATCTATGAATGCTGCTATACCTAACTTCCAATCCAACAAAAGAAATAGAATATTAATTGAAGATATTCAAAAGTAAGGTAGATGGTAGATTCGAAGTTTAAGGTGGCATTGCTTTATTAATGGTTTTATTTTCTTTTTTTGTAATGTTGACTTAGGAAAGTGGAATTGTGGTAGATTAGGATGGACTATCTTTTCAATGAAACAATATGTTTGGTGTTGGAACCAAAGGTCATGGGACAATGAAAGATATCCAACTAGAGGGGCTTAATAGGTATATGAGACATGATGTACTTGGCATGAAGTTGCACTTTCTAATGTACCAATATGAACAGTGATGTCTAAATATCATGGTGGTAGTTAGCAAAGCCAAGTTAGGCCGCCGTGCACCTATAGACGAGAATCTAGTGCTTTTAAGAGTAAAATTTAGGCTTAATGAATAATTAAGTGTTTTGACTAACGCAACATTGTGTGATTTCAGAAAATCAGTGTATTTGCACCTTACCATAATAGACTTGATTAGCAAAATATATGTACCGTATGGCATCCATCAATGCGAAATCACTCTATCGTGTATTTAGAGTTAAGAGGACGTGCCCTTTTAAAATTGCAATTGAGGTACATTCTCAATTGAAAGTGTTTTTAGGGAGCTAAGTTGTAGCACGACATGATCTCAATACTCTTTTAACATGCCAAGCAAGTAAAATTCAGAAGTTACGCTATGCATGATCAATTATGTTTAGTATCTTATAAATTCTTTAAGTCCTTTGCTTATCAGCAACCGAGAGATATATATTATGTTATATATTTGCACGTTGTCTTCGTAGAAATAGCTGCGAATCATCAGCTCAATAGAGGACCTTTCATATTCATTTTGCACTCTTCCTGAAAAAGCTTCATCCCGGATCTAGATGAGAGACTTGAACCCAAGTCGATATCGTCTTTTGAAGACTTTACCTACGCTATTTGGTACTTCCAAATGAGCTTTCATTGGAACCACCTGATAGTTTAGTAAATCTCTGCTATGAAAATTTTTGTAATTATGCTAAAACATGTTGATCTTGTGAGCGACTGGCTGACTTTCTAATCATTTTGTGAAGAAACTTTGTGATAATCCATGAGTTAAGGAGGATGGACATTTTTTTTGTTATGAAAAACTTGTCACACAAGCATGGTCCAATAAATATCCTATAAAATTTGTAAATACTATTGACATCATTCTTTTGTTGCATAGGAAACTACAATAGAATTGGTTAGAGAATTAATACTTGTAGAACAATGTTAAGATACAATCATAGTGACAATAACCCTTCTCCCATGGCTTGTAATGTTAGTGCAAGCCTCCACAGTGCATCAAGACAAGCAATGATACACCTTTTCTTAAAGTTCAACAGATCAGATCTAAGTCACATTATTTTTTATGGAAAAACAAAGAAAAGAAAGCAATTTTCTCATCATCTCCAACACCCTTTTCTTCTATATATCTTAGAAGCTTCCATTTCCCAATGACATGCACCTCCAAACCGGTCCTTAAAGTTGCAGTGATCTTCTCTACTTTCCACCAAAAATGCCACCGATCCCACCCGCTGTAATCCCTTCAAAAGGTTCGAGTCCACTCTAGAGATAGCACAGGTGTCGGCGAGTAGAGGAAGGCGACACAGCAGTACTCGGCAAACGCCTCGTCGTCATCGTGCACTCCCTAATTAGAACGCGCGTTATGCGTAAAGGATGACAGCTGTAAGGTCTTCGATCAGATCTATCAGAGAACAAGACACGGAATGATTCACGTCTCCGCACCACGTGGTTCGCTGCCTTCGGGTCTCCTCCCCTCACCGACACTCCACATTTGACCTCAAATTTTTGCCGCTATTAGAATCTTAGCTTTCATTCCATTTTTTATCTCGAGATGTAGTCCAAGAGGTCCATTTTCCTGGTCAACACGTTTACACATGAAATCTCAAGGCAACTTAGTTTTATATTCATAAGATCCAATAAATATTTAATTTTTATGTTGAAAAATGTATACTATTTAAATTATTTTTTAAACTGATTTGTAAACTGATGTGGTATTTGATATGATATTTTATGAAGGTTTTTTTTTTGTATGAATATCTTTCTAAAAATTCAAATTTATGTGAATGCTCTCTTAAAACTTATATTTATTTCTGTATTGTCATAAAATACTATTTTTGTATAAATACTCTTAATATAATAATTTTTTAACATAGTTAATAAAAACCATATTTATTAATTAAAAATAAAAAAAATTTTGAAATTACTATTTTGTATTCCATCGTGATCGTCTTATAAGTGTTTCTTTTTTGGACATCTACCCATTAAAGGTATTTTAGTTTTTTTTTAACGACGTTAGTTAGCATGGGTACATATGCAAAAATAAGGATTAAAAAAAGGTACAAAATAGTAAACAAGTGTTTTAAGAGGGTATGCATATAAATATCAATTTTGAGAGGATATTCATGCAAAATTCAATATTTAGAAGGGTATTCATGTAGAAAAACTTTTTTAATGAATGGCAAGTTCTCTATTATTCAAACATACTTAGTTGTGCCTTGTGAACCCGCGCATATATCCTCTCAAGTATCATCGTATTAAATTTTTAAACTAATATACACTATTATTGCTATTGTTTTGTATAAAGTTGGATTCACGACGAGCAAATTGATACAAAGTGATAAGTTAAACTACTGAACTATGGTCAAAATTCATCAAAAAATACTGTACTAAAGCTATTAAAGCAAATTAATAACCAGGACTCCTGTAATTAAGATCCAACTAATTCAACAAATTAATATAAATCAAATATACAAGCAACTAACGAGCAATTAAAAAAATGGAAGGAGAGAGCAGCTCTTGAGATTTTTCTATAATTTTGGGATCTCTATATTTCCTTTTTCATATCCTTTCCTTTCTAGAGCGGTTCAAGTTTTCTGCTTTTTTGCTCTTAAATTTCCCCCAATATAGTTATTCTAAAAATTCCTTTTTCAATAAAAACCGGGTGTCATCTTTGCCCCTTGATTTTACCTGAAAAAATAAATAAAAAATAAGGGCAGTTTCGTCATTCCAAAATTAACACCTGGCCTGCCTGGTATTGGTGGGCCTCCGGCACCACACGATCCCTTCCGGTGTGCTGTCCGTGCTCGCCGGTTGTCCCCGCGGAGGATTCGCGTCTCATGTCCCCTCAAATGCCTTTTATTTTAAACGAAACCTACGGTAAAATACGAACTAACCTCTTAACTCGATTCTGACGTCATCGGTTTCCTTCGTCCTTCGCGCGGATAAAAGGCATCCGAAGGAACAACCGCCCCCGTTCCCCGCCTAAATTTTTTATTATTTTGCCGGCATTTAAAAATAAGAAGTTTAGTACGGTCTTCGTCCACTCGCCTCCTATAATACCCTCACGGGGTGCTCCCCCCTCTTCTTCAAAGCCGGGGGAGGGGAGAAGGAACCCTCGAAGCTCTCGCTCGTTTTCTTCTCCTCGCTTCAGATCCGCAGGGTTTCCAGCTGAAGGAGAGGTAAGGATTGGCTTTCTCGGGTTCGGATCTCTTGGATCTACGTGCTGTTGCTTGTTTTTGCGTCGATTTGGTCTTTGTTCCTGGATTTTTTGGGTTTTTTTTGGTGTTTTTTATTTTTGGGGTATGTTTCTTTAGAGAGTTGTGGAGTTTGTTCGTATTTTAAAAAAAATTAGTCTTGCTGATGTAGATCTGTTTTGAGTTAGCTTGAGTTGGATCTAGTTCGGACTGAGTGATTCTTGCTTCAAATTTTGTGAAAAGTAAGTTTAGCTGACACCTTGCGGTGATTTATCTTTTTATGATGCTATTCTTGTCGCCATATTTGTCTAATGTGAAATTGTGTGATCTCTCTCTTTCTTGATGTTATTATTGCTGAGAATCTGTCTGTTGTTACCGTTTGATGCGAAGTTGGTGCAGATCTTGAAGTGCTTAAATATATAATTTGTTCAGAGATCTGCGTTTTTTCTAAAAAAAACTTAAAAATCAGTCGAAATGGTACGAATTCGCTCTTTCCCCCCTTCATATTGGAGTTAGTTTAACTTTGATAAATTAAGGGCTTTTTGGTTATTTTTAGTTAAATTGCAGTTTATTTGCGCCGTACTGGGAGAAAATTCAATATTTTCTATCATCACCATCGGTTGAATCTGCAGTTTGTCGCCTGCTTCGTATTTTGTATAATGCTTGGTGTCCGTTAGTGTTTGTAGCTTATCTTGTTTAAGCGTTGCACTTGTTTTCATAACACTGTTAACTTTTTTTTTTTTTTTTTTTCTTTTCTTCCTGATAAATTTAGGAAGTAACCATTTCATTTCACGGGCATGGCATGTTCATCAAACTCCTACTTTATCTTTCTAGATCTATAAAGTATCACTACAGATCTGCATGGAGTTTCATATATCCTTTTCTACATTTCAATTACATACTAGATCTGCTGGAAATTAGTGATTTTTGTTACTGTGTTTTCAAGAAAGAGTATAAGGAGCTTGATTGTTGTTTTAAAAATTATTTTTCTTGCACCATTTTTTCAGATAAACTATTTGAAAGGTGTTTGCGTGTAATAAAATGGCATTCGGGAAAAGCTCGCGGGCAGATGCTAGGAGGACATCATCGTCCTTTTGTTCAACAACAACAATTGTTGTGTTTGTTGCTCTGTGCTTAGTTGGCGTATGGATGATGACATCCTCGACTGTAACCCCTGTGGAGATGTCTCCACCGAGTTCCAAATCTGATGCTAAAGATCAAGTTCCTGAAACTGATTCTAAGCCATTTGAAGATAACTCGGGCGACATAACTGAAGATTCAGAGAAGTTGGTGCAGAAGACTCATGAGGAGAATCCTGTGAAGGGCAATGAGGATACCAAGGATGAGGCAGAGGACACATCTAAAACTCTGACTTACAGTGACAGAAACGGGAAGAGTGAAGAAGAAAAAGTTCAGGAGGGTGGAGATGCAAATATGGAGACAGACACAGGCAGTCGGGCAGATGGGGAGGGCAGGAACAGGGAACAAAAATCAGATGAGCAAGATACGAACTTGGCAAGGAATTCCAAGAAAGCTGAAAATAATGAACAGCAAGAAACCAATAGTGAAAAGAAATCCGAAGAAGAGGAGAAATCTGATGGTGATGAGAAGGATAAGGGTCAGATAGAGGAGAAGGTGGAGCAAAGTGAAGGCAAGGAGACAGGACAAATCTCTGATAATAACAATGCTGGGAACCAGGATGAGGATCAAGCCTCCAATGAGGTGTTTCCATCTGGGGCCCAGTCAGAGCTTTTAAATGAGACCAATACCCAGAATGGAGCATGGTCTACACAAGCTGCAGAATCAAGGAATGAGAAGGAAGTCCAAGCATCTGCCTCATCCAAGGGCCAACTTGTAGGTTACAATTGGAAGCTTTGTAATGTCACTGCTGGAGCAGATTTTATCCCTTGTCTTGACAATGAGAAAGCTATCAGGAAGCTTCCAAGTACCAAACACTACGAACATCGGGAGAGGCATTGCCCTGAAGAGCCTCCAACCTGTCTTGTTTCTCTTCCAGATGGATATAAACGACCAATTAACTGGCCCAAGAGCCGAGACAAGGTTTTTGTTTTGGAATTCTCTTTGCTTTTTAATGCTCTACTATTTCTTCCTTTAGTCAAGTTTATTTATTTCTATTAATTTTGTGACTAAACTGCAGATATGGTATTCTAATGTCCCACATACCAAGCTTGCAGTGGTAAAGGGGCATCAGAATTGGGTGAAAGTTTCAGGAGAATACCTCACTTTTCCAGGGGGTGGAACTCAGTTCAAACATGGTGCACTCCGCTACATTGATTTCATTCAACAGGTTCACTTCTACCACAACTTGTTCTTCTTCTATAAAAAATTCTTCTAATAATCCCGAACCTAATCTTTGCAAAAAAGCGTGTACCGTACTTTTATGTTTACAAGCTAAAGTTCTAGCACACAAAAATCGAATTATATACTTTATTTGATACAAACTCTGTTTTTTTGAGGATCCACTGTGATAATGAGAAAAATTTTGATTGTTTTTAATTGGCAGAATAAAAATGTGGTGTATAATAATACAGTTCTAAAGAACTTCTTTTGATTATTTTGATGTATTGACTTGACTAGGAGGAAATAGCATTTACAGCCTCTACTCGTGTCCTAGCTCGTCTGAGAGCTAGATTCGCTTCAATTGCTTGTCGGAAATTCTCTATTCCAGAAATTCTCTATTCCTAATTACTGCGGTACGTAAAATACAAATATCGGAAAGAGCAAAAAAGAAAAAAAAAAAGCCTACTTCGGATCTATTTGTAATATATGAATGAGAAAAATGCGGATCAAGGCCCTTAGATCTATTTACTTCGTCGAAAAGAGGGCAAAATTCTCTGAATCTTTCTTTTTATATGGTAGCTGCCTTTCGCTGTCTCCTGATATTTGCCATTTCTCAACAAGTGAGATCCTGTTTTCATGCCTTCTGAGTGCTTGAAGTTTCTTTTTTTTATCCTTGGGTGGATAATGTTGCTACTCCTATTGGCTCTTGTATTTTATAATCTTTGTTGCTTATGTTCCTATTATTTGCATTTGATAGAAAGAACTCACAATTGTCATCGCCATTGTTCCCATATCTGCATGTGCTGTGTTTAGTTATAACTGTTTGCATGCTTATGTTGCTAATCCCTTTATTGTGCAAGGTGCCTTCTGTAGAATTTCTGTTTAACTGTTTATCTTTCATGCTTGCTTGATTATCTCCTATGTGCAATAATTGGGACAAAATTTATAGGGTGCTTATAAAACATACTTACAATCGTGGCATTATTCCTATTTAAATGTCCTTTAAAATTCTCTTAGTTTAGCTTCTCAGTAGGTCTTCTTTTTTAAGATAATTTATGACTTTATTTTTTATTTTTTATTTTTACTTTTATATTTTGCTTATACATGACATGTATGCTTTTATCTTACTATTTCAGTCAGTATCTGATATTGCATGGGGAAAACAAAGCCGTGTTGTTTTGGACGTTGGCTGTGGTGTGGCTAGTTTTGGAGGCTATCTCTTTGATAGAGATGTGCTTACCATGTCATTTGCACCCAAAGATGAGCATGAAGCTCAAGTGCAATTTGCTCTTGAGCGAGGAATCCCAGCTGTATCAGCAGTCATGGGCACCAAGAGACTTCCCTACCCCAGCAAGGTCTTTGATGTTGTCCACTGTGCCCGCTGCCGAGTACCTTGGCATGTTGAAGGTACTTAATGTTAGACTTTACGTGGACTTTATTTATTTACTCTTACTCTGCTTTGGAATCTTAGAGGAGGTAACTTGTAGGTGGTATGCTTTTGTTGGAGTTAAACCGTCTGCTGCGTCCTGGTGGTTACTTTGTGTGGTCTGCTACTCCAGTTTACCAAAATATTCCGGAAGATGTTGGAATCTGGAAAGGTAAAATTTATTCGTATGTGTTTGCTTGATTGAAATAGATGCAGAGAAAAAAGTGTGCTACTGAAAAATTTCAAAATGCATTATAAATTATCTCATGGAAACTTTTAAGAAAGCAAAGTCTCAAATAAACTCAGAAGTCGAATTATTCTGATACTGTCTAATCCTAAAACAGAGTGAACTTATTTTAGTTTTAGACTTATAGCAAACTTTTAGGTTTAGGTCAACCAAATGTCAATGACTAAATGTGAAGTAAAATCTGCCTTCTCAATGGCAAACTTTTTGCTTCAAGTGTTCTTAAAATATTTGGTTTGCTGCACCCACATCAGCACCTGCACCTGCACCTGCACCTGCCTATACTTCTGATTCCGGCAACTAAGCTTTAGTATCCATTCCTTATGAATTATTTTTTACCTCTTCTGCATAAAACACATTTAATCAGAAGGAAACCTCAATGTATAGGTTTCACCAGACATGTTTATTTTGCTAAATCATCTTGAGTGGAGCTTATCTGGTACAAGCTGTAAAGATAAGAATCCCACGTCTTGCGCATGAGTATGATAAAAAAATCTCTTGGCCAAGTGCCTGTAGAAAGTTCTAACCTATAATTATGTGGATTTTGATGTCAGCCATGTCCGCCCTTACAAAGTCCATGTGCTGGAAAATGATAAATAAAACAAATGATACCTTCAACCAAGTGGGTGTAGCAATCTTCAGAAAACCTTCTGACAATAAATGCTATGAGAAAAGAATGGAAAACAACCCTCCACTCTGCGAAGAATCTGATGATCCAGATGCAGCCTGGTATGCTGATTCCTTACAGAACAATCTATATATTTCTTTGGTTGTTTTGTTTTGTTATTATGTATTATAATTAATGCCTAAATTTGGTGATGTATTTCATGTTTGTGTAGGAATGTTCCCTTGCAAGCTTGCATGCACAAATTGCCTGTAGCTCCTGATGTGCGTGGGTCACAGTGGCCAGAGCAGTGGCCATTGAGGCTGGAGAAGGCACCCTATTGGCTAAACAATTCTGAGGTTGGGGTTTACGGTAAACCTGCCCTGGAGGACTTTGAAGTAGACTATGAGCATTGGAAACGAGTTGTAAGCAAGTCATATGTCCATGGAATGGGAATCAACTGGTCTCATGTCAGAAATGTGATGGATATGAGATCTGTATATGGAGGGTAAGCAGATATCATCCTTCTTTCAATTGTCGAACTAGTCGGGTTTGGGGAGGGCGGTGGCAGCTTTGTTTTAAGACTTAGATTTCAGTTTTATTTGCATACAAATTTTATAGCAACCGCATCAATTATGACAAAATGGACGGACTTCTGTTTTTCAGATTTTATTGTCTCTCAAATTAACTCGATCTTTTCTACCAGCAACTTCAAAGTAAAAGGGAACTGATCAACCGTGTCTCATTTTTGTCTATGAGACGCTGCAAGCAGCAGCTATATTTCACTGTTCATTTGCAGTCTTAAATTAATGTCCTTATGTTTAAGTTCATTAGCTCATGTCATATGCAGTATAAATTGTGCATAGTTCCTCTATCCTTTACTTTGAACATCAAGTTGTAGGGCTGTTGCAAAATCATGCTTGGCATGGCTAATTGTGCCAATGGTTTCTCTGCAATTTAGTGATTAAACATGTTGAGTAACTGCATATGGATGACCTACGTGGATAATTTGTGTGCTCACATGTTCTGAAGAGGGTTCATTGGCCTGATAAAGAATCGTTTGTTCATTCAGTTGTTCTTGCTGATGAGATGATCCATGCCCACATATTGTGTCTTGATATTTTTAAGGCTGCCTAGTGTAAAGGTAGGGTCTTCCTGCCTTCCATTGAGGATGATCAGGAATTTGGCAGCATGTTGATGAAGGGCTGATGTTAGGTGATAGACTGGTTTTAGAACCTTTTCAAATCATGAAATTTTATTATTTTTGTCTTTTTGGTTATGTATAGTGGAACGTGAAGGATCAGTTATCTGTTTTATTACCCACTGATCTAATATTTTCTGAATTCTGAATTAAGGGATAAACAGACACCTTTTCTAGGCTTTCTCCTTGTGCTTTCTGTTTTAAATTTACTTTTATGCTTGTTTTTGCAGCTTTGCTGCAGCTTTGCGAGACATGAAGGTGTGGGTCATGAATATTATCTCAATTGACTCCCCCGACACGCTTCCCATTATTTATGAACGCGGACTGTTCGGAATGTATCATGATTGGTGTGAATCATTCAGCACCTACCCCAGAACATATGATCTTCTTCATGCAGACCATCTATTCTCAAAGCTCAAAAAGAGGTGAGCGTTATAATTTAATTATTCACTTAGTTTCAACAAAGCAGAACCAATTATTGAATATTGGCTAGAAAGTTAAATATTCAATAATCATTCTAACATGAACTTGCTACAATCCTTGGCCTGTATGATTTTCCCCATTTTCTTTTTTTTCTTTTTTGAGGGAACCTGATTTTGATTGGAACATCTCATATTTGTTAGTGTCTTACCACTTGGAGGATACTTCCCATCCCAATTGCAGCTCTTTTACCCAAGCCTTTTGACCCTGCTATCAGATGGTTAAAGTTCCAGTGGGATGTGACCCATCCACGATGCATTTTAATGATAACCTTCTAACCAAATGTTGATCATCATTCTGCTATAGTCAGTGAAAAATGTTCTCTAAATTAATACTGTATCTTCCTTTCTTAATACTTTCGAGTAGTATTAGAAACAACTGGCACTTCTGGCCGCATTGAAGTATCTCATTTCAAGAATGCATTTGTTACTTCCCTTCCACTCCCATTAATTATGTTATTGTGCTGGCTGTTTCTGAATTATATTTCCCTTTAGGTGCAAATTACTGCCGGTGATTGCGGAGGTGGATCGGATACTGAGACCAGAAGGGAATCTGATTGTGAGAGACAATGTGGAGATAATCAATGAAATAGAGAACATGGCAAAATCTTTGCACTGGGAGATCCGGATGACCTACTCAAAGAACAATGAAGGGTTGCTGTGTGTTCAAAAGACAATGTGGCGGCCAAAAGAGCTAGGGGCAAGCAAGTCATCGATGAATTAGAACCATCATCAATGGTAGTTAGGTAATTTTTGCTGTTCTCATGTAGTGGTGTAAAATTTTTGTTGTATGCTTTATCTTTCCTTGTATCCAAGAAGGGAAAAGCCTTCTAATTACGGGTCAATTTTAGAACCATATATTCTTGAATTAATGAAAATATCCTTCATTCTTGAACACTGCAAGATCTAGTGCTGCTACAGTACCTGGATCAACTACAGGTGGTGCCAATATGAACATTGTCCATTATCAAGAACCTTGTTTGGATTACAGTTACTGTTTTATAAATCTGCACGCATGAGAATGGAGGCATATCTTAAGCTTACAAGCTCTATAACCGTCAGAATTATTTGTTGACTCTGTTCATCTTTGCACAACCTTCAGACTAATGGCTAGGTCCTGCTGTTGGATGCTACTGGCTTTCATTGCACGCAATAGAACAATCACTACTAATTGTTTCTTTTCTGGTGACTATTAATTAGGCTTCTGTGGGTTGATCTTTTTGTTTGTTCCCCTTGTACAGACATTTCTTGTTTCTATTTGGTTCACCGGAAGTTCTTCGCTCATTTGAATAATTTTTTTTAAAAGCTGATATTTGGGTATATAATATTTAGGAAGTAATTTTTGCATATTTGTTTGATCATAAAAAAAAATGATACATCTCAAAATGGTTTATGTTTGGTTGAATATTTATTTTTTTTAAAATATAAAATATTTGTTATATTTTTAATGAAGAGAAACTTTATATTTCATTTTATTTAAAAGTTTAAGATTATTTTTAGAAAAAATTAATTTTTAGTTGGTGAAAATTAGATTCTTTCATATCCCATATATATATATATATATATATATATATATATATATATATTCTCATAAAATTTTAAAATTTTATTTCTATGAAAAAGTTTTTTTTTTTTTTTGAAAACTTCAATTAAATACGAGAGTCCAATTTTTTTTGTTGGGCCCTGACATGATACTAGTTCGATTTGTAGACAATTAAACACCACCACTACTCGCACCGCGCAGCTCCTGTGCGCGTTGATTGGCGCATTTGGTACCAATCCTTCACTACCACAGAAGACTGGTGCTGCGAGTGAGAAAGAACTAATGGAATTACGTTTTCCGAAATGGGAAATGAATCATTTCATATTGTAATAATGTATCGAACAACCAAATGGGGCTCACTGGGTGTGGTGATCTGGATCTCACTCCTCCATGTCGATCACACTTAAGCCTGGTGTATTTCATTGATCACCTTGTAAAATTTGGGTAGTGATATATGATACTTTCTTTGAGAGTCCATACGATTATCCAAAAAGGATTTGTGGTTATAAAATTTGGTGAAGGGAAGGGGTTTGTTAGGAGATGAGAGGAATGATCATTTAAATTTCTGAAGGGAATAAGCTTTTTTTTTTTTGGAAAAGATGCTTTAGGCAACAGTAAAATGCACATAAAAAGTTTATGAGCTTGCAATTGCCAATGCGGCAACTTCATGAGCAATCAAAGCGCATCAGTGCTTCCTATGCAAGATAGGTGCTGGGCACAGAACATATCCTTCTTGAGAGAGACTCGGCTACGGTGATCGCATAGACCTAAGGTTCGGGATGCGCTACAGGGATAGGTCGTTGCTCCACGACATTCGTAGGTTACGAGAAGAGTGTGGTTCCTACCAGGCCACGTATACAGGAAGGCAAACGGTGTCACAAGCTAGGTTGCCTCTTTTGCGACTCACCACTCAGGAGGTATTCTCTAGACGGACCGTGTGTCACTGTTGGAGCTTTTGTGTAGTATTTTGTTTTGTGATTTTGCTAGCTGCATCCACACCTGTCGTGTGTGAGCCGTTGTTGTACTAAAAAAAAAAGCGTCAATCTCCTCTTGTTGCTTGGCAAGAAAATATTTCTGTGCGCTTGAGCCATGTAGCATTACTTTTTATTTTTATTTTTTGGTAGGAATCAGTTAACAATAGTAAAAGAAATCCTACATTAGTGATATAAAATAGGAGTGGATGATTAGATTAAAATTTGAAGTGAAAAAAATAATGGAACATTGATCCTATTTGTTGTTAAATGTATTTTCAGAAATTAGTATAAAATTAATGCACTCTAGAATATAATTGGCAAAATTAAACACTAGAATGGAATTATCATACCTTTTCCCATGCATTCTTTCGTTTCATGCCTGAACAATGGAATGAAAATGATGATTTTGCTTCATTAGTTTTCATTCAGATTTTGCTTTTTGTTTTTCTTGTGTGCAAACTATCATTTTATCCTAAACTATCTTCTAAAGTCTAAACAATCAAATACTAAAACTATTTAATATTTATACTTTTAAGAATCTCCAATCCCTATTTTTTAATTTTTAAAATACTTTATTTTAAACTATAGATTTGTATACTCTCTCTCCCTGCCTTGCTGGTACAGAAAGAAGAGATAAACTGAACGCGAGAAAAAAGAACAACACATGTAGGACTTAAAGAGTAATAAAAATAGAGAGTGAAATAAAAGAAAGTTAATCTTTAAAAAGAATAGATGGTAGAATAGAACAGAGCGGTCATTCTTAAGCAAAATTTATAACTTTCAGCTTATTCTAGGATAAACTTATAGCTGGAATAAGCTGGATCATACCAGACTAGACCTGACCCAAGCCCAAATTTGGGCTTATTTCATGTTCAAGCATTGCAAAACTAAGGCTCCTTTGGAAGGGTTGTTGGCAGTAGAACTTTTGAAAGTAGAGCTTTCTGAAATAGATCTTGTATAAAAAGCTGTTTGCTATTTGGTAACTATATTTCTAAAATGCTGTGCCATTTTAACATATGTTTGGTAAACAAACTGAGAAAGTACTTTTGGTACGACAAAATGACCATAAAAAATATTGCATAATATTATACAATATAATATAATATAATATAATATATATTAATACATAAATATATGATATAGTATAATATTACTATAATGTAATATAATATTATTATAATATAGCAATATAATATTATATACTATATTATAATATTTTAATATAATATTAAATTATTTAACATAACATATCAATATATTATGATATAATGTAATATAATATTATATTTATAGCATAATATAATAATAAATATATAAAATATTATAATTATTAGGGTAAAGTAATTTTTCATAATATAACAAATTTTCTAGCTAGGTGATAAAATTGATTAAACCATTACTAAATGAACATTTTGTATACTTATTATATTTTATCATGGGTATTTTGGTTAAAAAAAGCTTTCCGACCGAGCCTAAAAGTACTTTTTTAGAAAGCTCCAAAATAGAGCTTCTCCCAAAAAATTATTTTTAGCTTTCTGAAAAAGCTAAATCAGCTTTTCAAAATTTTCACCAAATATCCCTATTTTATCTAAAAGTGCTTTTGGAGGCCAGAAAGTGCTTTAGGGCTAAATATCCCTATTTAGCCCTCCAAAAGCTCTCCCAAGCCCCGTTTGGAAAAACTTTTGGAAGTAGAGCTGTTGGAAGTAGAGCTTTCTGAAGTATAGCTTTTATAAAAAGCTATTTGCTATTTGGCAACTATATTTTTAAAGTGCTGTGCCACTTTAATATATGTTTGGTAAACAAAATGGAAAAGTACTTTTGGTATGATAAAATGACCATAAAGAACATTGCATAATATTATACAACAGAAAATAATAAAATATAATATATATTAATACATAAATATATGATATAGTATAATATTACTATAATATAATATAACATAACATTTTTTATAATATAGTAATATAATATTATATACTATATTATAATATTTTAATATAATATTAAATTATTTAACATAACATATCAATGTATTATGATATAATGTAATATAATATTATATTTATAGTATAATACAACAATAAATATATAAAATATTATAATTATTAGTGTAAAGTAATTTTTCATAATATAGCAAATTTTCTAGTTAGGTGATAAAATTGGTTAAACAATTATTAAAGGAACATTTTGTGTAATTATTATATTTTATTTTGGGTATTTTGGTAAAAAAAAATAGCTTTCTGACTGGGCCTACGAATACTTTTTTGGAAAGCTCCAAAATAGAATTTCTTCCAAACTTTCTGGAAAAGTTAAAACAGCATTTCGAAATTTTTACCAAGCACTCTTATTTAATCTAAAAGTATTTTTGAAGGTTCAGAAAAGCACTCCCAAACGGGGCTAAGCCCAGCGTGAACTTTTTTAATGGGCTTCAACTTCTAGACCCAAACAGAGAGCCCAGTCTCTAAGCCCGGCCGTGGCTATTTTCTCTATCATTAATATATAATTCACCCAAACCAGTCCAAGAGACCGGAGGGGATCGCCTCCTTTTTTTTTTTTTTTTGGCTAAGGTACTCGCTTCCTTCATCATCGAGCCATACGTCCATCCATCCATCCATCCATTCTTTTAGGCGGCGAGGGCGATGCCATTAGCGGCATCTTTCCCTCCCTCTCTCTTCCGACACGCATCCTTCCGCTCCTCACTTTCTAAAACCCTTTCCTTCCTTCCCCTCCCCCTCCCTTCCCGCTATGCCCGCCGCCCCTTCTACCTCTCCTCCTCCTCTCTCAGACCATTCGTCAAACACCCCTCGCGCAGATCCTTCCGCCCCCGCCCCATGCCCCACCCCTCCCTCTCCCCTCTCTCCACCGACGCCGCCCCCGCCCTAACCCCTTCCCTTGACCCCGACCCTGACCCCACAGTCGCCGCCTCCACCAGGTCCAAGAAGAAGGCCCGCCGCGAGTCCCCCGAGGGCCTCCTCCGCCACCACCTCGACATGTGCTCCAAGCGCGGCGACCTCCCCGATGCCCTCCGCCTCTACGACGCCGCTCGCGCTGCCTCCACCCCCCTCTCCCTCCACCACTACAACGTCCTCCTCTACCTCTGCTCCTCCCCCTCCGACGCCACGGACGACACCCGTGCCCTTGGGCTGGAGCGCGGCTTCGAGATCTTCCGCCAGATGGGCGCCGACGCCGTTTCCCCCAATGAGGCCACCTTCACCAGCGTCGCCCGCCTGGCCGCCGCGAAGCAGGACCCGGACCTCGCCTTTGACCTCGTCAAGCAGATGTCGAGCGCCGGGATTCCCCCCAGGCTGAGGTCTTACGGCCCTGCGCTCTTTGGCTTCTGCAAGAAGGGGGAGGTCGAGAAGGCCCACGAGGTGGAGGCCCACATGGCCGCGGCCGGTGTCGTGCCGGAGGAGCCCGAGCTTGCCGCGCTCCTCAGGCTCAATGTCGAGAAGGGGAGGGGGGACGACGTGTACCGGCTGCTCCACCGCATGCGAGCTATCGTGAGACGGGTATCGGAGTCCACGGCGGCGATCGCCGAGGAGTGGTTCAGTTCGGATGCGGCGGCTGAGGCTGGAGTGGAGGAGTGGGATGTGGGGAAGGTGAAGGAAGGGGTGGTGAAGGGAGGGGGTGGGTGGCATGGGCAAGGATGGTTAGGAAAAGGGCGGTGGAGTGTGGGGAGGAGCGAGATGGATGAGAATGGGGTGTGCCGGCGGTGTGGGGAGAGGCTAGTTTGCATAGATATTGATCCACAGGAGACGGAGGACTTTGTGAAGTCGTTGGCTTCCCTCGCTTGCCAAAGAGAAGTCAAGACCGACTTCATGGGTTTCCAGGTTCGTGTGGATTGTGTTGCAAGTATAGCTGATTATTTCTGCATCTTGTTTATACCGGTTCTTGTTTCTCAGTTTGAAAAGAAAGGTTGGATTTTGTGTCTGGATGGTTTCCACTGGTTTTTCATTTCTATGCATTGAAATTCCTTTTTCTTGTAAACAAAATACCACATTTCATTGGACTTTTAGATGATCTTGACCTTGCAGTGTTAGATTGACATTTTTACGAAAGATTGATTATGCTGCTCTATGTTGGACAAACATATATGCCTGTGTTAAAAACAGTGTCCTTTATTACATTTGAATTCAGGAAAATCCAATGCAGTCATTAACAGGATCTGATGCTTCCCTTGGATTAAAAAATCATGGACCATGAGTCCAAGAGCGAATTTAAGTCGGATGCATATTTCAACTAGCAAGCAAAGACTTACCAATTACTAAAATTGACACGATCGCTTATCCTTTTTCTTATGGATAAGGCTTACCATCCTCATTTCTTCTGCATAAGGTTCATGATGGTAAATTGTGGACTAACAAAATGACAAGTCCAACATAAATTAAGTATTAGCTAATAAGGTGAAAGTTACTTATATTGTATGTGAAATATATACTAATTAAATTATACTGCAGATTAACATAATGACATCGTATTTACTTCCAGCAAAACCTTTGCATTATAAAACTAGTGTTATTGTTCAATATCAACTAAATACAATTGTTTGTTTTCCTTGTTTCCCTGCATTTTTCCATTTTCTAGACACCAACATGTATCCAAATATGGCACCCAAATCTATATGCGTGCTATTTGCCCTTGTGTATCCATTTTTCAGTATCCTGCCTTCCTTTCACTTAAATTAGCATGTATCATTAACAAACATATGGAATAGTAGAAAATCAAGCATGTTGCTTTTACTGCCATAGATTCATTGCATCTTCTAGAAGTATGGACGATTTTTGCCTTTTTAGTATCTTAGAAGCTGAACTCAATTCAGGAGTGGCTCAACCGTCGTGGACCATTTGATGCTGTTATAGATGCTGCAAATGTGGGCCTTTATAAGCAACACAACTTCAGCTTTTTCCAGGTAAGGGCCTTTTGCATAAAACGTTATGATCCTTGTCATGTTCCATTAATAAGCCCAGCAATCATGGAATGAAATCCAATTTATTTCGAGTTAAAATATGTTCACTTCTGTGGCAGCTAAATTCTGTGGTAAAAGGAATGCGTCAAATGAGTCCATCAAAAAAAATGCCCCTTATTATTTTGCATTGTCGGCGTGTGAAAGGTGGCCCTGCCGATAGTCCAAACAATAAGAAACTATTGGAGACCTGGCAGAAGGCCGGTGCACTATATGCTACCCCTCCAGGCTCAAATGATGATTGGTGAGTTTTTTGCATAGAGCCTGCCCAATTCTGCAATGACTCAACTTTATCCATTATAAAATTTGTTAAGAAAAAATATCTTTGAACTTGTCTCTATTGAGTAAATAGTTATCCCAGTTAGAGACATAATAAAAACCATAGGTGAAATGAATGTGAAAACAAGCAAGAAACACATGCAAAATTGTTTTCTAAAGGTTTCCCCCGTTATGTCTTCACTAATTATAGAGATTCTAACATTATGGTGCACAAAGATTCGAATAGGAATTCTTTTGAGGCCCAGTGGAATGAATAATATAGAGGGCTGTTTTTCTTACAACACATCACTAAAAGAGGAAATCTTAAAACAATTAAGGAGCTACCCTTGTGGAACTAACAAAACCTTCGTTAGTTCCTTGGAAGTAGCTCACCACTTTCTCCCTTTCCCTTCTAGATGGCCTTGGCCATCCCTCAACCCATGTGGTCTGCCCCCTCTTAGCAGCACAATTGCATCTGTAGTCTCCCTGGTTGCTCCTGTCATGGCATTGCAGCCACCAGTGCTCACATCTCGATGATCAACACGGTGCTTTTCGGGTAGTACGCCAATGCTAGGCCCTTGCTGCTGTGCAGGGTGGCGCGGCAGGCCACCATTATCTCTATTTTCTAGCTTGCTGATCAATTCCTTTGCATGCACAAAAACAAAGACTGCACGATGGTTGCCTGGCTGCACACTCCATCCATTGTCTTTGGCAAGGGAGGCGGAGCTTGAGGCGAGGAGCTTGGAGAGGGTGCAACATGTGTAATTGAGGTGCCCATCTGTGGGGGCAAGGTGGTGGCGGAGTGGAGGGCGAGGGAGATGATAGTTGCAATGGTCCATGACATGGTTGATGAGGTCGGCAAGGAGGTGATCCATGAGGGTCCGGAAGATGGTGGTTGGGTTATGACCGAGGTGGAGGAGTGATCGTTGGCGTTGACAACAAGGAGGGTGCCAAGTGTCAAGGAGCTTGGAGAAGCAGGGAGGGATAGGAGGGGCGGAGGTGGCTTCTTGAAATTGGCTAGTCGGGGAGGAGGGAATGGAAGTGGTCAACGACAGGGAACCAGATGAAATTGAAGGAGAGGGAAGGGCCTCTTCTCAGGAACTAATGGAGGCTTGCTTAGCCTGTAGAGATAGATTTTTACCTACTTTGCGATTTGCAATTTGGATTATGTGCCATATTATGAGGGGCCTTTCATATGACTCATTCTAGAGGGCCCTCTATATAACTTCTATTCTGAATTCCTCATACTTGATAAATGCACTCATTTTTATCATTTTTTTATTTTTTTGGTCTGCACTTATTCCTATGAAAAGCATACCATATCTTTGCCTCTTTGTGTTCAAAATCTACTCATTACCTTTTAAGAAATCGATGATATCATTTACAGCAAACTCTCTCTCTCTCTCTCTCTCTCTTTCTCTCTGTGTCTCTGTGTGTGTGAAATTTGTGATTGTAGATTGTCTTTGTTGTGCTGAGCTCAAAAGAACAGCTAATTTTTCATTTCAATTCTTGACTTTCTCTTATCTCTGTCTTTCTAACATCAATTTATACCACTAGCATGATTTTACTAACTGCATGACATCTTTGCTTTGTTTTATAATTTGGCTTTTCATATCATTACAGGTATTGGTTGTATGCGGCTGTCAGTTGTAGGTCTTTGCTTGTTACAAATGATGAGATGAGGGACCACTTGTTTGAACTGCTAGGGACTAGTTTCTTCCCTAGATGGAAAGAGAAGCATCAGGTCTGTCTATGCTCCTTACAGCAGTTCATAACAGTGTATTTCCAATACGATAATAGCAACTTTTTAGGGTATCTATTTGATTTTATGATTCTTTTTAAATATCATTACTCTAGATTTCTTGGTTATGATTATTGCTTCCTTGTAAACCTTTCTTTTAATTTCCATCAAATTTAATGCTTTGTTCAATTTACTTTTGAACCTAATCTTCCAAGCTTTATTGTAAATTCTAGTTAGCATTTGTAGTAGAATTTGTCATCAGATGGTGCTAAATCATTTGCATATGATGCACATTAAGGACCTGCCTCCTGATATTCTCAATCAACAATGACATGACTTGTGGACTTGGAGTAGATATGCATGTTGTTGACATTAATGTATGCAAGTGCTACGTCACACTGTTCTGGTATTGTTACGTGCGAATTTTGCAGCTATAACTTGCATTTAAATATTTGCAGGTGCGTCTTACATTTTCCAGAAAAGGCCCCAGTTTCCACATGCCGCCTCCATATTCAATTGTCATTCAGGTGATTAATCCAAATCTGATTTCTCATCCTGCTAGCTGAAATATTAGAGTAATACAATGTTTGGCTTCAATAAGCAACGTGCTTTTGTTTTTAGTGATATCAGATGGCTAGGTGATTCCAGCCCTTTTGGGTTAGATACAACTATGGGCCCAACTTGTGTTGCACTGGCCCAGAGTTGGCCATTCCATGTCATGATGCATTCATATTAGATAACCAACCTACTAGGTATGGAATCTTGATAAGTGGTCCATTTTTGCCACTTCTCTGAGTGTTTTTGTCCCATTTTTTGGTTCATGTCTCTAGTTGCACTAACTTATGCAGCCCCACAATTTGGAAATCTTGAATATATATCATGAATCTTATACCCTAAACAACCTGCTAGGCCAAGTCTGTCTCTTTATTGCAAAATGACCTCATAGTTCATACGCTCAGACCATTGCTTCCTGATATGTGGGCGATAATGGTCTGGTTTAGGTCAGATCTACCTTTCTTATGAAGAGCTAATTGATCTGATCCAAATCCAATCTAACCTGGTCAATGGTGACACTCGCTGACCTGAATCCACTGGCTCGTCAGTTAGACATCCATGTACCTGAGTTGGCGTGGGCTTTTGGGGGAAGAAAGGAGAAGAGTGGAGGGTGGCGAGGAAATGAGAGGATGGTTCCAAATCACAGCACAACAGGACTATGGCGTGGGCAATGGCAGTGAATCAGCAGACAGCAGCACAAGATAAGGCTTTGGCAATGGCAGTGCATCAGCAGACAGCAGCACAGGATTGGGAGTTATAAGGGTTAGGGTTTGCCTTCTAGATCAGGATCTTTTTTTTTTTTTTTAGAAAAAAGGAATCATCCTTTTTTTTAATGTGATGGTGCTCTGTGGATTAAATTAACCCAGATCTGACAAGTGGGGCAATCTCATTTGGTCTAATACGCGGCCGGTGGAACAAGCAAGCTGAATCCTCCCTGGTTTTTTCTCTCTCTTTTTGTTTTTGGTGGGGTGGGGGTGGTTGATTGTTTCATGTTAACAGGTTTGGGTATACATATATACAGGATGGGCAATTCAAAAGCAAGGATCATTTGTTGGGAAGGTCATTAGTAAGGAACTTGTTAACGAAGCAGCTAAATGGGCAGATCCTGCAGAGTCTTCAAGGCTGTGACTTTGTTTTGGTTTTACCTATTTTGTTTTATTTATTGATTATTGTGAGCTTGTTACTTGTTGATGGAGAGGTAAGGACTGTTAGTTGATTTCCATGTTCATGGTCACTCTTCAAATGCCAAGATTTGCTTAAGTTTTGCTCCTCATTGGTCGTTCTTAACCGTAACTTTGATCTTGCCTCTGTTGGATGCAGGAGTCTGAAGGTGGAAGCTGGCATATACCGACAGTTTTAGGTGATGATATTGAAACACCTCGGCAGTGGGTTTGTGCAACCAGACATGCTAACACAGTTTCCTCTCTATCCCATGCATGGTTAGGCCAGATGAGGTCGTAGCATCTATAATTAGCTCGAGGTGAGCGCACATTTTTGATTCGATCCATTCACACCTTCTCCATCGATCCCTTAATGAAGGGTATTTATTCATCTTCTGTAATATTTATTGTGTGTATTGTTATATTTATTGAGTGGTAAATTCTATATGTTTAAAACTGCCATTGACTCCGAAAATAATAATACATACAGAACTAGATTAATTAGCTGCCATCTAAATTGAATTGGTCTGCCCCCCCTTGGTTTTATTTCTCTAGGCTTAGACATATCAAGACTCTACAATGTAGTTAGGTTGGTATTCTGGCTTTTCTACTAATTATTACATCAGATTCACCTAGAAATAGGTGTGGTCTCACGCGCAGTGAGAGGCCTGTGGTACATCTTAAACAGGTTATG
Source organism: Phoenix dactylifera (assembly GCF_051530095.1). Classification (NCBI taxonomy): domain Eukaryota; kingdom Viridiplantae; phylum Streptophyta; class Magnoliopsida; order Arecales; family Arecaceae; genus Phoenix; species Phoenix dactylifera. Next base: position 3,911,727 of record NC_143191.1, read on the forward strand.
CAATGCCTATGTAGATCCTGCTTGAATGTTTTGAGGTAACAATGCAAGCACATCAACTCTATTTTCTTTGTGAATATCAGAGTTAGGATGAACCATTGATCAAGTCCTGAAATGCAGTGTCCTCATCTGTTGCTTGCTCCTTGCAACTCCAATGCTGATTTAAAAACTGTGTAACAAGAAAAACTTTCGAAGTCTTTCTGCTGATCAGACTAAGAATGAGGAGAAGATTAGAAAGCGAGTTGAACCAGTTTGGTCGTCTTGCAGAAAGTCTGTGGCATGTTATTTGCTGAACCATTTGACGGTAAAATCTTTGCGGCAGTTTAACTACAATCAAATATTTTTAGGAGGATTTGATGGTTAAAGGATGCATAAGAGGCAAGTTGAGCGAGGAGGTGGGAGTCATGACGTTTCCTATACATATCATATCATCATTTTTTTTAATGAAAGAAAAACAAAGGCTATACAGCAATTCTCACAAGTTGAAAAGATTTGGCAGCATTTCCCTTTTTTTTTTTTTCAGCTTTCAAGCTATTCCTCATGCTTTTCCGCAAAGTGAATTCCAGCTTGGGGGGCTGGGGGAGGGAGGTGGTCTCGGGGGAAGGCTGGCCTTGGTGGAGGGAAAGGATAGAAGGAGGTGGATGAGGTGGCAGGATGGGGAGGAGGAGGGCGTTGGGTGGTCACAAAGGGAGGGGGGGGGGGGGGGGGGGCGATGAAGAAGACGGCAATGTCGATGAAACAGCAATTTGTATTTGTATACACAAAGGATATACAGTTTATATTGATACACACGTAGAGAACATAATGCCTGCTTTGATAGACACATGCAGACTGATATGCTCGCTGATATGCACCTTTTAATAGGTGGTGGTACATATCTAACATATACGGATAATTCGAGTCTTTTTTGTAAATACATAATTTACTTATCAGAGACTAGGTATGTGAATCTAATGGACATTTATTTAGTATCTGATACGTGCAATATGCTACTTGATATGCACTTATATTTTTGGCCACACTGTCATTCTCAATGCACGCAGCACGCTTACTCTTTACTTAAACACATGCATAACTTTTCTTGATACATGGTTATCTTTACTCTCTGATCCTCCGGTGCACACTTATAACTAATATGGCTTGCTCACGTAGTTACAAATATATGTTCCTGATACATAACAATCATACATGGATATTTACCTTTCATCATCGGTATACTGCCTTGTCTAATTCCTAAGTAGCATCTAGGTTTAGTTCCTCTGCTAAGGCCATGGATGATGCACCAATAAAGGGGAATCTCAAAAAATCCTCCTCAAGACTGGATCACTAACTTCTGCATTTTAGGTAGTCTGTCAAGGCTAAGAAGGTGCACCAACAAGGACAAGTGAGTATGGAAAATTAAATGTATTGAACAACAAATATTTACTTTTTGTCTATCGGATATGAAGATCCATCCATATTCCTCCATGGGCCCAATACCTCCTAACACGCATGTAAGAAACTAGCTCCAGTTGTTCTTCGTCTCTGCCTTGATTATAGCCCATGAAATGAGAAACATATTATCATGACCATCTTACCTTACTGTAGCTAGTAGCTGCCCTCAAAGGATCCGTTTAAGAGGCATCCATTGAGTCAAATGATGGATCTGCAGTCTCTTACAAACCCATGCTTACATGCTGTAAGATAGTAGTGCAACCTTCTAAAAATAGGTTGGCTGGCCTCCTTTAGCCTCCTGACATCCCACAACATTGTGCTTTCAAAATTACTTTGCTTGATTATCTTGCAGTACTCCCATAGGCGGGCATACTGTTCCTTATGGCTCCCTTGAATGATCTCCAGTGCTCATATCTTACAGTGCTCATATCTTAGCTCTATTGCACTGGGTCCTAGAAACAGAAACTTTGACATCTCTCCTCACTTGTTTTCTGAATCTTTTGATACTCCACTTTGCATCAAATTTAATCTTCTCAACGTACCTCTCGGCAAGAAACTTAGATGTCATATTATGATTTTCAAATTATCTTCTACACTTGTGCACTGACTAGAAGGTCTTGATCCGATAGGTCTTCCTTCTTTGTATCAGTAAAGCTGTAACCTCTACCCATGGCTTTTCTTGCATACAGTCGTGATCTAGCTTCTCTTATTCTTCTTGTACACAAGATTAAATGCCTCCCGAATCGAATAAAGCCATAGCGCCTTCCTAAACATAGCAGGGCTACTGAACCTCATCCCAACCGCAAGCTTTATTGTCCATTTAATATCTGAAGTTTTTTTGAATTTGGGATAATCTAAACCCTGAATCACATTATTAGAATCACTGCCACCAGCCAAACTACGAAGCTGAGAGCTATCACTACTTTTCGATTCTCTCCCCATAGAGTGCTCATCTCCAAGAAAATCTCCATTTACATTGAGCCTAGAATGCACTGTCTACACTCTCATCTCCTCCTCTATAAAATCTTTATTAATATACTCATCAAGTAAATCTCATGCTCATGGTCTGACTCCCTTAGCTCACTAAGGGATGCATCAGTGTCACTGCTATCTGTAGGCTCGATAGCGATAACATCTCCTCTTTTCCTCATATGTGACTGCAACTCTCTTCCCCTTATCATCAACAACCTTTTCCTTTCTAACTGCAACTGATTTTCTTCTGCCAACCATTTTGACTGCTACTCTCTTAATCCTAATCTTAGGCTTGGATGCAGCTGCTTTCTTGATAGTGGTTGTAGAACCTACTAACTTAACCTCATTGCCCCCTTGAATAGGCATCTCTCCAACAGCTTCCTCCATGGCATCAGTAGCTTCATCCATCTGGTGTTCCACAAACACTTCAACAACATCCTCTCGTAGACTCCAATATTTCTAAAATATCTACGTCACACCTAAGTTCTCTCAAGCCATTGTAGTAGAAATGGGTACAATTTCTGTACCCTAACTAGCCCCGCATATCTTCAAGCTCCGTGATACTGAACCTTTCTAGGCCACAATTATCGAAGTAGCTAATGATAGTGAGGGAGATACTTGATAGATCCATCGTAGTAGATTTGCTTAGTGAATAAATCATTGTCCATCCTTGGAAGTAAGTGAAATACATGAACATAACATGAACTTATATGAACTTACATGAAAATGGATAGCTTACATGAAACAAAAATACATGAACTCAAGATGAAATAGATAACTACATGAACATCGACAACTACATGGAATAATACATTGCAACTTATATGAAATTAGTGATAGGTGCAACCATAACACAAAATGAACTATGGTTCCATTGCAAAAGATAGTTTTAAGTGCATAACACTCCGTTAAAAATTATTGCATGCATGCCTTGACTCATGTTTCAGAGGTTAAAAAACTTAAATAGAGTGCTCAAATCAACTGGCTTTCTGTCGGACAGTTTAGCAATGGTCAAGGCTTTTTTATGCTTCCACTATGCATTCAAAAAGCCACCACATCAGTTAAAAAGGTTTTTTATACTTCTACTATAGCATAGTTAGGCTAAAAAAGCAATGCACACACAATACAAAAGGGACCACAACACATGGGCATAGAATCAAAAAAATCCCTTATTAAAGGACTGTTGGACATCAAGCATTGGATCATAGGTAAGAGGGATCACAATACAACACATAGCAGTGAACATTACATGTACATAAACAACATTAAACCATGGTATCTATAAAACGATCGACCACATGCGCAAACACATATTGTGCACGAACAAACTAAAATTCAGCTTCCAAATCTAGGTTTTCGATGGCTAAATTGAAGCCGGCCTCTAAATAAATACAATATATAATGTGCACTAAATCAAAATTTTTCAAGAAAACATTTCGAAAAAAAGCATTACCGGCCGAAGAAGAGGTGAAACTCTCTTCACGGCTCGACATAGAGTTCTTGGGCTCTTCGGATGCCTGCTATGGTGGTGCGCGAGGAAGGAGGGATGGCCAGACTCGAGCGGAGGGTGGGATTGTCGGTGCTTGTCGGAAAATCGTCGGAGAATGGAGGACGGGAGCAGGGGATTCAACCAGAATAACCTTCGGAATTAGGAGGGGGGTGGTCGAAACCTATTTCAAATCATCTAAATGAGGGAGGGGCATTTTCGTTAATTGAAACAGCAGGCTCATGCTGTCCGCTTGTCGGTGAGCCGTAGGACCACTTCGAAATATTTCAAATATTTGAAGGGGTGTTCCTATAATTTTCCCAATATATTTATTTTGTATCCTTAAGTGCCACTTCAAAACTCTTCCAAACTCATACATTATGAGGCTGGCCCACTGAGCCTAGTTATTCCCTTGGGCCAAACCTAGGTATTAAACGTGAAGTGTGGATTGGTTCAGATTGGAATCGGCTGTATGTTTTGCATGGAAGGAGGATTCACCTTCCTTTGCGCAAATCCACCATTGGATCGCCTACTTGTTACTCTTAGATCTGTGCAGGAACTAGTTTGGAGTGTTGAGCTGTGCGGTGGGTGGTCCAATGGTGGGATCGTGTGCAAGTTAGCTCAGAAGATATAACAGACATGTACTTTGAAATTAGATTAAAAAAAAAAGAGAGAGAGAAAAAGACATGAGGGTTGAGGCTGGATTGGGTTGCACGCTGGTCGGAACATAAACCCGGATTCGGCTATATTCTGGCTTGGTATCCGCAGAGCACCTTTGGTTCAGGATTGATCTTAACTTTGATGATTGATAACCATGAATTATATCTATTGAACATCAAATCATAGAAAATTTGAATTATGGATTAAAATGGATTGATACATACTTCCCCATATTTTTATGGCCCTCCTTCAGTGCCATCTTTTATAACACGTTTAACAGATTCGCTTCTAGACAGCCTCCTAATTCTTGTGACCTTACTAGTCAAAGTCTGTTGCTAGCTGTACTCTGTATCCCTCCTAGATTTCCAAATATTTGGCATGTGCATTAGATAGGAACTCATTCAGGACTCCGTCAAATGACATTTGCGGGTAGATCCCCGGCCACCTCCATGCCGTGTGGGTTTGGGTTGCATCTTTCGCGTGTGAAAGAATTATTGATGTTCTTTCGCAAGTTGGATCATAAATGGCACAGATCTCTTTCATTCACCCACCTCTACAGCCTCGAAGCGGCCCTTGTGCGATTCAACGGTTGACATCGTGAAATTCAGTGAATCGTTCTTACGCGTAAAAGATACAACCCAAACCCATGGGGCCCAACCAAATGACTATGCCAACCTAGATCCAAAAAAATCATATTTGGCATCCGTCATTGGACATCTATTATGATAATATGGCCATGGTAGATGGTTATGGTTATAGTCAACAGCCATTTGATTAAAAAAAAAAAATTGTGTCCAACTATGAAATAAGTGAACGAGGGGATTCAGTAGCTGGGGAAGGTTGGATAACGTCATGGGTATCGTCATGCTCGCGATACATAACCATGCATTCTATTTATGAGCACAACGAGAGGGAAATCAAGACATGCCAAGGTCAATATTCGAATAAAAACGTGGATAAATGATGTCTATATAATAGGAAGCAAGTTGGTCTTTGGAGGACCCTATTCCTCTTTAGCTCCGCTCTAAAGAAAACAGCTAAAAAAGAGGAGGCATCGAGGCAAAATATGGCTCCCAAGCAGAAGGGAGAACCGGCGAAAAGAGGGTGCATCAAACGCCGGATACTCACTTCTCTCTGTGGAAGGTTGAGGCGGATGTTTACTTCCATCTGGAACTACTTCCGTTAGTCCTTTCCCTATGAGTGAATAAAATTTCATATGGAGTCTTGAGATGTTTTATGTTTATAGAATGGTTTTCTATGTGGTGTTTCTTACCTTACTCTATTCTTGTCGGAGTGTGATGGCTTGTGCTCCTTTTTTTTTGATCGAATGGTTGCCAAAATCTGCACTTAGCAGCAATGGATGGAGTGATGTGAGCAACAGACCAACTTGCTGATCAAAAATCTGCACTTAGTAGTAGACTGGTCACGGTTAGTAACCTGAGGGCTCTATAAGAGCTGAGTATTGAGACAGCATGTTTATAGACTATTAAGAGATTGATTTGAGCATCGGAAAGGGACTATAGGGGCTGCTTCAAGAGCAGACCGAGCCAGTATAATCAAATCTGAGCTAAGTCGGACCAGAAACCCTTATTCAAGCTGGTGGCTACTTCTGATAGTTGAGGCTATATGCATGTAGAACTTGAAGCAGATTTAGGCTGGTTGGGTGCAGAAAAAGGAAAAAGAATAGAAAATATTCTGAAGAAAGAAGACTTGCTCCAGACTCCCCATCTTGGTCAAGCCTTTTACTGAAACAATAAAGCCCCTAAGTTGGTTCAAACTTGAAATTAATTTTTAAGGAATCAAAACATTAGAGAAAGTAATATGTGACCTTTTCATAACCAATACAAAGGTCAACTCATCTCAACATTTTTGTCAAAATTCATCCAACATCTTTAATATGTCCTGAAATCATGGCAGACTCCATGAGGACTACTACAGCTAATTGATATGTCCTAAATATGTGGCGGACTCCACAAGTCCTACTACAGTTTATTGGCATGCCCTATCTCCTTTGGTAACCATGACATTCAATATGAACCTGCTAGCATGGTCATTTTATGGTCCAATTTCATGATATAGTCACCTACAATGAGGCCTGTACTATACCTACTATTAATGGCAAAATGCAATTTCCCCAATTGCTTGGAACGAAAGATCTAGTCATCGAGCCTCTATTGGTTTTGATGCAACTGACATATTTTAAGCCATCAATAAACATCCATTTTCTGTGTTGTGGCATAAGCATTTATGGCACATTTCAAAGGAGCGAATGGAAAGATTGATGAAAGCTGACATTCTGCCCTCTCTGAATTTTTCAGATATTTACACTTACGTAGATTGTATTAGGAAAAAGCTGATTAAAACTATAAGAAAGAGATCCACTAGGAGCGATGGTTCTTTTGGATCTTATTCACATCGATATTAGTGGATCGTTACTTTCTACTATATGTGGGAACAAATACTTCATAACCTTCATTGATGATTTCTCGCATTATAGTTATGTTTACTTGAGTAATGATAAATCTCTCGCTCTTGAGAAATTCAAGATATTTAAAATGGAAATAGAAAAGCAATGTGGGAAGAGTATTAAAATTGTGAAATCTGACCGTTGTGGTGAATACTATAGTAAGTATGATGAGTCCGGTCAGAACATGGGTGATTTTGCGAGATTTTTACAAAAATGTGGGATAGTTTCTTAATACACAACACCAGAAATAGCTGAGCAAAATGGTATTTCTGAAAAGCATGATCGGACTCTGAAGGATAAAGTTAGCAGTATGATTAGTAAAACAAATTTGCCAGAATTCTTATGGGGTGAAGCATTGAAATCTGTCGTATACATTCTCAAAAAGGTTCCTAGTAAAGCTGTTGAGAAAACTTCTTTTGAATTGTAGACAAGACGTGAACCCAATTTAGCCCATTTTAGAGTTTGGGGCTGCCCAGTTGAGGTTAGGATTTATAATCCTACTGAAAAGAAATTAGACCCCAAATCTACACCAAAATTTATAGATCAAAGGGCTATAAGTTCTATAGTCCTAATCATGGCACCAAAATTATTGAGTCCATTATGGATAAATTTCTTTCTTGTACTTGGTACTAGTGGGAGTTCTGTATTAAAGAAAACTTTTACAGAACCGAGTCAAGTTGTGGTTTCAATTTTCGTTGTACAAGAAAGAGTTATTTTTTAGCTGATTGCCACAGTTCATGAAGAACGTGGGCATCAAGAAAAGCCTCACGTTCCTCCTTCAACAGTGGTTGAGTTAGTTTTTTGAACCACAGGTTAGAAGACCACAAAAAGAAAGAATGTGTGCCCTGCCTAATGACTATATTGTCTATTTACTAGCGAGTGATTTTAATATTGGGCGTAACATTGATTCCGTCCCTTTTAAAGAAGCATTAACAAGACCTGACTCAGATAAATAGCTGAATGCCATAGAAGATGAAATGTTTTATATGAAGAGAAATAGAGTTTGAAAACTTGTTGAGCTTCTACCACATGTTAACACCATAGGTTGCAAATGGGTTTACAAATTCAAGTTAGACTTAAAAGAAAAATTTGGTGTGTAAGTTGAACAAATCTATATGTGGGCTCAAGCAAACATCCCGACAATGATATTTGAAATTTGATGAAGTTGTGACTTCTCTTGGTTTTGTTGAAAATACAGTGGACCAATGCATTTATCTCAAGATCAGTGGGAGAAAATTCATTTTTCTTGTTTTGTATGTGGATGATATTTTACTTGCTAGTAGTGACTTAGGGTTACTTCATGAGACAAGGAAAATATCATTACTAATTTTGAAATGAAAGATCTTGCGAAAGCTTCTTTTGTACTGTAAATTGAGGTACAACGTGATAGAGATCATGGCTTGTTGGGACTTTCGCAAAAGACATACATACGATGCATCTTAAAGAGGTTCAATATGCAAAACTGTGCACCTGGTGATGTACCTATAGTAAAAGGGGATAAGTTTAGCAAAGCCGAGTGTTCAAGAAATGAACTTGAAAGAGAATCTTTGAAGAACATACCCTATGCAAGAGCTGTAGGGAGCCTGATGTATGCTCAAGTTTGCACTAGAGCAGACATAGCCTATGCAGTGAGTGTCCTTAGTAGATTTTAATCGAATCCAGGACAAGAGCATTAGAAAGCAGCTAAGAAAGTTTTGAGATTATTGAAAACGACTGAAGGTTATATGCTTACCTTTCAGCGTACAGATCATCTTGAGGTGGTAGGCTACTCAGATTCTGATTTTGTAGGATATCAAGATAATATGAAGTCAACTTCAGGTTATATTTTTATGATGGCTGGTGGTGCTATTTCTTGTAAAAGTATTAAGCAAACTCTAGTGGCTTCTTCGAACATGCAGGCTGAATTTGTGGCATGTTATGGAGCTACAGTCCAAGCCATTTGGTTGAGGAATTTTATTTCAAGACTGAAAGTTGTTGATTCCATCTCGAGACCAATTACCATCTATTATGATAATAGTGTAGCGGTGTTCTTTTCAAAGAATAACAAGAGTTCAGGTGGCTCTAAGCATATAGACATCAAGTACTTGGTGGTCAGAGATAAAGTTGGCAGACAAAAATAGAGCGTATAAATACAAAAGCAATGATTGCAGACCCATTGACTAAGGGACTCGCAACGAAAGTCTTTAAGACACATATTGCTAATATGGGCATTGTGGAAACCTTTGATGTTTTTGGTTAGTGGGAGTTATTTATGTAAAAGAACTTTATTTTGGCTTGATCCTTTTTACAGGGTATGTAGGCAACCCATATGCTTCGGGTACAGCCTCTTCCAATTATAAAAATATTTATCTCCCTATTTATAATTCTGTATTTTGTGCACAGAAATTATAATTATGTTTGAGCATGCATTGCACATATGTCTTTTATTATGATATCATTTTGATCTCGAGATATAATGCATAAAGACATGATGTGAGTCTCTTTTGAAACATGTGGCTTCTTTTGAAGCATTTATGAGGACCAATATGAATTAGCACACCTTTGATCACATTTTGGTGCTAAGTTCATACTACATACTACCACATTGGTTGGAGGATGGGGATCCATGTCGATAAGGATGTTAGCATTTGTAGCTGTGGAGTGGTCTTACATCGATTAAATGGTGTAACGACTTCCATGTTCAATGTTGATATTCTTGTTGGACCGGATCATATATCCAAGGTGATTATCATTTGAGCTATATGTGTGCCACTTTTGTAGTCTAACCCGAGAGTCGTTTTCAAAACAAAGTTTTTTAAATTAATATGACAATCCGTGTTCGCCCAAGTGGGAGAATGTTAGAATAATTTCAAAATATGGGCTTACACTGATTGCGTATTTTTGTTTTATAAAACGGGTTAGACGTATGGCTCAGAATGGTACTATGGTTAAGCCCAATATGATATGTGATCATTTTTGTTTATGGGCTTTGTGCACCTTGGATGTATAGGATTGAGTCCTATTTAATGTGGTAATTTTGGTATGTAGGCCAGGAAACCCAATTAGGGTTTTGGAGCCTTTAATGGGAAGGCTCCTCTATGTTTCCTATATATAGGCTAGGTCCCCCTCTCCTCTCCATATGGTTTGATAGCTTGCCCCATTGACGGCTATCTTTTGTGAGGAGCAAGGAAGGGAAGATCTAGCTGCTATTATTTCGGGTGATTAAAGAACGTATTCAATATGTTTTCCGCAGGTATATCTCTCAAACTTGAATACGGTAATTATGTGATTCTAAATCTTAGCATGTTATTATTTTTACAATTAACAGTTGAGTGAGGAGGTGGGGGTCATGACGTTTCGTATACATATCATCATCATCATTTTTTTTAATGAAAGAAAAACAAAGGCTATACAGCAATTCTCCAAGTTGAAAAGATTTGGCAGCATTTCCCTATTTTTTTCAGCTTTCACACTATTCCTTATGTTTTTCCTCAAAGTGAATTGCAGCTTCGGGGGCCAGGGGAGGGAGGCTCTCTTGGGGGAAGGCTGGCCTTGGTGGAGGGAAAGGAAAAAAGGAGGTGGATGAGGTGGCAGGATGGGGAGGATATTGGGGCCGATGAAGAGGATGGCAATGTCGATGAAAGGATAGACATACAGTCTATATTGACTTATATGAAAATGGATAGCTTACATGAAACGAAAATACATGAACTCAAGATGAAATAGATCACTATATGAATGATACATTGCAACTTATATGAAATTAGTGATAGGTGCAACCATAACACAAAATGAACTATGGCTCTATTGCAAGAGATAGTTTTAAGTGCCTTGCACTCCGTTAAAAATTATTACATGCATGCCTTGACTCATGTTTCAGAGGTTAAAAAACTCAAATAGAGTGCTCAAATCAACTGGCTTTTTGTCCGCCAGTTTAGCAATGGTCAAGGCTTTTTTATGCTTCCACTATGCATTCAAAAAGCTACTACATCAGTTAAAAAGAATTTTTTATACTTTCACTATAGCATAGCTAGGCTACAAAGGTAATGCACACACAACATAAAAGGGACCACAACACATGGGCACAAAATCAAAAAAAATCCCTTATTAAGGGACCGCTGGACATCAATCATTGGATCATAGGTAAGAGGGACCACAACACAACACATAGCAGTGAACATTACATATACATAAACAACATTAATCCATGATACCTATAAAACAATCAACCACATGCACAAACACATATTGTGCATGAACAAACCAAAATTCAGCTTCCAAATCTATGGTTTTGATGGCTAAATTGAAGTCGCAAATACCACAACGTATATTGTGCACTAAATTAAAATTTTTCAAGGAAACATTTCGAGAAAAAGCATTACCAGCCAAAGAAGAGGTGAAGCTCTCTTCACTGTTTGACAGAGAGTTCTCGGTCTCTTTGGATGCCTGCTATGGTGGTGCGTAAGGAGGGAGGGATGGCCAGACTCGAGCTGAGGGTGGGATTGTCGGTGCTTGCCGGAAAATCGTCGGAGAGTAGAGGACGGGAGTAGGGGATTCAAACGGAATAACCTTCGAAATTAGGAGGGGGGTAGTCGAAACCTATTTCAAATCATCTAAATGAGGGAGGGGCATTTTCGTCAATTTAAATGGCAAGCTAATGCTGTCGGCTTGTCTGGGAGCTGTAGGACCACTTTGAAATATTTCAAAAATTTGAAAGGTTAGTTTGGCACTTTTAAAGTATAGGGGGTGTAAGTGAGATTGGCCTACAGTTAAAGGGGTGTTCCTGTAATTTTCTCAATATATTTATTTTGTATCCTTAAGTGCTACTTCAAATCTCTTGTGAAGTGTGGATTGGTTCAGATTGGAATGGGCGGTATGTTTTGCATGGAAGGAGGATTCACCTTTCTTTGTGCAAATCCACCATTGGATCACATACTTGTTACTCTGAGATCTATGCAGGAACTTGTTCGAAGTGTTTTGAGATCTGTGCGGTGGGTGGTCCAATGGTGGGATCATGTGGAAGTTAGCTCAGAAGATATAACAGACATGGACTTTGAAATTAGATTAAAAATAGAAAGGAGAGAAAAGGCCACGAGGGTTGACGCTAGATTGGGTTGCATGCTGGTCGAAACATAAACCCGAACTCGGGCTAGATTCTGGCTGGGATCTGCGGAGCACCTTTGGTTCAGGATTGATCTTAACTTTGATGATTGATAACCATGAATTATATCTGCTGAACATCAAATCATAGAAAATTTGAATTATGGATTGAAATGGATTGATACAAACTTCCCCATATTTTCATGGCCCTCCTTCAGTGCCATCTTTTACAACACGTTTAGCAGATTCGCTTCTAGACAGCCTCCTAATTCTTGTGACCTTACTAGTCAAAGTCTGTTGCTATCCCAAGCTGTACTCTGTATCCATCCTAGATTTCCAAATATTTGGCATGTGCATTAATAGGAACTCATTCAAGACTCCGTCCAATGACATTTGCTATTAGTTCCCCGATCACCAGGCCACCTCCGTGTCGTGTGGGTTCGGGTTGCATCTTTCGCCTGAAAGAATGTTTGATGTTTTTTCGCAAGTTGGATCACGAATGGCAGAGATCTCTTTCATCCATCTACCTTCATAGATCTCGAAGCGGCTCTTGTGCGATTCAACGGTTGACATCGTAAAATTCAGTAAATCGTTGTCCTAGCAAAAAAATTCAGTGAATCGTTCTTACGCATAAAAGATATAACCCAAACTCATGGGGCCCAAGCGAATGACTATGCCAACCTAGATCCAAAAAATCAAGACATGCCAAGGTCAACATTCGAATAAAAACGTGGATAAATGAACTCTATAAAATAGGAAGCAAGGTGGTCTTTGGACCCTATGCCTCTTTAGCTCCGCTCTAAAGAAACAACTAAAAAAGAGGAGGCATCGAGGCAAAATATGGCTCCCAAGCAGAAAGGAGAACCGCCGAAAAGAGGGCGCATCAAACGCCGGATATTCACTCCTTTCTGTGGAAGGTTGAGGCGGATGTTTACTTCCATCTGGAACTACTTCCGTTAGCCCTTTCCCTATGAGTGAATAAAATTTCATATGGAGTCTTGAGATGTTTCATCTTTATAGAATGGTTTTCTATGTGGTGTTTCTTACCTTACTCCATTCTTGTTGGAGTGTAATGGCTTGTACTCCTTTTTTTGATCGAATGGTTGCCAAATAAGTTTCTCATTCCTCTCCTTTTTTTTTTTTTTTTACCAGTGACTTGACAACTTCCTATTACTTTAAAGATCCACTAGTTCCAATAATTTTTTTTAAAATTTTCGTAATTGATCCAAGGGATCACCAAATTCTATATGGACTACTTTTGCTACTATAAATAGGGTTGAATAGGATCTAGGAGCGAGATCTACTATATCGAGAAGCCAAATCATACACCAAACCTCTGGAGACCATAGCTTGGCCATTCAACGTCTAATTGAGATTTTTTTTAAAAATCAGATAGCTTTTCGAGATCTAAGTCGTGGTGTTGTTTCTTAAAGGAGGCCATGCCCGTAGCGATCGGATACAAATTCCATTATTTGGGCTCCAAAATAAATTGATCAAACTATTTTTTTTTCACAAATTTTTTTGACCAGACATACCTTTCAATTCGAGAAGAATCAGACAAAGCGACAGAAATCATAGTTGATGTAGAAGTTGAGATATACCTTATATAGAATTTTAATTTTTTTCGTATTTACTTCTACTAATTATGTCTATATTAAGAAAGTGAGTCTTCTTAGAACTAAAAAATGAACCCAACCTAAAATATGTAAGAGCGAACCTCAGTTTTATAAATATGACCATATATTTCAGTTTATAATCAATAAAAGAAAAAAAAATAAAATCATAGTTTCATTATTTTCTTTGTTTTTTTAAATATTTTTTACAAGATTCGAACAGATTAAGAAAAATCTTTTTCTTCCCCTTAGACTTAGTTTAGCAGCCACGTTCCGTGGCATCTGCTATTTCAAGGCCAAGATATTATAGCCGACAAACTGACGTAGAGGGAGTGCAAAGGCCGTGGCCACGTTAACACGACCATTAGTTTTAGCTGTTTGTTATATTACACATGTCTAATGTGATCCAAAAGCTTCACGACTGCAGTCATGCACGCTCCCCATGGTTTTTGATGTTTTTTTTAAGGATCCCTTCTATGGTACTTTTGTCAGCCCGGAAAAAACCGGGCCCATGCTCATGTTTTAGAGCCACAGATCGGGCTTAGGCTTGGAAACTGAGGTCGAAAGAATTTCCGGGCCGGGCTTGGACAAGGACTCTTGTAGAAGATACATAGTGGCCCGTTTTGAGCCCAGCCTGGTCCAAAATGCACTTGAGTCAGGTTGGGCTCGGTTTTTTATGCTTTCCGGAGGAAGTTACTGTCTTATTAGACAAAGTATAACAGATATAATAAACGAACGGATAAACGATAAGGCAGAAAAGCCACCGGATTCATTTCATAGATGAGGTGAATTAAGGCAGCTAGGTAGCTTCCAGTCCTCTATATATCACAACCTAATGGAAGTAATTTTTGACCGCACTGGGCAGTATTATTTTCAACAATCAAAGTATACATATAAAAAGAGCAGTAGGTCTTATATATGTAACATATTAATCCATTCACTAATAAAATCTCCCCCACCCACCCCATAATGATAGTGCTTTGCTCAGGTTTTGTTTGGAATTGCTGTTGGTAAAAAAGCTTTTGAGCACTAAAGCTTCTCGTAGTAGAGCTTTTACAAAAAGTAGTTTGTTATTTGGTAACTATATTTTAAAAATGTTGCGATGTTTTAGCATATATTTGGCAACCAAATTAAGAAATTACTTTCAATATGATAAAATAATTATTAAGAATATTGCATCGTACTAGAGCATTTGTTGGTAACCATGGCCTACTTTAGCTATTGTTAAATTGAACAAAAAGGAAAAAAACCAACAACACTTTCTATTGCTTTGCTTCTGTTAGGATATAAGACTTGAGCATTGCAGTGTACAATTTGGTATTTATGAATATGAGTATCGGTGAAATGAACTTCCTTTTAGGAAAAAATTGGTTAAGCTTATAATTTGCAAGGCCACGAAAATGATCGGAGAAAATGGCCTAATTATATGTGTATATGGAATTTCATGTATTCCGAGGATCGGCAGACAACCATAGCCATCTGCTACACCTACATCCAATTTATGTAGTGCTTATGATTTGAGTCAAATTAACCTTTACTTGATGTTGCTCAACCACAACATTAGGTGTATATGATTTGAGTATAGGTCTAAATTCTAAGGCTAAAGATCGCTTTATGTTTGCTGCACCCTGAAGCGCCCTCACAAAGGAGCTAGCGAGACTATATTTTTTCCCTTTTTCCGAGGGAAAGAAAAAAAAAAAAAGGATCAGTGAATATTTCAGATCCAATATTTTTTATGGGTTCTAGCTAGTGCTAGCAAATGATTCAAAATGCTCCAAGAGGACTAGTGTACAATTTGGTTTAAGGTTCAACAAGCTGAAAACAAATTGAGACTTTATCATGAATTTTACTCTTGAAATTAGTTCAAAGCTGAGCTTGAACAAATTTCAACTAGATATAGCACTAAGATTCGTCGTCTCGGTGCCGGACCTCATACCGATATCATACTAGGACAGTATATATTCATACCGAATACTAATAAAGAACCGATACGGTACAGTATGCTCCGTACCATTCGGTTCGGGACGGTATGACATACCATGCATAGCACATATGATAAATATGCAAAAATATACATAACTTAAATTAAAAATATATAATTGTTTGAAATGTGCTTATGTTTGGCATGGGACGATATTATCTTCGATCGGCCTCATTCTAATAGGAAACCAGCCGAAATGGGTTTCAAACTTTGCGCTCAAAATTAATGTTGAGCTGAACATGGATATAGCCAGGATCAAACGAATTCGACTCATGAATTGAAGTATGAGGACGAAGTAGGGAATGAAGAGGAGAAATAAAACAAAAACAAAAAAAAACGACAAGAAGAACAACAATAGGGCCAGTGATGGCACCCAGCATTTTCCAAATATTAATCGAGTGGCCCACAGCTCGTCCTCGTTTGGTAACATGATTAGTTTGAAGCTAGGATAAGAGGTGGTTCGATTTACGGGTCCTCTCCATTGGATACGTACAGTGTTGTTCCTTTCCGGGGTCCGCAATGCAAGGTTGGTGGGTCGTCTTTTATGAGATTTTGGAAGGATTGCGAGGGCTTCGTGCGGTGGTCGTTTCTGGCTTCGTACGACAGTACCGACGGTAAACAATTTTTAGCCACCGCTTGTTCTACTTTGGAAGAATAAACAAAAAAGAATTATTGGATGTCACCTGGACTTGCTTGGTGATGACCTCGTCAGATTTCATGTTCTTAAATCCTACCAGATCGGATCAATCGTACTATTTGGTGTTTTCAGCAAACACATAGCACAGGCTGACGACGAAAAAAAATAATGATATATATATCTGGGCCAATAAAGTTGCTGATTGAGTGACTTTTTTTTATGGCTAACTATTCAGTGGGTGGGGCGGAATTGCCTAATACTTTTTGAGCTGTTTTATTTTTTGATTTTTTTTGGCTGTATCTGTACCTGTTTGGTATGATTTTTTCTTTTTTTTTTTCTGCAGGAGGTGCTTGTTTATTAAGTTGGTAAAGTTCTTGGAATTGGATTAAGTGATCTGAGATAGAATCCTGCCATTAATATCGGTGTTCGGAAGATTAAAGATATAGCAAGAGGGCTGTTATGTATTTTGAATCCATCGATCGAGATCAAATTGTACAGGTGGCTAAGTCACGGGTTCGTAATTCAAGCATGGGCTAATAGTGGGTTGATTGAGATCAGGAATGACTCGATGCTTTCCCTATGTATTCCCCAACCTAATCACGCGTTTTGACGGGTCGATCAGGACAAGTTGATCAGGGTTCAAATTTCTAACAAGTTTAGAGCCTCTCAAGTTTTTCCTAGCCAACCAGCTGTTTGGTTTGCAATTATGTTTGTCCATGCATTACATGATGGCCCATGCATCACGAGCCATTTTAATCAATACATGGATAGCCATGATTGCAAGTTTGAATGGCCAAAGTCGGGTCCCAAACCTAAGAGTGTGAACTTTTATGTACATGTTCGTAATTGAGTATTTATATAGTGAGCTAGGTGACTCTTCTCAGCCTCCTTTTTCATCATCATCATCAAAAAAAAAAGAGAGAATTTATATAGTGAGCGCAAGCAAATCAACTCTTATGCCCAACCCTAGGAGTAGTAGTTGATTCGTAACTAAATCCCTAATCCCTGGAAATCATCGAATATTAGGATCCATCAAAACTTTTCTTCTAAAAAATCTGCATTCGTCCCTAAGCTTTCAGTGAGAGAGGGCTCCTACTTAACCAAGTAATTAATTTCCCTATCGGTATGCAATATGTCTAAACAATCATGAAATATATGAGATGGGAATATATATATATATATATATATATATATATATATATATATATATATATATATATATATATATATATATATATATATATATATATATATATATATATATATATATATATATATGAGATTGTCGACTATTAGAGACTGATCACAACACGCAGTCGGAAAACATCAAATGTGGTCCAAGAAGATACGAAGATATGGAATGGATATCTTCATTCGTATAGTCAACTTATTATCTCCACTTTTTTATAGTACATGGCTTAGGTTGCAAGCAGCAAGCTGCCATCAAAGCCACCTGCATAGAGCTGCATTGTAAACTGTTTTATGCCCCATATGGTGCACCCAGCCTCCTGTAACCTAAGCTGGGCCCATCATTATAAGTTTTGATCATATACATAACTTATGTATGTCATTTTCCTATCGGGCTAGTCAATAACTATGGAACCATGCATCCATATTAGATTTCTAGCTCGATCGGAGGATCAAATCAAACATGGCTCGCACCGAGGCGCCTTACGACAAGCTAGCACTCAATCAAAGGTTGGAGCCGACAGATGTTTGGCAATTGGAGGCCAAATTGTCGACTAATGCTGTAGATATGTACAAAAAATATATGCATGCATACATACATGTATATGATTTTATTCGGGGAAGATACAAAATTGACACCCTGCCCACAAAAACTGTGGCATTGTGGGGCAGGGCATCACATGAGCGAGCCTCGCCACATCCACACCTCAACTCGTCGGGGATTTCCACTAGGGAGAAACAACAAGGAGGCCTAATGATAACAAAGACAACAACAACAACATGTAATTTGTTTTTGTCCATATAATTGATCTTGTGAGGGAGTGAGGCAGAGGGTGAAGCCATGTAGCTCCATGGGCATGGAGGCAATGATCAAAAGGATCCAAAGGAGAAGAAGTCAGGTTGATGGAGTCTTGGAGGATAGAAGCCAGCGGGTGAAGGCAGGGAGGGTCCGCATGTCGGCCCGGTAGTGGTGCTGGGTGAATGCCATGAAATCGGCCCATGTGAAGTCCGGGTACAGCCTCGGCCTCCCGAGATCCCCCGGCGGTGGCCGCACCACTCGGTCCTCCCTCGGGCATAGGAAGAAGGCCAGCGACCGCCGCTCCCGCAGCCGATTCACCACCGCCCGGTGCAGGCAGCTCTTGTACCGGCCATTCGACAAGGCCTGCAAATTCAAACATGGGAGCACTCTTAATGTATCCATGCATGCCTCAGTCCACAACTTAACCTAGCTATCATATTCCTTTTGGTTACGTACTTAGCCGTCCAAGTTACCATTTTTGTTGGATGCTTCTATGCCGTTTGGAATTATATCTATAAAATAGAATGAAGGCAGTGTGGTAATGCAGGCAGTGGAGTCTTTGTGGCTTGACTTGACTTGTGGTAGAATGATTGTCTGCTCTTTTTTGCTAAAAACGGAAGTATCATACATAACATATACGGATACAACTAAGAAAATCAAAAAACAGTACGTCACGGAGTGCACAGGACAACTCCGCCTCTTCCACCCAGAGGTGGTCTTTTGAATGGTTGGCAATAAAGAGGCCACTCCGTCGGCGGCCCCATTAGCCTCCCTAAACATGTGCTTCGCTTGGAGCACCATTCTATCACAAATCATGGCCCGGATATCTCCCCGTAGGGGATGGTAATCACCGACCCCTCCGGAAACCTGCCGAACCCACCCAATGACCGTTCTACATCTTGGGAACATGGGAACGGTTTCATGCAAGCGATGGTGCATTGTTCTACATCTTGGTTTGATGCATGTATGGGAAATTGAAAGGTGTGAGAATACATGCATGATGATGGACATCACTAGCACCAAAATGAAATATGCATGTCAAAGATAAGTATGGATCATTTAGTCTTAAACTCTTGCGATTAATGCGTCGGTGAGGTATGATTCAGTGGTAAAAACTTGGTAGTGGTTTGTATTCTGCAGAATTAGATGCCCAAACTTGGCTACCCACCACAAAATCTAGGAGAATTGTTTGAATTTAGCCACTATTTTTCTTAGCATTTTGTAGGTGCCAATTAATGCTTACTTGCATGGTATAAAAGTTAATTCTTCATGAGCACTTGCAACCGGCAGCATCGATCATTTGGAAAGGAAATCAGTTTATTTTCATCCCTGTCAATCTACGGGCAGTAGATTTAACATGTGTTATGAATTGTATGCACAATAGCCCTAACTTTATATGAGGGTTTGAATGTCAGATGCTAGTTAGGACAGAGGCAAACATAAAATAACATTCTAATTATAAAGGACTGGGTGATATGTTGTTCCTTGTCGATGGAAAATATGTAATGCTTTTGCTTTCCTTCGTATTTTTGGTGCTACGAAGATGGTAATTATGATCAATATAGTTCAGTAACTAGGGGCCACAAGTGTCTCGTAAAAGATGTGATCAGTAGGATCGGACAAAAATGACATGGCCCGTGCACTGTGCCATACGCTACGTACTATTTCCCTGCCCACCTATGGGGGCATCTTGACGAAACAAGACAAGCCAATATGCTGGCTTTTCTCTTATGGTCATGTCATAAATATACGAGAACCTAGGCGTTAAAATGGACATGAAAGTAAAACCTTCAAACACAGCTACATTGGCCTTATCTATGTAACGACACCCACCGCATGCATGCATGGACCCTACCAAGATCATCACCAAGCGTGGGCATCCACATCCTCCAAACCTCGCTAATTCAACAAAACCTTAAAATAAGAAACTTCTAAATATCTGTTTGGATGATCGAATCGAAAATTTTATTGATAATTAGTACAATAAATAAAATTATAAAATTACAGGTTGAAGTATATCTGTATTCAAAAAAACTCAAGAATAGGCCGGCTCAAATCCCATAGAGAAAGATTAAAAAAAAAAAAAATCCACTTGCTTCATGAGCTGTGTGTCATATATACTAGAGTATTAATTAATTACCTACCATTACTAAGTAATTTGGTGAGTATCGGTTTATGTGCACATACCATGAACGTGTCGCCAATGTTGATGACAAGAGCATCGTGGATCGGGCGAACGGAGCGCCATTCATCATCGACAAACACCTCAAGCCCTGCAACCTGTTCTTGCTGGAGAATGGTGAGCGAGGTCGGGTCGCAATGTGGTCCGGTCCCGAGGGTGAGCTCCGGCTCTTGACATGGCGGATAGTAGTTGCATCTCATTATAGAGCTGCTGTCCTCGAAGAATTCTCGATAGAAGGATCGATCTACTCCCAAGCTGATTGCTAGAATCTCCATGATGGCTAATGATAAGTCCTTCATGGCCTCGCAATACCTTTGATAGACCAACCTATACGAACCCAGTTGTTTGCCATGCCATCAGCAACCAACATGAAATGCTGCCATGGCATGCAGTCCAATGAAATGCATGACGGTGTAACATCAGGTAGGAGGTAGCTTACCCCGTTCTCTCGAAATCTTTGCCGAGGATGGAGGTGAAGTAGTCCGCGACCATGCGTTCCGGACCAGGCTCATGGTAGCCAAAGGAGAGGGTCTCCTTCCATGGCAGCTTGGTGGAGAAGCGGTCGGCGTGAGCCCCGGCGTACCCCCACATGCTCCCTGGCTTCCTCTTCGCCAGGAGCTTGCTGCCGAGGGGAAGCTTGAAGAATTCATCCATGCAGTCAAATGCGTCTCGGGTGAGAGAGATATCGACGCCATGGTTGGTGACTTGGAAGAAGCCGTGGCTCATGCAGGCCCTCCTAACGAGCTCCGCCGCCCGCAGGGTGGATGCCTCGTCGCCACGAAAGAAACCATGGAGGTCCACCACGGGCGCATTCAGCTCCTTGGGAGTCCTCGGCCTTTCGCTTGGAGGCCATATGAATTCCTTGGGTATCTTGGTCTGTTTCCGGAGCAAAGTGGAGTCGAAGACCATGCCGCCGGCGCCGGCGTCTTTCTTTATATCTATTGGAGGGCGGAGGAGGAGGGAGGTGGGAGTCGAGTCCATTTGGAGAAGAAGAAAGGAGGAGAGGGACAATATGGGATTTGGGGTGTGGAGAGGGCTATTTGTAAGTGGGGAAAGGCAACAAGAGGACAAGAAAAGAGTTGAGATGAGGAGGGGAAGGGACCCTTGGGCGTATGGACTATGGATTGATAGGGGGGAGTGAGAAGGGAAAAGGCCAAGGCCGCCCATCGGTGAGGTCGAAGAGGTGGTGGAATCTTTTGGTAGGTTACCAACAGCTGCGACAAGGGATGCCCTGTTTTAACTCCAATCTTCTTGGTCTTTTTCCCAAGGCATGAGCATTCGTTTCCACAGGAGATCCTCAGAAGCCCAAGTTGCAGGTGCTGTAATTGGAGGGCAATGAGTGTAATTCCCGGCTGCTATCCAATTCATCCTGCAGTGTTTATGGTTTATGAAAGGAAAAAAAGAAGAAGTTGGGAGTCATTATTCTAATCAAGTAAAAATTGTCTTGTAACTAGGTGCTAGGAAAAAGGGTTACAAGTTGGGTAACGCTGAGTTTCTTATGGGCTGAAATAATAGAGTGGGATAATCTTTTGGTTTCAAACCATATTGGATCAATGTGGAGTTGGATGATAAATTGCATGGTCAGTGAAATGTGTTGTATTCTTTGTTTAGATTAAAAAAAATAGGGGGAAAAAATATGTTACATGCTCTAGCTGTACAAATTTCCTTACAACTAAGTCTAGTAGATAGAGGATTTGAAGTTGTATTGGTTGCTATGATGGTGTCTTGTATTTAGAGATTAGCTTTAGAAAAATAAAAGTATCTCAGGCGCCTTTGGTCCATTAGCTTTTGGCTGCCCCAAATATTTTCCTTTTTCTTTTTTCCTGCTTATTGAATGATAAACTTTGTAAGATACGCATTTAGAAATCAGAAGTCAAGTGCCTTGGAGATCGCTTATCCATGCATATAGTCATTATCAAGCTAAGATACATTGTTCATCACATACTTTAAAAATTTATATAGCTGATCTAGGTCTCACATCTTAAAACAAATATAAATCAAAATTTAATTACTCCCTCTTATAGTTAAACTCCGTCTACTCTCTTTTTTTTGATGTGGACCAAGGCTTCAATGATGTGCGCTTTTTTTTTCAATAAAAGTAAGAGAGGTAAGCTGTTCTGTTCTCTTCATCATTCCACATTTTTATTTTTAACCTTATTTTTGTTTGTCTCAAGAATTTTGACTTAGTAGTTTGCTACAACCATTTTATTTCCCATCTTTTGGACTTTGGATCCTCCTTGGTTTTTGGAGCAACTAGACAGTCTAGTAATCAACCCACCTTGTGATTGATAGCAATTAATTCGAAAAGGAAATGTAAGTTCTCTTTAGTACTACATGTCCTTTCTTATTTAACTATGCTCCTTCTTGTTTCACAGGTTGGAATCTATGTTTTACACCATAGAGGACTATATAGCTTTTGACTGCCACTTTGTCATTAGATCACGAAGATAAGCTACTATTTGGATATCCAACGACCACATGCTACATTTGGTATGCAATGCAATGCTCTATGTTTGATAGTTGTTCATCTTTACAATCGGATGATGCGACAGCAGTTAGAGATTGTACAGCTCAATATGATGCAAAATATATACCATAGAAGATTCAAACTCTTTCTTTCTCTCTTTTTATCTGTTCTTTTCCTCTCCTGTCCTCCTCCATCCTGCCCCACGTAGTGAGTGCATGTTCGGAAAGATCCAAATGATGGAACTCCCTTTTATTATTTATTTTTCCGAAGTATTATCATACTCTTCAGATGGATGTCATTGGTCTATTCCAGCCCATCCCCATGCTGCATGCCAACAAAATCCTCTCTCTCTCTCTCTCTCTCTCTCTCTCTCTCTCTCTCTCTCTCTCTCTCTCTGTAGGTGTGTGAAGATATAAACAATATGCTCAAATTGGGGCCAAACAAGAGAGAAAGTATATATTGGTTGGGTTGACAAGTGGTGCAGAAACTTGGAAGTAATGAAATAATAAAGCAAAAAATGACATAGTATATGAACCATGTGATATGCCTTCTCAGCAGGAGGATACGTCAAAAAGGCCCAGACTTTCTCTTGTTTTAACTTAATAAACCTAGCTCTTCTTTTGTGGTCGCAAGGAGTGATGATCAAACCAATGGAGCCGTGGTTATTTGAAAAGTTATTGAAGCGGATGTGGGCGGTGGCTGCATTCGGCCCAGCGAGAGGCTTTGGATGGGAACGGATCTTGGTGTGGAGCCCACCATCTTGGCATGTTCTTGTGGCCTTCCATCTGGCAATCTTTCAATCAAAATCTGTCATCCTCCATATTCGATGAGCTCGAAATTCAGGGTCGCTTGATTTGATAGTCTAATTGTGTCACATCAATCCGCACTACTTGACGCCAGGAGAGTTTAAATTGGGGATAATTAGGTCCGTATTTGATATATAGTCTTGACCAAAATTTTAATTCCTATTTTATAATTAAAATAATTATTTAATATCTAATTTTTAATATTATGTGCAATAAATAAAAATATAGTATGTCGAACCGGCTCCATACCATATGCATCGATACAAAATTCAGTATCAAGACAACATATCTTAAATATAAATACCTGTCTGATACATATAAGTATATCCAATACAAAGAAGAACTCATGCAGCCATGGATGTAGATGTGGATAGAATATATATAGGTCTATGCAGAAGTATATAATGCCATCATGGGTACATGCAAAATAATGATGCTAGAGTATGCAAGATTCAATATTAAATACTAAGATGGCAAACAAAATTGCTTAAGAATTACAAAATGAAAAAAGTCCATATGTTAGTATAAGTCGGTACATAGAATTATGAGTACATATGATCTGCTTTTGATGACAACATGTAGAATATAATGTGGTTTGGTTATGATTTGAATGATCAAAGTCTATATGAGATTAGAAGATTTTCCAAGCACTTATATTGCTTTTTAACAGTGCACTCAACTTACAACTTACCAATTGTCAGGGCTTGCTGGTATGAGTTTTCATTTCGTGAGCTTGGCTTCTGTAAATGAGGCTTCAGCTCCTATTTGCGCACCATGCGTTGAGCTACGTCTCTCTTAAATCAGACTTGATAGCAAATTAGGTTTTAATTTAGATAAAACTAGGCCTCGATCATTTTTTTCCTTTTTTCCCTTCTTCTTCATTTGTTGAGTTTGGCTATTCTAAACCATGCTTGAGTTCATAATTCCACATCGTACGTTGAGCTACATCTTCTTTGAATTCTAATTAATTCTCCTCCTCCTCCTCCTCCTCCCCTCCCCTTGAGAACTAACCAGTATCTTTTTTTGATGGAAGAGAACTAACCTGTATCAATCAAATATTTAGTGCATTTTTTTCACTTATAAGATAATTTGTTATGATTTTCTGTATGTAATGCCATGGGCTTTTGACTTGTGAGTTACAGGACGGCTGCTTAAGTAGCTTAATTTCATTTGAGCCAACCCAAGCCAAGTGTGCTAAATGCAGAGTGCTTAAGGGTTTTTGATTATTAAGGAAGAAAAGTTTTATGTGTTGGTTACTAAACTTAGTTTTTAATATTTAGTAACTTATGGTTTTATTTTCAATAAATGCATATTAGTATGGTGAGGAGTTATATGTCTTTTGGGTTTTTGGTCATGTGGGAGTTACATGGAGTTATAAGGAATTTATTTAGAGGAAGTTATTTGAGATTTATTTGGGGTTATGAATGGTGTAATGACTAATTCAATTAGGGAGGTTAAAAGACCATCTAAAGTCCCTATAAATATCCATGTACTCTAATTGTTTTTTTATGTGAGTTGAATGAAAATTATTTTTCTTCCAAACTTTCTTCTTGAGTGTTCTTCCGCATATTTTTTTAATCTAACAAAGTGGTATCAGAGCTAGACTGATCCAATGGCCAACAATACGATGGCATTTTCGGTTTCTCAACTCACCAAAGACAACTACGAAAATTGGTGCATCAAAATGAAGGCACTTCTTGGCTTGCAATATGCATGGGAGATGGTTGAAAAAGGCTATGTGGAGCCTAAAGATGAGGCGACTTTGACGGAGAATCAAAGGCAATCGCTAAGGGAGTCAAGGAAGAAGGACAAAAAGGCTCTTTTCTTTATTTATCAAGGGTTAGATGAAGCCACCTTTGAGATTGTTGGAGCTGCTACAACATCAAGACAAGCTTGGGAATTTCTTCAAAAAGCATACAAGGGTATTGATAAGGTAAAGAAGATTTGTCTTCAAAGCCTTAGAAGTAATTTTGAATCTTTACAAATAAAAGATTCAGAATCTATTGCTGATTATTTTACAAGAGTTATGGTGATAGTTAATCAATTAAGGAGGAATGGTGAAACTCTAACCAATGTTCGAGTGGTGGAAAAGGTGTTGCGGTCTTTGGATCCGAAATTTGATTTTGTTGTTGCAGCCATAGAAGAATCCAAAGATTTGGAAGAAGTGACAATTGAAGAAATTATGGGCTCTTTGCAAGTTCATGAGAAAAAGCTTAACAAAAGAAAGGAAGAAAAGCCACTGGTGCAAGTTTTACAAACGAAGCTTACTACAAAAGAAAATTATGGGAGAACTCAAGAAAGAGCCCGAGGACGAGGTCGAGGCCGTGGCCAAGGACGAGGAAGAGGAAGAATCAATTGTGGCTCATCAAGCAATGAAGAGAAGGAGCAAGGTTCAAATCCTATAAGAAGAAGAGGACGTGGTAGAGGAAGGCCATATGAAAGAAAGTGGTATGATAAATCTAATATTCAATGTTATAATTGCAAGAAGTTTGGGCACTACTCTTCAAATTGTTGGAGTGCTACTAATCAAGTTGATGAGAAGGTTAATTATGGTGAAAAAAGAAATGAAGAAGAAGAGCCATTTCTGTTATTAGCAAATAAAGGAGAACAAAGCAACAAAGAGGAGGCATGGTATCTTGATACTGGAGTAGTGAGCAATCACATGTGTGGCAAAAGAAGTTTATTTGCAGAGCTTGATGAATCAGTCGTTGGTCAAGTTACTTTTGGAGATTCTTCTAAAATTCCGGTAAGGGGCAAAGGCACTATTTTGATTCGTTTGAAGAATAGCACTCATACATTTATTTCTAATGTTTTCTATATGCCAAATATGAAGAATAATATTTTGAGCTTGGGGCAACTTTTGGAAAAAGGTTACAATATTCAAATGCAAAGTCGTACTCTTTCTATAAGAGATTCAAGAAATAGATTGATTGCAAATATTGAAATGACAAAGAATTGAATATTTCTTCTAAATATTCAAAGTGAAGTTGCTATGTCTTTGAAGGCATGTTTTAAAGATTCATCATGGCTTTGGCATTTGAGATATGGTCATCTTAACTTTGGTGCTTTAAAGCTTTTATCTAAGCATGATTTGGTGAAGGGATTGCCATTCATAGAAGATCCAAAGCAGCTTTATGAAGGTTGTCTTCTCGGTAAGCATCATAGAAGGAGCTTTCCAAATGAAGCAACATATCGAGCATGGGAGCCACTAGAACTTGTGCACACAGATGTTTGTGGGCCAATTGTTTCTGCCTCTTTTGGTGAGCACAAATATTTTCTCATTTTTACTGATGATTTTAGTAAAAAATATGGATTTATTTTTTGAAAAACAAATCCGAAGCTTTTAGTACTTTCAAAAGATTCAAGATATATGTTAAAAAAGAAAGTGGTTATACTATTAAATCCTTGAGATCCGATAGAGGTGGAGAATTTACTTCTACAGAATTTGAAGCTTATTGTGAAAAGAATGGAATTCGTAGATCTTTGACAGTTCCATACTCTCCACAACAAAATGGAGTTGCAGAAAGAAGAAATAGAACTATTCTTGATATGGTGAGATGCATGTTGAAAAGCAAAGGTATGCCAAAGCAATTTTGGGCCGAAGCAGCAAATTGTGCTGTTTACATCTTGAATAGATGCCCCAGAAAAGGCTTTCGAAATATCACACCACAAGAAGCATGGTCCGGTAAGAAGCCTATTGTTTCTCATTTAAGAGTTTTTGGAAGTATTGCTTATGCTCATTTACCGGAAGAAAAGAGAACTAAACTTGATGATAGAAGTACTAAATATGTTTTCATTGGTTATGATGCTTGCTCAAAGGGGTATAAATTATATAATCTATGTAATGAAAAAGTTGTTGTTAGTAGAGATGTTGAATTTGATAAAGAAGGCACATGGGATTGGAGTTCTCAAGAAGAAAAAAGGCAATCCGGCATATTTATTGAAGAAGAGCAACCAAGAAATGAAGAGTTACAAGCACCTACACTATCTTCATCTTCATTCCCAGCAGAACCAAGTTCAAAGCCAAGCAAAATGAGAAGATTAAGTGAAATATATGAGGTAACAGAGAATGAAAATAATCTAACTCTTGTTTGTCTTCTTGCCAATTGTGAGCCTATAGATTTTGAAGAAGCTATTAAAGATCACAATGGAAGAAGGCTATGGATGAAGAAATCAAGGCTATTGAGAAAAATAACACATGAAAGTTAGCTACTTTACTAGATGGGCATAAGGCAATTGGAGTAAAATAGGTATACAAGATGAAGAAGAATGCACAAGGTGACGTAGAAAAGTACAAAGCAAGGTTGGTGGCCAAAGGATATAGTCAAAGGTATGGTATTGATTATGAAGAGGTATTTGCTCCCGTTGCTCGTATGGAAATAATTAGATTGATAATTTCTTTGGCGGCTCAATTTAAATGGCAAATATTTCAAATGGATGTAAAATCGGCATTTTTGAATGGTTTTTTTGATGAAGAAATATATGTTGAACAACCACAAGGTTATATCAAAAAAGGAGAAGAGGAGAAAGTTCTCAAGCTAAATAAGGCTTTATATGGCTTAAAGCAAGCTCCAAAGGCGTGGAACCGAAGAATTGATTCTTACTTCCTTGAAAATAATTTTATGAAGTGTCCTTATGAGCATGCACTCTATAGTAAGGTGAATGAAAATGGAGATATATTTCTTGTTTGCTTGTATGTTGATAATTTGATCTTCATAGGAAGCAATCCAAATATGTTTATGCAATTCAAGAAATCTATGATTCGGGAGTTTGAAATGACAGACATTGGCTTTATGTCCTACTTTTTGGGCATAGAAGTGAAGCAAACTGAAAATGGCATTTTCATTTTACAAGAAGGATTTGCAAAAGCAATATTAAAGAAGTTCAAGATGGAAGATTGTAATTCAGCAAACACTCCGGTGGAATGTGGCATAAAATTAACGAAGTATGGTGATACAGAAAAGATTGATCCTACTATGTTCAAGAGCCTAGTTGGAAGTCTTCGTTACTTGACATGCACAAGGCCAGATATATTATATGGAGTTGGACTTGTGAGTCGTTATATGGAGGAGCCAAAATCATATCACTTGAAGGCCGCTAAAAGAATCCTTCGGTACATCAAAGGTACTATTGGACAAGGCTTATTTTATTCTTCTTCCAAAGATTTTTGTCTTGTAGGTTATTCGGATAGCGATTGGGGAGAAGACTTGGATGACAGAAAAAGTACTTCCGGCTATATATTTTACTTTGGAGACACTGCATTCACATGGTGTTCGAAGAAGCAGCCAATTGTTACACTTCTACATGTGAAGCCGAATATGTAGCTGCCTCCTCCAGTGTTTGTCATGCAATTTGGCTAAGAAAGCTACTAAAGGAGATACAATTACCACAAAAACAACTTACAAGATTGTTCATTGACAACAAATCTGCCATATCACTAGCCAAGAACCCCATCTATCATGAAAGAAGCAAGCACATTGATACTCGATATCATTTTATAAGAGAGCACGTGAAGAACAAGGAGATCGAGCTTATACATGTCAAATCTCAAGATCAAGTAGCGGATATATTCACTAAGCCCCTCAAGAGTGAAACTTTTTGCAAGTTAAGGAGTTTGCTTGGAGTTACAAAACCAAGTTTAGGGGGGGGGTGTTGGTTACTAAACTTAGTTTTTAATATTTAGTAACTTATGGTTTTATTTTCAATAGTTGCATATTAGTATGGTGAGGAGTTATATGTCTTTTGGGTTTTTGGTCATGTGGGAGTTACATGGAGTTATAAGGAATTTTTTAGAGGGAGTTATTTGAGATTTATTTGGGGTTATGAATGATGTAATGACTAATTCAATTAGGGAAGTTAAAAGACCATCTAAAGTCCCTATAAATATCCATATATTCTAATTGTTTTTTTATGTGAGTTGAATGAAAATTATTTTTCTTCTAAACTTTCTTCTTGAGTGTTCTTCCTCATATTTTTTTATCTAACATTATGAACATCCAGAATGACTGAAGAAGTTATATACAAGAGAGAAGAAAGGAGGATACGCAGGGAAAATTAGAGTTCAATAGTCAAAGAAACAAAACAAAAGAAAAAACAAATAGTATGCTAAGAAGTAAGATGAGAAAAGAACAAAGGAGACTCTGGGAGCCTGATGACAAAGATGGCTCAAATAGTATAAAAGGATAATCACAAAACTGTAAGGGTTTTGAAATAGGAATAGGAGCAGACAAAGGCATGATGGCTCATCTCACCTCATTTTAGCCCATTAATGTTCCTTCACACCACTAGTTTCCATATTAGCAAAGAATCAACTATTTGCTTAAATGCTCTCGTGTTTTCTCTACATGTCCATTTTAGAACAGCAAGAACAAAATTGGAATTTTTCCTGAGTAAACGCCAACACTTATTGAATTTGATATGATCCTTGGTTTTCAATTTTTGGTGGAATTTGGAGCAGCATAGAAGGGTTCTTTGTAAAAGACTACAAAGTTATGACCAAACATGTATGGGTTTTGTTAAATCAAGGAAATTAAAGGCCCACAATGGCTGTTTATGGACAAAAATGGTCAACTTCACCTTTCTCTTTATTCTCTCTCTTCTCGCTCCCTTCCTCCCTCGATCCCTGCTTCTCACCCCACATCATTGCAAGCTAGACAGAAGTTTATGACAGACAACCATCTACAATTTGCTCACTCGGTATTCTGTCTTTGCAGTTTTTTTTGCGTTCTTTCAAGGCAATCTATGAAGATAGATTGCAAGAGCGTATTTCAGTTTGTCTTTGACTTGAAAGGGTAGCATGCATGTCTATTTCACCAAAATTTATTTGATGGAAGTCCCTTAAACTTCACAAGGGATCTTGCATACAATCCCTTGTAGACTCGTTTGGTTCGCAGGAAGAGGAAGAAGAAAAGTATAGTCAAGAGAAAATAGAGAAATACCTTAAATTTAATTGGATGGAAAAGTAAGTAGCTTTTCTATTGAAATAAAATTTTCATATTTTATTAAAAAAATTTCATGTCTGATATGAAAAAGTCCAATTTCTATTGACTGGGATTGGTGAATTTGTTTTTCCAAAAATATCTTTAAGCTTTTAATAGAATGGGATAAGGTCTTTTTCTTTATTAAAAGCAGAGTAAGTACTTTACACAATTTTTTCAAAACAATGAATGTTCAGCCAAATAGAAGCCACTCTGCAATGTACCATATTTTTATTGTCAACCAATTATATAAAAACTATTTTTTTAGACATCATATATCCAAGGCTTGCTTGCTATGCGTATTGATAAAAAAATATAAATATTTCGTAATTATTAAGAAAATGAAGCTGGTCCTATTTTTCTATGATGTACATGCATCTAGTACTACACAAATCTGACAGTGCTCTAAGCTCTGTCATTCATCTACTTGCACAGATCTTAAAGCTACCAGTGGGTGATTCAAAGATGGATTCA
The DNA here is from genome assembly GCF_051530095.1 of Phoenix dactylifera. Taxonomy (NCBI): domain Eukaryota; kingdom Viridiplantae; phylum Streptophyta; class Magnoliopsida; order Arecales; family Arecaceae; genus Phoenix; species Phoenix dactylifera. The sequence goes on from NC_143191.1 coordinate 3,942,946, forward strand.
CATGAAGGAAGCTAAATCTTTCTCCGATTCGAATGATGCAACCCCAACCCTATGCAACCACCACCATCGTTATTGCATTTGCTTCTCCTTGTTGCTTCACCATCATTGCTTAGTGCAATCTCTTGCCTGCTATTTCGTTATTGCATCGTGATCACCATTATTTGGTATTTAATTCTTTCGGTTGTTATGTTCCAGCCCGTGCATTCTAACCTTCAACACTATTCCTCTCTCCCCTTGTCAACTAGCAATGGAAAGAAACCTCGTACCCCATTGTGCCCTACCAAATGGTGATGCATTTCCTTCTGATTTGCAATCTAGAACATATGACTGTCAGTTTACATCTGTCATGAGAGTAGGATCTTCCAGTCCCTCCTGCATCAAGTTCCAAGTGTGGTCCTCATTACTTCTTCCGAGATCCGGACTCGGTTTGGGTTGTGGCTTTTGCATGAAAGAATGATCGATCTTTTTTTATGACTCACCCATCAGATCATATATCTCAAAGCATTCTGAATCTGTCAGTTCATCCACTTGCGCAGATTTGGAAGCATCATTGTATGATCCAACGATGGATTCATGCGAAGGAAGGTGAATCATTCTTTCGCACGAAAGATACGACACTGTCCCGATCCAGACTAGCCAAAAAGGAGGAGCCTTATATGTTATTGTGATCCAAAATAAAATGGGTTTGCTTCAACATATAGCTACTATGTTTCAATCTGACTCTACCTTTTTATCCATTAGGCACACTAATGATCAAGAGTTTGCAAGAGCTGCAATGGTGGTGGCTTTAGTTGGCTTTTCAATCCAAAACATTGTTCGATATTCATCTTTTGCTCAACCAACAAACACCTCACAAGTTACTATGCTCTTTCCTTTTAATTCCATTTTTCTCAAGAAATTCTGCTGATCATACTTACATTACACTTCTTGGCTAGTCCTCACTTATGATATGTTAATGATGCTCCAGATCTTCCAATTCCTATTCCAAATACGAAGGCACAAAAAATAATTCTCTAGGTCCCTTAACATGCTTCTTTACTACTATTTCTATAGTTAAGCAGTCCTGCCGACCCTGAATTGGCTTGTTATATCAAATAAGTTACGAAAACGGATAAAAAACTTTTGCTATGAGGTCACTAGAATATATCATCCAGCAAGAGTCTTGATTTACCATGTACCTCTCTTATAGATCCCAAAGCATGCATAAGATAAATCAAAAATCTAGTGAACTTTTGTAATAATGTTTGAATGAAGAGAAAAAGTAAAAAAGTAACAAAAAAAGGGGCAGGACGAGAAAGAGAGGGCATCAGTGGTTATCATTGCTGCCACTTCCTAGATTCTCCAATCTTTCTCCTTTTCACTATCTTACTGTTCGAATACTCCACCCTCCTCATTCGATATCATTAATTGTTGCCATTGCCCTATTTAAACCCTTGTAAATTCTAATGCACTTTCCTTCAAATCTACCGCCTTCTCCTCCAGAAGCGATGATCATAGTACGATTGTTTATGATAGCTTGATTTGATCAAATAGATCTCTCACTTCTCTTTCATATCGACATTCAAGGCAGTGGACTGATGGGAGAGCCTGAAGCTTGGGCTCTGCGAGAAGAGAGAGATCTTGGTGTCGGTAGTGCTAATTAGCAATTTACTGGACAGCGACCTAACAATTCATTGATATTTACGCATTGGATTGGTAATACATCCTGACACCTCAAATTTGGTAATACTTAGTTTAAATTATTATTTCTCTAATATATAGTATATATCCAAGCTTTCTTGACATGGTGATTCATCATACATGTAGACTTATTATTCCATTGATATATACATTATGCATTGATACACATCTGAAATTGAGGCAATTCGCCATTACTATTGTTATTTTGTTAATACATGGTATATATCCAAGCCATAGACACCCGAGCCTCTAGCAATGAGCAAAATCTATTACTCCAAATATCACCCTCGACAAAATGAAGATGCTGAGGCAGAGCCCATCAATTGTGAGACAAAGATCTCGAATTTGAATAGATGTGAGATCCCGTGGTTTGATAGGATGAGAAAAAGGGCAACTGAGAAGAGAGATGTTAATAAATAACTGATTGATAAATAAAGAGAGAGAAGTGGAAGAGAAAGGAGCGTAGGGACTGATGGACTCTGCTCTCTATATTCATTCGTTAAGTAGATTTCTTAGAGAAAACAGTGGGTGCTTTAAGAATAGCGAGATGAGATGCGGGCATGCCGACGGGCTCTCATCAAACGATCAATTTTGGTGACCTTATTCGTCCACAAGCTTCCATTTTTTTTTTTTTTTTTTTTTTTTTTGTGGGGGAGTATTCCAAAGGGCTTGTTGATGAGATAGTTGGGTACGTATTGTCCGGATCGATCTCATATATTTCGTCCCAACATCAATGCCCTGCATGCCCACTTTACAGTGTACGTACGGGCCTCACGTACGTACGGTTCCCGATAGGCCAAGCTCATCGTAGAGACGAGCTTGCGTCATAAGACCGAGCTTAGAAATTCTCTCCCGCACACAGTGCCCTTCGGCGCGGGTTGTTTGCCTGTCCCATCAGCTAATGGAGTTTTCTCTGTTTTTTTTTTAACCTTTCGATTCTCTTCGGCCGAAAGCTATCGGAGCTTTTGCCCATCCTCCGAGGGAGCCTCCACCCGCGGCTCCCCGTGGGGGAGGGTCATGGGCGCGTCGCCCTCGGGCCATGGCCTCCGCGCGCGCGCGCAAGCAAAAGGACAGGCGCCTTCACGTGGGCTTGGAGCCGTGCCCCCGTGGGGAGGGATATCAATATATCATTATTCTTAGTTCTTTTCGAAGGTCGCCAGCCTCACGTAACATCATGCACTTGCAGCTTGGTCGAGAGCTAGGGATAGGGAGGAGCGTCTTTGGAGCACTCTTCTCCTGCTTGCATCATGCAAAGATGGTGATGTTGTTTGTTTTCTTGTGCTTCGGATGGACGGTGCTCGGTGGTTAAGCTTTTGCTGTTGCAGCTACATGAGACTTTTGCATGCGTGAACGGCTTATTCTAGTACAGTACCGCTGTGAGACTGGTGCAACTTTGAGGATAAACAATTGAGAACTGATCTTCTCTGCGTGTTTTATTCTATGTAGATTGTGGCATGACTTGGATTCCGTTCTTTGAATCCTGCATCGAGGAGGGCCTAGGAGGATATTTTTCCGGGATGTCGAAGATATGGCAACGAATTGTCAAGACACGCACGTGGAGATGCCTACTGAGCCAAATTGTGGCTCGTGCATGATGTGTACCTTCCACCTTACGTCTGGGGCCCGGAAGTCAGGCTGCATCCAAGGGTGGTGTCAACTAGCGATCGGCCACCTTTCAAGAGTGCCCAAGTTCGTAGGGTCGCTATTTAATCCAAATTAGTTATTCTCGTACACCCAGGTTTGTTACTGCTTCAATAGCTTTTGCTTTTTTGTTTCGTATCTCGTAGAATGTAGCAGAGGTAGCCTAATATATATATAAATGCTTGGTTTCGTGAGCAACCTAGGCCAGGGTGGGGTAGGTACAGAGAAGAAAGCGGGGAATAGCCCCTCCTAATTCCTTTTTTTTTTCTTTTTTTAATAATTCAGTGCGAGAACTTCAATAAATCCATGTCATATTCCAAATACTGAATCAAGAGACTATCCATCTGATATTACAAACTTCATATGTGATGCAATGCAGGATATATATAACAAACATGTAGTGTGATTAGTTGGACCATACCAAGCCTTGTAGAAACCAGGTTTGCAACTGGCGATATCCCAATTATTCAATATTGATTTTTTCATATTTTTGGTCAAATTTTTTTAGAAATTTTCATCAGAGACAGTATTAGTTTTTCATCTAATTTTCAGTTCTTTTAGTTTTCTTTTATTTTTGGCCAGATTTCCTATTTCTAATCAGACTTTGTAAGGCTCATACACACACACACACACACATAGACAGACAGAGAGAGAGAGAGAGAGAGAGAGAGAGAGAGAGAGAGAGAGAGATGGCCTACGGTTTTGTTTACAAAGGATTAATTACTTGTTTTCAATAAGTAATAAAATTTTTGTGAAGTTTCTTTCCACTTTTTCTTATGCTTTTTCTCTCTTTACTTTATGCATGTTGCCTGCACTAGCATGCCATGCATAATTTCTCGAGACAATGCCCTAAGCTAGCTGGTCAACCTAAAATGCTTGCAATGAGGGTGCCAATTAATGAATCATTAAAGGTTGGACACCAAAAACCTGATCTAGGTTTGAGTCCTTTCATCACCTTGATTTTTGCTGTGTCTTTCATGCCTGATTCTCAAAAAAAAGCACAGGACAAGTTAATCTCATCTAACCTGATGTTGCAAAAGTTTGCTAGCCATGCAAATTAATTCCTTCCTCCACAACAACCCTCACCTCGTGATGATGGACTTGGGGAGGCTATTAAAAAATCCCTCTTTTGATGTTCTTTATTCGGATAGCCTCAACCATTGAAATCCTCAAAATAGCTTCGGGTGTTCACTTAGACACGAATCAAGTGACTCTAGAGCGGCCTTCTGCATCTAAAACATGGTAACGGCCTAATCTTAGGGAGAAATTTCATTTGCATCTAATGATTTCTTTTGTTTCTTTTCCTCTGTCGCAGAGCTTAGTCATGTAGGAGAATTTGACTAGCAACCAGCAACTTTAGAAAGCCCTGGATCTGGCTTAAAGAGAGATATATTAGTCATCGTGATTATATGGGTGGTCACTGATGGTGCACAACTGAGTTGTTCCATTGATGCTTGCTGGATACATGGGCCATGGTTTACTAGGAAGCAACTCTGATTGGGCTCAACCCAAGCTTATTCATCCAAATTGCTCATTAGATAAGGTTGTTCAAGGTTTTTAAATTTGGGAAGTAATCTGAACCCAACTCTGACTAACCCGATATATGCAAATAAATATATAAATATTTATGTTTTATATGAGATATTTATATATATTTTATGATTATTTCTTTAGTCTAGTTAAATTATATGGAAGTGTATCATCAAAAGTCAAAATTAATGAATGGTTGAGACATTGATCCAACAAGTATTAATACAATAAAAATATTTCATACCTTTTTCCTATTTTAAAATTTCTATTTTATCTTATGCAACTTGATTAATGTGGCCCAAATGAACTCAACATGACGAACGCAACCCAACATTAATTTAGTCTAATATATGGGAGTTTGGATTAGGCTAGAGAAAACCCAACTCAAGATCCAACTAGGTTAGGCTAGTCTTGGAAGGCATGAAGAAAGGGTCAGGTGAGGACTTACCTTCAACTTAAAACTACTTAAATAACATCCTAGCCATAAACCACTGTCTAGACTACCGACTTTGTAGATTTGAATCATATTAGATGATGCCAAGTATTTGGAGCTTCCCCTTAATCTAGGATTTAGTTTGGAGTCATCCTCTAGCTAAAATGCTAGGAACCTATCCAATGGACTAATCTATGGATAATGATCTATTTAAATGAGAAGAAAGGGTACATAAGTATACCCCCACCACCCCTCCTATAAAGAGATCATTGAGGTAGGTGCTTTCTTAGCTTATCCTTAGGGCCCTATACATGTATAGTAAATAAAATGAAAAGAAAGAAGAAGAGATAGGGATGTAGGCGCCTGATGTTCTCTTACTACTCCTTTCTTTCTTGTCAAATAGCCAATGCAAGGTTAGGGTTAGGTTTTTTTGCTGGTGACATAGAAGAAGGAATGAGTGGAAAGCTGGAGGTTTAAAGAGGTTTAGGATAAGTAAAGTTTTCCCATGATTTTACAATTTCTAGCCTATTTCTATAGAATTTCTTCCATGAGTGTTTCTACGAATTTCTTGTTGGTTGGATTTTTCTATTCTATTTTTTTCTTTGGGTTTTGAAAGAGGAGGAGGGATATTTATAGGGAGACATGCATGCATGAAGGATTCTAGGACAGGGATTTTAGAAGGGTGAGATTGCCCTTAATACTAAGGCTACGAGAGGGCGGGGTTAATTGGCCTCTTCCTAGTAGGTATGGAAATCATGCTTTTTTTTAAATATATATATATATATATATATATATATATATATATATATATATATATATATATATATATATATTTTTGGAGGCTATAATTGTGTAGAGTGGGAGAGATTGATTTGAAGGCTATGATTGAACTTTAGAGGTTCTAAACATTATGGTATATTTGAAGTGGCAAGGTTCTATTTGTTAAGAAATATGAAGAGAAGATTGAAGAGGTGGATCGCAAGGATTTAAGTGGGATGGACTTGGGCTTAGATCTAGCGGACTAGGCTTCAGGTTAGATAAGCTAGGATTTAGGTTGTTGATAGGGTTTAGACTAAATGAGATCGGATTTGAGTCAAATAGTATAGGGTTTAGGCTGCACGGGTTAGGATTTAGGTTAGATGGACTAGGTTCTATTGTCACTGTGTAAGGAAGTAACTCTTTACAACTAGGGGTATCTAAAGCAACTGTTAAAGTTAGTAAAATCTTTTGCATTGATGTATGATATCTAGATTCAATATAAGAGGCTATTCCTTAGATAAAAATTATTGTTCTGTATACAAAATACAAGAAAGTTCACACTATGATTGTTGTCGATAATAACATTACATACACTATCCACTTTACAAGACATCACTTCATATTCCAGCAAGACTACTACTATTCTCTAAACACAAAAATATACTAATGAATATTTCACTCCTAAGACTCATTAAATACTCTGATGAAGCATTTTGGAATAAATTTAAAACAACAAAGTGTTTTTCCAGAATCCTTCTTTAATGCACAAAAATTTTACTCGAGTCCACTATATTTAATGAATTTTACTTAAAATCACCCATTTTCTTTTCTTTTCAAGATAAACACCACCCACTTCCCAAATATTTGCTTTTGATTTTGGGCCTCGATGCATTAGCATGGAATCTCCAAAAATAATTGATTTTTGGGAATGATAAGAAGTTTATTTTATTGATGCTGAAAGTGATGGATATTTCACAATAAATGATAAATGCAAATTGAAAAATTAAGAAGCTCAACCTTAGGTCAGCAAAGCAGTCATTTTTTCTGCTCCAATTTTAATTTAGCAAGAGATAGATTCTCCAACTAGGGGGAGGTATGACTTAGAAGGGTCATTTGATCTGTTGTGGACTAATCTAGCTACTTTGGCAAGTCTATATAAGCTTTAAGAATGAGGTCCACTATATCTAGGTTTTAATTGGGTAATGAAGTTCAGAAAGCCATAACTTCTAATTTAGGAAGAATTTGCGATGTAACTGAAGACGATATTGATGTAAAGGTCAAAAACTATTTCCTATAGAATTTCTCCTTCAATCAAAAAAAGGTGTATTTCTATGTTAGATTTGAGATCAATCTACTTGAAATAGATGGTTATAGCCCATTGTTAGGTTAGGTTTTAGAAAGAAAAAGGAAAATGAAGAGAAATATGGATGGCATCATGCGCTCAAGATTTAATCGAGCTTCTCCTTTTCACTTTTTCTATGTATTTCTATCGAGCTCTAAGTGTATTTCTATGGAGATATGGATTTCTTCTAATCAACCCGACTATTAATAAATTGAGCAAGAGTTCAAAGTTTTCTTACTTCAGTCAGAATTTGGCCAACCCGTACCACAAATCATAAATTAATGGGACTTGTATCCAAATCTAAAAGAATTGAGAGAAAATAATTGACGGACTACTTGAGGTGGATTCTCCCATCATTTTGCTCCCAAAAAGAAAAAGGATTCGAAGGACTAGCATGCAAAAAAAGAGAGAGAAAGAAAGAAAAAACTTAACAATTGGAGGGTAACGGTGTAGATAATTTGGTCTATGAATAACATACTATATGTCGGAAGAATATATAAATAATCATTATTTCACCGTAGGGTAACGGTTCATAAATAATCATTTCACCGTAGTTTGCTTGACTATGGTACTGGTAGGTGATAGAATATATTGTTTGTCGGTGCCAATTAATTTAATTGATGAATTCAATAAGCTAGGTCCAAGTTCCCTCTACATCTAGGCCAGAGTTACCCATACATTTAACTCGCATAAAAGTTATGAAGGGGTTGGCCATCATTATCTCATGTATCCGTTGGGCAACGGTTTCCAAACCCGCCAATAGAATTTAAAACTTGGACACGCTCACATACATGGGAACAGGTGAGTCTCACCCAATTCCTTCTCTATTAGATCAATAGCCTCCTCTGTTATCTATGTTCCACTCTCTCTACTGAAGAGAAAAATACCCATGGGAGCTTGTGTTAGCAACTGTTGTTCCAGTTCCAATCCTTCTCCTCCTTTAAATTCTAGTCCTCCCCAAGATAAGCTTGTCATCTCTCAGTCTCTTTCCACCCCCACCAATCCCCTCTCCATTGATCTCTCCAAGATACAAACGCCCCCCTCTTCTTCCTCCTCCTCCTCCTCCTCCTCCTCTTGTTCATCTTCTTCATCATCGTCGTCTTCTCATTCAAATACTAGGGATTCTACGTATGCTCGGTCTTCATTGAAGGATAGATCTTTCACCAATGAATTCTTGCTGTCCTGCGCAAGAGAAAACCCTCATGTAATCGTCCTCGATCCGCATAAGCATAGAGTTACAAAGCCTAAACCCAACAAATATCCAGTGAAAACATCACCACCTCCATCCAAATTAGTTCAAGGCCCACAAAAACAACCCATTGCTACTGGAAACCATTCACTGCCATCGAAGCATGCACGTTCTAGCTCGCCACCAACACTAGCCAACCGGAAGAGCATCAAGACAGAGCTCAGCTCCGCGGTCCCTCCCCCGAGCAGCAAACTGAGCTCTCCATCCGCTCATTGGAGTTCGACAAATGCGACAATTACAAGGCAGAGGCATGAGGTTGGAGTGTCGGGTAATGCTGTCCCACTGCAGCTTGCTGCGAGGAAGGAGAAGACGAGGGGGACTTGTGTGCACCAGATCCACCACACCCTCTGTCAGGTGGGTGAAAATGGAAGCAGGGAAGCGTTTTCTGAACACAGCTCCAGGATTTCTCTCATGGAGGACCTGAACAATCCTCTCATATCTATGGATTGCTTCGTTTTTCTTTGATAGCAAGTGTTTGGACTGTTTGTGACTACTGGTTTGCTTCTTAAAGTTCATATATATAAATCACTGCCAACCAAAATATTTGCATTTAGAACTTGTCATGCTGTTGAGAAGAAGAAATTTGTCATGTTCTGCACTTTATCTTGCACACACCCTGAGTGACTTCTGTGTGAAGCACTAGAGGAAGGGAAAGGTATGCGAAATATGACCCCTGAGAACCATATTTAGTTTATTTCCTCACATTTGTGCTCGAATTACTGATGAAGCTATGAAGCAAAGTATCACAAACAAAGCTTGCTAAGATGGAACTTGGACTTCGAACATTCTTGTGCTGAAGAAAGACATGAGAAACACTTGTAATAGACCTGTCTAGTCATACATATTTCACTCAATTTATGTCAATTTCTAAAATTGAAACTGAGCTTGAACAATGGAAATGGTTATGCCTATCCGTTCAGAAAATTTTTTGGGGTCGGTCTACAGAGTCCTTATGCAATTTAACCATACATCTGGTGGTATGTGAAAGATACGGAAGCAAGTATATTTAGATTACTTGCAGAATATAGCTTGGTGATCAATGTGTCAGAGAAGAAGACTCAACCACAAAAGTAGTATCCATTTGAGGTTTTTATGCATTTAGGCTTAGTCTAAAGAAAATGTGTCATCATCGAACAGGAAAAATGAAAAGATTAAAGGGTAATTTATATACATCTCCAATAGGTGAGACAATACAAAAGATGCTACTCAGAGAGGGGCGAAAATGGATCGGATAATATCCGTCCGGATTCGTTCTCGTATTCGAATCTATCAGAATATGAATAGAAATTTGAGCATCCGATTAATATCTGTATCTATATCTATATCTGTCAAAAAAAATCAATATGGATATAGATAGACAACTATTCGATTCCGAATATCCGATTTCATTTATAACCCTATTTAATCTTATACGGCACTAATGAACTTTTAAGAAAAATAAATGGTCATATTAATATGCTATTAACTTGATTGTTCATCCACTTAGTCATATTTTTGATTCTTTAGTCATAAAGTTTAATAATTCGATTTATATCTATATTTCTATCCATACTTTCGGTATCCAATTTGTATCCGTATTCATTTATAACAAATATGGATATAAATTTTTGCATCTGACTAATATCCGAATCCGTATTTGTATTCATCAAATAAAACAAATATGGATATGGATATGCTAGTATCTGATCCATATCTAATCTGATTTGAGCCCTATACCTAAGGTAAACATCCAAATGCTGGCAACATTAATGCACAACCCAATCTTAATTGACTAGAGAATTTTGAAGATTTCACGGGCTAATTGCAAAATAATAAATTTATCACACAATAAGACATTAGAAAATTGGAGAGTTTCAGTTCTCCTTCTCCCTTTCGAATAAACCATATACAAATAATTTACATATTTATAGACATATAAAGCCTTTATTGTATCCCTGCAACATAAGTTTAGCCCAAAAGACATTACGTATTCCTTCACCATAGAATCTTTTTTCAACATAAATTAGTTAAATAAAAAAATACATCATTTCACTTCAAGGATGGGCATTCAAAAAGCAGAATGTGAGTGTAGAAGTACTTCATTCCACCGGGAGGAAAAAGGTACGAAATCCGAAAGCACTAAAGCTAGCATGGTGTGACATCGAAACGGATCGGAAAGAAAGCTACTACACATTACACGAATTAACCTCCAGATACAACTCCATGACATTGTGAAAATTCAAGATATTTTCATGCATCCCTTTACCATACAATCAATTTTTCTAAACCCATCAAGAAGACGGCTGTTATTAAAGAGCAACCTAAGTGATCTACAGCTTATCGGCTAACTACTTGGGCGCAAAAGTGTCCTGGCAAAATCTCATTCAAAAAGACTAGTTAGAATGTATCCAAAATCTACTCAGTGTATAGCTGATATAAGATTAAACTCGTGCCTGCACGGATCCTCGTCCTAGAGTATCCCTAAAACATCCCATCTTGTCACCACCCTTAGGTAGTAGAGGAAAATCTAGTAAGCCATCTATCAAGGAGACCTAGGAACCATTTCTATTTGAACTGGCACAACTTCGCTGGTCTTTTTGCCACTCCAGGTTCCCTAAAACCTGCAGCCATGCCCATGGTAAACCCTCACCTCTTGTCTCCGACTTCTTTAACTCTGATACTGGATGGCACTGTGGAAGAAGTCCTGATGAGAAGTTGTAAGTCCTCAATGATCCCATTCTCATCGAGCGCACGGTATATTTTCTCGTCAGCGCTTCTTCTACGGCGTCCTTCCAGTATCTCGTCACATTGAGAGGGTGGAGATGAGAGACGATGGTAATTTAGGGGCCTGGCCGCAAGCGTCGGGAGCTTAAGATGGCAAAAACAACTGGGAGATATTCCAGTGATGTTGTTAAGAAGATGAGAGGGTAGCATGGAATAAATAGTAATTCCATGGTGCAGAATTAATAGGATGAAGGAGGCAAAATAAGAGGAAAAAGCTCTTTGGCCGTTACCATATTTGAGCACAAGTAATATTAACCCTTCCAAAATTCAACATTTTGTGGCACCTGAAAATTTGTCGGGCCCACAGTTGCCAAGTTGCTGCTCGAGATCCCTTTTATCTTTTTTTTTTTTAAAATTTTTCTGAAATAGAATAATAAAGATATATTTTTTATTTAATTTATTTATAAATTTTTAAATATAAATATATATGGTGTGGCCGATTGTTTTAAAAAATATAAATATGATGATGGAAACAATGGGGACTATAGTTACGGTGGTAATAAAGGTCGAGATGTTAGTGACATAGCAGCACAAGGGTGGTGGCAATGACGACAGTGGTAATGAAGGCACTAATAATATGGTAGTGCTGGTAATGATAGAGGCGGTTATATGAGAAAGGTGATGGCAAATGTCATGATGCTAAAGGTAGTCTGGCTTGAAAGTAATGGGATAACGATGATGGTAATTGTAGCGGTGGTGGTTGGAGATGTAAATAATAGTGGTGGTGTTACTGGTGATGGCAATGATGGTGGTGGTTGTAGCGACGATAGTAAAAATGACAGTGGTGATAATAGTGGTGATGGAGATGATGATGATGTTGGTAACGGTGGTAGTGTTGGAGATGATGACAGTAGCAATGACAATAATAGTGGTGGTAGTAGGCTCGTGGTATTTATAGTACGGTGCTGGTAAAAGACAAGAGTTTCTTATTTTTTGAAAATTGTGAAAGCAAAAAAAAAAAAAAAGCACCAAACATATTTTTTTCTTTATTCCATGATTTTATATTTAAAAATAAAAATACAAAATAAAATTGATGCCAACTAAATAACCTGGCAACTCCTAACGATAAAATTGATCCGCTATTGAATACATTTAATGTAACAATCCCAAAAGTTGCACCAATCTCCTCGAGAATCCCCCAGCGTTATTCAAATAATTGCATGCCTATCTTGCCAAGATAAGATAAAAGGAAAGAGCATTATGTATTACCATATTTGTGCACAAGTAACATTAATTCTACCAAATTGTAATATTTTGTGGCACATGAGAACAGAAAGAAACAAATGCATGCCTTCATAAGACCTAGGAAGCAAGAACAAAAGGAAAGAGCTTTGATGCCCATCACTAAATTTGAGTATTGGTGATATTAATTCTTACAAGTTTTCCTCAAAGAAAAAAGACATTAGTTTTTATAAGTTGCAATATTTCATGGTACAAGAAAAAAGAAACAAATTAAATCTTCAGGTGGCAGTTTTTCCTCCTTTCCACCCCCAGCCCCCGCCCAAAAAAACAAAAAATAGCATGTCTATCTTTCCAGAGAATAAGCTTAACATTGGGGAATACAAGAATAAAAGGAAAGAGCTTTAATGGCATTTACCATATTTGAGCTGAGTCCTGTTAATTCTTCCAAATTGTAATATTTTATGACACAGGAAAAATGGGAATGAATAAATAATGCATCTCTATCCTGCTAGGGAGTACCTAGCTCTTAGATCGGTCTAATAACTATAAAATTAGGAAACTTCATCAAAAAAATTATAAAATTAGGAAACTAAAACAAGAGGAAAGAGATTTGATGGCCATTATCATATTTGAGTATAGGTGACTTCAATTCTTCCAATGGGAAATATTTCTTGAGCACTGGAATTGAGTCTGGAAACAGGAACAAATAGATGCATGCTCAGCTTCCAAGAGGCCACCAGCTTGCAATACATAGAAGACTTTGAGGTTCATTTTGGCACTACATGATAACTTTTTAGCGTCCTATTGAGCATATGATGGTGCATGCAAATCTCAGGCTCCATCAAGCATTGTAGGCATGCCCATAAAATTATCTACAAGTAGAACTTGATTGGCCAATCATATTAAAAGTTCCAAATAGCACAATTTTTGACATCATGTGTTGTTGATACCAGTGATCTGGATTCGAACATCACTCTCACCCAATCTAGCTCCTAGCTTTCTTCCCTCCCTAATTTTTAAGAAATATCCAGTTACATACTCTTGAAAACATGATTTAGAATATGTTAATGTGCTATTCAACTTAGGAACTTGATTCTACAAGAAAAATGTGGCTAGAGGATAAGAAGCGTCATAATTTATAGATGGATGCACCTAATTAATTTCATGTTTTTTGATAAAAGTTTAGGGCAAAAAAATGACCCAGTTATATGCATTTATACATAAACATTAATAGATATGTTGCACACACACCCCAACTCTTATATGTGTGTGTGTGTTATGTGTTTAGATTTTTATATATGTGTAACATATATAAATAATAGCATAGATAGTTAAAGAAGTGATGGACTTTCTTGGGTTTATTTTAATAATTCTAACTAGTAAGTAAATATTACCTTAATGTATTGGAAGGATTTAACTCGATGCTCTGATCTTTTTTTAGTTCCAAAAGAAATAGAAAAAATCACTCTAGCCTTTAGCCACATTAATATTCTAAAAGTATAGCAAAGAAATTCAATGTTAAGTTTGCTTTATTTAGACAACACACTTTCAATTGTCACTAAATGGACAAGTCATGAAGATTCATCAATCATATATGTCCCTTCTTCATTTTTTTCCGCTTTTATTTGGCTTAGATACTTTATTTCCAATGGGAGCATAGAGGTTAAGATAGTTTATGCTTCAGTGTAGATCAACACAATAGGCTAAATCGCGAGGGAAGCTTAAATCAACTCATGAAAAAGCATGAAAATTAATTTGTATAACTACATCATTGTTGAGTTAATATGGAAACTACGGTTATTAGTTTTGTTGCTTGAACTACAGTTAATTATGCTTATAAATTAGTGATAAACCTCCAAATAAGCTAGCTAAAATCTGATAACAATTCTAGAAGAAATACAACAAATATTCAAGTAAATGAAACAAATATAACTTTGGGAATAATAATCTAAATGACCAAGATGATCTTAATCATGATGCATGCTTTTGCATAATATAAGGATGGGCTGAAAACAAATCTGATGGTGGATCAAATATTAGTATACCCATATCATATTCATTTTCATGAGCCAATTGCGTATATGGATATAGATGCTCATTTGATGCTAAATTCAGATATTGCTAGATTGACTGAACTTGATGGAAGCCAGATCTTTATGGATCATGACCTCTGTACTCAAAGTTTCTTTTGTAGTTCAAATATAGAGGTTTTAGATGAAACCTCGATCCCATTTTGAGATCGTCGTTGAAAAGCAAAGAATTATTTCAATTTTTTTATCGAGCACGAGGATATAGAGAGAAGATGCAAGATAGTCAGGTCACAAACTATACTAATAATAGCAACCATCGTATATTAGAGATATGGGTAACAAGATAACCCAAGGAGAAACAAGACACAAGGTGACCCTAAAGCATTCATGACAGAGCCATGAGACAACAAGATTATCCTCAACATCAAGGCAAGGGAAGAAGACAAGGTGGCAGCCCAGTTACTCAAGAAAATTGTTTTAGGGAGTTTTAGAGGATTGTTTTGTTAGGGTTTGCTTAACTGTTTAATTTTAAGTTTACCATGGGATTTATTTTTTGAATACCAGGAAAAGATTTGGGGCTTTCCTTACTGTCTCTAATGCTTCATCTCTCTCCATCCCAATCCCTTTTTCTCCCTCTAGACTACCCCATTTTTTCTATCTGATGTCTCTTATTACCTTCTTTAACTGTTGTTATTGCTGTTTGTAAATGAAAACTTAACTAACCAATTGACCTAAAACTTAGTAAATATATCGACTTGCTTGGTGAATTAGCTTAACTAACCGATTGACCTAAAAACTTGAGCTACAGTAAAAAGGCCAATAATGCTTAGCAGCTTTTGTTTGATAGCCATATTCACCGCAAAGGATCCATACTTTTTTTTCATCAATACCAATTCGAGCACAGAAATAGAAATTTTGAAAGTTCTGCTACCTCTTCAATATAATTAAACACCAAGAATCATTATAGATGTTCCTTGGAAAGGGCTATTAGCTCATGCATGCATGACAGTGATAACCTTAAAACAACAGAAGAGTTGCGTTGAACAATTGAATCCACAAGCGCTAACCATAATCATTTGGTGATTCTGCACAAGAAGAGACCATCTCTCCATAGCTTGACACCAAAAAAAGCTAAACCTAATATCAGTTCCTTTAACAAAGATGTACAATGGGAAACGCAAAGACAGACCATGTCGATAAATTTTTTTTGCGGAAAGTATTCTATGACACCACTGACATTGCATCACTTTCAGCAAAGGACATCTTCATCATCCCCTCTTGATTTCTTGGTCTCCCTTATCTTGAGAACCTTCTTGTGATTGTTTGCATATCCAGAACTACCAAACGCCGGGCTCGACGCCGGGCGGTACTCCGGCAGGAGCCGCCCGGACTTGTAGCGGATTCCGCAAGCATTGCAGAGGGTCCCGGGCCCGGCGGGCCCGTTCCTCCACTGCGGAGTGTCCATTGTGATGCAGTGCGTGCACTTCTTCAGCATGCTGAAATCATCACCATCCCTCGAGAGGTGGTCATGATACAGAAGGCGTGCCGGTGGGTCGAGGGACCATGCTCGACGGCGAACCAGCTGCCCGGTTCTCCGCTTCTTGGGCACCTGCCAATCAGCAAAAGCAGCGACTTTGGTCGATTCTTCCACGTCGCCGGCATCCGATAGCGGGAGGAAGTCCAGTAGGCTATCCAGGAGGTCTTGGAACCACTCTTGCTTCTCGGGATCATTGGGCTTGCACAGCTCGCTGTCGCCGACGACTTCTTCTACGCCATCTTCCAGTATCTCTTCGTGTTCGAAGGCTGGAGAGGACAGATAGGGGTGAACGATGGGCATGGTCAAAAATATTCGGGGCCGCCGCACCAAGGGCGAGAGTTTTAAGTTGGCAAGATGGGCCAAGGAAATAAATGGTAGCTATAAATGACGGCAAATCGGGGCCTAGGATACCCTTGAGATGCTGAGAGTCGGCAAAATCGGCTTTGTTGCCGTTACCATATATATTATTTTGTGTTGCCTTAATTATTTTAAATGGGAGCATTCGGGAGGGACAAGCCGTAAAAAAAGAAGCAAATGAATGCAAGGTTATCTTTGCCAGCAGAGCTGTCCATGGAGCTCACTAAATGCAGTTAAGGGCTGCAAGCGGATTAAGTCCCCCAAATATCTAACCCAGACCCCAACCCAATCAGTATGAGTGAGGTCTGTATCTTCCGTGTGAATGATTGATTTACCTTCTTTTGCAACATCAACCATTTATGCACGGTGGCTTTGCACATAAATGGAAGAAAAAGGCTGGAGTGTCGATCTGACGGTTGATGTTGCGAAGAAAGATCAATTATTCTGTCATGTGAAAGATACAACCTGCAACACATAAGGGTGCGGTTGGACTTAGGATGTATTTTATTGCTCAGAAATCGCTTCCCCGAAAGCAGAAGGGTTGTTTAGTTGCAAGAAGTGAACCTCAAAGTGAATTTTGGGCGGTTTGGAACATCCTTCCAGTTCAACGGCTTTGAAAAGATAGGATTTGAAGTTACCAAAGTAAGCGGCGTCGGCTTTACCATGTTCGATTAATTGAACACATGCTAAATATGAAGTCTACTTTTTTTTTTTTAAGGAAATAAGTTCATATCACTGATTCAAGGCTAAAAATATATATCTCCTATATTTTGTATAGAATTGTATATAAATTTTTATATATCTAATTGCTGCAATGTCGATCTTGTTTTTTTTATATTACCGCAATATAGCCCACCCTCAGGGCTCACCGGAGGTGCCTATATGGTAGGTGACGTGGAGGTAGTCATGTGATATGGATTTTTTTTAAAGAAAGATGGAATTGGACATCGATAAATGTGATGGGGATTTTTTTAAAGGAAGATGCAATAAGGCTCTCTTCCCTTCTTCAAAACCTAGGATTTTAAAAATTCTAACTCTTGCAAAAGAGAAAGAGATCCAAAGGGAGGGATGTGATCTACCTTCCTTGTAGAAGCCTTTTATAATTCGATGGTAAAAGAGGAAGGCTTCCCCAATTTCATGGTGAGGTGGTAGGTCACATTCCATGGTGAGGTAATAGATCATGGACCAAGCTTTCCATTTCTCCCCCTTCTTGCCTTTGTTAGAAATAGAGCTGTTTGACACAGTGAGGGGCATCAAACTCCCTTCTCTTGAATCTCTCTCTCTTCTACGAAAATTAGGTTTTTGAAACTCTAGGTTTTAGGAAAAAAAGGAAAAGAGGTTTATCCATGTCTAATTTAATCTTTCATGTTGAAAAAAAAATCTACAACACATAACTGCCTCCATGTTATCTGCCGTATAGGCACCTCTAGCGACCCTTAATCCTAATTAGGATGAGAATAGATCACATTGCAACAATGTCAAAAATACAGAATTGATAATGCAGCAATTAGACATGTAGGAGATATTTGTAATTCCATACAAAATACAGAAGAATTTTTTTTAGCTTTGAATTAGTAATAAAGGTAACAAAGAAGACAAATGCTTTATAACCATCGAGTCAGCCTAATCAAGTATAAAGAGAAAGAGAAAAAAAAAATCTAGACAAAAAAATAGGTCCAAACAGCAACTCAACTAAATTTAAAATTCAAGTTAGATGTGATTTACTAACTCTAAGTTGCTTACACACAAAAATCATGAAATTTGGATGCCCAAGCTTTTTGAATCAAGTGGTCAAGAAATAAACCAATCTAAATAATACCAAACGTCACTTGATGTGTAGGCTAATAGCCTTCAAATTATATAATTTTTAATATGTAACTAGTTTAGAAGTAATAGATCACATCTAATAGCTCGGATGTAAGATTTTATCGTTCGATCTAAATCTGACCAAATATGAATGGAGATCCAGTTAAATATAGCTAAGTCTATATATATATAGATATAGAGAGAGAGAGCCAGACATGGTTATATTTGAGTGGATTTCCGCTGAAATTCGATAAGATTTTAGACAATGGAGGTCCCATATTGATGATCTAAAATGTTGGATTTGATCTACTACGTTTAACTGCTTATACGTGAAAAATTATATAATATAAAATTTTTTAAAATATGCATCAAGTGATCCAAAAAATACATATAATTTAATTCTGTTTAGCCTATTTATTTTTTTTTGGCCGCATAATATATAGGCTAAAGTTTTCAAATCTTATGAGTTTTTGTGTATAATCAGTTTAGAAATAATAAATCATAAATCCAATAATTCTGATCATTGATGTGGGACTTTGTGTGTGTGCGTGTGTGTGTGTGTCCCCGATGTAAACCTAACCGAATTTTAATGAAAATCCCCTCATTCCTTGCATAACTCTCATTATGCAAAATACTCTATTATTATAGCATAATTTGGTATAAGCATATACGATATTATTGGTACTCATCCACCGATTCGCCCGTTGATAAGGAGGGGAGGAGGAGGGCACGGTCGGGCGGAGAAGAAACGAGAGAGAGAAAGAAAGAAGCATCCATCTCCCGATCCCCGATGGAGGAGACCGGGAGAAAGGTCGACAAAAAGCGAGTATCGATATCAATGGCGAAATCAGGAGGATAAGTGTAGGCGTCGTACACGCGGTTCCTCTCCCACGCTGGCGACGAGCTCAAGAGCTTCCGGTCGTGCCTCTAGTGGCTCTGCGTCGACCATTCCGATCCCCCCGCGCCGTCGTCTCCTGGTCCCTCTTCCTCCTCCTCAGCCTCTCCGTCCCTGCTGCCTCCCACTTCTTCTTGATCTACTCCCCTGCCCGCCGCCCCTACGACCTCGCCGTCCAGCTATCTTTAACGGCGATCTCCGCCCTCTCCTACCTCTGTCTCTTCTCCTTCCACCGCCGCTTCCTCTTCCTCGACAAGCTCGTAGGCGAGAGCTAGCGCGTCCGCCTCGGCTACACCATCCAGCTCACAGCTCCTTCCGCCTCCTCGCCTTCTTCGTTACGACTCAGACCTCCCTTGGCAATGGAAGTTCGCAATCTCCTTTTGGTATGTTGCTGATTTGTAGAGAAACAGAAACACAGACCCTTATTTTTCTTTGGTTCCAAAGTGAGCATCCGAGAGTTGCACAAAGCCTCATCTGTCTTCAAGTCAGAGTCTTCCTATCCATACGGTACGCTCAGCTCTTCCACATAAATCCTCCCTCTTTAAAAGATCTTTTTTATTGTTTACTTTCTATACAATAGTAGCAATTCTTCAATAAAAAGCAATTTTTCTCCAGCATTATTATCCTCGTGCGACTTAGTTATCAACTTTCATGTTAGATGAATCACCATGGTTAATTTTAAAATTTTAGCTGTTCTCGATTCTAGATACAATTAATGTTTGGGTTGTCGTAAAGGGTTTTTAAGATGCCAACTTCTATTAGTTCTTGTTTCTAAACATTCATATATCTAAAGTTGCACTACTTGCAACTTATTTTTTTTTCCTTTTTTCTATTGTAGTTTAGTTTGAGATTATTTTCATTATCAAATATTGTTGGATAAAAAATTCTGGATTGGTGCCAAAAGCAAGCTTTAATCATAATTAACTTAATGCAACAATTGGGTTCTCAAACATTAATTTTAAAACTTGAGATCAATTACAAAAGATTAAAATTTTGCCAAGGTACTCGACACCATCTTATATCGTGGAGACAAGAGCACATGTTAAAATGATTAAGCTGCTTCTAGTGAATTCTTCAGAAGCAGCATTACCTAAAACTTCTGTTTAGCATAGTGATTTTCCTTATCCATTCAGAGAAGATATCCGAAAGGATAGAAAGAATCCACATTAATCCCACTAAAGTGATTAAAGTATTAATCCATACAAGATTTTTTTTCCTCGAGGGAAAGGTTAGGCAGCCACCAAATGGCTATTGTAAGCAAATGAAAGTAAAAGGAAGGGTTATTATTCTGGAGTAAAGATAAGAGTGATCAAGACCATAAAAAGGAAAACCCAGATACGAGACCTCTGCACCAACAAAAGTTTCAGAAGTTGCAACAAAGAATTCAGCTTCTTTTTTATTTCTTCAGAAGATAATCTAATCCATTTTCTGACTAAGAAGTAGATGCTATCAAGAAGTTCCAGTACCATACTCTTCCATATAACAGTAAAGAAATTGTTCTTGACTTCTTTCTTTATGCAAATTGGATATCCTATTCTCCTTTGTCAAGAAAAAGGATAAACTGTTCTTCATTTTAAGTCATAATAGAAAGGATGGATCACCTTTTTCACTTGGATTAGTAAATCATTAAGCAATGAAAGACTTGTTTATTTCATGAGTCAATTACATTCATCACTCAACAATTACTTCTCTCTAATTTTGCTCAAAAAAAAATCTCTGATTTCTAATGAGGGCTGATATGATTTTGCTGTCATGTTGGTTTCCAAGAATTTGGGTTGATAAATTATTGAATATCAAAATGAATAATCATTGGTCCAAGTGGCATGTATGTGAATTGCTAGAGATCAAACACAATCAGCCACAACTAATAGAGATTTTGCAATGCCTGGGCATGGGTCTCCTCCAAATTTTGTGGCTGATATTGGGATTGAGCATCTCCTTTTACCCACACAGGCCTGCTTAAACATGCAAAAGCACAAATTAAATTATTGTGAGAATCTGATGAAAAAATATTGTCAATTTTATTAGAAACTTTATTTTTATTGATCCTGATATTATAATGTATCTTGCTTAAAAGTTGAGAAATCTCAAGAGCTCTTCTTTTTTGAGCGAAATAAAGGAACTTAAGTCTCAGCAGCTCTTTGTACTCTAAGAGAAAAGAACTTTGAAGAGTGCTTCATGTATAACAAAGTCTATATTTCATGGTGGTGGACATGCATATAGATTGAGAACGTTAAAAGTATTACCTTCTCCATAACAGCTTTGGATAAGACTGAATGACAGCTTCCTAAAGCATAGTTTTCACAATCTCCAATAGGGTTTCCATAGCTTGCAAACTTTATGGAGTATATGGCTTGCCCTTCATGACACTGGAGCTGAACACTTGGTTGTTTTCTTTTTGAAAATAGGGATGGGGAAAAGGACTCAGCCACATTACTGCAAATATGAGTAACTGAGATGGTGTTCACTGTGATACCAAGAGGGTCCCCACCCAATTCTTCAAAAAGAACCAGGAGGTTCCCAAAAGGTTTCAGAAAGGACCGAGGAACATGATACCTAGTAGTTGGCCATCAGCCAAGGGATAGATACAATAAATTTGTCAGATGAAAGAAGACATGTAAACAAGTATTTAGCATCATTGTAACTATTCCATTTTGAGACACTGTAGTTAGAGACTGAAAGGGAAATAAACATGCTCATTAATTGAAAAACTCTTCTTACAGAGTTTGAGATGGCTGTCCATTGGGACTAGTGAATGAGACCCAATAACGGCCAATGCTTTCTCCATTGATCCACACCTCGCCTTTACCCATACTCGAAAGGTCTAGTGCCACCGGGTTGGTACCCAATGGAACATGGAAAGTTGTCTGTACAATAAAAGGATTTACAAATATTAGTTGCTTGAGAAATGGTTCTCTGGCAGTAGAGGTGTCTCTATGGCATGGAGATTGACATTCTACCTTGTACCACGTGAGAGGTTTACATATAGAGCTCCCAACTGTTTTCCAATCCACCTTTGGTAATCCTTTTTGGGTGTATATCTCTAGCTTTTCCCCTAATAAACCAATCTGCATTTTGTCTTTGTTAATCTAATGCATGTATTTGTGGTCATACATATTGCTTCCCATGTGAACAGAGACCTTTTAATAGCTAATATTTCTTTAAATAGTGAAAACCAATGTGATGTTTTCACCAAACATAGTTAATAGGAACTTATAGAAGAGCATGCCTTCAATGTTTTTATAGAGAAAGAGCACATTTAACATTTATGCTGAATAAGCATGTAGCTATAAATTCCTCAGAAACAAAGTATACCTATGAATTTTAGGATAACCACCATCTATTCTATAGTTTTACAATCATTACTTTCGGAGCATGTCTTATCAAAGAAGACTTTTATGTCTAGAGTATACCTGGTATCCCCACAGCCAATTAGTGAGATTTTGAGGTCTGCTTCCATTGCAGTGGATGCTCACTCTACGAAGCCCAGCAAACCTTTTCTCAAGATATGCCCCAGAATCCTTCAAATTCATAAGGTAAAAATGAAGCCAACTTGCATAGTATGCACCACTAAATAAACAAATGTTACAAGGAATGCATATGAAATTTTCTATAGAGCTGTTTTTGTGGCCCTTGTTCTGACTGAAATCTTGACTGATGTTGCAATATTTTGTCTTTGTTTTACCATTGGAAAGTTAAAGGGTGATTTCCTTTAAAAAAGGAAAAAAAGAAGTCAAGGAACCAGATTGAAGATCTTCAATATTGGTGAGATGGCTTAAAATTTCTCATATGGACGTAAGAATTTGATTTTAAACATGGGGCAGGAGTATGGAGGACTATATCAGAAACATGAACATAAGAAAAGTCTCTGAGAGAAGTGCTAAAGGATGTTCAGATGAAAATAGAGCATAAAATCTAATGTATTCTCGTGAGAAATAGAGCCAGTGTTGCAAGCACTTAAGAATGTAGGAGGGGCGAGTACTTCTTCATGCTTCTTTCCAAATTGTCATTCTCTTCTCTCCCTTTCTCTCCTAGGAGGGAAAAAAGAGAGAATCTGTGTTCCCCTCTTTCAAAGCAGCCGTACCAATAGCATAATAGTTCATTTGTGCTAAGTTGGTTTTATAATGTGTTTTGGTGTAGCAGAGGTCTTATACAACCAGAGTTAACGCTGCACTAGTTAGAATAAACAGACAAGAGAGGTAGATCCTTGATCAAAATTTAGGCTATAAATTTAAAAACAAATTCCACAAGTACAACCAAAAAGAAATATTTCTTTATGAGCAATAATACTGTACTCTAAACTTTGTGACGCAACAAATTCTTGAAAAATGAATTGCGGCTCAAAAAATGTCTCCAAAATAAATTTGTGACTCAAAATTCTAGTTCAATATTTTCTTTAAAAAAAAATTCTTTTAAAAAAAAATCATGTCTCAAAAGTCCCCTGCTTTCTAGATTTTTATTCTCTCTTTTTTTCTAATAGTTCATTCAGTACTTTGTTATGTATTTTTGTTCATAGTTCCTTTTTTCTTTCAATTGTCAAATGTAAATAACAAGTCACATGAAACAACTGTAAATAACAAGAACTGGAAGTAACATTCTTACTGGTAATCCAACCATGACGCTCAACAATGAGAGGTTGTTCTGACCTTCCCTTAATGAAATGTCTTTCTCAAAAGTCATAATTCGAGGTCCATCAGAACTCCCATGCACACTTCCTAATTACATTTTGAAGCAAAGATATTCAGCTTTATCAATGCTAGGAGAGAGAAATTCAGAATGTTAACAATAACGAGTCACTCTAATACTAGCAAAATGAGAAGTACTTTTTTCCTGATTTTACTAATTTTCCGTTTCATTTGTTTTGGTTGGTAACATTCATGGAAAATGTACATATTTATTTAGTTTGTGAAGTACATTTGTTTTATCAGGGAAGAAACCTGTTGTCTTAAATTCATAAGTTACTTACCCACAAACTCATCATTTACAAAAGCATGTAAAACATGAGCTCGTGAATCAACATGGAGTGCTTGCTGACCATCACTGGATTTGTAGTTGTAGCTGCATTTCAGAATAGAGGGTGTAAATGCAATTGACTACTTGGGCAATTAATGATACTACAAGTTAAGGATTTATCAAGATTTGAAAACAAAAAAAAAAAAAACTTTTAAACAAGTAGTGTATTGCTTACAAATACCTCTTAAGATTCATTAAACAAGAACAGTAGTTCTCATACTACCTGAAAGTATACCAAAGATAATCCGTCACATCTTTTGTTGTGGACATTTGTTCCAACAGTTCTTTTGTAATGAATGAAGCATCGTGAACGTTAGGTACTCCATCTAGGAATGCCATCCATTTCTTAGCATTGTCGAAACTCTGAACTGCTCTTGCTGATCTATTTCCATATTGAGCACTAACCTGTGAAAGACAATGAAGAACCATAGTGTTATTACATTATTTAAGTGGTTTAATTGTGTACACTGATGAAAGATGAGTTTGAAACTGAAGTTGATATAATATGGCAACCATCTCTAATAGGATAAATCAGTTGATGATTAGAAACAAGGCTCCAAATTATAGCTCATCTAGAATTTCAGAAATATTTGTGTACATGTCAAAGAAGGGAAGAAAAGAGGATAAAATGCTTGAATGAAGTAAAGAAAGGAGTAACACAAAATCAGTCTCAGTGAATTTGATCTTTAAGATGCAGTGAGATCACCTTTGCAGTATTGAAGGCTACGCTTTTGCAGTCTGGCAGAATACTTATGGACTTGGAAGGCAATTCATATGTTGCATTATGAAAGCACACAGTTGCATTAAGATGCTCGTCAAAGTTTACAAGAAATGCTGCGCACTTTCCTGAATTTGTTTGAAAAACATGTGCCTGTATTGCAAACATCCATTAAGTATACCAGTGGTTTCAAATATACAAAAGATATCATCAAACAAAGTGAAAAAGAAGAAAAAAAGAGAGGTTTAATGTCAATGTTCTAAGCCCTATGCCATCTTACCTCCTGTTGTTGACCCAATGAAACATTAGTATAGGTTCCCCAAAGTAGTGGCTCTGAGGATAGCTTAATTACAGCATGCAGTTCTCTAAGATGACCCCATGTAGGTAGCCAGATCAAGCCTGGATGAAGTCACAGAGATGTATGATCAGAACCTGCAAAATATATATTTTCTTCTATCAAAGACTCTCCCCCTTCTCAAGTCAATCACTGAAGAAATACAAGACTTACAACTAATAACACTAACCATATTCATCCAGAGGAGCTCGATCGTAATAGCTTGTTGTTACATATGAGGAGGGGGACTTCCCAAAGTTCGTTCCTCCATGGTACTGCATTAGGATCAGTTGTCAGATGATAATATTTTAAAAGAAGTTTATCTGCACCACACATTGGCACATGCATATTATATTTCTGGAAAAAAGGAACACCATTCTAGTGGATTCATGGAAAGAAGCAGCATTCTTTTATGTTGAAGGTTCTATTTTACCACATCTGGATATCCTGTTTGGCACTCTGATTTCTTGTTTACAAGCTGTTCATCCATGATTTTCTTATAATTGTAAAAATTAGCTTGTTTTAGCTGTAACTTCTGGACTGTCATCTCTTCTACCTGATATTCAGATTATCCATCCAGAGTGACTCATTTTATCATGTAATTGTATCAAAATGAGGTTATTGGACAACAGAGCTATTCAAATAGAAGAATAAGCTACTGAAATGAAAGAATATATTTCCCCTCTTGATAAAATATGGCTTATTGAATATCTATCCTCCGGAAATCACTATTTACATATATGCCCCTTAAGTCATACTATTTTTGCATTGATACCCCTTCCATTGAATATTTGGCTGATAATATTAATAAATAACAGCTTTAAGCATGAAATGGCTTCACTATTATTTTGCATTAACACCCTTGATGCATGCATATACAAATATAGCTCTTTTCAGTAAACTGAATAGTATTTTTTCAGGGTACTAATGAAAAAGGGTAATAGCGGCAAATAGTAGTCAAAATGGTTATTTATTAATGCCATCAATCAAAAATCTAATGAGAGGGTTATCCATGCACCAACAAGATGATTAGAGAGATATATATATGCAAATAGTGATTTTCAGAGGTTAAATATACAGTAAGCATATTTGCAAGTGTATATATGCCAAAAAAAAAAAGAAGCCCCAAAAGGAAATGTACTTGAAACAAGGTTATTACTTAATATAATTATTATCCTTCAAAGGCTTCAAGTGAGGATCGTTAAGGCATGATAGCAAATCTGTTTGTGGCATAACTTCTTTCAAGCCATTCCATTATTCAATGTTCGAACCAACCCTATTTCGAGGGCTCAAATTACAAAGGGGATCTAAGATATATCTTAGTATTTGATAGATTTAAATTCTTTATGCAAAGTGTACTAGTCTACTAGAAGTTATATAATGAAACAAGTGGAAGAAAAACACATACCATGTAGTAGTTCACAAAGCTTCCGTTCTTTCTTGCAATGAACAGTGCGACGGAAAATGCAAGATCTTCAACACGCCTCATCGATGGTTCCTTCCCATATACTGGGTATCTACATGGCAAGAGTCATCCATTAGTCTTCTTGGAGGACAGAGAATCAACAAAACATTGTAGGCATGGGATGAGTTCACATATGCCGCCATTATGTCTTCCAATATAACTAGGGCTGAAATCGTATAGGATATGGAACTAATACTAGCATATTCATATCCATATTTGTTTTACTTAATGAATACGGATATGGATGTTAGTTGGATGCAAAAAAAATCATATCCATATTTGTTTGAAATGGATGCGGATACAAATCAGATACTAAAAATACGGATATAAATTGGATAATTAAACTTTATGACTATAGAATCAAATATTTACTAAGTGGATGATAAATCAAGTTAATAGCATTTTAATATGATCATCTATTTTTCTTAAAAGTTCATAAGTGCTATATAAAATTAAATAGGGTTACAAATGAAATCAGATATTTGGAGACGGATCAAATGGTTGTCTATCCATATTTATTTTTCTTCAACGGATATAGACACGGATACGGATATCAGTCAGATGCTCAAATTTTTATCCATATCCGGATAGATTCAGATATGAAAACAAATCCGGACGGATTTTATCCGATCTACTTTCACCTCTAAATATAACATTACTAGAATGCTAACCACTAGCCTAGCTGGAAAAAATTAACACTAATCTTAGGTCAACAACTAGTCATGGCTTTCAAAAGAAGGAAAACTGTGAGATGGATCTTTACTATTTTTTATGATAAAACAAGAGAATGAGACATCTTGATAAGCACCAAAATGTGGGGATTGTATTTCCTGTATTCTTCTAATATTGAGTGTTTGTGAGACAGAGAGGAAGAGACAAGAAAGACTGCGCAAGGGCCTTCCCCCCTTGCGATCAAGGTTATTTTGGGAAGAGAGTGATAAATGGAATCTTGGTGGAATAGTGATTTTTTTTAAAAAAAATCTCACTTTTCAATACAGTATGGAATATGGATATACTAGCATTATGTTCGGTTTATATGAACACGGATTGCAGATTTAGAAACCAGATACAATGTTTGGTGCTTTTTTTCCTAATTAATTCAGTTGCATAGCTCTAGCATAAGGCATTACCTTATAATCAAATTGAATGTTTAAGATGAGAAGTGTACCAGAAAGTGATCATCTGAATTTTGATAGTATTAAGAATACAAAATCATGAGAAAAATGATAGGTGTGCTTTGTCGAAAGCATACCTAGCGGTCCAATTTTCTGTCCAAAGTGATGGCTTTGTAGGTGAATTTGGCCCTGCAAATGTCTCTCCACATTTCAATCCATTGCAGGTATTTATCTGCACATGAAGTTTCAACGGTTTGATTGTGACAGACTATTAACTTGCAATTTTCACAGGAGTCATGAATATAGATATGAAGTAAGAAGGCTGACCACTGGATCAGGAGCATCATCTTGCTTGCACATCATCCATGGGACCCCAGTTTGTAAACTCACAGCCATAGCCGCTGCCCAACGAACATAAGGAGGTCCTGCCTCATGAAATGCAGGCTCCACCATTTGGTACTCATTCTCAATCTGCATGTTATATTGCTCATATCATTTTCTTTAAGTGAGTCTCACATGACATTACATAGCCATAATGATAAAAACAGTTTTAGTTAACGTGTGTCACCTGAGAAATTATGATCGGACCTCCTTGAGGGTAATACAATTTCTCCAACTTCATCATATTCACTATCTTTTCCACAAAACTTTTCATGTAGAACTGCATGTGAACTAGCCAACTTAAGCAGAAGTAGCCAACACAACCAAAGTGCTCTGAAGACATTATACATGATTATTTTTTATGATTAATTACATTAATACTAATCATCAATATATAGCCTCGATTTACTATAATAAGAACAGAGTTTCTTAATAGAGTGTTATTCAAAGTCACAACAGGTTGTCTTTTTTTTTTTTGAAAAAAAAAAACGGAAAGGATTATTTTTATGTATTATTTTTATGCGCATTTCTATTTCCAAGTCTTCTGAGGAAAGGTTCACTCTGTTTGGTATTTGAATATCCTCTGATATTTAAATGAAATTCAGTTAAAGTAAAACTAAACATGTACTCATCTACTTCAACTTAAAGATACTTAAATATTTATCCATGTGATCGATTGCATTATGAATCTGGTTTTGCATTACAGATAGTGATTTTACTTTTATAGGTGTTTTAAGTCAATGATTGCAAAGTTGAGAGACATTTTCTGAGGAATGTAATTGAGAGATATTTGCTATGAGCCTTATTTGCAAATGGTATGAGCCATGGCCGCGGGGGGGGGGGGGGGGGGGGGGGATTGAATAGATTTGGTATGAGCCACGGCCGGAGGGGCCAAAATCATGTTATTGAATAGACTTGGTATGAGCAATGGCCGGAGGGGGGGAGGAGGGTGCAGGGTGTGTGTGTGAGGGAGAGAGAGTAGGTAAAGCAGCAAATTTTAAACTCCAAGCAGTTGCCTATGGTGTGAAGGGGACTGGTAGTATTCATGGATTTCATGCAGTCATATACCTTGAATGGTTCATTGTCAGACCGAAAAACAATTCCTGGAACATCATGCAACCAAAATGGGAAGCCTCTGCAAAACACATGTCCACATAGTGTCAAGGAAATATCAGCAGTGCAGAAAAATATGTAGAAGTTATCCAAAAGACTAGAAAGTACAAATATAGTGAAACTTATTTTTTTTTTCTTTTCATTGGTCATCAATATCTAGGATTACAGTTTGGGGATTTCAATACTACAGTACATATATGCCTTGAGAAATTGTGAAACATTGATTTTTTTTGTGTGTGGAGAAAAACAGTAGCAAGCCACCTCACATTTCATTGATAAACATGGAAGTTAATTCCCTCAACTGTGTGATTCCACAGATGTGTTTCTTAAGCTCTCTCGGAGAAAATTTAGGAGTTGTAACATTGTGCATACAGTGCAAGGTGGGAATCAGAATGCGCATCTCTTGGCCAAAATTGCTTATTTACTGGGTTGTGAAATAGTTTGGCTGGATGATGCCCCCTCTTTTATTTGAATTAGTTATTGGAAGATGTCATGTGCTTCATGACTTAATTAAGTCATTATCTTCGGAAAATAAAATGCATGTATGAGTTCATTTAGATTAGAAAGCATCAAAGTATTTTATTCTTCTTTTTTTATCTTGTTTACATACACACTACTTAAGCACAGCCAATTAAATACAATATATAGAAAATTATGGCTTTATTTGTCTTGTTTAGGACTACATTCAATCTCTTAATGTTGGCTTAAAAAAGATGCAAAAACAATCATGTAGATCTTACTTCACTATCCATTCTTATTGGATACCAAATCCTCTAGAATGTAAACTATTATAAAATATCTTTTCTAAGCTTGCATTCAACTCTTTATAATTTCTCCATTTTCTTTTGCGGTCTTTAACTTTGACATGAGCCCTTTGTTAGATCAACAGAGGCATGGACTGCATAAAGGCCTTTTTCCAATGTAAGAATAGAGGCGCGCATTGAGAATTCAACAGGCAATGTCACAAACTTCACTTTGTTCATGTCATGCAAAGCGTTTGCAGTGTGGAAGGCATTCAGTGGTTGGATTTAGATTGCTGATGCATTAGATGGTATGACAAATGAACTATCTGCTATTGCTTTTGATTCATAAAACATGAGCTCCCCAAAATACAAACTAGTCTTGGTCTACCATAAGCATCAGTCTGTAAAGGGCTAGACATTTGGCTTGCAGCAAATCATGAAACATTCTAAAGTCTTGAAATGTATCCCATATTATGTTTGTAGAAAATGGTATGGAAATTCTCGCTTTAAAGGGTTGTTGTGTGATGTGGTTTGAGCCATCTCTCTCTCTCTCTCTCTCTCTGCTGGAATCTCTCCCCAGTGCAAGCGCTGAGGAAGGTCCCAACTGATGGTTTGCACCAATTCTATTAGTCATCACAATTTAATTGAATTTTAGGGTACTTCTATTAAATGATCAAGGTTTTATGTCCTTTTAAAGGACCGATCAATCTAATAACTTCTCCCTTTGCTGTATTCCAAAAAAAAAAATTCTCCCTTTTATTATTGGATTTCAGCCAGATTTCTTCAAAAAAATAATATTTTCTAAAATAAGTTTTTTAAAAAAGGATATGTTATTAAGTTACAGTTTTACAAGTACTGAAAAAATAGCATTCCATACCCATATTTCCATTCGGACTCAATGAAGGGACCCATCCTAAGGCTCACATAGAGGCCTTGAGCTTGAATTTCTTTAATGAATCTCACAAGGTTGTACCTCCCTTCAAAATTAAACTGAAGCAAAATATAGGTCATATATAATGTCTCAGAGATAATGCCATAGCATTTAGTGAATGCTTGATATTAGTATAGAAAAATACGGGAGTAGATGTGATAGATCACTTGCCTGTCCTCTGATTGGCTCGTGAGCGTTCCAAAACACATAGGTCTGTATGACATCAAGTCCACCTTTCTTGGCTTTAGCTATGAGGGATGGCCACATCTGCCAATTTATCACATTGTTAATTTATGTAGAAATTCTTCAAATGAACATTTTTGTTTAACTACTGCTGATATCAACTGAAAAAAATTTACATACTTAGACATAGACTTTACATGCAAAGCGTCATGGCCTTGTTAACTCCCCAAGAAGTATACTGAATTGGTAGTCCAGAACCATAAACTACAAACTGTTACTCCTAGGATGAAATATTGAAAAAAGAATATGTAATACAAAGAAACTAATGCTGCAAATAATCGGTCCGTTTGCTTTATTGTTTAAATATCGTCATTTATTTTGCGCCTTGCATGATGGTTTAGCTTGAAAAATGACCACATCATTGCAGCTAACTTTGAGCTGACTAGGTAGGATGTAGAATCTGCTGACTCATATCCCTGTTCAACCACTAAGAATTAGCATGGTTTTATTTAATCATCGACTTGAGTCTGTTACATAGATTAGATCTCCAAAGCCAAGCAATTTAAATTTTTTCCTCATTTTAACTCTATTGGAATGCTTTCTTTCTTTAATTCCATTTCAGAATTTGGAACTGTGAAATGCTATCGTTACATTGATTCTGTTGTCTGTACTGATATTTTAAGAGTCAATTAGATGTGGAAAAGAAGAAAACGTAGTGTAGAATCTTCATACTTAAAAAATGCCAATCCACAAATAGATCAGCTGAAGTATATATAAAAGAAAACTAAGTTGCTAGTTTATTCCTTAGCGCAGTATTTTATGACAACTTGTGAACTTGTAAACCTGTTTGCGTACCATATCACCAGAATATATAGAATATTTTTTCTATAGTTACTGGCTTACTGCTCTTCATTTTAAATAGCAAGTTCCTCCTATGCTCTATCTAAAGAAGCATTCTTGAGAGAGAGAGAGAGAGAGAGAGAGAGATCGAAGATTTAATTAATCTATAACTCCACTTCGGAAGAATCATAATTCTCTTATGACATCCAATTTGGCAAACCATTATCTTGAATGAAAGGATGATATGTAAGTACTGATTGTTTGCTATTGTTATTGGATCGATCAACAGGCCGGTTGTTATTTTATTATTGTCAACTCTAAGCATTTCTCATTGTTACAAGCTTGGCTTGGTAAGTCAATATCATCAACAGGTCATGATTATTTTACTAATATAAATAGAGTGAAATCATGTCCCGTGACCCTGTTGATAGGAGAACTGCTAGAATACTTCATTTAGATCTCTGGATCAAAGATTAGTGGATGGAGGCAACAAGGATATCTCCATTAACTTCACGGGAAGGTAATAACAGCAATCTTTAGGAGATTTCAGCTAATTTCCATACGCACTCCAAAGCTTGACACAATCCATTCCAGTATAACTCTAACTCATTAAAGGGTTGGGTCCAGACCAACTCACTTCTAGCTCGCAATATTGACAGACCTAATCAGCTTGGTTCCCAACACTAGGTTCCTGCTGAGACCAACCAGGTTTGCTTGGGAAAATGACAACCCAGTCCCAATTGATGCAACAACCTCAAAACAAGCCAAGAAGGTCTGTTAAGTTAAAGACAAAAAGAAACAAGAGAGGAGATAAAGTCAAGTCCATCTGGCGACCAATTCCTGAAACTCTAATCCGTGTCTTTGAAAGGATCAAGATTTCAATACCAAGCATAGAAGCAGCCAAAGAAATCAATAGCAAATGATACATCGAAGTCTAGAGAGACTCAGAGAGAGAGAGAGAGAGAGAGAGAGAGAGAGTACCTCAGGAGTGCTGCGAGGGTAATGAATGGAACCAGAGAAGAGCATCCGTCTAGTTCCATTTATGATCAAAGCTCTTCCATCATATGTTACGTCTCCTCTTACACTTGTTGCTTCCCCGCTGGAAACCAAAATAATGATGAACATGGATAACACCACCACCACCTTCTTGAGAGCCATCTCAGCTTGCAAGAATCCGCAACACCTCCAAAACCTCCTTTCCTGTCTCTTATGCACTAATCCACTGCCTGAACATTAATTACGACCCCGATATTCTCATTGAGAGAGAGAGAGAGAGTTGATGTGCTGGCCGGAAGGAGAGAATTCTTCTTTGAATGAAGAAAGGAGAGGATCCTTGCTTTCTAGATTTGGACCCCCGAGATATCCGGTTTCCTTTTTCTGGTTCTTGCTTCATGGAATTTTATGGAAGACTTTAAACAGGGGAGGGTGCCAAAATACGCTTGCATCAGGCCATTTAATGTACCACTAGGATCATTTGGGTCAGTTCAAATTAGAAGTGTAGAAGAAAAGGATACCAGAGAGAGGTGAGGTTGGCGTTGGAGTGCACGTCAGGGGAGTGGGGAGAGGCGAATTGGCGATGGAACCAATTGCCACCTTGCGTTTTATAGACGTAGCGACGCAAACGAGGAGGCGGGGAGGAGGGGGATAAAAACGAGATAATAAGGAAGAAAATCTCATGTTTTCAGCCGCAGGAAAAATGGAAACGAGTGAAAAGTAGATCAAAAAGATCTTTGGTTTCATGTTTTTATTCAGACAAAAGACAAAACTAGAGGGGAAAAAAACTAAAAAAAGGTTCGAGCCATCATTTTCTCTTTTGAGATGCTATTAATAATATCCTACACGGTTAGATATTTATATTGAGATAAACAATTAAATTGCACTACATGCATATAAATAATAGTTATAGATTTAAATTTATATATCTAAATTATATTAGTAATATCTAATAATATCATATTATGAATATACTATTCCATATAATATACTTTACAGTTAAAGACTGTTAGCTTCGTTAGGTGGAACCTCTCGTACGTCAAAAGATTTGTTCTTCAAGAAGATCCAAGATTCGAATCCTGGATATTGTTCGTATTATAGTTCATATAATTATGTTTTAACTGCAGTTAAAAGATACCTGTAGTTTAAATACAGTAACTGAAATACATTATTCTCAATGATTCTTAGAATTGTATATCATGAAATGGGAAAAAAAATTTACTTCCATTCTGATATCATGAAATGATTCTGATACCTGTAGCCAAAAGATCATTCCTTTTCCCTTCTCTTTTTTTTTCACTGAACCCATGCCCATGGGCACATCTAATGCATGAATACATCACCAAACGCATGCAGCGCACCTTTTCTAATCTCCCCAATCCCTCAAAGAAGATAAAATTATCACCTCAGTATTGACCTTCTAGCTGCAACTAAAGAAAAGAGATAAAACTCTTGGATGGTTATCAAAAAGAAATGCCACCATAACATAAGGGGTCTTTAAAGCTATATTTGGTTGGGAGAAGTTGAACTTTAGAATGAAAATAGAAATAAGCAACTTCCATTTTTATTTTGATTCTAAAGGAGAATGAAAATACCCTAATCCTCCAAAACTTAATTCCCATCATGAACCAAATACGTTGAAGAATTAATATAACTATTCTGATGCAGAGTGCAGGTTGAAATTTTTATATGGCAAGAAAAGGCATTTAATTTGCACATCAATAAAACTTAAATAAAGGGAGAAGAAGGGTCGCGCAGGTGAAGAGCGGTTTCTTTTGTTTTCCAGTTTTAGATCATTTATTGCTTCTTAATTTGTTTTAGTAACATCACTTGAGAGCCGTTGCTAAATTGATGGGGAAAAAATGTAATGGAAAGATTTTAGTTACGAATGGAATAAACGGATGGGTACGATAAGATTTGAAAAGATCCACATTCTCCTTATTTGCTACAAGTATTTTGGTTATGAATAAATGGATGAGTATGATAAGGGCACTTCCTTTGATTATTTAAACAATTTCATATATGTTATGAAACGGGAATGTTGCTCAATTTGTACATTAAATATTTGATATAACACTTACCATATATTTTATTAGTTTTTAAGATCCTTTATTTGAATAAATTGAAAATGGTTTTGTTATTTATATGAGGAAGATCAAAAACTCCTACTATTTGTTTTTAGGATGACCGGTCAAAAATTTCTACTATTTGGTTTTAAAAGTGCCCTAGATGGTATTCAGAAACTATTGCCTTTCTTCACCATGCTTATATATATATATATATATATATATGACAATCAAATCATTTCTTTCTCTTTTTTAGTTATAGAAAGAGACAATATGACGGAGGTATCTGAATTTTTTTACGCAATAAGATGCCTTGCCTGTTCTGTTCTATCCCAGCCCAATCATTCATCTTGATAGATTTCCTCCATCTTTCTCTCTTTATTTTCTTTTTTTATTGTTTGCTTTTTCTTCTACTCTTCTTCATTCCTTTCTCTCTTTTTTATACCTTCTTTCTTTCTTTTTCTTTTATTTTATTTTATTTTTTTCTTCTTCTTCTTTCTTTCCTTCCCTTCTTTTTCTTCTCCATTCCTTTTTTTTTCTTTCCTTTTTTTTTCTTTTTTTTTCTTTTCTTCATCTTTCCTTGCTTTTTTTTCTTTCTTCTTTCTTTTTCTCTCCCACATGGATGATTTCGGAGTTCCAACCTCTTTCCAATCTCATTTTCTTGCCGGAATGGAATGTGATAGCTAGAATGGCTCCCGTCCTGCCGAGATTAAAACCCTAATGCATGCGAGGCATGTTAAAGTAGATTAGAGATTCTATTATCTTGATTTATTCTAGTTCTGATCTGATGGTAAAAAATCATACTACATCATGTACAATATCAAATAAGATGCATAGGGAGCCTCACTATAAAATTTTACCCATAACAAGACCCAAAACTATAGCTATTCTTGGAAATAGAAATCTCGTAAGAGCAAAAGCCTTATCAATATTATTTAACTTGATATACATTGTTGACCCTTTCTCGATCAACTTAAGATTTTATGATCAATTAGTTACACAATATTGTATCAAAATTCAAGTTTAATGGAGGTCAAGAGTGCAAATCCTCTCCATACTAATTATTATTTGATTATTTCAGTTATAATCTTGACTCAAATTATTATTGTCTCTCCTCTCCATACTAATTATTTATTTAATTATCATGGTTATAGTCTTGACTCTTTTAAATTATTGTTATCTCTCGACATGCAAGGTTCGAGCTGCATATGAGAGGAGCGTTAAGTCTCCTGCTTATAGTCTCGACTCATTTAAACTTTCATGTATCATCAAGCCATCACCACTAATGAAATGCCCATATTATTTGCTCCAAATTCAAAGCAACTCCTATTGTACCCTCTTAAACTCTACTAATTCATCGAGCAATACTTCATCAAGACCATGAATATAAGCAATGCCATCGCTCACTTGAAGTATAGTTCTTTACATTCTTTTTTAGAAGTAAAGGGAATGGACGGGTGTTTAGACTCTAGGTTATAGTCTTAACTCATTCAAATTGTTGCTGTTACTCCACGTACATGATTCGAGCTACACATGAAGGTAGAGTTAAGCCTGATGCACATTGTTAGCTATTTTTTCTTTCTATAACGGTTTAAACATTTTGGAGCAAATGATTACTCAACAATTGTAACCTTACTTTTAATTATTTTTGCATCCCGATATTTGGAGGCATTTGGCTACTCAACAATTGTAACCTTACTTTTAATTATTTTTGCATCCCGATATTTGGAGGCATTTGGCTACTCAACAATTGTAACCTTACATCAATGGTTTTTGTCCAACACTGCATAAATTATATGTTAATGAGCTCGCGTCCAATCCATGGGTAAGAGGTGAGCTCATGTGTGGAGGCCCTTACTAATGGAATAGGTTTAGGTTAGTTTTCCTGCTGCATGAATCTGCCTTGAGCCTAATGACCCCAAGTACAAAGACTGTTCGAGTCTATATGGGCCTTTTCTATATGGGCTTGATGGGATCTTAATTGACTAGGCCTGAATTGCACATTAGGCCCATTTCATAGATGGGCTGGGTAAATTCGCATTAGCCCAACTTGATCCATTTAGTTTCGATCTGGTTGGCGAATATAAAGAGCTTGATTTCAACCTGCTCATTGCCTCGTTTTCTTTCTTTCATAGGTATTGTGGCATGGATGCCGGCGCAAAGGTTAGCTTTTTTGTAGTGTGGACTGGACTTCATCTTTTGGATAGGAAAGAGGCCTTCTAATGTTGTTAGTAGTGATAACTTAAGTAGTAATGGATACTTTCATTTAAAACTTGGGATAGTTATAACTCAAATGTTATTTTGAATACGTAGAAATCTGGACCCTTGTATGATGAAAAGTTTGGTGCTCTGATTCCTAATTAAGTATCTAGTTTTGAGTTAATAGTTGCACTAATATAAGCCACAATCTGTTAATTGTAAGATGAATATTCTTTTACACGGCCTTCACTATCAATGTGACTAGAGTATAGGATTTCTTTCAAAACCTTGCATATTTTAAGGCATGTTTGGATATTTCTACAAGATTCGTTTGAAAATTCTATAGGATTCATAGATTGAACCGTCCATTTAAGCTTGGGCTTTTTGTTTCTTTCTGCAGACCAAGGCTAGAATTTGGGCTGAATTTGAACGAGTTCTTATAAAAATGCAAGATAGAAAGGCCAACAGATCCAATTCCTACAGAATTTTCATTCCGATCATGTGGAAATATCCAAACAGGACATTTATAGATTAAATCTTATGAAATGTATGGCCATATCCAAATTCAATCACCGTGCTTTCTTTTCATAGCCGCTTACGACTTAAACCCTGCTTCATACACGATTAAGCATAGGCTAGAGACTCGCAAATGAAGCGGCCATCAAAAACAAAGGCAAGAAATTAAAAAAAGAAACTTGCTTCAAAATATGTCCTAAATGTAACATGACAATAAAACCAACGGGTAAACGTCTCTTTCTCCTCCTACTTTTCACCAACTTCAATCCTATGTATGTTGATGTTTGGCAAGCCACAGGCCACAAAGATTTGGACAGACAACTACAAAATCCATTTCGGTTATTACGTAACGTCCGCATGGAGGCAAATGAATAAATTGCCCTTGAACTGTTCTAGACCATGACAAACTGCACCCAGCCATGCGTGAACTGCACTAAACAATGCCTTACTTTGTCCAGAAACTGCACTAATTGACACTCTACGTTACCCTGCTAAAAACGCATGCTACTCTTTAATTGTTCTTGAATAATTTTGTTTACTAATTGTATTTATACATAAAAAACCATTTGTTAGCTGCAGACCAGATGGCGACATATGTAGCTAATCACATAAGATCTATAACTGTGATCGTTATATATTTTGCCCATGCATGTATTTATTCTAGATTAGCTTAACAAATCCAGTTTACTGAAAAAACAAAAGAACCACTTGTTTTTCCAGTAAACTCAAGAACGGGCTTGGAAAAGGTTATCCGCTTTTTCTTCGAACCCATCCTATATACACCACACTGTTGGCTTTTATCCAATGCAAAGCCAAGAGTGATATTAGAACTTTTGAGCCACCCACCCACCCACCCAGTCTTCTGTTCAAAGATAGCACATATCAGCTGCTGCCTTGTAAAGGAGGAGGTTGAGAGGGAGAGAGAGGAGAGCACATAATCAGATAGTATGGAGGTTGGGAGGGAGATGAACATAGATGAGTCCTTCAAGAAGCCAGGATCCATTCCATTCAAGTGGGAGATCCAGCCAGGCATTCCTAAGCCTCAACCTTCCCCCACCACCACCCCCTTACCGCTGCCACCGAAGCTCAGGTCATGTCCTTCCATGCTCCAATCTCAATCCTCCAACCTTCTCTCCCCCTCTGCCTTCACTCCTCAGGCATTCCCCTCTCAAGGTTGCTTCGCCATCCCATTAGTCAAGCGCAGAGATGACAAGAAGGGTGTCGAACCAATCGCATGGTTGCAGCGTCGCTCCATGTCTCCTCGCTTTACTCCTCTCTTCTCGTCCCCCTCCGGCAAGTCCATGCAGGGGAATCGCTCCATGTCTGCTCGCTTTACGCCTCTCTTCTCTTCTCCCTTCGGCAAGTCCATGCAAGCGAATCACTCCATGTCTGCTCGCTTTGCTCCTCTCTTCTCGTCTCCCTTCGGCAAGTCCATGCAGGCAAAGGATGACATCAAGTTGGACACCTACACTGGCTCTTCTGGAGTAGCTTGCAACAATGGCAGTATATAGATGTATGTAAGAATTAACATCGATGAAATCGATGCCTCGTAGCAGGACTGAATAATCTGAAAAGAAGACATCATCAAGATCTTCACAGGAAGATGGAGTTGGATTGGTAGCTCTACCAATTAGCTGATCACGTAGTAGCAATTCAAGAAATGAGTGCTTGAAACAAAGGTAACGTGTAAGAAGTTATGAATATAAGCATGAAGGTTGCTGTATGATTGAACTTAAAGTCTCTCTCTCTCTATGTACCAAAGTTCATTCCGATTTATTTTCTTATCTGAGTGTCATTCTCTCTGCTTGAGCTCCTGGTTCATGCAAAGCAGTACAAGGCATAGATTTCGGAATATGACTTCTTGATCCTTCGTGCTTCCTGCATCGGACATCAGGTCCGATTTAACCCTGTTTTATGATCATTCAACAAGAAAAACTAGGATCGTTGATGCCTTCATATCCTCCAGTAAAAATCTCAATGTTGCTCTTTCCTGGTGCTGCAGCCGGGAGGGCGTTAATAAAAACAACAGGTGACAACGTTACCTGAGTTTGGCATGAAGAGAAAGCGGGCCTACCAGACATGATGTTAATTGACATAAAGGTCTACCCTACATGATAACGTTACCATAAACGTCATCTCTCTGAGCAGTACATAGACTTAGTCTTCTCCAGAGATAAATAGAGCTGATCCATGAACCAACATCATGACTCACAACAATTAAATTAGATATCAATAGCACATACCAACACAGATTAGATTCATGTCGTTTGGTTACCAGAAGCCAACCATTTGGATTGGCTAAAACTTATAACAGAGAGCTCCAGAAGCCATTAATCCATTGAGTTTGTTGCTGACCAACAAACTGCTGAATTTTCATCGCTACTGATTGAAGGGACCAGGCAGAAATCAGAGCCTAACATCAGTATATCATCCCAGCTACTGCTCATAAACTATACATATTGATGACTTGTTCATCATCCCATTTAATAATTGAGATGATGGTAGCAAACTGTGCAAGCACCGGCATCAAATTCAGCACTCCCCATGGAGGTGCCCATATGAGTGACCAAGCCATGCATGTGTAAGCAGAATATGTCAAGTTCAAACAAAATGTATAAATATAATAAATCAAGTACACAAATGAATTGTAAGGTAGACTCTTAAGAATATACAACCATCAGTGAAATGCCCTTTCTTGCTCTCTCCAGTCATGATGGAATAGAACATCAAAAAAGTCAGGGCAGAAACAAATAGGGTTAATATTGACAGTGAAACAAGGTGCTTCATAAGACATCATGCTGTGATTATTGCTGCAATGATGTTAATTCAGCAGCAGTGTGCTAGCAACCGTTCATTCCAACCTCTCTCTCTCTTCGCAGATAATTGACCTGCGATATTTCAAAATAAATGAACGTAATTTTTGGGTGTACAGTATCTAGCCCATCCATCTTTCTTCCGCAACTTGCTCTCCTGCACAAAAGATATTACTATAATTAATCCACTCATCTATAAATGCACACCTTGTCCACAATAAAGAATCAAACGGCTTATTTAATTTGAAGCCATAAACAACATAGGCAATAGAGAAATTAAAAATCCAAAGATATGTCTCTAGAAAATTTAGCAGGGTTGCACAGTACAAGAGGATGACAGTGGTTACTGGATCACAATTAGACCTTTGAATCTGATTAAGTCTCAATATAATTAATCCACAATAACCATAAAAGTGTGCCTTGTCCACAGCAAAAGGATTCTAATGACCATCCAATTTAAAGCTATAAACTATATATAGATAATGAATAAATCCAGAGAAACTTACTTGGAGTTCTACACTATCAGAGGAGGACAATGCTTCTTCAATCACTTTTAAATCCGTTGTTTTTGTGGCAACCTGCAATTCAAAGAATAACAAAATCATAGATTCTATTGCCCATGCGCATGTGGGTTTACTCGTGCATGTTCAACAATGGCAGTGCTCACTAGATGAATGTGGACTGCCAAATGCAATAATTACAGAAAGACCTGACTGCCAAAAACATTATCAAGCTTTGTCCCAACAACTTATGAAACAGCATGTATCATATCTGACAATAAAAAATTTGCTTTAGAAGAAAATGCTAGACACATATAGTCATCAAAAAGTTTGCGAGATATTTACTATATGATAGAATCACCTTCTCCAATCTTCAAAAAATCAATTAACATTTTTTTATGGATATTGAAAATGAAGTCAGAAGCCAGCAATGAATTGTTAGCAGGATAAACAAGAGAGATTTTAGGATGGCCAATTTGTTAATTCATGCATAAAATCTGCTTAGAATTAAAGCCTGAAAATTGAGATTTGAAGGATCAAAGGTGCTCCAGATTCTATTATCTTGATTTATTAGGGATATAGAAAATCAGATTTATTGGATTTAGTAATCCTAACTGTCAGGGATTTGGATGTATTAGCGGCCTTCCTTGTTCTCTCTCATCACCCCCTCACATTATTCCTCTCCACAACAACTCCCATTCTCAAAGGCATTGCACAAATATATCATCATGCTGCAAACAAGCCCTAGGTCTAAGCAGCAGACTCATGCATGACCAGTGAAACCAGACATTTTAGTTAGCGCATTAAGACAAATGATTAATTGATTTCCAGTGAAATAAAGGAATAAACAATTTCAAGTCCATATCGACCATGAGAAGAGTAAGCTTCAAAGTTGCCAAAGAAAATAAAATACATTAGGTAACTCATATTCATGTTAACATCTTCAATTAAAAAAGAGCAAATTTAAAAAGTTCCTAGCTCAGGTCATGCTCCAAGAAAATTGTAGCAAAAATCTTAATTTAGGACAATGGACAAAGGAACAACATAGCTTCAACGTCAAGGTAGAAAACAATAGCCAAAGCAACAAAATATCACATAAATGCCAGAATTACACCAACTAAATCAGTAAACAACATTACAACATCTACATGAATACATACATAGATACATCCATTGCAACCAAAGCTATGGAACATTTTTACTGGCCCAGCTAGCCATCAATCAGTCAAAATCAGTTGACAAAAAGATTCTATAACATAAAAGAGGAAATTATGCAAGCACCCTCAAAAAGTAATCAGCATAATTTAAAATGCTCTCTCTGCAGCTTTTGCCTTTCATTTCTTATCAACTTCGACGTTAATTTAGAAATT
The DNA here is from genome assembly GCF_051530095.1 of Phoenix dactylifera. NCBI lineage: Eukaryota > Viridiplantae > Streptophyta > Magnoliopsida > Arecales > Arecaceae > Phoenix > Phoenix dactylifera. The sequence goes on from NC_143191.1 coordinate 3,985,443, forward strand.
AACTTTTCAACTTCTCACATAACAAATGAAGCTATCAAGCTCAATGTTGTCCCCCCCCCCCTACAATAATATATGTTTGCAGCATTCTGCAATAAATACTGCACTAACAAATTTGCTATAAAATGACAAACAATTCTTGCTTTAACAACATTGTCCGTCTTTACCATTCCTCTTTTATGACCTAACCATGGTCATACTGTCCATCAGACTATATCCACCATGTCAACTTCCCTTTATTTTTCCTCTTCAATTTTTCATCTGACTGCAATCTAACCTACATTCAGACTTTCAAATACAAACAGTAAGCATCTTTAACTCTATCTGGAGATTAATAATGCAAGCCAGCTATTACAACAAGAAGCTTGCCACGAAACTGCCCATGAAGGCTGACGAGCACTTCAAATTTAACTGGTCTGACAATAAGGGTGTGATAATAAGAGTGCCCTAAAACCTATCCATTGTTGATATATCGTTAGTAAGTCCAACAACGTATGTTCATAAGCAGTTAAAATTTGTTTCCACAAAGAGTAATCACCACTAACCATTTAAATTTAAAATAAGGTACACTATGGCAAACCGCCGAGCATTTGCTCGGATGACTATATGTAGAAGGTGGGATTAGTCCCTCCTAATCTCCCAGAAAAAAGGAAAAAAAGAAAGAAGTATCCTCTGACAAAAATGTGGAGTTCTCAAAGCAAAAGGAAAAACTTAATTGGCAAGGTCTAGTGCCATGCCAAAAATAGTGATTTCATGCCATTCATTCTTTTGAATAATCATTTTATCAAACCTAATTTTGGCATAACAATTATCTGCTGTTAGGTATGAAATTGAGCTTCTGAAGACCTCATAAGTTTTAACTATTTTATCTTATTCTCCTCATGAACATGCACATAGTTGAGGGTGGCAATGAGGGCCATAGCTTGCGAGCGACCTGAACCCAAATCAAGATTTTGGATATGGATTCAGAAAATGAGCCGAGTAGCCTATATAGTTGGGTTCAAGTCCCAAAGTTAAGATTACTGGGTTGTGTTTGGACATAGGCCAATCCATACTTGAATTCAACCAGATCATGCACACATGCATGCATGCACATATAAGATGTATATGTGTGTATCCATGCATTTAAATACATACATTTATCCACACATATGCATCTATACTATATTTAAGAGAGAGAGAGAGAGAATGAGTTGGAGTCTTTAGGCCTATCAACATGCCACTAGGTGGAAAACTGATTAGTTCTCAGCAAAATCTTTATTGTATGATAACCACGAGTACGTGTAGTCTTGACAAGAAGACATTGTTGAAAAGATAATATCCAATTGCCTGACTACAACTCTTATGTCTTTCTCTAACAGATATTATGTCTTCCCAAAATCTCTCTCCAAATTGGAAATGTTGGGATGACAAATCTCATTTTTATTTAACATGCACTTGTAGATGGCGTGCCTTGGCGCAACAGTAAGGTTACTCCATTGTGACCTGAGCATCACAAGTTCGAAACCCAACTTTGAAACTAACACAAAATTTAGGGTTTAGGTCCAAAAAACAGACTAAGCAAGCTACCTGGTTGGATTTGGTTCCTAAATCAGACCCATCTCCTTATCGATTGGGTTGATGTATAGGTTCAACCATAGCCAATACCTGAAACGCTCCTCCGGGCTTTACGGCCCTCCGGGCTTTACGGCCGGATCCCCTGTTTCATTCGACACACGAGTCCGGCCACATTTTTAATTTTACGATTTTTATGTAAAGTCGGCAAATCACAAAATTAAAAAAGCAGTCGGACCCCTATTTCGTTTACCCTGCCGCAGAGCCTTCCTCCGCCTCCTACCCGGGTCACCGGCCTCCGCCGTGCTCCTACTCTCTCCCTCCCTCTCTCCCACTTCTCTCTCTCTTTTTCTCTCTCGTTCGCCCTCTCCCCAGCCTCCTATACTGTGTCGGTACAAGCCCGGCACAGCGCAGGCCCGTATTAACCCGTGCCGTTGGGCAACTGGTCAGGGGGCCGGTACCAGCACAACAGACCATGGTTCAAGTAATTGACCAATTCATAAATGGTTCAGGTCAAGGTTAACAATTTTCTCAAAATATCTTTGTCCTAGAGTTGTTGCATGATGCAAAAAGATCACGGGAAGACCTAAGGTAACACAAGTGAAGGTTGTAAAAAAGGAAAAACTTGAAAGAACATCAAAGATGACTCTAAATAGGAATGCTTGAAAAATGAGGATGCATAAAGCTGACCATAAATAGTTGGGACAAGACTGGATGCGTATGGTTATGGTTTACCAATGCAACCCTACTTGACTCACTGCCACCTCTCTACAATGCCTATGTAACAATGCTAGCTTCATTACAACTACACAGAACCACTATCCCATTTATAGAGGTCCAAATACCACATACTGGTTACCTACAAGCATTTTTGATTTTTGCTATGTCGTAGTTTGCATCACACCAACAACATACAGTTCGCTAGTATTTTATCTATACATTTCTATAATCTCAACAAGAAAGCCTTTTCCCAACTAAACATACTTACACAGTGCATCTAAAAATACTAAGTGTGAATATCAAATTTTGAGGAAGTTTGCCAACTAGGCCTTTACCTTAACATTCATCATATCTAAATTGATGTGACATTCCAAGCCAAGTCATCATTGGAAAAGACAAGGCCTGCAATGAAATCTAGAAAAATGACATAAATGACAAACATCAGACAGAAGTTCTAACTAGTAGATAATTCTGATTTGATATTTATACTAAAGCAACTGATATTAGTACAAAATATATATTTCTAGATTCTTAAAATAGTTGTAGAATATAAGGCCTATGTTTCAAATACATGCCCTTATATTTTATATCTTTGGATTTATAAACCAGACAGAGAGCAAAGAAGCCTGCAGATTTTTAAATGTACCTACTATTTATGGAAGACTCTAAAACAACTTAAGAGTTGGCAAATCATAACAAACATAATGAGTAAGCTTACAGAGTTGTTGCATGAATAGGATCAAAAAAGTTCCTTAATAAAACATGACAACTAGATGAATATTTTAGAACTCTCAGCACCATCAAACTATCAATTTTTTTCTTAGTACAATGCATAAAATTACCTCCTTATACAAAGAAAAGATAAAAAAACTAAAAGGGTACTTCCCAGAAAAAGGAAATCTAAGACAACAGCACAAAATTAATGGAAAAGCAATGTAAGAATATAAAAGTCTCTATTCTCAAATCCATTTCACATGTAAAAGGCCAGGAAATCGCCAGCTTATGTGATGCAAATTTGAAAAATTGCAGATCCCCGTCTCATTTGCAGGTGCAGAAACACACTGATCAGTTAAAGAACTTCTCAAGGGAGTAAGAGACCTTTGTAGGACGCATAGATTTCTTTAGATGAGACAACAAGGGAAAAAAATTGAGCTATAACCAAAGCCCAAAGGGCAGGCTACTTTGAGACCTCAAACTCATCTCAACAAATTCTATCCTTCGGCTGAACCTAGTCAGGCACCGTTCTTAACTCCTATCCACAGAACTCCACTAATCAGATCTAGTCAATTAGGCCCTCAACAAAACCATATGCCTATACATCTAACATATTCAACTTGACTCATGACGTCAATGCAACCCAACATATGCTGACATTTCCCAAGAAGGTTATGACTTATGACATCATTAAAAACCATCAAAGGGGACCACGGGCCTCTCAAGGCAAAATATGTTTGACAACCACTGCAAGTCCTCTAGTGATCTGCAATCATACCATGTCAGATAGCACATATCACTTTGAGACCTCAGTAGCACAAAGACAAACCATCATCACAGAGGGTCAATTCCAGTCAAATTTACCACCAAAATACTGCCAAATATCTTTTTTTTCAACAACTACTCATAAAAGCCCTAAAACCTACTCAGCTCAAGTATATGAACCTTTCTTCTATCCCATCACAAAAACCTAAGTGAAAGGATACTCCTAATCACCAACTTCAAGACAAGATGAAATCATTTTTAGGTGAAATAAGAGGCATAGAGTATGAATTAGTTTACCTCCAACCAGAAGGAGGAGGGAATTGGGTGACTTGACACAGCACCAGTCAAGGATAGATCAAAATGGTGGATTGAACTCTGAGTTAAAGGATAAATAACTGAAACTAAAACATTCTACAGACATCTATGGTGAAATAAAACTATATTGATTAATTAATCATAGTATTCGCATCTTGGAGATGACAGTCATGAGTTTATGGTTGTTGGAGAGTAAAGTTTTTATTTCTTTATATGATGGTTTCTTGCTCATCATTTGTTCAAATCATAATTCAGTTATGCTTGTTAAATTCATGTTCTTTCAACCTTATCTTTGTGTTTCAATAAAATCAGAAAGGATCTCCTAATATGTGACTCAATGAACAACCCATCCAAGTTGAACCCCTCTGTGATTTACCAGACAATCCTGATCTTAACAATGTTACACCTTGATTATTCAATTTCCTAAAAGTGTGTATTACAATCCTCCAGCTTAACTAGAACATATAGAAAAAGAAAACATGTCAACAAGTCATTCTCTCAAAATCAAAATTACTAAATTTTGACCTACTACCGCTAAAAATTTAGAACCATGGTCCGCCGAACCGGTACTGGTAGGTATACTGATGGCCGTACCGTGCCGGTTCGGGCCGTACCGTGCCGGTTCGGGCCGTACCATGCCGGTTCGGGCCGTACTGGACCGGACCGGTTCGGGCCATACCAAACCGGTAGCATTGGTTAGTGCGGGTTTCGGCCACTTTGGGCCACAGTGCCGCGCACTGTGGTCAAAAAGGCCACAATGCACACGTGTTGTGGTCACTGAAGCCGTACCTGTGTGAACCGGTGTGAACTGATCCGGTTTGCACTGGTATGCCTCCATACAGCTCGGTTCCGCCCCAAAGGGGCCGAAACCGTTTTCCACTGTCGTACCGAACCGGTCCAGTCCTTAACTGGTTCGCACTAATAGCCGTCCGGTCTGGTACGGACTGAACCGGCATACCACATTTAGAACCTCATAACACCTCTGCACTAGTAGAGGCAGTAATAGCAGCTCCAACAACTTATAAATCTCTTCCCATTTAATAAAAAGTAGGTTTTCAGAATTCAAAATAAAGTGCAATGCAAGCATCCAAACTTCGAAATGAAATATTTGTATTTTTGATGGTTATGGAATCTCTTTCGTTTGGTTGAGAAAAAAAATTAGTCATTATATAATTATCGCCATTTAGTTGAGTCTTGCTCCCTTCTTTTTTTACCTCTTCACCTTGAAATAAATCACTTTTAAGTGCACAGATCTATTCATGTTTTGATAACAGTATCTTTAAAAATAGTGAGGCTTTCTAATACCTCAAGTTGTTGATTCTAAATTTGTAAGCTTTAAAAAAATAGTGAGTTTGCAACTTTCCATGTTAAAAGTTGGACCTGATTGTTATAAAGAACTCATGGTGCCCTAAATAATTTAAAAAGATGTAATAACTACAATATTACTGCATTTCATTCTCTTGATATGGTAATAAAATTCAGGTTGCTGCCACAATAGAGCACTTAGTCCTGTCTTGCTTCATCTAGTACAAAAAAAAGAAAGATCAACCTGGTTGCTTACCTTAGGAAACTTTGCAACCGTCAGGATATCAACCCAGCCTTCATCGTCCATTTGCTTCTTCAAGTACACATCTCGAACCAAATTTTGATCACTGCATGGCATGCACACAAGCATCCAAAACCAAATAAAAAAGTTAAAGTACATAACTACAATCAACCTAGGAAGAACTAGCGAAATCCTGATAGTTATAACCTGAAGTAATATTCTATCTGCTTGCGCAGCGCCGCCAGTAGAGCGGCTTTTTGGTCCTCATTCATAGATGGTGGTGGTGGTGTCGGTGGAAGAGCCACCTTTGGGTCCTCATACATAGGTGGTAGTGGTGGTGGTGTCGGTGGAAGAGCCACCTTTGGGTCCTCATACATAGGTGGTAGTGGTGGTGGTACACCAAGAGGCAGAGCACCGGGCGGCAGAAGAGGGAAGTGATAAAAAGGCCCGTTCAGTTCTGCAAAGCAATCACAACCGCAAAAGCAAGTCTTTATCATCAATGTTCCCAGAAAACTGTGAAAAGAAATCTCCCACAAAGTTCTCACCTGGATAGAAGGAACCCCCATAGTGAGTAAGAGGTACAGGAATTGGAGGCAAATTGGCATCATAATAATTTAGAGGGGGGCCACCTGGGAGGGGAACACCAACGGGAACTCCCATGAACTGGTGCGGCGGCCACATTGAGCCGAAGCCAAAACCCGGGTTCCAACTGGCGGCCGGGGGGGCATTAAAATTCCTGCCATTGGCGCCGGGGAAGAAGGGGCCGCGGCTTCCTCCGCCGTGCTGGGGCCTGTGGTTCCTGCCACGCTGGTGGTTCGAGGCGGCGTGGTTGGGCCCCCGCCGCCGCGGAGCAAAGGGTCTCGGAGCGGCGTCGATTTCTGCTGACAGTGCAGTCGGTTCCTGCACGGGTAGTGGGTCAGGCTCAGGAGCAGAGGCAGGCGAAGGATCGGAGCTGGGCTCGGGGGCTGATGTTGATGGGGGATCGATCGCCTCCGGTGAGGCGGTTTCGTCGGGGTTTTTCTCCACGGTGGCCATGGATGTGGCGTTGACGGCGGCGTGGATCTGATTGAGCAAAATAAACGACGAGAATATAATAACAAAAAACTATTTAAAAGGAGGAAAAACCCTAGCGATACGGTTGGTACCTGAGACGAGGAGGAGGAGGAGGAGGAGGAGGAGGAGGAGGGGAGAGGGGGCCAGGAGGAGGGACCGCCCAAAAGAGGGGCGGGGAGAGTGCCGGCGGGGTTGCGGTTCCACGGGTTGGAGGACGAGGGGGAAGAGGTTTGGAGAGACGAAGGAAAGGAAGGAGAGGGGGGCGGGTTTGAAGTCACGGTCATCGCTCTTCTGTTTTTATCGTCCCCACACCGAGCTTATAAGGACGGATAAAGAGGAGAGAGCAGAGAGGAAGGGAAGAGTACATACGCCAGCAGGAGAGGAGCACTCCGATTTCTGATAGGAAAATAAAATTCCTTTTTGGTGATAGAGTCCCATTATACCATAAACTCTTAAAATTAATATTTTAATTATATACGTCTCTTTGTTTTAGAATTTTTTATAAATATTTTTTAAAATTTACCTAAATATTCTTTTAGAATATATATCTTTATTTTTGTACTTTTATAAAATACTTTTTTTATAATATTTCTAATATTTATATTATTGTTAATAAAAATTATATTTACGTAAAAAAATTTGAAATTACTATTTTGTATCTTTTTGCACATATGTCCATTAAAAATATTTTAATCATTTTAATTTGAAACTATTAATTTTTTAACAATATTGATGGCATGGTAACATATGCAAAAATAAAAAAAAAACAGAATGGCAAAACAAATATTTTACGAGAATATAATATATATTAATTTTGAAAAAATATTCATGTAAAATTTAATATTTAAAAAAATATTTTTTAATTAATATTTTTTTATTGCCTTGAATGCATTTATAGCATATATTATGTTTGTGTCACTCAATTTAGATTGAATGAAGGTAAGAATTGTATTCAGGCAATAAAAAAAAAAATCAATGTATATATTGGTGTCTCTGTTATCTTTTTTTTATTGTCTGATGCACCTAAATTGAGTGACACGAACACAACATATGCTGCTTTTTTTGAGGAAAAAAAAAAGAGAACGATGGATGCAGCTACCATTGGAAAACAATAAATTCATACAAAGTACTTCCGCACTCTGTACTTCCATATAAAAATAAGCTCACATCTATCTCGTATTAGCATGATAAAAATTACTCAGCTAACTTGTTTTATTTTTACTTAACCAACAAAAACTGAACAAGTGGAATGCAGTAGACATTCTAGAAATTGATGCATGCGATGCCTTATTTGGAAAGATACACGTGTCTAAGTCTTCGATACATGCGTCACCAAGAGAGATCTTTGGTTTTATCAGTGTACTTAACAACCCTAAATAGTTCATGAACAACTTTTTTAGAAAAGAAAAAGCTCAATGTCATCTAATCCAGTTTGTTACCAAACTAAATTGGATCAATCTAGTTTGTCTACATTTCAATTCACAATCAAAATCTCAAGTTTGTACTCTAGATCGGGTTGGAGATAGCAAATTCCTTTTTTGGGAGGTAAGAATCTCGCCAAGTGGTAAAATAAAGTTCTAGATCAGGCCAGATTGGTTCATGACTTGAAGCAGCCCAATTTTAGTATTGGATTGATATGCCGAATTTTAAATCTAAAAAATTTGTAGTATGACATAACTACAAAGAAATTCTATTTTTGATTAGGAATCGAAGAGATCCCCTGCCATTTTCTCTCCCTCTCTCTCTCTCCTCTTTTTTATGTTATTCTGTGTTAGTCTCCTGTCCTCTTTTATAACAGAAAAAATAACGTTCTTCAAATCCACTCCAAAATCGGTCTTCCTCTTTCTTCTACTTCTTTCGTAATTCCGTCTTCTCTGCTACCATAAACTCTCGTGCCATGGTACAATAACTTAGAAAGGCAAAAAAAAAAAATAATAGAAGAGTGTTGTTGTCGCTCTTCTAATTATTTTTTTTTTATTTTTTCCTCCCTTAGTTTTTGTACCAGAACGCTAGAGCTTATGAGAGCAAAGACGGGATGAAGGGGAATGAGAAAAAGGTCAAAAAAATTGGAGGGGATTTGAAGAACGTTTTTTTTTTTTTTCTCTTATAAAAGAGGACAGAAGAGATAAGAGCCTACAAAAGAGAAGAAAAAGAGGTGATCGGGTGGATATAGGATCTGGGTCGTGTAGCTGGTAGGATGCGAGTGCTTCACGACATCCGACGTTTTTAGGTGAGTGCACTTCTCATTGAGCCACTCATGCCTACAGAGAGACAAATAGGGCAGCTGACTTGATACCATCCTTTGCGGCTCAGCATTTCGAGGTTTTATTTGAGACAACCATACTTTGGTTCCGTCGTCCTTGTATGCTCTTATCTTTTTGAATCTTATAGGCTGCACCCACACCCGTGGTGTGTGAGTCATTGTTGTATCTTATAAAAAAAAAAAAAAAAAAAAAAAGAGTGAGGAAAAAAAAAAAAAAGGAGGAGGAGAGAGAATGCACTGCAGTGGAGGATCTCTCGGCCGAAAATAGAATTTGTTACAGATGGCAAGTAAAGTTTTGTCATACTACAAATTCCTAAGATTTAAAATTCAATCATATCCACCCAATACTGAAATTGGAATGCTTCAAGTCATGAACCAATCTGGCCCGGTCCAGAACTTATTCTACTACTGAAATAGAAACTATATGACTTGGCTGCTAGATTCTTACCCAGAAAAAAAGGGACTTGGCTAGCTCCAACCCCACCCAGGGTACAAACTCGTGATTTTGATTGTAAATTGAAATGTAGACTCACTGGAATCCTATTGGTTGCCATTGAGCTTTTTCTTTTCTAAAAAAAGTTGTTCATGAACTATTTAAGGTTGTTAAGTATACCCAAAAAATCAAAGATCCCTCTTGGTGATGTATGTATCAAGGACTTAGAGACATGCATCTCTCAAAATAAGACATTGCATGTGTTAGAATTATTATAGAACCATTAATTATGCCGAACATAGTCGGCCTCCATAAAAGCTGATTGTGCCAAACTTCGTCGATCTTACCAAACTTCATCTTTATTGATTTGTGATTGATTATGCCAAACTTAGTCGAACTTACCAAAAATATAATTCTCTTTTTTTATCTTTTTTTTCAATAGTATGTATCAATTTCTAGAACGTCTACTGCGTTTCACTTGCACCCTTTTCTCTCATGTTTGCATTCCAGACTAACTCTTATTTTTATTAGGCAGCACTTAGACGTTAGACATATAAGAACTACATTTTGCTTCATTATTTACATTCCTGAGGGTATCTTCGAAGCTAGTACGTTGAGCAGTTTCTTCTAGCGTAAGCAGAATGTGGTCATCTTTCTCGCAGCAAAGATTCAAGAAGGCAGCCTCCTCCTCCTACAAAAGTTAAAGAGGGCATATTATGACAAAGTAGCTAGATTATAAGCAAGTTTTCTAGTTGTATAATCATGGAAAGAGTGTATCTTAGGGCTCAAACGTCCAAGAGAAGTTCAAAGAGCTCCAAAAGGAAGCATGACTATGATATTTTTTCTCCAAATAGATTTAAACAAATAGAACATTAATTGGATGTTTTTGATCCATACAAGTAATTTAACATTTTAAAAGTGCCTCCTGACAGACAAAGGTTACATACAAAGTGTTGAATTTTGTCTCCCATCTATGGCACCAATGATGGCAAGGTCATCCAAGAGACCCTGTTTATAACTTTAGATGTAAGAAACTTTTGCTTAGTACGGGACCATTAATTAAAAAAATAAAAAAAAAATGTGATAAGTGCTAAATAATGAATAAATTTATCTAATTTACATAGCACTTGTCATTATTTTAATTCGCATATTTCGTAAATTTAACCATAAAATATGTGTTACCATCATCATTGCATTTTAATAATTATCAGAGATAATTCGAGTTGATTTAATTATTTAATGGTTGAGTCTAATGGATGCAGGTCAAGTCGAATTGATTTAGGATGATCTCTGAACCCAAATCACATGCACCCCGCAAATCAGGACCCTCTGATTCAGTCACCTAATTTTCTTTCCACTCGTTCCAACTCTTTCTCCACATGATCCAATTTTAATCTCAAAAACAATAAAATCCCTTCAATTATTTATCTCCCAGATCTCAAAGCATACCATCTTAATTGCACGGATCCCAAAGCCTCATCCCATCTCAGCCATTCATCTTGCATCCAAGTTACCACGGGTCATTTCCTCCCAACAGCTTATCTCTCCTTCAACTTCTTCCACGTACACCCAAGCCAGTCTTCCCGAGCATCACGGGAGAGCTCTTTCTCCTTATTTCCTGCTCCCAGCGAATCTATCATCCTCATCCCGTAGCATCCCAAATCTCCCAACCAACTCCTCCCAGCTTCCGATCTCTTCTTCCTTGGGACAGAGCATCAGCCGTTCACAACAACCACGGTTTTCCCCTCTGTTGAAACAGATCCCATCTCTTCCCATATCCCATGAACAAAAACCAAGCCTTGCATCCTTATCCAGCCAACGGCAGCACTTCCAAACTCCCCAGCTCCCCTGTTCCAGCTTGCAGCCTTATCCCACGAACATGAATTCATCCCACAACCGCATCAAATCCCCTGCATCTCGGATTACAAGCTTATCCCCTGTTCTCAGTTCATTCCCAGCCGGATCCAAGCTCTTCTACCGTAATCCCTCTGTGATTCAAACTTCTCCGCGTTCTTCCCAGCGGAACCGATTCTAGAACTCATCCTTATCCCGGATCTTCCAAACTTCCTCGTCCACGGATCTCTCCCACGTCCACGAGCCAAGCCAACTTCTTCAAACGCCTTTCTAGATAATTTCCCAGCATCCCACGGTCAGCCGTGAGCCTCATCCACATCATCCCCTGTTTCTCCGTGTTCATTCCGAACCAACCCATCCTCTTCCATCAGATTGACCCCAGCAAACTTCTTGACCAACGATTCCTTCATCCACGGATAAGTCTTCAACACCGAACTGACTGCAAAGATTATCTCTCAGATTATCTTTCTGAAATGGAGCCAAATCCTCTGCATAATTCACGGGATCCCATCCTCTTCCAGCGTAATTTCATGTAATCTCCCAACATCCCATCTCGCCCACGCTTGTTCCAGCCGTCCAAGATCCTCTCAACATTCATGGTCCCAGTTCATTCCCAGCTATCTGCATTCCCTTCGGCGTTAACGAAGTGATCAACTCTCATCCGAGATTTCAGCATCCCATGTTCTCGCCAGCAGGAAGATAAGCTTCAGCAGACACGGATAGAATGAAATCATCCACCGCGTCCAAGGATCAAGGAGTAGAAGTTTATCTTGCACTCGAAACAGAGAGGAGAGGGGGCTGGTGAAAGCTATAAAAGGAGGAGAGCTTTCTTCCTTGGAGCATCATCTCTTCTCGGGTGACTTCCCACAAAAATAAGAGGGAGAGATACTAGTTTGGATATTTTGGGAATGATTTCCCAAAGAAATAAAATAATAGAGTTCAAGAGGGAGAGGAAGCCGACGGGCGAAAAGAGGAAAAACCCAGTCATGATGAAGACCTTCTACATTGCTGCTGCTGCCATCTACCACTCCATGAAAGGCTGATCTTCTCTCTAGGGCTGGATGCAGCTCTAACAAAGGGCCAAGGGTTTTATATTTTTGATTTCTATTCTTGGAGTTGTATAAACCTTATTTTGCTTCTAATGAATATTTTATTTCATCTCATATTTAATTTCTGTGATTTTAAATGTGAAGTTCATACAACTGTTCTTCATGATCACTAGGTAAATATAAGATAGTCCATGCTTAAGGAAGATGTAGTGTGCTACCGCATTAGATTAGGGTGGACATTTCATGCCAACTGAAGATGGATTATGCCTAAATTACTTTTGTGAGATTTTTATTTGGATGCTTATTGGGCTTGTAGTCAATTTGCATGTTAATCCAAGAATAAATTAAAATATAATTAACCCTTGTTCCAATATTAGTGGTGAATTCCATGCCCTAGGTTCTCCCAAACTGATATTATTTTAATTGCATTTTTTTTATTAAATTGCTTAGTTTAATAGTCTTCACAAATTCATCCTTTCAAAAATTTTTATTTTAAGAAAACAATTATACCCCAATCCCTGTGGATCGATACCCGTAATCACTATCCTACTAGATACGTGCTATTGCGTGGTCTTCAAAATTGACTATCAATTTTTGGCGTCGTTGCCCTTAGTTTAATAGTCTTTAAAATTGACAGATTTATTGGTATCAGAGCATAGGTTAAAATTTTAATAATATTTTTGAATATTCAATATTAATAGAAATATTAGTAAGTTCCTCGCACCAAAAAAAAAATGGTTAATGATACAATCAACCAATGAATTTTTACTTAATTTTTTTTATCACTGGGGACATTAAAACAGAATCATAATAAATATAATAATAAATAATAATAATTAAAAAAAATTTAGGAATATAGGGACACATGTGAAGAAATGAGAGTGGGGTAGAAAATCTTATGGGTGGGTGGATCTAACACTAATGATGTGTTATTCGGGAAAAAAAAAACTTAGGAATATAGGGACACATGTGAAGAAATGAGAGTAGGGTAGAAAATCTTATGGGTGGGTGGATCCAACACTAATGATGTGTTATTCGGAAAAAAAAAGAGAAAAGAATATAGGGACACATGTGAAGAAATGATAGTGGGGTAGAAAATTTTACAGTGGATGGATCTAACCCTGATGTTGTGTTGTTTGTGTATGTATCAGCATGCCGCCCCGCCATGCACGTGTGGCACCTCGCCGCCTGATCGAGACTATCAGGAGTGATCCAGCCACTTCTCATCCGACTGAGAGAGTCCAGGGGGACGAGACTGATCAAACAGTACTGGATGGACCAGATCATGGCCGAGAGCAGGATGGGAGGATCGACCCAGGTGATGGAGCTGATCAGAGAGGTGGTTGGGTTAGTTCGACAGCAGAGGGGACCACAGCAGCTATTTCCCTCTGCTAGTTCTTCAAATCAGGGGAGGAGTATAGCAGAGTTTAGAAAGTTGGCTCCTCCGGCCTTCAAGGGAACTACCGATCCCCAAGAGGCCGAATGTTGGATAGATGAGATGGAGAAGGCCTTCAGGGCCATGGATTGTACTGAGGAGGAGAAGATCAGATTTGCCACCTATATGCTTCAGGACCGGGCTCATCATTGGTGGGAAATTACGTAAAAAAAAATTTGAAATTACTATTTTGTATCTTTTTGCACATATGTCCATTAAAAATATTTTAATCATTTTAATTTGAAACTATTAATTTTTTAACAATGTTGATGGCATGGTAACATATGCAAAAATAAAAAAAAAAAGCAGAATGGCAAAACAAATATTTTACGAGAATATATATATATATATATTAATTTTGAAAAAACATTCATGCAAAATTTGATATTTAAAAAAATATTTTTTTAATTAATATTTTTTTATTGCCTTGAATGCATTTATAGCATATATTATGTTTGTGTCACTCAATTTAGATTGAATGAAGGTAAGAATTGTATTCAGGCAATAAAAAAAAAAATCAATGTATATATTGGTGTCTCTGTTATCTTTTTTTTATTGTCTGATGCACCTAAATTGAGTGACACGAACACAATATATGCTGCTTTTTTTGAGGAAAAAAAAAGAGAACGATGGATGCAGCTACAATTGGAAAACAATAAATTCATACAAAGTACTTCCGCACTCTGTACTTCCATATAAAAATAAGCTCACATCTATCTCGTATTAGCATGATAAAAATTACTCAGCTAACTTGTTTTATTTTTACTTAACCAACAAAAACTGAACAAGTGGAATGCAGTAGGCATTCTAGAAATTGATGCATGCGATGCCTTATTTGGAAAGATACACGTGTCTCAGTCTTGGATACATGCGTCACCAAGAGAGATCTTTGGTTTTATCAGTGTACCTAACAACCCTAAATAGTTCATGAACAACTTTTTTAGAAAAGAAAAAGCTCAATGTCATCTAATCCAGTTTGTTACAAACTAAATTGGATCAATCTAGTTTGTCTACATTTCAATTCACAATCAAAATCCCAAGTTTGTACTCTAGATCGGGTTGGAGATAGCAAATTCCTTTTTTGGGGGGTAAGAATCTCGCCAAGTGGTAAAATAAAGTTCTAGACCAGGCTAGATTGGTTCATGACTTGAAGCAGCCCAATTTTAGTATTGGATTGATATGTCAAATTTTAAATCTAAAAAATTTGTAGTATGACATAACTACAAAGAAATTCTATTTTTGATTAGGAATCGAAGAGATCCCCTGCCATTTTCTCTCCCTCTCTCTCTCCTCTTTTTTATGTTCTTCTGTGTTAATCTCCTGTCCTCTTTTATAACAGAAAAAAGAACGTTCTTCAAATCCACTCCAAAATCGGTCTTCCTCTTTCTTCTACTTCTTTCCTAATTCCGTCTTCTTTGCTCTCATAAGCTCTAGTGTTCTGGTACAATAACTAAGAAAGGCAAAAAAAAAATAAAAAATAGAAGAGTGTTGTTGTCGCTCTTCTAATTATTTTTTTTAATTTTTTCCTCTCTTAGTTTTTGTACCAGAACACTAGAGCTTATGAGAGCAAAGACGAGATGAAGGGGAATGAGAAAAAGGACAAAAAATTTGGAGGGGATTTGAAGAACGTTTTTTTTTTTTCCTCTTATAAAAGAGGACAGAAGATAGAGGAGCCTACAAGAGGGAAGAAAAAGTGGTGATCGGATGGATACAGGATTCGGGCCGTGCAGCCGGTAGGATACGAGTGATTCACGACATCCGACGTTTTTGGGTGAGTGCACTTCTCATTGAGCCATCATGCCTACAGAGAGACAAATAGGGCAACTGACTTGATGCCATCTTTTGCGTCTCAGTATTCCGAAGTTTTATTTGAGACAACCACACTTTGGTTCCGTCGTCCTTGTATTCTCTTATCTTTTTAAATCTTATAGGCTGCACCCACACCCGTGATTGGAGAGAAAATGCACTGCAGTGGAGGATCTCTCGGCCGAAAATAGAATTTGTTACAGATGGCAAGTAAAGTTTTGTCATACTACAAATTCCTAAGATTTAAAATTCAATCATATCCACCCAATACTGAAATTGGTATGCTTCAAGTCATGAACCAATCTGGCCCGGTCCAGAACTTATTCTACTACTGAAATAGAAACTATATAACTTGGCTGCTAGATTCTTACCATTCTTACCCAGAAAAAAAGGGACTTGGCTAGCTCCAACCCCACCCAGGGTACAAACTCATGATTTTGATTGTAAATTGAAATGTAGACTCACTGGATTGATCCGATTGGTTGCCATTGAGCTTTTTCTTTTCTAAAAAAGGTTGTTCATGAACTATTTAAGGTTGTTAAGTATACCCAGAGAATCAAAGATCCCTCTTGGTGATGTATGTATCAAAGACCTAGAGACATGCATCTCTCAAAATAAGACATTGCATGTATTAGAATTATTGTAGAACCATTAATTATGCCGAACATAGTCGGCCTCCATAAAAGCTGATTGTGCCAAACTTCGTCGATCTTACCAAACTTCATCTTTATTGATTTGTGGTTGGTTATGCCAAACTTAGTCGAACTTACCAAAAATATGATTCTCTTTTTTTATCTTCTTTTTCAATAGTATGTATCAATTTCTAGAACGTCTACTGCGTTTCACTTGCACCCTTTTCTCTCATGTTTGCATTCCAGACTAACTCTTATTTTTATTAGGCAGCACTTAGACGTTAGACATATAAGAACTATATTTTGCTTCATTATTTACATTCCTGAGGGTATCTTCGAAGCTAGTACGTTGAGCAGTTTCTTCTAGCGTAAGCAGAATGTGGTCATCTTTCTCGCAGCAAAGATTCAAGAAGGCAGCCTCCTCCTCCTACAAAAGTTAAAGAGGGCATATTATGACAAAGTAGCTAGATTATAAGCAAGTTTTCTAGTTGTATAATCATGGAAAGAGTATATCTTAGGGTTCAAACGTCCAAGAGAAGTTCAAAGAGCTCCAAAAGGAAGCATGACTATGATATTTTTTCTCCAAATAGATTTAAACAAATAGAACATTAATTGGATGTTTTTGATTCATACAAGTAATTTAACATTTTAAAAGTGCCTCCTGACAGACAAAGGTTACATACAACCAAAGTGTTGAATTTTGTCTCCCATCTATGGCACCAATGATGGCAAGGTCATCCAAGAGACCCTGTTTATAACTTTAGATGTAAGAAACTTTTGCTTAGTAACAAAACTTCGTTCTCTTCTGCCTGTTGCATCAAAACTAGTTCATTTTGTTGAGAAAAATCTTCCAAATGTTCGGACTAATGCAGACTAACTTAAATTTTATTCTCGATAATTAATTTTTGCTAAATAACATATGCAAGAAATCAAAATGTAGCACCTTGATCCCCTTGTCTATGAAAAATTAATTGCTTGGGATACATGAGTTAGATGCACAGTAAATTGGGTTTCCAGCAAGAAATCCAACTTGCACCGAAACCAGAGTCTATATTGAAAGCAGGTGTATGCAGAAACAAAGTTGCTGACCATACAACCAAACAAAGAAACCAATGTTCTGAACAAATCTATGCAATGTAATAGACATTTGAGGGATGCATATGAGTGAATCATTAGAGGGCGAAAATGCAAGACACAAAATCTCTTAGTGTAATAACCCAGAAATTTTCTGAGGCTCGTGGGCCGGCCTGGAGCCAGCCCCAGCCCAATCCCGCGTAGCCCAACTTGTGGGCCTATGGGCCACCCCAAAAAGGCCAGGTTTGATTAGCCCAAAGGCATGCTTGTTGCACGAGATGGGGAGTCTACTTCCTCCCACGACTCCGACGGGCTCCGAGAGTCCTAGAACAGCCTAATGACTGACCAAAAACCCCGAAAACTTTCTCTATTTAAGGCTCCTTCCTCCTCTTTGCTCCATCGATGAAGACCCAAGAGTGGCCGCCAATTCCAAGTCTCCTTCTTGATTCCTCGCTGGAAACCTCGCCGGACTAAGGTAAGACCTAAGCCACTCCTCTCTTCTTTTTCCGGTCTTCTAGCGATGTTTTCCTTTGAATTAATTTGATAAGACACCGGCATTCATTCGAAATGAGGGTACTCTATTTTAGCAACTCTTCCTCCAGTGTTCGCTGCTGGCGACCACCGAAATAGGCTGGGTTTCTTGCAAAAGCTTCGATCCAGCTCTACTATCACAGTCGAGTCTTGATTGCCAGCCGGTGAGCCGCAATACCCAATTCTTCTTATTTTGGGCCAATCTAGCAACTGCTTTCTCTTCTTTTTCTCCATCATCGACTGACGTGGGTGTTGATGCCACCATGGTTATCGCTGGAGGCCAGACATCAGGCCGTCGCAGGTGCCACTGCTGCCAACCACCAGGGGCTGCATCCATTCTGATTAAACCTCCCCTATTTTGAGAAAGTAGCTAGTTTCCCTCTCTTCTTCTCTCTTCTCTCTCTCCTCTATTCCCTCTAATTTTGTTATCTCAACAGCAACAAAAGAAGAGGATCATATAGTGTATAGAGCATATAATGCGTCCTATCCTGCAAATAAAATCTCAACAATTCAGGATTATATATTATTTTGATTGTAAATTGAAATGTAGACTAATTGATTGATCTAATGTAGTTTGGTAAAAAAACTGAATTGGATGCCATTGAGGTTTTGCTTTTCTGAAAATGCTGTTCATGAATTATTTAGGGTTGTTAAGCATACTGAAAAAACCAAAGATCCCTCTTGGTGACGTATGTTTCAAGGACTTAGAGACATTTATCTCTCAAAATAAGGCATCGCATGCACCAATTTCTAGAATATCTACTGCATTTCACTTGAACTCTTCTCTCATGCTTGCTTTCCAGACCCACTCTTGTTCTTTATTTTTTTAGTACGCTGACCACAAGCTATTTCGTTGGATTCGACCTTGAACTGCCCTGCCAGGCCTGAATGCATTTTTTGCCTTCATCTGATACACCCAAATTAAGCGACATGAACAAAATATATGCAGCCTGTCTTGAAAAAGAAAAGGAAAATGATTGATGCAGCTGCAACTGGAAAAAGATAAATCTATAGAAAGTGCTTCCACAGTGTGTACCTCCATAGAAAAACAAACTTGCATCTATCTCACATTAGCATGATATCATGATTCAGCTATCATGGTAATGGAACATGATAAAAATTACTCAGCTAATCTTGTTTTATTGCTACTTAACCAACAAAAACTGAACCAGCTTAATTAATAGCATGTATGTCGGCCAATTCATTCTAAGAATCCGCTCATTTTGCCAATTCAGTTCTACTGAGAGTGATACCATTTGTCCAAGAATTTGTTGGATAGTATTGTTGCCTTCCCAGTCATCCATTAGAGAAAAGAGCACTTGCAAGGGCCAAGGATTTGAGATATCAGCTTTCATGTAGTTGCTCCAAGAAATGAGACTGTGCATAGGATTTGCCAGTTTTATATGATAACTGGCCATAAGCCAGTAAAATTGCACCAACAGATGATGTAGATAGAGAGAGAATAAATGAAAATGCCCCATGACATGTACTTAGATTCATGGAAGTATATAATTAGGCAACACTTAAACATCAGGCATACTTGAACTACACTTTATTCATTATTTACATTCCTGAGGGTATCTTCGAAGCAAGTACGTAAAGCAGTTTCTTCTAGCGTAGGCAGAATGTGGTCATCTTTCTCGCAGCAAAGATTCAAGAAGAGCAGCCTCCTCCTCCTACAAAAGTTAAAAGAGGGCATATTATGACAAAGTAGCTAGATTACAAGCAAGTTTTCTAGTTGTATAAACATGGAAAGAATATATCTTAGGGTTCAATCGTCCAAGTTCAAAGAGCACCAAAAAGAAGCATGGCTACGATATTTTTCTCCAAATAGATTTAAACAAGTAAAACATTAATTGGATGTTTTTGACTCATACACGTTATAAACATTTTAAAAGTGCCTTCCGAATTAGCAGACAAAGGTTACATACCACCAACGCATTGAATTCTGTCTCCTCGTCTATGGCACCAATGATGGCAGGGTCATCCAAGAGATCCTGTTTACAACTTTAGATGTAAGAAACTTAAGCTTAAATAACAAAACTTCATTCTCTCCTACCTGTTGCATCAATGCTAGTTCATTTTGTTGAGAAAAAACTTCCAAATGTTCAGACTTTAGCTTTCCTAATGCGGACTAACTTAAATTTATTCTCGATAAATAATTTTTGCTAAATAACATATGCAAGAAATCAAAATGTAGCACCTTGACGCACTTGTCTATGAAAAATTAATAGCTTGGGATAGTAAAATGGTTTTCCTGCAACAAACCCAAATTGCACTGAAAGCAGAATCTAGACTGAAGCAGGTGTGTGAAGAAACAAAGTCGCTGGCCATACAACCAAACAAAGAAACCCATGTTCTGAACAAATCTATGCAATGTAATGGACATTTGAGGCATGCAAATGAGTGAATCATTAGAGGGTAAAAATGCCAGACGCAAAATCTCTTAGCAAATACTATAATCACAACCATTCAGCCTTGTCCCAACTATATGGTGTCCACATTATGTATCTGAATTTGCCCATCAATGTCTTAGCAAATAATGACAGCACAAAAAGACATTCATTACATGGGAGAGAATTTTTTTATGGAAAAGAAGTATCAATAACTAGTTAATAGTAATCAAGAACACGCGACATTCAAAAATGGATGGAACTGCTTACATCATCAGCAATTTGCAATAAACCATTTTTGTCCTGCACAGGTAAAATAATGGTCACTTTTCTGCATCTGATTTAACAATCAGAATTCTAAACCGCTTATGGAAAGGAGATTTTTTTTTAAATGCACTTTAAGAGAGCTTCAGGATATCTTATGAAAAAGACTAGCAAGATAAGTTTTATCTACATGAATGATCTCTGATATAAGAAAAAATGACAATCTACCTTAACGGC
The DNA here is from genome assembly GCF_051530095.1 of Phoenix dactylifera. Classification (NCBI taxonomy): domain Eukaryota; kingdom Viridiplantae; phylum Streptophyta; class Magnoliopsida; order Arecales; family Arecaceae; genus Phoenix; species Phoenix dactylifera. The sequence goes on from NC_143191.1 coordinate 4,006,078, forward strand.
AACGAAAAGAAGAGGATCAGATGGTGTATAGATCATATATTGTGTCCCATCCTGCAAAATAAAATCTCAACAATTCAGGATTAGAATGGAAGACTTGCCATGCAGTCTTATGGACATTTTGTGATAATATCAACTTCATAGTTCATTATGAACTTGATTATGGTATCCACTGAAATGCCTAATCTAGAAATAATATGTTTCAGTATTTACAGACAATGATAAGGGAAAAAGGCAACCAAAAAATGTCTTACCAGTCTTGATAAACAAAATTCGAAGGATTAAATGTCCTTTAGGAATTTTTCTTGGAAAAAAGAAACTGATCGGTTTATTTAATTAGAAAATGATCAATTGTTCAATCCTTACTGTGGAACCAGGGAGCTCTGTTGCGTGCAAACAGCTTGAGTTGTCATTTCCTTTTTAAACCTCATTACTGGAAGTTAGAGTCAAACCACAAATCTCCCTAGCAGATGGTGCACCATCTCAAACCCAATAAAATTCTGCCTGCACTTCCTGCTTGATTCAGTTCTCGCAAATCCAAACCTCAAAAATGGGATATGGCTTTGCCCAACAAGTTTGAGGGGTGTTATAAATGCATATTAGTGCTCTGTTGTCCGATACAGCAGTAATATATATTATAGTCTATTCTTTATTAATTTATAGCACATTGTGCCCATAAGCATCCATGTTGACCAGTTGGCCCTCCAATGAGACAACTAGAATGTTCATAAACTCCCTCATAATCTGGTCTAAAGGTAATATTTCCTTATCCTACTTCAACACATCAAACTGAAATGGATACCCATTTACTGGACCAATTAGGGCAACTTTTACAAAAGTTCCTTAAGCAATCTAAGAATTCCCTGGCTTGTCACAGTATCAAAAGGTTTCATTTTCTATAAAGTGTGCTGATTTCTTAATTTTAGATGACCAAAAGAAAGTTTGGTAGTTTGTGCCTTACATAAAAGCCCTTACAGAATATGAAAAATATGCATGCTTACTAATGCTTTAGAGAAGGGCTTAAGAAGAGCCTCTCATAAATGTAGATGAAACTGATAAAGAAAAAGAAAAATGCATTTTAACATAGTAAAACACAGCATAAACACAGAGAACTATGGACACCTAAGCAGAGGAACTACAAAATTGCTGATGGAAAGTTGACCCCAGAATGTAACATAGAGCAACAAAAGGATTATCCCAGACAGTATTGGCTATCTCACCAAATGGAAGCAAGTAATCTCTGCACCTTCAGAAGGTAACCCATCAATATCTTCACCATCATCTGCATGATTCAACAAATTTTACAGTTTATGGAACTATAAATTCAAATATCTGCTCTGTTTTTGTATTCCAGAAACCATTGAACTTCAAGTAGATCTAAGTCATGTTAAATTTACCTCACATAGTGAAACATTTAGCTGTACCATTTAAACAAGAAGCAAATTCATGCACAAACAATTGCTACTTTCCCCTTTGTAAGATACATAACTCTAATACAGCGAAACTAACATCTAAAAACAGTTTTTTCTACTTATAATGCATATAATCCTGTTGTATAACATTACAATTGAATAGCAAATGACCGGTCTCCAAGAACTATGGTTGCAGAAAAGATGATAAATCCTCATTTGTGTATATGCATATTCTTATACAAAGACTTTAACATGTGAAAGCCTTGTTAAGACTTCAGTAGCCTATACCAGGAGGAAATACTGAGCAGAGTTGGGTCTCGATGAAGGGAAACAAGTCTACCAAAAAGTTGGGAAGCAGAATCACCTAAAAAGAATCTTTAAAAACTTTTCCTTTAACAATGAAGATTCACTAAGTTGATCATTGACACACAAAGATTTGACTATAGACATGAGAAAACAATAAATATTACAATTTGACGTTGGTTTCATCATATATGAAAGAAAAGTTCGATTGGAAGTTGGTTGGAAACCCTAGATAGCGGGATTCGATGCACCAACAAGATTCCAGAGCAGGTCGGGCACAAGAAATGGAGGCTAATGATCCATGCTAGGCCAAAGTAAGAAACCCATTTCATTAAAGGATGGACAATAGATTTCTATATTTTCACCCGAAACGACTTATAGTGAAACTAGCAATTTCAATAAAAGAAGAATTTAATGTCCTTCCTGGATTTACAATCTGAAATGTAGAATTCAGGCATGCAATTACCCAACAGCCTTACATGGGAACAACTGGATCTCAATTTTGACCAAGTCCCGCATGTTTGATCCAAATCAGCAGACAGTACATGGTAACTAACAGTTTGTCAGCCAATACTATCAAAATTGTGACATTTTTAGTTCAATATAGTAATTGAACTAAATATTCTCCATGTGCCACATATTCCTCCGAGTTTAGGTAGTCAGGTTAAGGAACAGGCAGTATATGCAGTCAATTGATTGATCATTATAACATAACCATAACCAACCAAACCAGCCTTATCCAACTAATGCAGTCAGTCAGTTCTCATTCTCCAAAAATTTCCACGTAGGGCCTTCAACATTCAAGGGTAACACTATTGCCAAAGCAATTTAACTGCTTCAAGATCACTCAATTTAGAATTTTAGATCACTTGATTGTTATACCCTTTGGAATGAAAGTGTACCGAATATTCTTTTCCTCATCCCCTAAATTACCCCTTCTCCATCCCATCCACCATTACCCTTTTTCTTTTCTCTTTTTCTCAACTCCCATGCTGAGCTCTCCAACCCCCTCTACCTCCTCCTCCATTGCACTGCAACAACCAGCCATCACCTCCTCTGAGCACTTGTACACTAATCCAAAGCATGCATTGACAAAGATCAACAAAAACATGAAAAGCATTAAATGATCTAGATAATCTTATTCTAAACAATGGCATTAAGCTCCAGACAAGCCTTAGCCACCAAGCTCTACACTCACTACACCAAATCCTCCTCCTCTCATTGATGTTGGTAGCTCCTCCCCTATCCGTCGTTACTTTCCCTGTGTACCCCCTCCCCATTGATCTGTACACCCCCTCGCAGAGGTCAGCAACCTCCCTCAATGTTGCCAAGTTCTTCCCAGAGTATTATGCATTCACCAACAGGTTTATTGCCACCTCTGCCAAATCATGTACCAACACGCTCACCATCCCATCCATTCCGCATCCCCATTCAGTAACCACATGGGCCCCACTCTGGCCACACCCTCCACATAGCTCGGCCTAGAGAACAAGTACATGGACACCACCAATCACTAGGCCCCATTCTGGCCCACCCATACATAAGGCAACATGTGGCCCACCAGTGAAGAGAATGTAAAAGTAACATTTGCTCAACATAGGGCCTACACTACCACCTTGAGGGTTATAAGGATAAGGCAAGCACCATAGTGGTGGTCAATAGGGAGGGGGGCAACAATAAGGGCATCAACAATAACATGCTAGGGAGAGGCGGGAAAAGGAAGCAATCATAGGAGGCAATAGCGTTGGTGGCAACAAAGAGGGAGTGGTGGACATTGGCGCTAGTCTAATTATCAAATAATTAGATTATTTAGATCTATATTTGTACCCTTGAATGCTCAGTGGGAGGGGTGAAAGGCAGAGCTAAGGAAGGTGAAGGGGTTGGAAAACTTGCTAGATAGATGGGGAAAAGGAAGATAAAAAGATAAGTGGTGGATGGGGAAGGAGAGGTGGTAATTTAGTTTTTAAAAAAAACACTAATAGCTGGACCTTTGTTCTAAACAGCATGATGGCAAATTCTATAAAATGCTAATTGAGTGCTTTGGAAGCAACTAAAACTGCTCTAGCAATAGCATTACCCTATTTCAAGCTTTTCAATTTTCTGTTTTCACACCCTCCATCCTTGTTACCTAGGTCTTTCCCTCATTTTTGAGCATTCTTCAATACAAATAAAAGTACCTCTCCATATTAGAGCCCCGTCAAATTTTGTTGTACGTACATGCACTATCTAAAATGATTATCCATCATTTTGTCCATTATGCAACTCCTGCAGCTCATCTAATATACTCACTACTCAATCTATTCTTTCTAATTTGACCACAACTCCATTTTAACATTGTCATTTTGGTGATACTCCACTTGTTATGTAAGCCCTCTTTATTGTGCAACATTCTCCACAAGCTCCCTTTTTTCTTTACTAACCCCTGTTTCTCATACCAGCATAATATAGACATAAACATTTGCCTCACTATGCACAGAAAAAAGGCTCATTTATCAAAAAAACATGGAGTTTCACGTAGAAAGGAGTGCAAGGAACCAGGTAAGTAAAAGGTTTCAGTCTAATGTTCAACTACTAATGATTCGACATGGTTTAATTTTAAAAATAATGTTAAGCCAAATCTTCCATGTCTTAGTTTGTTCCTGTAGCTACGTTGTATTGTTGGTCTTTTAAGAGGAGACTGCTGGAACCATCCTGGCTTGCTGCAAATTTTAGATTAGAACAATGATGTAGAGCCATAGATTGCAGACTCCATTCCTATCTATTTAAGGTCAGCCTTATCAGCCTACTTCATCACTTATTTAATTAACAATCAGAAAAAAAAAATCCTTCAATTTAAACTTACAGAGCAAGAAAACATAAATCATTTCTATATCTCCTTTGACAGTAATATCTAAAGAAACATTGCCTGTGCGGAATTCAAGTATGTCGTCCTCAGAATAGCAAAAGCTACCCCTTGCTGTGTAACAGAATCTGAACAAGAAAGACAGATGGAGCAAATTAGAATGAAGACCATTATGTCAAATGATCTAAAGAAAAAAATGCAGTAATTTGTTGTAGATTATGAGAAGCAGAAAACCAGTTAGGTTGTTTACCAAAAACTTACAGAAAACCATTAAAACCCAGAAAAGAATTAAGTCTAATCAAAAGAAACACAACGGTCTTTACCCACTAAATACAAGATGCATATGGATTTTAGCAAGAGCATATGCAGCAGCAGGAATGATAGCCTCAACTTCATCATCATTGACCTGCAAAATAGATCATGGACCTAATTAGGACAAGTACAAGACAATTAAGAATTTCCCCAAGCATTTGGGATCAGCTTTATGGATCCTCTTCACCAAGTATTTTTAACCAAGGGCTACCTCTAATAGGGGCCACCTAAATTAACAAAAATAAAATTTGGATTCATTTCATAGCTTGGCATGCTTTTTAAAACTGATTCCCAACAAACGATAAACTTTACCTTTCTAATGCAAAGCTTCGGACAGGCATCAGTAGTGTTTCTATTATGATAAATAGCAAAATAAAAGATTTTTTATGAATTATCAACTAAATGAATTTAACCCACAACACAATATTAACGTATCCGCTTTAAAGTTTTTCTAATCAATAAATGAAGGTTGGACAAACGAGAAAGAAAATAGATATTGTTCAATGAATGAGAAATGAAAAGGCAAACAAGAAAACAAAGTTCTAACAAGAATGAACATTTTTTACTAGTATAAATACTAGGTAAAATAACAATTAAGGTCAAGGAATAAAATGCCACTGGATAACATTGTGCCAGCCAGTTGCCAGCATCGCAAGTGCTTTACTGTGTTTCGTCAAGGCAAAAACAAACAAATAATATTGTTCGGCTCAGTACCAATTGATACTGAGCCGTACCAACCTGCACTGAATCAGCATGTTTGCCTTGCAACACATGTGCACGTGCATGTTCCCAGTGCCAGCATTAGCCCGCGATGGTATAGCACTGTAGATGCTAGACAAGGACTAACACCTAAAAGCCTTGGTTAGGATAGTCCCTCCCAGGACAAGGTGGCAGCCCTAAAGTCAGAGGAATGCATGGGTTACTTTAAGAAATATCCTGCAAGTGATGCTCTTGTACTGCTTTCTCTCAAAAAAGAAGAAAATATCCAGCCCTTTAACCCTATCCAAGCTTAGTTAACAAAGCTCATAAGATATGTTTTATGATGAGAACAACAAGGAACATATAAAAAATAAAAAGAAATCATGTGAGCTTACAAGCAAAGTAACCAAATAAGAGGATCAACTCATAAGAAAAATGGTAAAACAGAAAATTGGGAATAGCTAGCTTTCACTATTGATTAATAATTTATTGCAATCCTATTCATTCTAGTAGCAGATAAGCTTCCCACTACTAGAGAAGATAAATCAGATAAGTAGCAAATAAATCAGAAACAAAGATAAATCCATATACTATCTTGCAGTGCTGATCAACATCTAGAACTAAGACAATGTGCACATTCAGAAGCTAAGACAAATAAAACCCATAGAAATGCTCATATAGAACAATACATAAAGCATTAAAAATTGATTATCAAGATTATCACATTGATGTTAATGGAATTTTATCTGGCATTTGCAATTTACATAAGAACAAGAGACATACAGCTGACCATCCATTGAAGTTTGTGCTCTTCAAGATCTGTACAGGCCTGAACAAAGACAATTTATTTTTCAGAGGACCACACATTCAGAAAATTTGCTTAACACCTTGAAGGCACATACTCACGTATCAACTGGACAGAGCAGCATGCACTCATCCCCTTGAGAACTTTGAAAGACTCTCCTAATTACGCATTCTAAAGGCAAATTATTTGTAGAGTCAACCTGTAACATATTTCCGGTATTAGTATAAATATCAGTATAACAAGAAAATTATAAATCCAACTTAAGATGGTAGGAATTTGGAAAATAGTTCTCACTAATGACAACCAAGGTGAAGAACTACCAACCCAGCCAGTAGAAACATTCAAAAAAGAAAGAGAAAAGAAAGAAAGAAAGAAAAGAAACAAAAGCTAAACCGCCTCAGTCCCATATCTCCCCCCAGATAATGGAAGAAAGAAATTATTTAAAAGAAGAACAGGAAGAAGTTCTCACTATGGAACAAGGAAATTATTCCAGATGGTAGGAGTTTAGAAAGTAGTTCTCACTATGACAAACAAGGTGAAGAACTGGCCAACCCAGCCAGTAGAAACATAAAAAAAAGAAAAGAAAAGAAAAGAAAAGAAAAGAAAAGAAAGAAAAGCCAAACCGCCTCAGTCCCACATCTCCTCTAGCTAATGGAAGAAAAAAAATATTTAGAAGAAGAAGAAAGGGGCCCTCAACCACAGGGAGGAATGTTCACCTACAACACAAAGACTAACTCCTGTGTCACCATCTCTTAGCTCTGAGAATTTCTTACTGCATCGAAGATTAGGTCTCTCTCTCCCCCTATTCTTTGTTTAATTCCCTTCTAAACCTCCCTACCTCTTTCTGTTTTATTTTGATCTCTACTGCATCCACTGGCACCATCCTCTAAAGAATACAACTATATATGATGAATATGGCCATTCTAGAGAACCATTATAGTATGATTGGTATTTTCAGAAAGATCTAAAACAGAATTTAGGATCATGATTAGCTAGTAAACTATGTTTCTGAGCAGACACAATATCTCACACAACAAAGAAAAGGGGTAAGCAACCATCTCCGTCTGTCTTTAGTCTCCAACCCACCGACACTTTATTTCATCCTCTAATTGTCATGGAACACATTTCTTTTTGCATTCTTCACATGGAACTGAGGTGCAAGAATGTGGTGGAAGTGCATTCGCTTTCCCACATTGCAAATATGACATGCTGAACTTCTCATCTCTTTCTGCCCCACTTTATGCTGGTCTTGCATCTTGATGAATGTTTAAGGTTGGGTTAACAACCAATGAATTCAGTGGAATCCACAATATTACATATTTCAGAGTATAGTGTTCATAAATTAAAAAGGGGAAAAAAAGCAAGAGACACTTACAATGGTGGCTAACCGATTTAAAGAAGCCGTGAGGACCCTTCCATGAGGGTCCAGCACGAAGCCTGTGGGCGGCTTCGGCAATGGAGATGGCTGGCCTGGCGAGGGTACCGCCTCTACCAGGCCGTCATCATCGTCGGTTACCGGCTTCTCCGGAGCTCTCCTCTTCGTTGCTCTCTTCTTCACCGGGCCGGTCTTGGCCGCGCGGCACCAAGGGTAGCGGCGGTGGAGGCGGAGCTCGCAGCCGGACCTCTTCTTTGTAGTAGAGAGTGGTATCGACAGGGACCAAGACTTGGATAGAGAGAGACTCGTCGAAAAGGAAACGTTAAGGGGCTTTATTCCGGGAGGGCAGTAGGAACAGCGCGACGCAGTGGAGATGCCTATCATCTTAATGGATTCCAAGGAATCTCGAATTGCACTTAAGGTGTTAGGTGGAATGGCTGAGAGAAGTTGAAGCCTCCCGCGCCCTGAGGCAGTTCATGAGAGCGCCAGAGAGGTAATCCTGCGCGAATTGTGAGTAGGGTCCTGACAATTAGATCGCGGGTGAGAGGAGGGAAGAGAAACGAGCGAGATTTCGAGTTGAGGAAAGCAGAGAGCTTGGAATGAAATCGATAACGTTGTCGCCCCAAAAATAAAAAAATCTTTGTTCGGCGAGCCGGGGGTATCAAGGTGGATCATACGGGCATTTGCTACCGCGAAGCCGAGAACAGGGGGTGCGGCTCAGCTGTTTCCCCTCAAACAGGAAACAGAGCGACGGTGCTTTAACGCCGCTTGAAAACTACTGATATAATAATAATAATTCAATTATAGGGAGGAAACCCATCGTTCCGCGTCCGCCCCCGAGCAGATCGGCGGCGATGCCACCTCCGCGGCCGGGGCCTCCCAAGTCGAGATGGGAAACGCAGGGGTCGGCCGGGTGGCAGAGTTATATATCCGAATCCAGCCATCGCCGGAGGACAGGTAGGCAAGGCGGGGGTGGCGGGCTGCAGGGAGAAGTGGAGCTTGGACTTGACGAAGAGGGGATCTAGGAGAAAGAAAAGAGAAGGTTTTGGCTGGAGAAGGAGGCGGAGGAGAGAACAGGGGAAGACGGAGAGCTGGAGAGGAGGCGGGAAGCGAGGAGAGCACGGTCCACTTCATCCTCCTCGGCGATGAGGGGCGATGGCATTGTTGGAATGGGAGGATGAGAAGGGAGAGGGGTGCCTTGGATCTAATTTCACTTGCCCATGGCATCGGTCATCGCTGTCCATCGGCCGCCGCCACGGAGGTGGCATCGCCGGCGGCTCTCCTCGGAGGAAGAAAGAAGAGGGGGCCGGAGATGGAGCGATGGATTTCCGCCGTATAATTGGTTTATTATTATTATTTTATTACTTCTCGGACGACGTTAAGACACCGTTTGAACTAAGTTTCTGAATGGCGGGACCCATGTCTAACAGCCAAGCAGAGGGCTCCAGCTGTCCGGCTCGGTCTGTTTCCTGTGTGAGCGGAAACAGCTGAGCCGCACCTGAGTACAGGTGGGTCTGTGGCGTGGAAATTGCCACGTTGGCGGAGCCTAATTATCCAAAGAAAGAATAGGAGGTGCTACAGGTATTCCGTAAGTTTCTTCCTGCAATTTTTTTTGGCCGTCCGATTCAAACCGGATATATTCAATTTATCCTACGGTGCCGAGTTCTAGCCAGTTTTAAGGTGATAAGGGGCATGGCTGCAGTATATACAAATTTACAAACAACACTACATTCTCTTTAATTTTCTAATTTTTGGTAGAACTATAATACTATAAACATGGAAACACATTCACGGGAGTTGCTATAGAAAAATTTTCAAGAGAAGAGAAGGGAGAACAAAGTCAAATCCCACCATACAAGTCATGCATGATTGGTCGCATAAAATGCACACAATTTATAATTTTGTTTGCCTCCTTATAGGTATGAACCATAATAAAAGAATCAAAGAAAGCCATCATCCACCAACAATCCTCGATGAGGGTTGAGCACCATTTCTTGGAGGTCATGTATGATATCATTTAATAAATGTACTTGAATCCCTCTCAAGTATAATACAAGATCCTCTTAGGATCTTAATAGCATAGGTCAACCTTTTCCACGCTCCATGCAACTCGGCCATTAGACAATAGTTTTAGATGATGAACCCCCTGAGAAATGGTCAGAGGAGGAATGTCAGAAATGGCTATTTCTACTGCAAACATTTCAGAATTGGCCGCAGCCACTTGATCCCACTGGCGATTTTGGCAGCAGCGGGGTGGAGAACATGAGCAAGAAGAGGATGCCGATCAAAGGAGCCCAGCTTTCTCTCCGATCCATCTGCTTTGAGCCAGCTTTATACCTACTTTAGTTTAGCAAATCAGAACAAAAAATAATAAAATAATTTATTTTTAAATAAAAAATTTAGAAATTAATTGGTAATTTGTTCTCAATAAAAATATCATCGAACAAACACCATAATCTCAGTACCAAATACCGTATCGATATTTTATCAGTTCGATATAATATACTTATGTGTCGAAATAGCTCTCTAACTTTTTTTCAATTTTTATTTTAATACGGACCTGTATGCATCTCGGTACATTTCGGTACGAGATGGTACGTAGTTTGTATTTCATTCAATATGGTATAGTATGCCTATGATAGACTTTGGATTTAAATTATTAGAATGTTAAGATATTTTTTTATTTTTATGAAATAATATTAAAGAGTACTTAGTCAAACCTAAGAAAGAAAACTTTCTGGTGAAATGCTGTGGTCCTCAACTCTACTGGAAACTTGTTTAACTTCATCTTAGTCTGATGGACATCCAACACCAACAACGCCGACACCATTACATGCGGGCCTCCACATGGCAGTGGAATGCGGCCTTTGATGATGGCCTCGACGAGGACAGGGCTGATAAGTCTTCTACTGATCCAAGCAACTTTATGGGCAAAGGCCCCCACTATTTTTCTTACAATTGAGTCCTCACAGTTACCAGCCAAAGGTCAGGCTGCCTGTCAACTTGAACCGTTTAAGGTGACCAGAAGGAAGACCATCTTTCGGCATACGATAGCGTTTTTTTTTAATCTAAAAACCCTTTTATAAGAAAAGGAACTCACAAGGTAGAGGCTCATTTCAAGCTGTTGTCACTTCATCATAGCTAATCGGAAGATATTATTTAAGATCCTTAATTATATATAAATATTCAAAATTTATCCAACGAATAATCAATATGGAACTAAACACATGCTCGCGTCCTGACATACTCGTTAGACTAAAGGTTCAAATCCATTCAAATTTAATCACAAGCACCGCGATCGGCCGTGGTTAGCCCCAATGGATCCATACTATAGTGTCTTCTAGTTTATATAGATTATAGGCTGGGTTTGCTCTGATACCATTTGTAATAATTTAGGATCTCATCCAAAATGGCTAGCTGGAAGGTATTATTTAGGTTTCTTGATCCTGTATAAGTACTCAAGATCTACCCAGTGAATAACCAATATGAGAATAAACACACGCTCGCATGGGTTCTCACGTCACCATTATGATAGTTACTTTTATTTGGAAAAATAACTTAAGAAAGAGTGTACTCCACCAATCACAAATTGCCATGCACAATTGGTGATAAGAGCAAAGGTAGGGTGGTGATTTGCAGCGATTCTCTCTTAGATTTCTTTTTTTTTTTTGCATTTGATTTGGAAGTAAGAAAAACGAAAAAAAACTAAAGTTATGTTTGTGAAAATAGTTATATCGTGAGCCAAACAATACTAACTGGCTCCATTTTGTGAAATAATTTATAGACGATTGACTCTTTATTAAAAATGCCTGCATGACAGCTATTGACAGCTCTCGTGGAATGGTTATACGAGTCACAAGCAATTTTGAGCCACGTAACTATTTCTTAGCTTTTTTATCTTTCCTCCTTCCTAAATACTGTTTGGCAAACATAAATCATACTCTTATACCTGCTTCATGCTTGAATCAAACATAGTTATGAAATTTTCAACCTATAATTTTTTCCTAATAATATTAGTAGTATCTAAAAAAAAATTTTAATAATAGTTTATACGGAAGTTTGACTATATTCATATGATTTTTTACTTCATGAATTCTAAAATTGTCAAGATGATGAAAATATATAGCGATTAGCACATAAAAGAAAAGACACAAAACATATGTCATGATGGCTATCGTCATTGACAGGTAGATAGATGTTACATCCTAAGCTAATAAATTCTTTTCAAACAAGCGGGACTAGCAACTTGTTAAATTAGTGATCAATTATTTCAGATCATTTTTATCTAGCATCTAATGACTTTGTCAACAATATTAGTTGGAACTTGTAGAAATCCACCATATTGATATGGTAAATGTTAATTGGTTGACAGACTAACCAATGCTTGCCATTGCAAGGTATTATCATAATTTACATAAGAGTGGATCTTACTTCAGGATCTACTTGACTTCCATCACCGCTGTGTAAATCTATTTTTTCAATCATAATTGAAACTTGTTAAATGAAAGGTGGCACGACCACCAAATATGTAAAGGTTATAAATAGATAAAATTTAACATGCTTTCAAGAAAACAATCTAAGCACTTACGTCACTCTTTCCATGAGCTTCCTATATTTGACTATTTTAATATCTATAGCACGTTTCGAGCCTAAGAAATAATTGCTCAATTAATGTACACCTATAATCTTAGAACATTTGTTAAGAATGTTGACTTCAATGCCTTAACAAAACGTCAAAAATCTGGTCGGATGTTGAAAGAATTAAAGAACTGGCAAATGATTTTTCTTCATACCCTTTAAGAAATGAGTAGTCGAATTAAATTCTCCAAGTTTGAAAAGTAAGCAGAATTAACTCAAGTCCCAACGTTTCTTGATCTTGTACAAGTATCCAAAATTTACCATGTATGGATCATCACATATTCTCCATGTTCAAGTCATAACGTCCTCATCAGGCTAAGGGTTCAAATTTATTCATAAATACCATGATCGGCCCGTGGTCAGCCCTAATGGATCTGTGCTGCAGTGTTTCCTACACCACATAGGTTATGAGTCGGATCCGCTCTGATACTATTTGTAACAACTCAGGACCTCACTCAAAATGGCTAGTCGGAAGGTATTATTTGGATTTTTCAAACCTGTATAAGTACCCAAAATTTATCTGGCGAATAATCAATGTGGGACTAAACGCTTGCACGAGACGTCACAGGGATTATTGAGGAGAATCCAAATAGTAGAAAAACCGTAGCCGGTCCGGTTCAGGTGTCACCAAGTCAGTTCGCGAAGACGTTGCCGACTACCCCTCCAATCATAGTGGGGTCCAAGAGAACAGCATAAGCTTAAAAAAATCGGAGGGAGGCCCAGACCGCGGCCTCGAAAGTCGAAAGACAAGAGACGAGGAATCCCACCTATCCTGTCTCGTGACCCAACTCCAGGAGCTACTCCTCTCCCACACTGTCCTCGTCGTTCTTTAGTCTTCTCCTCTTCCTCCTTCCTAAATTCCTCTGCCTGCCACCGAAACCACCATGTAGTTCTCTCTCTCTCTCCTTCTACCCTTGTCTCGATGCAATGTTCCAATAAAACGCTAGATTTCTCTCTCCACTTTCAATTCTTGAATTGTTGTTTCCTTCGGGAGCCCGAGCGGTAGAGAACGGATCTCGTCTCCCGTTTTTCTTGATTTGATTTCAATTATAATTTCGTCTTTACACGTAAGTAAAACTCTCCAGTTCTTTTACTTTGATGCTGTTCTTTCTTTCGTTTTCTCTTGAATTTCTGATCGAATTGTTTGGTCTTTCAATTCTATAATTGTTGTGTTCCTTCGGGAGACCGAGCGGTAGAGGGCGGATCTTTCGTCTCCCCGTTTTTCTTGATTTGATTTCAATTATAATTTCCTCTTCACACGTAAGTAAAAATCTCCAGTTCTTTTACTTTGATGCTGTTCTTTCTTTCGTTTTCTCTTGAATTTCTGATCGAATTGTTTGGTCTTCGATACGTTTAATTAAAGGAGGGGTCGGTTTCTGGAAATGAGGTCGGCGATCTTCTTGGATTTCTTCGGTTTCTTGAATTTCTTGCGTTTCTTTGATTTCTTGAACTCGTGTGAGGAAATGAGGTTGGTAGGTGGCATGGTTTAATGTGGCGTTTATTACAAGCAAGAAGGTGGTTGGGGACTGATACCTCTGAGAGTTTTCTTAAGATTCATCACATGGCGTGTATTACAACCAAGAAGGTGGTTGGGGACTGATACCTCTGAGATTTTTTTAAGATTCATCTTGGTAGGGTAACTATCTGACTGATACATCCGTATGAAATGTATCCCTTTGATTCCTACTCAGAATCTAGTAATCTAGAAGAAAAACTGTTTCACGGTCTTCATTTGTCGCTGGAGTATGTAACTGTGCAAGTATATTTTGCAATTTTGAATAGTTCCTTAGTTCTATATAAGTATCCAAGATTTTTTCGGCGAATAACTGATGTGGGACTAAACACACACTTGTATGGGTCCTCACATACTCCCCCCGTTTGTTTAAGATTCAGCATCCTCGTCAGGCTAAGGATCTAAATCTATCCAAATCTAATCACAAACACCACGATCGGCCCATGGTCAACCTCATTGAGCCCATGCTGCGGCATCTTCTAGTCCACATGGGCCATAGGCTGGGTCTGCTCTGATACCATTTGCAACAACCTAGGACTTCACCCAAAATGGCTAGCCGAAATGTATTTTTTGAGTTCCTCAGTCTTGTATAAGTATCCGAGATCTTTCGAGCAAATAATCGATTTGGGACTAAACACACGTTCGCATGGGTCCTCACAATATCCATGCGCAATTGTTTTTAGCTTATCTTTTTTTTTGTTGCCTTGCCACTTGTCTGCATCAATATAGTTATCCTTCCTATGCTTTCATTACATTTCTGAACCCTCCTCATGAACCCTTGGGGTGGTGTTGATGCTAAATTTTCATGTCTATGTTTTTCAAAAACTATGTCATGAAATTTCCTTCTTGCAGATCTGTTCGTATCTTACATTATTAACAGTTGTGGGCTACCATGTTCTTATCAGATGATACTAAACATAAGACTAGATTTCTTCTGGGAAAGAGGCAAACACCTGTTAACTTGGCAGAAGGACATTTAATTTAAATACCTTTATGGATCAAAGCTTGAGATATAGTGTTGTCATAAATCAGAAATAGACTTTAAAGAAAGACAGAGGGAATAAGGAGTAACACTAAGTAAAGGAGCTGCAGTTGTTGTCAGCAGGGTATGTGGCACTCCACAAGTTGAGTAGTGCTGAGCCATATGGAGATGTTTTAAGTAATACGATTCTGGGATCAGGTTCTGATCCTCTGACCCACAGATCTTGCACAAATTAAAAATGATATGTGAAGAAGACTGTGAATTGTGTATGAATTTGTGTAGAACATGTGAAGTATCATAAACAATCAGTGGGCGATCAGGATAGCATGATGCGCAAGAATCTAGACTAAAAAGAAAGCATGAGATATTCATCGGTTATGTGGATTTGTACAGAGGATGGTAGATGACAAGTTCTTAGGATAAAAACGTCTATGATTTATGATGGGTTGCTCTAGAGTCTAGGCTCTAGAGTTCAGTGTTCACAGCAAAATGTAATAACAAAGGCTATGGATATGACGAAGGCAGAAGCATTGGACATATTAAGGAGATTCTAAAGAATGTTTTGTGAAGCTGCTATTGGTATTTTCTACAACTGTATTGCTAGCTTAGTAATGGTAGAAATGCATCTTAATGTTGCTAGACGGGCTTTATGTCATTGAACAGCATGTTGATAAAGGCCATTTTTTTTTCTATTAGTTATTTTTTAAAATACTTAAATTGAACAGAGTAAACAAGATGTTAAACACATTATGAGATAAGCAACAAAGATTTTCTTTAAGTGTTAAAGAAGCATAATCATGAAACACTATCATCCAAAAACTTAGTTAAGAATTCTAATTAGACCTTGGTACTCAGAGTCTTCCACTTGCGATAGTGCACCGACTTCCATATTTGGCCAAAAGCACAAGGGATAAGTAAAGCTGCAACAACAAAAAACACATGCTATAAATGAGTATGACACATGCATGTGTATGCAATTCAAATCTTTAAACAGGAAAAATGTAAGAGATATTGTAATAGATATCTGATATGAACTCCAAATCTGCCCCTAATTTGCCATTGGATCTGGTTATGACAACGTTGATGGGCCAAATTCTGAAGGGAAAAACTTACTAGAATACTGACTAATGTGGGTAATAGAATGATTATGGTTTCTTTTTGAAAAGAAATGTCTAGACAGGACAAGGCTTTTTTGGCCCCCATTTAGATGTGTGAAGGGCTTCCTAGACCAAGGTTAAAAATATGAGCACTACTACTGATCATGTGTCAATGATGACCGCTCAGTTCACTCAGGATGAGGCTATTTGGGATTGGTGCCAAACACAGTGGGGTCGGTGGTGTCGTTGGGGGGCCCACTTGTGCATAGCCAATAATCGGCTTCCATATCCCCTATTGAACTGAGTGGTGATCAACAGTGGGTTATCTATTTGGTAATGCTTCCTATATCGATTAAATGCTGCTCCCTTGCGGTATTGGGTACTGTATGATAGTGATTAAGTTATATTAGTTGGTGCTGGCATGGCAGCCAACACATTCTTTTTCTCTCTTTTGTACCACTGCAAAGGATGTCCAAAGTACACTTCTTCACCGATCCATTTTAGTATGGTTGGTATAGGCTGGTACAAACTGGTACCTATATCGTTGCCCTAAACCCATGAACGTTCTAAATTAAAATAATGATGAAAGAAGTTCCTTGGAGAAGGGTGTTCAGTTACATCGCTTCACTCCCTGATAATGAAAGGGCTGGTACATGCAGCTTCAACTAAATCTTGCCATTCAAATGGAAATCTCTACACTCTCTGTCTTAAGCAAGTTCCCTTTCTCTAGTCTTTTTCTTAGTTTAACTATCTTGAACTAAAATCAATGAGGGATATAGCCACAGATCAGTGGGATACAACCATAGATCAGAGCAGGTTTTCATCATGCACACAAGGTTGCATCTATATACACATCCTTTTTGCTTAAAATGTGGGCGTACATGTATTCTGGTTTAATCAACAGGTTGATGCATGTTCATGTGGATTTGAATAGCCCATGTGTATCAGGAGAAGCTTATCAAATATTGGTTAACTTGAGTAATATATGATTTATCTTATGGAAGCTTGGAGATAATGCCATATTTAGCGGGTGATACTTTATCATTTAGCCTCAGTATCATAAAGTGTGATAAACATGTTAGATTAGAGTAGACCATTTTGGATTAGCCCATTTTGGAGGAGCCCATAATTTAGAGGCCTAGACAAATAGTATTTATTTGCAATTAATAATTAGTGGTTGTTAAGATGTAATTATATGTTCATAAATATGGAATATATCTTTTAGAGTTTCTAGGCATATTGATTACGGTTCATGCATGTGTCTCTTATTTGTGAAAATAATTACTGTTTGTCTTTTAGAAAGTTATGACGTATTAGTTACAGAATAGAAAGTGTCATGTGTTATTTATATAAAGTAATGTCGTAAAGAATGAAGAATTGGATTGTTTGAGTTATTTCTATTTGAATTTAGTGTCAGATTCCCGTTGATATCTCTACTTGCTTCTCCTCTATCCTAATCTCTTCCCCCTCTTTTGTTTAACCCCCTAATATTTCCGGTGTCATAGTGACTCTGATATTATGTATTAATATTATTTTCTTCATTTTTTTCTTGATATACCCTTTGCTAAATTATATTATGTTTTGTGATTTGTTAGGAGTGATCTACATGACCATAGGGATATATATCTCATTTTTCTGTTTTTTTTTTCCATCTCTGCTGCTGTAGGGCCAAACATGGGTGTGGCTCTTTGGTGGTCTCTTTCTTCTTCATATTTGCAGCAGTTGGATGCTAGGAGCAAATTTCATCACTAATTGATTTTATCGTTAGGGTTGTTTCATTTTCAAATTATGCCTTCGCTACAATTGTTGCAGTTAACCGAGCATGGCCGCAAACTTTTGGCTGCAAGGAGGTACATGAAATGGCTCTGTTCTGTTTTTGCTTGTTTTGTACCTCCATGTATAGATGCTTAATGCTACTATGTTAAATCAGTACAATGGACTGTAGGATTACAGATATGGTTCAACACATGACTATAAGCTTTAGTTAACTTATTTCTATTGATTAGAATTTAAAATGCTAAGACCTCTCTTTGTGTTTGGCTACGACTGGCACATACTTGACAAGTGGGCTTGATTTTAATGCAACTGTACTTATATATTCTTGCTACAAGAGTTAGCATGCTGACTCTGGGATTTTGGATCATAATAACCTGTGTTAGTTTAAAACCGTTAATGTGTTACTAAAAGTTCCCTCGATGGGTTAGTGAAGTACGAAGCTATTTATACTCCAATCTACTTGGTCTCCACTCTCCAGTGTTTGTTAGAAACTATTGCCTGTGATTGCCCATTAATTTATGCATCAGTTGAACTAGCAAAGACTGGAAGGACCAACCTTCTCCCATCGTTTTTATTGTGAACTACAAACATAGGATTTTCTCCAACAAATCCGCTGTGCATCTCAAAATTCATTGACAAATTCATGATCCAATTCAAAGTTCTTAAGGTCTGGTGTTAAGGCAGGTCCATGGGACTTGGTGATGAAATTTTTTACAGAGGTTCATTCAATCTTTCTCCTTGATTTTTGATCTCATTTCCTCACCATTTTCAAATACTATCACTCTGCACTTATTGGACAATCAAGTGGCTATGATCAATATTATGCTAACAAATGCAATGGTATGATGTCATGAAGACAGTGGAAGAGAAAATAAATAGAAGGAAAATTTTAGTTTTTACCATGATGAAGTTATAACTGAGTTTACTCAAACCCATTATGTTTGAGCCCAGCTAAATTAAATCTTTTTGAGACTGACCTATCTGCTCTAGTCTGACCATATGTAACCAAGCTAAATTAATTAAACCCATTTTAGCTTGGACCTTGACATGAGCTGGTAATAAGTTTAGGTTTGTTTCTGTAGCTGATTTGGGTAAACCAGTGACTAGCCTTATTTTGTTTCACGCAACAAGTGCAACAGGACTCGGCTACTGCGCGCACACACACACATATATTGATAGCTGATTTACATTCTGACTTATTTGGCCTTATGTACATAGTTTTGTGTACATGTTGATGTATGCTTAAATGAATTATATTTTAAACATGCGAAAACAATGAATTTAGGGCATCTAGGGCATGCATTAATTTTATCTATATTATTGTGCTGTTTTGGTTGAAATAAATGCTTTGTAAGTTCTTCAAGACCATGGCTATAAAGACCACTATTAAGTTCTTCATCTATGGTGATGAGACAAAGCATCCCATGCATTAGAGTGTTCACAAGATCAAAATCATGCCTCCTAACCTTGTGCTGACGAGCCAAAGGTAATCATGTAGTTAATACATTAGGGAGTTCAATTCAAAGAAGGTTGAATTATTTTCTCTCTTTATGGTGTCTAATTTTCTGCCACTGGTTATTAGTTGTGCGTGTCCCCGAAGGGAAGTTATCATGATAAAGAAAATGTACGATGGGGCGGAAGGATGGATTTGCTGTATGATAAGGAACTTGATCCTTGCCAATCAACGGCCATGGGTCTTCTTAAAAATCATGAACCACTCATTGGTTTCATTGAAAAGTTTTACTTGCTAATGTGGAGGCTTTGTTACATTTTGGGTTGCTCTTGGTTATAGTTCTGCTTTATAGCAATAAAGATTATGTAATGTATAGTTGTTATTATGTCTTGCATCTATGCTCCTCGGTGTCATGTTAGAGACTACATCTTGTATCCCTAACTTAAATAGTTCTAATTTATTAATATGGAAAGATAAATTTATCTTCACACAGGATGCATGGCTTTAGATTTGGTGCTTTGTGAGGTCAAACCAGCTGTTCCCACAGATTCATATATGTTAGAGTGAAGGCTAAGTATGAGCGATGGAAACAATCTCTTCAATTAAGCATACTACTCATACAAATCCACATTTCTTGGAATATTAAGAATTTTATCCCTGATAACCCAACTACCAGGGTTTTCCTAAACATTGGAAGAACTCTTTGTCAACTTGGATAAAGCTTTAGCCAACAACCTGATGTTGGGCTCTCATTGATGAAATATTATGGAAGTAGTGGTGTGGTTGAGCACGTCATTAAGATGAAAGATGTAACTTGCCCAACTCAAGTCTCTTGAGATTGACTTGTCAGAAGCAGTTTTTGTCCAATTTGTTCTCAATTATTTGCTAAAAGAGTATGGACCTTCCAAGATTCATTGCAACACACAAAAGGAAAAAGTACTCAATGGACCAACTCTTGACGTTGCATGTTTAGGAGGAGAGGTTAACATGTGAGAATCTAGAAAGCATCCACCTAGTATCTCATAAAACAAATAAACTGCCAATCAAGGTCATCAATCTCGATACCTAGTACCGTATCAGAATCTCACCAATCTCGGTACCGATGCGTACCGGCCCGTACCGACCAGTACCGACCCATACCGACTTGGTACCGGCCCGTACCGAACCGGTACCGGCCCGAACCTACCAGTCCGTACCGGCTCCAATTTTTTTTTGGTTTTTAGCCCAATGGGTACAGTACCGGTTCGGCTCGGTTTGGTTCGGCACCATACCAGTACCGATGCTCACCGGTACATCGGTACAGTCGGTACTGCGTACCTTGGGCACACCCATACCGAAACAATCCTTTAATAATTTTTCTTACTTTTTATTTCGATACGCCTTAGTATAGGTCGGTATGCCTTGGTACAGGACAGTATAGCTCGGTATGGGACGGTATGGGGCTTGTACTGACCCAAATTTGGATTTCGTATCGGCTTCCATCCGGTACACCAATGTCCTTGGACTCGGCGCTTATTATAAACTACTGTATGTGATCATGCATTCACACTTGAGATGAACTAGTCTCCTCTTCTTGCATTTATTGTCAACTGTGAATGTAGGATTTTCTTCACCAAATATTCTGTGTATCTCAAAATTTTCTTATGAATTCCCAACCTAAAATTCTTAAAAAGAAAGGATCAATAACTTAAATTGTTGTTAGAATATGTGTCACCGATCTCCATTTCTAAGCAAATGTCACAACTCACGGCACTTGTTATTCGATATTGTGAATTTATATTCTACTCCATTTTGTGTCATGGAAAGCTTGGTAGATTGGTAAGGAGATTAGTAATATGTCATAATCTTACATATTGTTAGAATTTAGCTATCTGTCTAATCTAATCTGGGTGTGTACATATCTCTGTTTGTCTGCCTGTCTCCCTGTCTATCTGTTTGTGCATATCTTTTTTTCTCTCTTTGTCAATGTATACATTAACAGCTATAATTCTATATATATCTTCATATGTTTCAAAGCACCTGAGAGGATGATTTGATGGCCCCTACATCCTTTTAATACACTCAATATTGTTAACAGCAAGCAGTTTGACTATGTTTTGATCTTTTTGTTGCAAAGAAAATTATTGAGACTAAGATATGGTATTTTGCCAACAGGAGAACACTTGCAGTTGTCACTGGTGTCCTCATGGCTGGTGGAACTGTTGCGTATGTACAACTACGTCTGAGGAGCAGGTCCATGAGGTCAGATTCCTCTGTTAGTAACCCAGCATCTGGTGATAGTAAAGAGAACTTAATTCAAGATGGTGTAAATGTGAATTCAATTAAGAGAGCAACATTGAAAAGAGGGGGACTAAGGTCTCTACATGTTCTATCTGCAATCCTGCTCTCACAAATGGGTCCAATGGGCATGCGGAATCTTCTAGCTTTAGTAGTTACAGCGGTAAGCCTCTTTTTTCTCTTCTTACCTTTCCTCTTTTACATACATGATTCATCTTTTTTTAAAAATTTTCTTGGAAATGTTCACTTGGCCATACTTCTTTTGGCATATGGCTTAATTAATTTCACATGCTTGTAGTGATGGTTATAAACTTATAATTATGTTATGCTAGTAATATGAAAAAAATAGTATGTAGAACCATATCTGTAGTTATAAAAGAAGGCAATCTAATCTGGTTTTTATCCAAAATGTATCTTAGGGACTGTTGACTTGCTTCCGTTATCTTTGGAGAGTGGCAAGTAGCTAGGGATGGTTTTAAGGAATTTGTGCACATGGTGTGAAGTTGGTGTGCATGCACCATTGGATGAAACAACAGGAATGTGGAACTTGTTTATTTTGTTTTCCTCCTAAATATGGTCTGCTTTCTTATCAAGAGGTGGGTAGGGAATTAGGGACTTACATGTTACCAAGAAATTCTTTTATTTAGGTTATTATTTTTGCCAGTAATATCCATTGAATGTAACAATGCTAGTGTTGCTAATCATCTTCTTGTTCACTGTAGAGTTTTCTATTTTTGATTTGGAGCTAGGTTCGTCAGTCCACTATCGGAGATTGTATCGGCCGGCTACCGGTTTAGTACGGTATTGAAAGTACCATACTGAGCCGAGGTGTACTAGAGATGAAGGATTGAGAGAAGAGGAGGGGAGAGAGGGAGAAAACCCTAACCCTAACCCTAGAAGGAGGAGAACCAAGAATGGGAAGAGAAGACGGAGGGGAGAAAGAGGGAGAGGGAGAGGGAAAGAGGGAAAGGGGAGAGAGGGAGAAGGAGAGGGAGGGAGAATGAGAGAGGCATACAGGGCATTGGCATTGATTGATGGCAATGATGTTAGCATGGGGTACTGGTGGAGCCTCCGATGACGGCTTGGAGGGGCTTTGGAGCTCCGGTTCATAGCGGAAGGAGGGGGGGGGGGGGGGAGAATGAAGCCACGAAGGTGTCGAGGCACCTTGGGGGTTTTGAAGGCCGAACCGTCCCAACTAGCCGAGCTATCTTGGTTCTTGGCCAGTTCAGTATGGTCCAAA
The DNA here is from genome assembly GCF_051530095.1 of Phoenix dactylifera. Taxonomy (NCBI): domain Eukaryota; kingdom Viridiplantae; phylum Streptophyta; class Magnoliopsida; order Arecales; family Arecaceae; genus Phoenix; species Phoenix dactylifera. The sequence goes on from NC_143191.1 coordinate 4,028,799, forward strand.
CCATCCAGTTCGGGACGCTTTGGGGAACCCTGATTTGGAGCCACTTAAATTTGTTGAATCTGTTGGGGTTTATCCAAAAAATCAAGGGTCCTTAGTAGCGAACCAGTTGTTCTTGTAAGATTCTCTAGATCATCTATACTTTGGAAGTAACTTTAATAAATTGAAGAGAAACAAAAAGTAGGCATTGTATGATGTTATTGCCATTTTGCCAGGATCTGTTGTATTACCATCTGTGCGCTTAATTCTCTTGGGTGACTTAACTTGAATGTGGATATTCTTACTTCTGTATTTATGCAACACCTAGATTACCGTAAGCTGGATGTTACAATCAAATATAATATTTATTGCAGGTTTTGCGAACTGCCTTAAGCAACAGATTGGCAAAAGTGCAGGGTTTCTTATTTCGAGCTGCTTTTCTTCGGCGCCTACCATCTTTTTTTCGCCTGATATTTGAAAATCTGCTCTTATGTTTTCTCCAGTCCGGTTTGTTTTCTACTTCAAAGTACCTAACAGGTGTTTTAGGCCTGCAGTTTAGAGAAATCCTAACAGACCTCATACATGCTGATTATTTTGAGGTAAATGCCGCTGAAGTACACAGCTTGCTTGTTCTTATTTGATCACTAAGGTTGATGCAATTCTTGTTTTTTTCTTTAATTTAAGCACTTGTTTTTTTCTAGTTTGATTTAGAATTATCAAATCCAATATATCTTGAGTTCCTTAGATTCATGGATAAGATTTCATTTAGAAGTTTCTGCTGAATAATTTCTTTTACCATATAACTACATCTAGTTGCGAGTATTTGGCAGTCAGATGGACAGCAAATATTCCTGATCTGTCTTATAAAGTTGGAACCCACAATTTGTACAAGGGAACAGATTATGAAAATCATAAATTAAAGCAGCACATGAGTTGAGGGCTAAGACCTGAAAAGCAATTCTAAATGTTGGTGTCTGATGAGTTCCACCCATTGACTGGAAATGATGGTGAAGAGGGAACGATATTAGTTGCACAGAGACTGACTGGAATTCCAACAGGACTCAGTGGAGGGTACAATATTTTTTTATGGTACCCTTGGATCCAAGTGGCAGGAGTGAAACTGCAGAATGGACTAGTTTCAATGTCATAATCAAGGAATCTTGCTTCTTGGAGACTATAGATGCTGCAAGATTTGTCTAAAATGGCAAGTTTATGATCATGCTGCTTCTTGACGTCTCAATGAACATAACTGGATACATGTGGTGCTTACAAATAGTATATCTTAGTTTGCACTGAGATGTGTTGTATTACAAATTGTCAAACATTTAACCAAAAAGAGTACACAATCAACTAACTATTGATGATTTCTGAGTTTATGGTTAATTCTTAAAATTGGGCCAAGGAGATCCTTGGTACAGTTAGTTAGAGAAACTGGGCTTTACTTACACAATTACAAAAAGTAGGCTTTTGGGTGTAGCAAAATGGGTGGAAAGAAAATATAAGGAAAAAGTGGAAAAATTGAAAGAAAAATATGATGTATCATGTTGTTCAAAGCAGGGTCCGTTGTACTGACCGTACCGGTGGGTGCTTCCGAACCGGTACCACTGGTTCGGCTTGGTTTACACATTCAAAAGTCCCAAAAAATTTGAAACCGGTACGGGCCGGTATGGTCGGCCGATACCGACCGATACGGGCCGGTACTGACCAGTACCGATTTTTAACGCCGAACCGGATTGGTCAGAGCCCGTACCGAAACCAGTACCGATTTTTAACACCGAACTGGACTGGTCAGAGCCGGTATCGGTTCGGTACGGGCTGAACCGGCCGGTACGGGCCGATTTAGCATTCCTTGGTTCAAATTTCAAAGTAAGGTATGTCGTCTCGGTACTGGGCCTGTACTGGTGCTACACTATCACTTTGTCAGCATGGTATGGTTTGGGACCGGTTCGGTGTCTGAGTGTCGGTATGCCTCTCGTACCATATACGGGTACCGAACTAGTACGGTATGGTATACCCCGTACTGTCCAGTTCGGTATGGTACGGTGAACTTTGGATCAAAGGAATTTATTGGGTGCAAAGTTTAAGAATAGAGAAAATTTAAGAAATATCAAGGGGTTTCCATTCTCATTGTTGAGGAACAACGCCAAGAAAAGAAAAGGCAGAAGCTATTACAAAAAAAGTATATATGAAACATAAATCCTTATCAGCTTTAAATCATTACATGCATTCCAGAATTTGATCCGATAATTTCAGGGGAAAAATTTAAATATAACTCTTTTGTCAAATGTATATATATATGTACATTTGTCCTGAAGATTATGCATCACTGCTGCTGGATTTGTTTTTCTCTATGCAGTCAAATGATAAACTCAGTAAAACTGTTCATCACTATACGTAAAATCTTTCTTCATTTGCATTCATGATCGCCCAAAAATTATTTTTGCTGTTGAATATGCTAACTATTTCCTCTTTTTAAGATCTTATAGGTTTATTTACTATCAAATTGACCCAAATATTTTCAGTAATAGATAGGTCTCTAAGGTCAGTAAACAAAGAGTACCTGTACTTTGTGAATAAGTTCATTATATGGTCTAATGTTGTGTCTTCTTGAAGGCATGCCAAATTGAATAGAGTCAAACTTGTTTCACACATGTACCAGAAGATTTTCCATGAACCATGGCTTCAGATGAAATCCATTTGCATTTTGCCCAAAAGTTCCACAAATAGATGTAGCCACTGTACATATACTACCAGCAAAGAATTCTTCGGTTTTGCTTATTTATGATTTCCATATGCTGCCTGTTTTATGATATCCTGATTTTAGCTTCCTTCTATTAAGATATATTCGATTGTTTTCCACCAGTTGGTGTTTGCTTCCTTAATTGGGTTGAAACATGATATAATGCTGAAGTTTAGATCTTATTCATCTTGACAATGTTGGTTCTTCCAGCTGCTGTACAGAATCAAATCTACAATGTGCTTTCACACCCATGAACTGGCACATGGTCACTGCTGTTTTTTTGATGGTTGAGATTTGAGAATAGCCATTTCTATCTTTTGAACACTACTTCAAGTGATGCAGCAATGAATTTCTGCTCAGTCTTATATACAGCTTACAAAATCCAAGCACAAGGAAATTGACTTTCCTATATTTGCTTGAGTTTATAGTTATGCCTTTTAGCTAACTACTGGATCCCAAAAGCTTAAGCTGTCGGGGAAAGGGTCAACAATGTATATGAAGCCTTAACCTCCTGCCTGCACTCCCCTTCCCCTCCGCCTGAGTTTCTCTTGGGGGTGTTCTTCCAGCTTGTCTCATGTGTGGCATGGGCCTAAGCATAAAGGAGTTAAGAATGATTCAGGATAACAACTGGAGTCAAGTCAATACATGGTTAAAGATGACATACTTGTGAATTTAAAAAAAAAAAAACTGACTTGGAGAGCCAATAACCTCCAGCGCTGATACCATTTTAACCGATCATTGAACCCCAAAAGCTTAAGCTGTCAAGGAGGAGGTCAACAATGTATATCAGAGCTAACAATGGCTATCCTACAATGTGTATCATGGACCTTAAATGTCTTATATCAAGAAACACACTTCAACAAAAAAACAAGAATGATACAGATAATGAGACCTCATATTATAAATTTGTGGATATTGAATTCAAAGCGAGGGTCATTCTAAATTTCACGCCTTATTATTACCATGGATTTAAGAGAACTCTGTGCCAATATGTGCTGTACTAACATGGAACTAGAATCCTGCACTCACGAGCAATGGTACCTTTTTTATGTTGTTAAAATTGACAAGGCACAAGATTCATGTGTCAGCATTATCATGCCACATCACATGCTGTGCTGGCTCATGGGTACAGATACCATTTCTGTATTCTTGTTTATTATTGGCTGGTTGTTCTTCTTTAGTTTCCATAGCTTTGTGAACTCTAAACAATGAAAAGAAATGTCCTGTCCTTCTGGATTTTAGCTTTTCATCAGGTTTTTCAGTATTTATGATATCAATCTTTCTAGATTTTTATGTTTGTCGATAAGAAGAAAAGTGTCCACAGGTTTGTTGCATTAGCATTATTGTTTAAGGAGTTTTCGTTCTTAGGGATTTGTTTGTTCTTTGCAATGCTATATATAGGTACTGATTTAGGCATTGCCAAAGGTTTCACCATTGCATTTTTTGGAGGAAGGTAGATTTTGTTTTGTTTTGTTTGTTGCTGCATGAATTTGGGGGCCTTTGTGTGACTTTCTTTGATGGGGCTTTCATATTAAAATCAATGGGCTTCAGTCATGCCATCCAAAATTGCTTGGGTTTGGAGCATTCTTATGACTGATGGTCCTTCTATATGCCAAGTGTGCAAGCAATTCAAGAGGGGTCAAATTTTGGTCCTTTTTTTTAAAATGTGAAAAGAGATATTTAAGCATGTAAAGTAGACGCTTAAGAGGATTTTACTTTTATTTCAAGAACGTTAATCCTTTTTTAAAAATTTACTCTTTCTTGACCCCTTTTGCCTGAGTTGTTGCAGATGTTATTGCATGGGTGGGGGATTCTTTTGAGTTTTGATGCTTAAGAGAATTTCAATTTTATGTCCAGAAGTTTAATCCTTTTTTTCTTTTAGTTTACTCTTTCTTGACCCCCTTTACCTGACTTATTGAAGAGTTTATTGCATGGATGGGGAGTCTTTGTGATTGTAGTTTCTTGCATGTCACATTAGTGGGCGTCTCAGTTGCGGGTGGTCATGTTAATGGTTTTTCTTCACTCTTAAGACAATGATGCATTGATAATAAGATTTCAGAAGAAACTGTTCATCTGTTTTAGGCATTTTGATTGCTGAGATATTTTGGTTTGTTGTTGTGCTCTTGGTGCTGGCTATTGGCCACCTCAAATTTCAGGGTACCAGACAGGCTCATTTCTTTGCTTTTATACTTGAGCATATTTATGAATCAGTGAAGAACCTGAATTTTACTTTTAAAAAAATGTACTTAAAATCATGTTCTCAAGTGCCATCTATTCTGGTTCATGTCAATTTGCACGTACCTTATGGGGCCATTATTTGCACTTCGTATGGGTAAGTATAGCATCTATTTAACTCTTTTTTTTTATTTTTTTAACTTAGCTATGATTAAACAAGTAATACGCAGAATTGCCAATCCAAATATGAAATTCAGTCACTTCTGTCTTCAATGGTTAAATGCTGGAATGTGATATGTAACTGGAGCTTTTTTCTTTTAAAACACCAGTTCAACGTTTTTCAGCTTATCTATTTTATGCCATTTAAACTCTTGGAATCATATTCTATCAATAAAATTAACATGCATGTCCTTTTTGTCAATCCTTTTTTACTCTATTAAATGTTACTTTCATCATCTTGCGACAGAAGTGACTTCTCTTTTGGAAGGAATTAGGTTATACGGCATTTATATATTACATTTTGCACTTAATGTATGATAAACACCAATCCTTCATCACTTCTGTAATGGCTTGCATATGAGACTGTGCGAGCAGAGGTTGTTTGAGTAGAGGAACTTTTGGTTTGCTCATCTATCACTAGATATCCACTATAACTTCACATTCTTCTGTTGTTATATATAACATGGCTGATTGTCTTTGAATTATGTTTCTTATATTATTCATTTAGCTGCAACTTTATGTTGGATGGTGATATTATATGTTATCTAACTATTTAGCTCAAAAGCATGACTGATTCATCCATCTTTTGGATACAGAATATGGTGTACTACAAAATATCACATGTTGACGGTCGAATAACCAATCCAGAACAGCGGATTGTTAGTGATATACCAAGGTTCTGTTCAGAACTGAGTGACCTTATACAGGATGATCTCACTGCAGTTACTGATGGCGTGCTATATACTTATCGCCTTTGTTCTTATGCAAGTCCAAAATATGTGTTTTGGATGCTGGTAACCAATTTATTTTTTTGTCTTCTCGTAGTAGATGATAAGTTTTTTGGCTATAAGCCTGTACATTGTTGCAAGCTATATTTTCCCGCATCATAATATATTACTGTACTACTTGGATAACAACCTTTTGCTTTACAGGCGTACGTGGTTGGAGCAGGGGCTATGATTAGAAATTTCTCTCCTTCATTTGGGAAGTTAATGTCCAAAGAGCAACAACTGGAAGGGGATTTTCGACACCTTCACTCACGGTTAAGAACCCATGCTGAAAGTGTAGCATTTTATGGGGGAGAGAAAAGGGAAGCATCCCACATTCAGCTGCAGTTTGAGGGTCTTATTAGGCACTTGAACCTTGTTCTTCATGACACTTGGTGGTTTGGAATGATTCAAGACCTCCTCTTGAAATACCTTGGTGCTACGGTAGCAGTTGTCCTAATTATTGAGCCTTTTTTCGCTGGCAATCTTCGATCTGATGCGTCAATGTTAGGAAGAGCAGAAATGTTGAGTAATCTGCGTTATCATACAAGTGTTATAATATCTCTGTTCCAGTCTCTTGCGAGTCTTTCTACCAGTTTTCGACGGCTGAATCGTCTCAGGTTATTTCTCAATCCATTATATTAGACCTAGGAAAAGAAATAATTGTTCCTCGTACAATGGGGCACCATTTGTTTCATTTTGGTTCTTTTTTTTTTAACTTTTTTGCTAATTGATTACTTGAGTGAATAATGATATGTTTTCAAGACAATGATGGGTGTATGGTGGTGGTATTAATATCCATATGTTTTTGGTGTCGAGGAGGCTGGATAGTTGTGAGGTCTGGTCAGATCTGCCCTCCTTCCGCTCTTTTCTCCTCTCTCTCTCTCCCCTCCCCTCTCCTCCTTTCTCTTTTCCTTAATCTATCTGCTCGTACGGTCCCCTCATGACTAAGCCAAGGAGAGGAGTTTGGCCCCACACTGCTCTCTTTCTCTTCTTTATTTCAAAATCAAACGGTCCAGTTTGGTTATGCATGGTACTAGCCAGTCCCGACCAGTTTTGGCTAGGATAAGCAGGACCATGGAATGCCGTACCGGCCGGTACGTACCGGTCCAGTCCTAGACCGGTACCGGAACCACAAGAAAACCGGTATCTCCGATTTTCTTGTGCGAACCGGCCGGATTTTTTTTTTTTATGAACCACAGCGCGAGGCGCTGTGGTTTTTGGCTCGCGGTACCGGCCGGTACTGTACCGATATCGGCCGGTACGTACCGGACCAGACCGGTACCGTAGCGGTCTGGCCCGCCACCGGTACGCCGACCGGTACCGGTACGGCGGACCTTGAGCAGGACAACTGGGCACATTAATGGAAAGGTGTTTTGCAGGTGTCTCTGTTCCCAGTTTCCTGTTGGAATGACATCGTACTAATGGTACTGTCCTGTTTTAGCATGACCTAAATCCTTTGGCCAAATTAAGCTTAACTGTCTATATAATAAGGGAGCCTTGTGTCCACCAAATGAGTCAAGAACTTAACAAAAGGGAGAGCTGGACTCCGATCTGGCCTATTCTTTGGAAAAGACTGCCTTTTGGCTGTCAGATGAGCCAAAGGGCTCATTGATAAAGGAGAATGGGTACTAATCTGGCCAATTCTTTCAGAGGACTACAATACCATTGGATGAACCAGATGGTCATCCTGCATAAGGAAAGCATGTTGAATCCAATACATTCATTTAGGAATAAGCAACTTAGTGCTGTTAGATGGGTTGCATCATGACCAGAGGATTGGCACTCCAATCCTTTTTTGGAGTAAATTGTGTGACCCCAACAGAATTAAGCAAAATATTGCATGAACATTAGCACCTGGACTGACTTTTGTATTTCATATGAGGAAAGGTAGAAGAGCAGGCCATTTTATGTAAACTTAAACACTGAACTGCAAATATGTCCAGGTGGTTCAACTAGTAATAGGTTTTGAGGTTCAATTCACTAAAACAGAGTTTAAATGATGCAAATCCTTCGGTATTTGTTCTATCCAAGAAGTTTTAAAGGTCATGTAGAAGCAGTATGGTTGCCTACTTTTGCTGAAATTATGAAGAAGGAAACCTATTGCAACTTAAAATTGTGTCATGTCTTGCGGATATGATCTTTAGCAAATTGTGAATTCTGCAACTCCAGAAATTATTGTCTTGTACTCAAGATTTAGTTGTACCTGTGGCAATGGAAGATATCTTTGCTGCATAGGTCACAGATTTGTGTGCTGGTCTTACTGTACTATAATTATTTGAGTGTAGCATGGCCTTGATTCTCTATTAGATAACATTTATAGGAGTACCTAGAGCAAATTTTGGCTAAGAAGAACAACTGAAACTGCACCTTTTTATTGCTTTGGTTGTAAAGACCTAATTTTGATGGCTTCTATGTGGTCTTTGATATTTACTTCAATAATATATCTGAGAAAGGTCTCTTCTCCAGATTATCTTATTCCTCTTCTTAAACAACATATTCCTTCAATTTCGGTAAACAAAATTATTCATCAGGTTTTTTATTTTTTTAGAGGGTTATTGAATTTTTGTCACTCTCTTCAAGAAAAGTAATGCCATTGATGTCCTTTCCAGCAAACTATGGAAACCTGATACCATTTATTAGATGTTGACAGACTCCCAACATATCATCCTTTCTTATACGTTATACGTGCCATGCATAGCCTTTTTTCTCAACCAAGAGAACTCCAGCCAGCATTTCTTTAAATGAAAAAAATTACCTTCCAAATCCAACTGAATGATGCCATTGATGTTCTTGCCAGCATGCTGGAAAACCTGATACCATTTATTACACGTCAGACAGAGTCCTCACTTATCTTCCTTTCTGATATGTTATGTTGGTCATGTACAGCCATCATTCTCAACCAAGAGGGCTCCAGCCAACATTTCCTTTAGTGAAAAATCGGCCTCCAAGTCCGGTCGCTTGCTCCTGTGCCTTCTGATAAGATGTTTTGTACAATTCATATCTGGAGCAATCATTTAAGGGTTCCTCTATGTTAGTGTAATGACAGCATCTCAAGTTTATGCTTTGTATGACACTTGTTAACCATTGTTTCCTCTGGAATCCTCATAGTAGGAAGGACATATCATACTTCCATTCTTTGCTTTGCCTTTCATCTTATTATTAGAATTTTCATCTTTTAGTATACTCCCTTGATCGTTTAAACATCTCTCCCATTCTTTTCCTGAAATCAACCATTTTATCCCAATGTTCCTAGCAATATCTTTTCTTTTCTTTTTTCTCTGTATATGTATATGTTTGCCATTCATGTTTATGTACACATCTGCATCTATTCAGACGTGTGTTGGTGAGGGTGTGCACATATATGAAAGATTGCTTGCAATCCTCCGATCTCAACACCAGGTAGCAGAATGGACTTAATGAACTGTAAAGTCATTATATTTCTGATACAGACCTTAACACTGCTGTATCTTTTATTTTCATTCTACAGTTTTCTGGGTTTAAATGTCAGATTTAAGGCATTGTATCAATTTAATTTGCTCATTGTTCGATGATGGGTTCTAGTCGGGTATTTCATTCACATTTTGTATAATCTTAGATTACTCTTTTGTATACATTGAGCCACTTGCTTTCCTTGTGCATGACTTGTTCTGAGCATCTAATTACTGTTTAATAGCATGTGGTAGGCTTGTTAGGTCATGCTGAACTACCTTTCAAAAGTTCCCCAATATCCGGAGTTTTATTTATAGTTATCCTTATACTTATCGAACACTATTTTGTTTTCTTTTCTATTACAGTGGTTATGCTGACCGGATTCACGAACTAGTGTTCATATCAAGAGAGCTGTCTAGTCATGTCACATCTTCAGTTCAAAAAAATGCTAGTAGTAATTATATTACTGAAGCAAGTTACATTGAATTTGCAGGGGTCAAGGTACTTCAATTTCACTAGGAATTTTACATATTTACTTGAAATTGTGCTTTGTAATCTACCTTTGATACTAAAATCAAGTGTTTCCAGGTAATTACACCAAGAGGAAATGTATTGGTGGACAATTTGTGTCTTAAGGTAGAATCAGGTTCAAATCTTCTTATCACAGGTACTCTGCCAATTACTTACTATCTTCTGTCATGATGTATGATCAAGGATTCTAAAACTAAAGTTTGCCACAGCGAGTTTTCACTTCACAACCAATCTGATATGTTTAAATTTTTCTTGCATATGTTTTATACGGCTGAGCAATATATGATGAATAAAAGAATTTTGGTTTTGTTATCCTCTGTCACATCATCTTCAAGTGTTTGTATTTGCTGTTTAGTAATTTAAGGTTCATGTTTCGAGTGTTATTGATGATTCAGAAGATTTACACAGAAATGACATTGTTAAAATCTAGTGTAGAATAGACCAGTGCTTAGAAGATTATAACTCATACAAAATAAAAATGCTTGTGGAGTCTGTTAGGTTGGAAGAAGTTTCTGAGATTGCTGGATAATAAAAACTAAACAGTTCTCCATCTTTGCTGCTTGACATATAAATTGTACAGATGCATAGAGTTACTATCACGCAAGTTGAGTTTCTTGAAACTTCTTTGCCTATATTTTAGTTGGCACTAGGCAGTTTTCGCTTTATTGTTTTGTGACTTTTGTCCTTGTCAGATTAGAGCGTCAGACCCAATTCTAATCATATGCCCACTTTATCTCTAGTTTCAACTATCAGAGCCTAATTCACCTTTTTTTCTCTTTCTCCGTAGTTGGATCTATGCCTCTTGAAATCTGATAACACCTTTCACACATATATTTTATTTATTTATTTATTATTAAGTGCATTTCACTCGTTGAGCCTGTGCTAACAAATTTTCTAATGAGGACCTGTCTTTCAAAATTCAGATCATATAATTGATGAAGTCAATTGTACTAATGGAGTGTTTTAACTTTTAACAGTATATTTTCATATAATTTTGTAAATTTTCTTCTTTTTCTCATTGTTCAATTGATTCTCTCCTTTGCTACAAAAGAAAAGGATGAATTATTTGTCAGTGTATACTGATAAGTTTCACATTATGTACTGCTATTTTCAAATTATATGTGTAAATATTCCTGTATATGCCTCTAAGTTCAGACAAGTTACTTTCTTGGTTGGCTTCATACTCAAAAATATCTAGTCTTGGATAGCGACTTGAATGTTTAGAAGATAAGCTTATGGTATTCGCACAGAATAGAGATTAGACAAAGGTAATGAAGTAGATTACAATCAAGCAATGAGCAGAATGCCTTCACTCTATCTCCTTCCCTTTTTCCGGAATAAGTTGAATTACCAGAAAGCCTTCTATTGCTTAATAAAAAGAAAAAGGAACCATTTAGCATAATAACCAACAGGAATTGGTCTAGCTGGTTGGTACCCTCTACTTTTGGGTTGAGGCCCCAAGTTGAAAGTTCAAACCCAGGTGGTGGCATGTTACCAATCATTCTCAAAGAGGAACAACCTGGCATTCTTTATTTCGACAAAAAAAAAGGATTAGAATTTTTGTTTATTTAAAAGACTTACCAAATTCTGGTGGTAGTTGTGCACTCCTATCACTTTCAATTGCATCTGCAATCCTAATTAATTTCCTTTTCCCTCTACAATATCAGGTGTATCTGACATGGGCTATCAGATGCAAGTAAATGCATATCTTATATTTTTATTAATGCTTATTTTTTCCTTCTATTTCCTTTTCAGGTCCAAATGGAAGTGGAAAAAGTTCCTTGTTTCGGGTTCTTGGAGGACTTTGGCCACTGGTTTCTGGCTACATTGTAAAACCTGGGATTGGATCCGATCTGAATAAGGAGATCTTTTATGTGCCACAACGACCATATACAGCTGTTGGAACGCTTCATGACCAGTTGATTTATCCTCTTACAGCAAATCAGCTGACTGAACCACTTACCCTTCATGGAATGGTTGAGCTGTTGAAAAATGTAATAGCATTTGCATTGCGAACTTATCCATATAATAGAGTAGATTGTTTATTGATTGAGAGAAACTAAGTGAACCACTGTTCAATTGGCAGGTTGACCTCGAATATTTGCTTGATCGTTATCCCTTAGAAAAGGAAATAAACTGGGGTGATGAACTTTCCCTTGGTGAGCAACAGAGGCTAGGAATGGCCAGACTGTTCTATCATAAGCCAAAATTTGCTATTCTTGATGAATGTACTAGTGCTGTCACAACCGACATGGAGGAAAGATTCTGTGCTAAGGTTCGAGAAATGGGGACATCATGTATTACTATTTCACATCGACCTGCATTAGTTGTATTTCATGATATAATTCTATCTTTGGATGGGGAAGGAGGGTGGAATGTTCATGTCAAAAGGTTACTATTCATAATTTGTTGTTTTTTCTTTTGTTTCTGTATAGAATTTCCAACACATTGCAAACTCTTCTTTCTGGTAATGCAGGGATGATTCTTCTGTTCCTACTGAAATAGGTTCCAATTTGTCAAAATCATCTGAGACTGATCGTCATAGTGATGCACTAGCTGTTCTGAGAGCTTTTGCTACTACTGGAGAGGTCAATAATTATTTTATTATTTCTTGGCACCTTACATATAAAATGTGCTGAAACTTTGCTGTTCTCATTGGTATTTTTTTATGGCATATCATTGGAAGAAGAATGCATTCTTGAAAGCCAGAGTGCATTCTTATTCAACAGAGCTGATAGCATCATCTCCTGAGTTAGATGACAACATTCCATTGCCCCCTGTTCCACAATTGAAAAATGCTTCAAGAACATTGCCTTTAAGAGTTGCAATGATGTTTAAAATATTGGTAATCATCTTCTACCTGAAGAGTTTTATCTTACTGAGCTTTTTTGTATTTTTGTAGTATTGCTAATCGCTAGTAGCTTTAGTGTAACATCAGGAGTTAAGAAAACTGGATGCTATTGCAAAAAGGTTCTTTTGAAACATATAATTCACTGTTAGTTGGAGATGAGTTTAGAGTTTTGTCATTATCTGTTTGTGATTTTCCTTTTTGGCTGCTTTTTTCTAGGTCCCAACACTTCTTGATAGACAAGGTGCGCAATTTTTTGCGGTTGCTCTACTTGTTGTCTCTAGGACATGGATCACAGACCGTATAGCTACTCTAAATGGTAGGATTAATTTCTCATCATGAATTTGTCATGTGAAAGACTAAGCGAATTCTTAAGATGCATCTACTGAATCTTACAGGAACTAGTGTTAAGTATGTATTGGAGCAAGATAAGGCTGCCTTTATTCGATTAACTGGCATGAGTGTTCTTCAGAGTGCTGCATCTTCTATTGTTGCACCTACACTAAGGTATATACTAACCAGCCAATGAAGAGAATTAGTTGGAATATTTATGAGATAACATTTTTTTTTATGAATATTTAGTTGGAACATATTATCTTTTATTTTTTTTTTTGATCTACACTAAGGTATATACTTTTTTTCCTATTCAACCAATTTGCAGCTCTATTGCTTATGCAATTAATATAAAGTATAAACAGTTTTGATTTGGCTTTCCACATATTAGCTCATTCCCATTGCTTTTATATTATTAAGCCTGATATGTTGCTGACACTTTCCTTATCAGTCTAATCTTTTGGGTTCAATTGGTTAGTTAACGTGGTACCGGAGCTCAGGTTTGCTCATGGTCACTGGTTAGAATGACCTCCAATCTAGTCTTCATATGCATGATCTAATCTACACATGAGGAGAGTGTTAAGCTTGATATACATTGTTGACTCTTTCCCTATGAACCTAAGCTTTTAGGGTTAATCGGTTAACATGTGTGAATTTCTGACTTCTAAGAGCATAGGAATTGGCCAATGCTATGTGCAATATGTACATATTGGTATTGTGAGCTTGTTGGTAAGGGCGCCGACAAGTTGAGCTTTTCCTAATTGAAGTCAGGCTTATGCCCTAACAGTTGGTCTTTGATTAAACTTTTTCCTTAAGATTATCTTGGCTTGGATATGCTCTAACCAACTGATACTTAACTTCTTAGGTACATATTCATATTTCAGAACATGGTCTGTTGTGCCGGTACCGGGCACTCGACCGGTTGCCTGGCAGCACGGGTCGGTATAGGTCTGCAGCATGTTGTGTCGGGCCTGTACCGACACAATAGAGGAGGCAGGGGAGAGGGCGAACGAGAGAGAGAAGGGGGAGAGAGGGAGGGAGGCCGTCGGAAGCCGGCGCCTGGGCAGCAAGCGGAGGCCGTGGCTATTCTCCTGTTTCATTCGAAACAGAGGTCCGACCGCTAAAAAGTTTCACGATTTTTAAGCGAAGTGCCGACCTCCGCCGGCCTCCCTCCCTTCCTCCCCCGCTCGCTCTCTTTTTCTCTCTTTCTTTCTTCTCCCCCTCCGGCAACGGGTTTTATTTCCGTTGCCGGAACTGTCCCGGTCTGCCGCTGGGACGTCTCGGTACGACTAGAGTCGCCCGGTTCGGGACGGTTCTGCCGACCTTGTTTCAGATGCTCAGGAAAAAAAAATCCATACATAATACCTGGCCATATATATTGTGCTTGTCTATGGTTTTCATGATCTAGTTGTAACAATGTATTAGTAATATAATTTCTCAATCTTTGCTAGGGCTTCTTATACTAATTGAGTCACTTCTAAGGCTCAGATTTAGCAAGCAAATCCAAATCTATGCTATATCTTGCCTAACAATAAGTCAAAGAAGCTTGCTTATTGAAACCCTTATTTAACAAGTGATCGAAAATAGGCTTTCAGTATCTATTATGCAAGGTGTCCTAAGGTTTCAAAATTAGTTTATAAAAATTATACATCAAGTGGATATGAGGGCATTTGTGGTTTAGGCAGACCATTGGATAAATGCATTTAGGGAAGATGTTTTATTGCTACCTTCTATTCAGAAGAGATATTGCAGTTGAAGCCTTCATTGGTCATGCTTATTGACGTACATGGCCTTCTGGTATAAATTTTAAGAACAACATTTTCTATAAGATGCCTTATGTGTTTTGACTCCTTTGTCCACTTTACTTACTGCAACTTCATATTTTAGTTGCCTTTATGTCCGCTTATTTACTCGCACAATCATGTCACTTTATTTTGTGTATAATGGTTTTTTGTTTGTGTAAACTGATACTGACATAGAACCTGACATTTTCTAGTTCAAGTGTATGGACACATCAGTTTATGAGCTTTATCTGAAGTTGCCTTGTTGGATTCCTTATGTTCATCACACAATTAGACATATATTCTTGTTAAGTACATCTTTGGCCTAAACAAGTAGAATCAACTCCTCAAAATATTAGTGCAGAGGCAGATCATATGGTTTTATCAGAATCTTCTGGTTTATTAGAAAATAATATTCTTCTATCAAGGGTTTAAATACTGGTACCGATCCTCTTGCTGGTTTTGTCCCAGAAGGATATAGTGCCAGGATGCCCCATACGGACACTTGGGATCGTCTGGCCTTCCGGTACCTACCAATTTTTTTTCTTTTTTTCTTTTTAATTTTTCAACTGTTTTTAACCTTTTTATTTAAAATGAAATTTAATGAATTTTGATATGTTTTAATGGCCTTAAACATGTTTATGAGTTAGTAGTGGTGTATCTGGTGTCAATACTGATATCAACACCTGTGATTTGAATAATATTTAAAATATAAATATGCATTGAAAAAATAGCGTGTTTTAGGGTGATGAACACCCTTTAACATATATTTCATATCATATAGAATTTTTTATTTTTTGGATAAATTAGTGGCAGAAAAGGAGTGCAACTTAATGCATGAGGTGATGTCGAGGAAGCCAGATCATAGTGAAGGGAGGTTGGATTTGCCCTCCTTCCTCTCCTTTCTACTCTCTCCCTCTCTCCATCTCTATCATCCCTGACCCCCCTCTTTCTTTGTTTCTGCCCGCACATGTCCACCTTCACAACCATCCTACCTTCGTATTGCTTACTGTTAAGAGCGGTATGGTATTGGCAGTTCCTGAAGTGCTCATGACAATTTGAACCTTCTTGGCAAGGTTGAATTTGGTTTATTATATGATATAACTGTCAAGTTGGACAACTTTGTCAAGGTTTGGGACTCTCTCGCAATAAAAATGTCCTGATTCATTGTCCAATTTTATTCAATGTTAGATCTGGTTCAAGCTGGGTCTACCCGACTCACTTCCACATTACAGATAGGAGTCCCCTATGTAATTCTTGAGTTCATCTGACTATTTTTCTTTTGAAACAAAGTTATTTTAGAGGGGCCTTACAGGTGGCATGGTTTTTACATAGAATATATATGACTTAAATACAGGAACATGAGGCCGTATAAACCATAAACTATGAAGTCACAATCAACATTTTCTTAAAGCTATTTAAACTTTTTAAAATAATAACTTAATATACCAACCATCATGCCATGAGAAAGTACATGCCATTCTCAATGACATGTCAGTTCCTTCACAAAACCAGAGGAAAAGTCATGCCTTTACTTTGCTTCCATAATAAAAATGGCCATCTGTGGAATAATCCATAATTTGATGTGGCTGAACAATGAGATTTCGAGAATTGGACAGTGAGGAAACGACGTAAAAAATTTCCTAATTTGGTTCGAGTCTTGGCTTGCATTGCTCTATCATGTCTCTGTACCTTCCTAGAGTATCTTTCACAGATAAAATACAAACTTAAAAGTGTGGTTCTTTGTTGATAAGCTTCTGCATTCTCTGTCTATTATCTAATTTTTATTTCTGTGGTATTAGCATGTCCTGTTGTCATATGTAAGTTAATATGTCCAATTATTTTAGTTGGTTGTCTTAAATATGTATTTTATTTAGTGTAACAGATTTTAGACATAACTCATTACATTTCTTCAGGAAAATTGTTTGAATTTTGATTATAACCTGCTCGGCGTACTTTGTTTCAACATGCTGCATACCTTCATAACATGTGTATTCCATGTGGTTCTTCTATACAATACTATGATAACTACCATTCTACCAACATTTCTAACCTTCCAAGACTATTTTTGTTAAATTTTTGTCATCAACTATTATTGTTTTCCAAGTAAATGTTTTTCACACTATGTTCAGAAGGTATCCTGCTTCCCACCCAATTTCAATGCCTTGTAGATGTTTTTCAAGAATATCAGTTGCACTGTAATATTAAGCTCTTTTTATTTCAGAGCTGAAATTATATGCATTTTCAGGTACCTGACAGGAAAGCTTGCTCTTGGATGGCGAATCCGCTTGACTCAACATCTTTTGAAGAGCTATTTGAATAGAAATGCTTTTTACAAGGTAACCACTTTTCAAATTGAAGACTTCCTGAGTTCAAATTTATTGTTAAGCTTGGCTTCATGCTAGGTACTTATTGCCAGATCATGGACGTATGACTGATTCTCAGTATGTACCTTTATTGGCAGTGTTTTTTTCCCTTTCCATTCATCAAATGGGTAATGTATTTATAATTCTAAACAAGGATTTAGATCCCTGTCAATACTGTCCATCCTGGAATGGAGTAGTGACTGAGTCCTGGAGGCCTGGAACAGATCTGGGACCCCAAAACCATAGAAGCAGGCTGTAGTAGTCCTGTCCTTGGTACAAACCAGTATCAAGCAGGAAAGGAAGCAAGACCAGCCAGTTAACTCAGGGCCAGAAAAGATGCGGCCAAAAGAACCCTAGCCAGCTTTTTTTATTTTGTCACATGTCCAAAGGTGGAGAGGAGGAAGAGGAAGAAAGAAAGTGAGGAAGAAACTCAGATTTGACACAACACAATAAACCCATCATGTGTTCAAAAGCCTCAGCTGTCCAAAAACAAAGATATAAAGAACCTAAAAAATATTAAAAAGCATTAAACGAATGAAAATGAAAAAAATAAGAAAAAATATTTTTTTAGGCCCCAGTAGGGTAGTAGGATGCCATGGCATACTCAGTGTAAGTGGGCATCCTGGATACCAATATACCATATTGACCCAGGCCCCAACTGGTATAGGGATGGGTCCGGGTGTTAAAACCTTGGTTCTGGGTTTATTCCACGAAGAAATGTTTGAAATAAGCTGAGGTTAAATAGTTGGGAAAAGGCTCGATGTCTATGCTCGTGGTACAAAATTTTTGAATATCAATAGGCCTCTTGTTAGTTCAATGCCAAAGCTGGTCTTCTTTCTGGAAAAACCATCAGGTTTCTTTAAGAAATTATTGGTTTTAGACAAAATTAAATCTTGAATATTTTTAAGTGAAAGTGATCAAAGCAAAATGAAACCATCAGAAACTGCCAACTTGCCTCACATACTATTTTGGGCCAGTTTAGGATGTGGGACAAAATGCTCTGGATACCAAGCTAATCTTTTTGGGCTTTGGAACTGAATTAAAATGAAGAAATTGTTTGTGTTTTCCATATTATTGATAATCAATATTAATTTTATTAGTCTGCAAGTAAAATTTTGTTTCATGAATTAACCATGTCACTTTAACTGATGCAGTTTCTGCAGATTCTCTTTACTTACAAGTTCAACTGATATGGTTGATCTTATTTTTCTGATGTTAACTCCATTATCTTCCAGGTATTCCATGTATCATATAAAGCTATTGATGCAGACCAGAGGATAACACATGACGTGGAAAAGTTGACTGCTGATCTCTCAGGACTTGTCACTGGAATGGTGAAACCTTCTGTTGACATTCTTTGGTAAGTCTTTGCTAGTTTGATCAATGCTTCTCAACTTTCTTTTTCATGGTTCTTGATCTGGTTGAACCTTGATCTAGAAGTTGACTCATGCATATTATTTACTGGACCATCTTTTCTTTCTTATTGTGATTCGTGGAAATGTTGTTGTGATGCTTCAGGTTCACTTGGAGAATGAAGTTGTTGACTGGCCGCAGGGGAGTTGCTATATTGTATGCCTATATGTTGCTGGGATTGGGTTTTCTGAGAACTGTTGCCCCTGAATTTGGTGATCTAGCAAGTCAGGAACAACAGCTTGAGGGAACCTTTAGGTAAGATGATGCATAAAATTGCTATATGCATCTTGCAAAACTACTAGGCCTCTGTGCTTCATTTTTGGGCTTTTTATTTCCACTTATTGAGAAACTAGCACGGCCATGCATCTACCTAGGTTCATGCACTCAAGACTTCGTACACATGCTGAATCTGTTGCCTTCTTTGGTGGTGGTTCACGGGAAAAAGCTGTAAGATTTTTGCTTGCCTTTGGTCATCTATTTACTTATTTGATACCAATATTTCATATTATGGTATATTTGCTATTTATTTTTTTATCATGTGCATGTGTGCCAAATCCTCGATCATTTTAATTGTCTATTAGGAATCATTGTATTAACAAGATCCTATATAGAACACCTAGCACTGAAGTACTGAATTGCAATTTAGCTGAGACACCCCTTTATGATCAGACTGCCAAGATGTCCTGATTATGCTTTATAGCTGATTTATTCCAAGGGGTTCATGTTCTTCTTGTAATGTAACCCATCTTTGATCCTACTTTTTGATTAGCAAAAACCAACATTTTGCATCATCATCCTCCTTGGCCTCCTTGGCAGCTGCGAGTTAAAAGTATGTGCACATCATCGACATTTTTCTTTCTTTCTTTTTTTTGTGTTACGTTGAATCAATACCGATTGTTATGGCTTGATAGACACTGTGGATTTGCTCCTTACAACTTAAGCTTTTGGGGTGAACTAGTTGGTTAACGCACAATCAGAGCTAAGGTAGCTAGATATTGTCCATTCAAGTCCTCTCTAAGTCAATTATTTATTTAGCCCACCTGTTTGCCATCTCGATTCCTTGCTTTTCGACTCATTCTGAATTGTCACAATGACTTGTCTCATCTTTTGTCTCATTTCTCCCTCTATGTACGTGGTTCAGGCTGCATGTGGGAGGGGTTGTTAGGTCCTAATATACATTGTTGAGTGTTGACCCATTCCTTAAAAACTTGAGATTCTGGATCAAGTAACTAGTTAACATTTAGGACTTAGAGAAGTTGCAAAAAAATTGCCATGACATTTTATTAAGAATAAATTTTAGTTGATGTACATAGGGCATACCAACGGAGCCATTTTTTAGTAATATTTCTGTTACATACATACATACATACATACATACATATATATATATATATATATATATATATATATATATATATATATATATATTCTGAATACAGCATTTCACTTATTTAGCTTGAATTTCTGTTTCGTAGTTTTCTACAGTTACATATATTATTATGATCCAGAATTATTATTTTCAGTGCTTTGATGATGTTTTATATTACTAACAGATGGTTGATTCAAGATTCCGGGAGTTGATTAATCATTCTAAGATCTTATTGTGGAAAAAGTGGCTATATGGTGCACTGGATGACTTCATCACAAAACAACTTCCACATAATGTGACATGGGGACTGAGTTTATTATATGCAATGGAGCACAAAGGAGATCTTGCTTCAACATCTACACAAGGTTGGACTAGATAAGCTACATCAATGTTTAATATTTATTGGTTGTTTCCAAATCATTTCCTGATTTTAACAGCTTCTAGAATTATTTCAGGGGAGTTGGCACATGCATTGCGCTTCTTAGCTTTTGTAGTGTCACAAAGCTTTCTGGCATTTGGTGACATTCTTGAGTTGCATAAAAAATTTCTTGAACTTTCTGGTGGCATAAATCGGATTTTTGAACTAGATGAGCTACTTGATGCCACTCAAAGTGGTAAGTTCATTGACTTTTCAATAATTGAACATTCCCCTTATGGGTGTTTGGGATCATTCCTTTGACCTGATATGTTTGCTGTTGCTTTTATATCATCCATAAGTCATTCATGACTGACATTAGAGTGTTTTGGCTGACATACATTATGGTCAAATATTTAGGTTGGGCAAATCCATTAGTTTATCTGTCTCCTAAAGTCTTTTCATGCTCTTTGACCATAAAATCAACAATCACAATTATGGAAACTAACCTGTTCCGGATAGGTAGTGTATTAGTGTGTCTTCTTCCTTGCCCACCATACCTTCAAGGAGACGACCATGAGAGGTCATCTTCCATAATGCCTTGGTGCTCATGGCATCTCGGTGTCATGGAAGCCGCTCACAAGCTATTTGATGAAATGCCTAAGAGGAATAGGATCTTGTGGAATGCTTGAATTCCTATTTGGTGGTTTCCAAACAAAATAATTTGAGATGCAATAATTACGGTTACATGGAGCCAAACAATTAAAATGCAGCTGCATGCTACAATTGTTGCGATTCCACTCGCATAAAACCTACTCGACCTTGGTCTGATAAGCTCCTAGCCCTAGCAACTTTAAAATATCCTAGAAGTATCCAGATCTCATTTTTAATTATAAAAAGTTCAGGATACTTAAATTTCCATACTATATATTTCAGGGAACTATCTGTTGCATATCGCTATTTAATGCATATTAGATACATCCGTGACTACTGTTATGGAAAATACATGCTTCCTAGTTAATAAAGAAATGTGATATAAACTTATATCTGTTCGTAATGAATAACTTAGCAAGGTCCATAAAACCAGTACCGGGAATCGGACTAATATGTTACCAGTTTGTACAATATGGTACGGCAGACACCCTATACCGACATAGGCTCCCAACAGTTTCTTCTCACTCCTAGTAATGGAACAGCTTGAAACCGGGCAGTACGGGTTGGTAGTGGATGGCACAAGGCAGTTTTGTTTGGTTTAGATTGGTACAGACCGATTCAATTCATATACTGAACAAACCTTGGTACCTTACTGATGGGCTTGCTTTCATAGTATTTTTATAGCTTCAGGATCTAAGGATTACACTTTTGCCATCTTTGTGTGCCCTACACCGTGTGAGGTTCATCCTTATGCTCCTAGCTGGAGCATACCATAAACATGCGCTATGATATCATTACAAATAAAGTGCTAGGAGAGAAGATAGAGATCACAAAACTTGTTGTTGAATCAACCCATCTGAAATTGCAAGAAGAAAAATTGTGAGGCTGATAAAAGGTTGTTTTAGTAGGATGTGATCTTCCATTCTATTCTTTAACTTGGGTTACTTGTAAGATTTTCCTGAACGTCATGCAATAAATGCTTCAAAACCTTAATAAAAGGGACTGAAGGAATGGATGCTTCAAGTTGGTGGTCGGTTAAGATATCATATGCAAATAGTCTTACCCTTCAAACTTCGCTTTCTTTGTCGGTTAAGATATCATATGCAAATAGCCTTACACTTCAAACTTTGCTTTCTGTTGCTTTCTTCAAATTTTCTTTTTAATCACTATTTTATCAGCAGCTTATGTGATTATCTGCTTTGATCTTTTCACAGTCAAGAATACCTGGTCTCTGCTCATATGTATGCTTTGCTTAGTGTGCTTATGTTGGAGTTTCATTGTGGAAATTTGTCATCTAATGTTGTTTTTCTTGATACTAGTTTACTATTTGATTCTTGAAAACAAATGTTAGGCTCTTTTGTTAACCCATGGAACTGTCAATTATTGAACATGCAGAGGTTCTTACATCAGATGCTTCTGCATCTACTAAAATAGATGATATTCCTACTCAAGATACCATATCTTTCTCTAAGGTTGATATTATCACCCCCGGACAGAAACTGCTGGCTAGAAAGCTGACATATGAAGTTGCACAAGGGAAAAGCCTCCTTGTAACTGGTAAGGAAAATTTTTCAGTTTAATCCTATCATGTTCTTGATAATCTTTCTCATAATTTTTTTTCCCTTTTTGAAGGACCTAATGGTAGCGGGAAGAGTTCCATATTCAGAGTGTTGCGAGGTTTATGGCCCATTGTGTCTGGAAGACTTATCAATCCCTGCCAGTGTATCAATGAGGAATTGGTATCAGAATGTGGTTTATTTTATGTCCCCCAGCGGCCATATGCCTGCCTGGGGACCCTGAGGGATCAGATTATCTACCCTCTTTCTTGTGAGGAAGCAGAGCAGAGGATGATCTCACTGTTTGGAGCAGGTGAGTTACCAAATCAATTATCTTATTTATATTTCTTACTTTTCTTTAAAATAATTGAATGTATTTCTTTGCTTGAACCCTCTAACTTACTATTGACATCGCAAATCTGTAAAGTTTCATCCTATCAACAGGGAAAGAAACCGTAACCATAACAATCAAGCTTTTTTCAACTATTTGGGGTTGGCTCTATGGACCCTCATCTTCCAAGTGTTCTTATTTAGCATTACCGCTGACCATAACATTCATGAGCATCAAATTTGGATCTTTTTCATATCTTGACATGATATTCACTACAGGCTGTCAACATAACAATCAACCCTGCGCCTTTTCATCTGAGCTTTGGACTGGTGTTATCTGTAAGGAAGGAAACAACATGCATGCATACGTACATATTCTTTAGTAACCAAACTGCGTGGAGACTATTAATGGCTTCCAGTCTATGAACACGTCTTTTGTTTTCTCACGTTTTACACCTGGGGATTGTTAAGCTATCTTTTAACTTCCTTGCCCCTTCACCAAAATTTGAGCCCCATCTAATGAAAACCTCATATATTTACTACTTACCCCTACATATCATATTATCGCCTCACTTTGTCTTTGACTGTCAAACTCCTAAACTTCCTGTAATCAGCTAATCTTTAATGCTAACTTTATTTTAGCATACATCCACATGAATTTAATCTAGTATATGCTATACTAAATGCTGCATAATGAAGAATCAAAATGTTATGGGCATTATATATCTTACCAAATTTTACTTTAGGAATCCTCTTAGTTTAGATATATGTTTTGTTGTTGATAGAAAGATATTTACAAAATATAAATAAATTTTCACAATGTAGTAAGATTTCTGCGACATTATCTAAAACATTGTTTAAGGAAGCAGTAGGGACTAGGAAGAAAAGATGGATCTGGCTGGTAATGTTTGCCTTGATTTATCATACTATATAAGCACGAATTATAATGTTTGGTCCTATGAATTGGTTGACATGGGTGCAATTGTGGCAATATGACAATGGTATAAGAGTCAATTTATGGTAGGACTCAAATAAATTCAAGTTTGGCATTATGACAAACAGGTATCAAGACAAAAATGTCTGAATTCTTAATACTATGAAGAGATATATCTATAAATGTAAATGCATGTTTATGTATGACAATTAAATCTGTATGCTTTTAGCTGCATGTCTATATATGGTTTGTTGCCAGATTGATTGTTGCCAGATTGATGTTTACGTACAGCAAATAAATTTAAAACTAGTTCTCCGTATCATCTTAGAGGAGAAGTGTTATTTAAACTTGAAACTTATCTATGATTAGATAATATGATTATCTAATAACTCCAAACCTCCAAAAATAAGTCCACATCAAAACTAACATCATGATCATAATCATGATCATCAGAAGCATCACTTCACAAGCACCACTTGGAACTGATTTAACTATGACTATTATGTCTCAATGATGTTTATATACAGACATGGAACACATCAGACAAGTTTTCGATACGGTGCCATCATCAAAGATATTGATTAATACACTACTACACAGGGATAGGTACAGAATGTTAATGAAATCCATTTGGTTCCAAGAAGTTGGAAGACAATTTCATTATGGAATGATAAGAACTTGTGCATGAATAAACATAGAATAAATATAATGAAGAAGCTATGTCCATAACTTGTGGATCGGTTATATGAGTATAAATATTTCTTCAGCATCTATTTATACTCCACGTTAGATACTTGTATTTCTAATTAAAGCCATAACCTTTTTTCATTGTAAGCATGCATGCATTTATCATAACAACAAACATTAGTCTGCCTTGTTCAGAGCTACTTTTTTTTCCCATGTATGTCATCCAACGTCTGCTAGTCTTCATCTTCTTTCCTTACCCTTCCCCATAACTTAAATCTCTTTTGCTTTTTTCCAGTTATATCGCCAAAATTTTGAATTTGAACACTTTCTTGTTTAAAAATAGAATTTCATCACTTAATTATTGATTTCCTAAACTTGTAAAGTTTAGTACCTGTTTCGAACTATGACATTGCCTTGTTTAATTATTGAAACCCACCTCCATTTCCAGTTCCAATCCCGAATAAGAAAGGTGGAGGCGAGGTCTGCCGTACCGGTACTGTCCTGAACCGATACCGGATCAACGTGGAATTCGGTATCGGAAGCTTATCGTTGGAGAACCGGTACGGGCCGGTACGGTACTGGTATGGAACCGGTACGGGCCGGTATGGGACCGGTATCATACCGGTCCAAGCTGCCACCGGTACGCCGACTGGTACTGGTACGGCGGACCTTGGGTGGAGGATTGTCATTACGTTGACAGCCAGTTGTAAAAATATGTAAACAACTATGAAATGAATCCAATTTTGATGTCCATGTGAAATACTAGAATGTCCCCTATTCTATGCAACGGGCCACAACCTGACCCGATTGTGGTGAGAAGTGGGCACAGGTTGGCTAGATAATTGCTTGTAAGCAATGTGCTACAGCATAATCTGGTTGTAGCGACCAATGAGCAAGAGTTGGTTAAGTCGTCTTGCAAGCGACATGCTACAATGTTACCTAGTTGTAGTGATAAATGAGCAAGGCTTATTCAGGATTTGGGAGTCTTCTAGCAGTAACCTAGTATAGTGGTTGCTAGATAGAGTATTAAAGAGACAAAAGGAATTATATCATGCAAGGAAAAATTAGATTTTCTACTTGGAATGTTAGTGCGTTAAATGGAAAAAGTAGATAATTAGTGGCTATGATGACATGTAGAAGAATCAATATTTTTAATTATAAAAAAAAACTAATAAGATTGAGGATGGGTATAAACTATTATATAGGTAAGGATGATAATAGAGTAGAAATAGGAGTGGATAAGGGCATGGCAAAAAAATTGTACATGTAAATAAGATAAGTAATAGATTAATAGCTATTAATATTACTTTTAGATGAGGAGATTATTAATGTAATTAGTTCTTATCATCACAAGTAGGCTTAGGGGAGAGGGTTAACCAACAATTTGGGAAGAAATGGATGGATTAATGCAAATTATTCCTGAAGGAGAAAGGATGATTAGAGGTGGTGATCTAAATAGGCATGTCAGGAAGAATAATATAGGATATGAAAGAGTGCATGGCAAATTTGATTCTAGAGTTAAAAATTTAATGCATGATCTAGTTCTTGAAACTATAATAGCTTATGATTTAACAATTGCAAATACGTATTTTAAGGAGAGAGATGAGCATTTTGTAACCTTTAAGAGCAGACTAAATTTACGACAAATAGATTACTTTTTAATTAAGAGAAGACAAAAATCAACATGTAAGGATTGTAAGGTGATACTAGGAGGGAGTTTACTACTAGTTTTAAATGTGTATACTAAGTGCAAGAAGAAAGGAAAAGAAATTAGTAAATATCCAAACATAAGGTGACGAAATTTAAAAGAGGAAAATTTTATAGCTTTCATGAATACATTGATATGTTATATTATATAATATCAAATTTTGTTATATTATTATGCTATAGTATACAATATTATATTACTATATTATAATAATATTATAATACATTACAATAATATTATACTATATCATATATTATATATTAATATGTATTATATTTTATTATGCTCTGTTGTATAATACTATGCAATATCTTTTATGGTCATTTTGTCATACCAAAAGTATTTTTTCAGTTTGTTTACCAAACAAATATTAAAGTTCCATAGTATTTTAGAAATGTAGTTACCAAACAGCAAATAGCTTTTTATAAAAGCTCTACTTCAAAAAGCTGTACTTCTAAAAGCTCTACTGCCAACAGCTCTGCCAAACGGGGCCTGAATCATTAAAGGAGAGAAACTAGAATTCAAGAACTGAGCCATACAAAATATCGGACAAAAAGACTAATTGTATTAAGAGGGCAGCTAAAGATATTTTAGGAGAGACAAAAAAAAATATACACATAAAGAAACTTAGGTAATTAAAACAAAAATGATTTGCTTTAAAGAATGTCAAAAATAAAAGATATTGAAAATTTCATAAAATATAAGGGAGCTATAAAAGATGCAAAAGGGGTAGTAAATAAGGCTAAATATGTAGCATGTGATAATTTATATGATAGATTGAGGTCAAAATAAGGTGATAAAGAAATTTATAAAATAGCTAAAGATAAAGAAAAAACTAGAGATATTGATCTAGGTAGATATATCAAAGGTAAGGATAATAGGATGACAGAAATTAAACAAAAATGGAGGCATTATTTTGAAAAATTGTTAAATGTGGATTCTACTAAAAAAATCTTTATTGAAATTATACAATCTGGGAGAAGTCAAGGTTCTATTTGTATAATTCATAAAAACGAAGTGGAGATAGCTTTGAAAAGAATGCCAAATGGTAAGATATTAGGACTAGATGAAATATCTATTGAGGTTCGAAAAATTATGGGAGATATTAAATTAAATTGGTTTACTAACTTATTTAACGAAATTATGAAAATTAATAAAATGCTAGATGACTAGAGAAGTATTTAGTATTTGTCGATAAGAATAAATATGATGTATCAAACTGTCCTAATTGTCATGGAATTAAGTTTATAAGTCACTCTGCGAGATTGTGGGAAAGGGTAATTGAACAAAGATTGACAAAAATGAAAATTATTTCAGATAACTAATTTGGATTTGTGCTTGAAAGATCAATAATGGATGCTATCTTTACATAGATATTTGTAGAAAAATATAGAGAAAAGGGAAATTGTATATATGGTCTTTATTGACTTGAGAAAGCTTATGATAGGATACCAAGAAAAGTGATTTGGAGGGTTGTAAGAATGAAATGTTTTTTAAGTGGTACATTGAAATAATTGAGGATATGTATGTTGGGGCATTAACAAGTGTTAGGAGTTGCTTTGGTACAAGTATTTTTCTAGTCACAATAGGCTTACATCACAGATCAGCAATAAGCCTATGCCTATTTATTTTAATTATGGATGAACTGCAATGTACTGAGGTGTATGGATGATATAGTAATTGATTGATGAAAAGAAAATAATATTAAATACTAAATTAGAATTATGGAAGAAAACTTTAGAGGATAAGGGTTTAAAAATTAGCAGAACGAAGATAGAATATAATGAATGCAAATTTAATGATAATGGAAATGAAGACATAATATCAACTAAGATTGATTGACAAAAGATACAACAAAGTAACCAATCTCTTTATTCAGGATTTATTATACAAAATAATGGGGAGATAGATGAAGATATATGTAATAGACCTGGTTGGATGAAGTGGACAGGTGCATTTAGAATGTTATGTGATGGGTAAATACCTTGGAGACTTAAGCAAGATATTTATATAACAATACCAAAACCTACAATGTTGTATGGCTCAAAGTGTTAGGCAATAAAAAAAGTACATGAAAACAAATAAAGTATGGGAGAAATGAGAATGTTAAAATAGATGTGTGGTAAAACTAGGAAGGATGATTAAGAAATGAATTTATTAGAGGAGCTGTAGGAGTTGCACAAATTAAGGACAAAGTGATGGAAAACCAATTGAGATGGTCCGGACATGGATGGAGAAAAGAAGGTTGTGAGAAAAGAAGAGGAAGATCTAAATTAACATGGATGGAGGTTGCAAGGCAGAATATGGGGAAACTTGGGATATATCAGAGGCAACCCTAGATAGGAAAACTTGGTGAATAAGGATCCATAAAACTAACCCCAAATAGCTGGGAAAAGGCTTAGATTTTTGTTGTGACATTACCTTACCACAATCAACCTTATCATTCTTGTCTCTGAAAATTCATCTTTTGTTTGGACCCCTTTAGGGGAAAAAGTGAATCTCATATCTCTATCCATAGTGTGTTCACGATGTTTTATCATTCTGAGTCTCAGGTAGTGATGATAAAAGTTGTCTGAAGTCTGAACAATGGCCTCCTCTTCAGCCACTCCACCCAACTCTTATAAGTGTTTATGACTTCATCTTTTTGAATGAAAGGACACAAAATAGTCTAGATTCTTGGAAGTTTGCTTTTAGATGTAATTGAGGCATCATTTTCCTTTGCATTCCTACTAAAATTGCATTGTTTTAATTTTTCTGAATTTAAGTCTCTTATAGACCCAATGTTTCCTTCATCATTCAAGTGTAGAATTCACCCCTTTTTGTGTATTTTGTGTGTGCGCGTCTATATATTCAAAACCTAGTGATTTTAAATCTTCCCATGTTTTAAAATGTGTAGATTATAATGTGTAAAGTTGATTTTCAATTTATGTACCCTATCATGTATTTTACCACAAAAGTGCAGTTGATATCATTTATTTTTGTACCAACTTGATGATTAGGTTAGAGTCCACGAGAACACATGAATTTCTAGTCTCTAGGTTTTTTTTATACTCTAGATCATGTTCAATGGTTTTGATCTTGAATTTGGATGTCCTATCTTTCATTTTGAAGGACCATCTAAACTATCCTCTCTAGAGTATATTAGCATTACTCATTTATATATTTGTATGTGTGTAACGTGGTTGTGCATGTGTAGCATCTGCATATTGCACAAAGCAAGGGAATGTACTTTGATCTGGTATTTTATTTCATATCTATTCTTACTGTCAAATCTCAAATTTTCTTATTGCCCTTCATTCTTCTAGTTCAGTGTTCAACCAACTTTTATTTTCCTACATAGTTTCAGATTTAGCATCTGAACGTGGCATGCAGCAAGGGGACTTACTTGGATCTAGTATTTTATTTCATATCTATTCTCACTGTCAATCACAAATTTTCTCATTATCCTTCATTTTTCCACTTCAGTATTCGACCAATTTTCATTTTTCGATGTAGTTTCAGATTCATTTTGTCATTGATTTATTTCGCCTTGTTATGGAAAGAATTTCAAGGAACTCATGATGCATAGGTGACAACTCTAATGCCGCTCGTCTTCTGGATGCTCGCTTGAGGTCTATTCTAGAAAATATTCGTCTAGTTTATCTTCTTGAAAGAGAGGAGCAAGGTTGGGATGCTAGTCCAAACTGGGAGGACATTCTCTCTCTTGGAGAACAACAACGACTTGGCATGGTGAGATAAGGAAACCTCGTTCTAATTATCTTAGTCCATTCTTTTTAATGTTGTAATCCTGTTCCTAATACGGCAGTGTTCTGATGGCTTCCAGGCACGCCTGTTCTTTCACCACCCTAAATTTGGCATCCTAGATGAGTGCACGAAGTATGTGTTCCAATGAACTCTTGTGTTACTCTGTTGTTGAGAGATCTGGATTAATATTGCCTAAGGGTCTTGTACTTTTTTCTTATCACAGTGCAACCAGTGTTGATGTTGAAGAACACTTGTACAGACTTGCAAGGGAAATGGGTATTACAGTCATTACATCCTCCCAAGTAAGCACAGAATACATCTATATCTACTCCCTTTTACAGAGCTCTGTCACATTTCCTCGACCATTTGTTTTGATTGAACACATCTCACATTTTCAGCGGCCTGCCTTGATACCATTTCATGCGATGGAGTTGCGACTTATCGATGGTGAAGGCAAATGGAAGTTGTGCTCAATAAATCAATTACCAAGCTCAAATCATCCTCCACCATTTACATCATAGTTGTGATTATTTCTCTCATTGGCTACAATTACAGTCAGTTTTGCAACAAACAATATGCTAAAGACATTGGCGCATTATGCCACTGGTATCTTGTACAATAATTTTGGACCTCACCGAGAGATTGGAGAACTGCAGTTGACGCAGGTAGCCACTTTAGTCTTGCGGGTCCTCAAGGTGGGGAAGAGGACCGAACGAAATCCAGGGAATTTTTTCTTTTCCAGGGTGACAGATGGCAAGGATTGTTAGGTTTAGAATTGTAACACAAAAGGCAATGGCAGAAAACTGAGGAGCATGCTCTGTAATTTCAATAGAAAGTAAAGGATGCTTTCTGAAAGTGTATACAAAGAAAATTTGTTGTACATACATGCAAGCTGCATACATGGAAAACCAGTATCTCATGCAATGAATTTTTATTTTTTGTTTAAATTTGTGTTGAATAACAAGGGTTGCAACACTATCTATTGTAGGCTATGATATGAATTCCCAGGCTCCTTGAATTTTGGATATGAAAGTTTCCTAATTGAAATTGATATCTGGAAATTTTTTTATTCTAAGTAGTTGGATTTCTTCGGAGCCTGCTGCTTATATTTTGTCAGTTCTCTTATACTGAAGGTGAAAAATTGGCATCATCTGCTTCTGATGTACTATGGAGCAGTGTATCTGCTGTCCATCATCTCTATATGGTCGGAGGTGGTTATTTTTCATACCAAAGTTTCAGGATGTGATAATATTAGTCGGGGTGGCTGCTACGCGTCAGATCAAAAAAATTTCAATCCAAACTCGATCCTGTTTATTAAATAGGCCAAAAATCCAAAATAAAATTGACCATTTTATTAATTAAATAATCTTATCCAATTTGCATCTGTTTATTAAATATATTTAATCAGGTTAATTATATCTTTAATTAGTTAAATGAGTTTTAATAGGTTAAAGGGTTGGATCAGGATCCAATCCAATTATTAAACTGGCAAAATGGCTCAAACATGTTAGAACGTGACCTTTTTAATAATTGGATCTAAGCAGATTGACTCATTTATGATCCGATTTCATTTATACCAGACCTGAGCCTACTTAAAGTGGGTTGTGTCACGCCCCGGACCCGGATCCGTGACACGGCCGTGCTATTGCCGACTATCGCCTACAGTAGCACGCAGCCTCATACAGGGGTAACAGGTAGCCAAAAGGATTCAAACTTATATATATATATATTAAAAGTTTTGCAGTACAACCTTCAAGTTTGAAACCAAAAATACAGAACTTCTAGGCTATTCATATGTACAGAAGTATATAAGCTTCTCCAAAAATACGAAGCTCTGTAACAAAATAAAAACATGTCTGATGGCGATCACTGGTGAGGATCTGAAAGAAAACGAAACATAAACAGATGTGAGCTACACGGCTCAGTAAGTAATCCTGCATAATCCTACCGGATCAACCAATAGACTAAACATGTAAATCAGGGTTTTGAGAAGCTGACATGCATGTTTATCTAATAATCATCCTGGCATAATAAGTATGCAATTTAAACAAAGCAGTAGTGCAAATCACAAAATTTTCATAAAATATGCATATGAAACCGTGCCCCGGCATGCCGTGGTCCATTCTCTCGGATGCTACTGCGAAGTCAGACTCGACCACTGGCGGGGCCAGCTCAGTTACTATTCAGCCACTGGCGGGGCAGCTCAGTTACTATTCAGCCACTGGCGGGGCAGGCCCAATTCCAATTCAGCCACTGGCGGGGCAGGCTCAGTTACTATTCAGCCACTGGCGGGGCAGCTCAGTTACTATTCAGCCACTGGCGGCTCAGTCATTCTCAGTAGCATCTTTGAGCCCATTATAGTGCCTCTGGGGCTAGCTAAGACTTTATAAACTTACATGCATGATTAAAATATCAATATCATCAGGTTGCATACATAGCCATAGCTTCTGGGATCATGCAAGTTACTTATGCATTGTAACATATCATGCATGAAACATATGTACTTAAAATAAATGCTTAGGAAAACATTAATAACATGACATGATCTATAATAGGATTAGAACAGGTTACTTACAGTGATTCGCCTTTCTCCTAGGTCTCCTGCGTCCTGGTGACGTGTCCTAAGTCACCTACAATCATGTCATAATAACAATATATTATTTCCTTTTCTATCTGAAATTTAGCCCAAGCCTAATTCCTCTGTATTGGGGTCTTGGCTGGGCTCATAAGTCTTAATTGGCCTTCCGATTGGCCACTAAGCTTAATTCCCAGCTTAATTGGGTTTAATTTCGGGTTTAGGGTCACTGTGACCCGTTTGGGCCTGAGTCAGGGTCAATCCGGGATCAATTTGGCCCCCAAATTAATTACATTGGCTTAAATTGGGCTTTAATTTTGGTTTAATTTATAGTCTGGCTTGTCCAGATTTAGCCCAATTTGATTGGGCTCGGGTTTAGTCAAATTTGGCTAAACCCTTTCCCTTTTTTTTTTTTTTTCTTTTTCTTTTTCTTTTTCTTTTTCTTTTTCTTTTTCTTTTTCTTTGGGCTTAACGGGTTGCGGGTTCGGATTCGGATCCGACCCGCGAACCCGTTATCGGGTTCTTTCTCCCCCCTTCCAGAGGCTTCCGCCTCTTCACCTTCTTTGTCTCTACCGAAGCCCATGCTTCCGGCCCTCTTCTCCGGCTCCCCTTCTTCTCCTCCGGCCAGATCTGTGGCCTTCTTCTTCTCCGCCGGCCGGATCTACCGCCTCCTCCTCCTTCCGACCTTCACCGAACCCTCCCCGGCCAGATCTACCAGCCCGGAGTGGTGTTTCCCCTTCGGGGCGGCGACGGTGGGAGGCCGGCCCTTTCCCTCTCCTTCGAAGTGGTGCCGGAGGAGAGGAGAAGAGCCGGGAGGTGGGATCGAGGCCGATCTCCTTCGGGAGAACTTCTCCGGCTCCGACCACGGCGAGGTAAGGCCGTGGTCCGCGGTAAGTATCCCCCTCTTCTTCTTTTTTTTTTTTTTTTTTTTTTTCTTTTCCTTGTTCTTCTTCCTCTTCCGTTTTCTTCTCTTTTTTTTTTTTTTCTTTTTTTTTTTTTGTGGGAGTCTCGCCACCACCTCTCGGCCGGCGGAGAGGTGGGGCTCGGCTGAGGCTGGCGGCCTTGAGGCCGCGTTGGTCGCCGGCACGGCAGACCCGGCGGCCCTTGGCTGCCCCTCAGCCCTAGGGCAGCCACGGCCGGGGCCTGTCACCCGCAGGCCGAGTCCGGCTGGGCTCGGCCCGGGTGGCGTGGGCTCGGCTTGGGCCGTTCTCAGGCCGGCCCGCGGCCTGTTGGTCCGGCCCGCAGCCTGTGGGTCCGGCCCACGGCCCTCCTCCTGTTCTTCTCTCCCGTGCCGGTCTCCTTCCTCTCTGTGCCAGTCTCCTCCCCTCTGTTTCATCAGTGAAACAGAGGGGAGAATACCCTACAGAGGGGTATCTCCACTCCCTAAAACTTTATTATTTAACCTAAGGGCCACTTACCTGGATTTTTGCTGGTTACCGTTGGGCCGTTCCTCCCCCTCGTAGTCCCTCCTTCCTCTTGGAGCTTCAGGGCTCTTCCGCCTTAGGCTCCAGGGCTTCGGCTCTCTCTCTTTCAGTGTTCTTGGGGGCCTCCGACTTAGGGTTGCCGGCAGGGACTTAAATAGTGGTTTAGAAGATGAGACCCCCCTCTCTGAGAGGTCCCATCCGCTCCATGCCTCCCCTCTCCGGGAATGGCCGCCGCCCCCTCTGTCTCCGGTGCGCCGGCATCGACTGCCAGCAGGGGTGGGGGTCACCCTTCCCTGTCGGTCTTATCCCTTCGTTTTTTTTTTTTTTTATAATAATCATTATACTGGCTACAGTAAAATTTGGGCCCAACCCTTAACTGGGCCTATTTTTCTATTGGGCCTAGTAGGTTGTGGGCCCGGACATTACATTCTTCCCCCCTTAAATAAATTTCGTCCTCGAAATTAAACATACCTTGGTTCTCGAAGAGCTGAGGGTAGCGTTGTCGCATCTCTTCCTCCAATTCCCAGGTAGCTTCCCTTTCAGTGTGGTTGGTCCACTGGACTTTAACGTAGGGAATGGTGCGCCTTCGGAGGATTTGCTCTTTTCTGTCTATGATGCACAGGGGAGCCTCCTCATAGGTTAAATCTTTATTTAATTGCAGAGGTTCATGTGGTACCACATGGCTGGGATCCGGGACGTACCTCCGTAACAAGGAGACGTGAAAGACGTTGTGTACGCCTGATAGCTCTGAAGGTAGGGCCAATTTGTAGGCAACTTTGCCTATTCTAGCAAGAACCTCAAATGGGCCAATGTAGCGAGGACTTAATTTGCCGTGTCTTCCGAATCGGGTAATACCCTTTGATGGTGAAATTTTTAGGAAGACAAAGTTCCCCTCCAAAAATTCCGAGGCCCTTCTTCCTCTGTCAGCCCATCTTTTCTGTCTATCCTGGGCAGCCTGAAGCCTTTGCTTAATTAGTAGTACCTTGTCTCTGGTGTGCTGGACCAGTTCGGGTCCTAGCATTTTCCGCTCCCCGACGTCATCCCAGTGTAAGGGGGATCGGCATCTTCTCCCATAGAGAGCTTCGTATGGGGCCATCTGGATACTGGAATGGTAGCTATTGTTATAAGCAAATTCCACCAGTGGTATGTGACTATCCCAGTTTCCACCTAGGTCCACAGTGCAAGCCCTCAGCATGTCTTCCAGAGTTTGGATTGTCCGCTCTGACTGGCCGTCAGTCTGGGGGTGGTATGCTGTACTGAGCCTCAGTCCGGTACCCATGGCCTTCTGAAAGCTTTCCCAGAATCTGGACACGAATCGGGGGTCACGATCAGAAATGATGCTCACTGGTACTCCGTGCAGGCGTACAATCTCATCGATGTATAATTGGGCCAGCTTGTCTAAAGGAGTACCAATTCTGAATGGCAGAAAATGAGCTGATTTTGTAAGGCGATCAACAATCACCCACACTGCATCATTCTTTCTCACCGTTTTGGGGAGTCCTGTAACAAAGTCCATCGTGATGTGCTCCCACTTCCATTCAGGAATTTCTATTGGTTCCAGCAACCCTGCTGGCCTCTGGTGCTCTGCTTTTACTAGCTGACAGGTCAAGCATCGGGCCACAAACTCAGCTATTTCTCTCTTCATCCCCTTCCACCAGTAATGTTCCCGAAGGTCCCGGTACATTTTAGTACTGCCTGGATGAATAGAGAAACGGGATTGGTGGGCTTCTTCCATGATTTCCCTTTTTAGGTCAACATTTGCCGGTACACACAGTCGGTGGCCAAACCTTAGAGTGCCATCTGGGTGCATTTGGAGTTCGGGTCGCAACCCTTTCTCCACTTCATCCTTGAGCTGACAAATGTGCTCATCAGACTGCTGGGCAACCTTTATTCTATCAATCAAGGTTGGTTGTATACTCAAGGCGGCCAGCAAAATTTTTGTAGTTTGGGTAACCACCTCAACCTGCATTTCATCGAGATCCTTCTGAATCTGTGGTTGAGTGGTGAGTAAAGCGGCGGAGCTTATAACTGACTTTCTGCTTAGGGCATCCGCCACCACGTTGGCCTTTCCTGGGTGGTATTTAATACTCAGGTCATAATCCTTCAAGAGTTCCAACCACCTTCTTTGCCTCATATTCAATTCCTTCTGGGTGAATATATACTTCAGGCTCTTGTGGTCGGTGTACACATCACAGTGTTCGCCATACAAATAATGTCTCCAAAGTTTCAAGGCGAACACTACTGCGGCCAACTCTAGGTCATGTGTCGGGTAATTCTGTTCATAGGGTTTCAGCTGTCTCGAGGCATAGGCTACCACCTTGCCATCTTGCATCAGCACACAGCCTAGCCCGTTCTTGGAAGCATCACTGTAGATGGTAAATTCTCCAGTTAAGGACGGTAATGTCAAAATTGGGGCAGAAACTAACCTTTGTTTAAGCTCCTGGAAGCTCCTCTCACACTTGCCGTCCCAGATAAACTTGGCCCGTTTCTTAGTCAACTGGGTCAAAGGGGTAGCTATTTTGGAGAACCCTTCCACAAATCGCCGGTAATACCCGGCTAATCCCAAAAAGCTTCTTATTTCCTTGGCGTTGGTGGGACGAGGCCAATCCACCACCGCTTCTATCTTCTTGGGGTCCACTGACACTCCTTCCTTGGAGATTATATGGCCGAGGAACGCCACACTGTCCAGCCAGAACTCACATTTGTTCAGCTTGGCGTACAGTCTCTTCTCTCGAAGGATTTGTAGCACTACCCCCAGATGGTCTTCATGTTCCTTCCGACTCTTTGAGTATATCAAAATGTCATCGATAAAAACTATCACGAACTGATCCAAATATTGTTTAAAGACTCTGTTCATCAAGTCCATAAATGCAGCCGGGGCATTGGTCAGTCCAAAAGGCATAACCAGAAATTCATAATGCCCATACCTGGTTCGAAATGCAGTTTTTGGCACATCCTCAGATTTGATCTTCAGCTGATGGTAGCCTGACCTCAAATCTATCTTGGAGAAGACCTGGGCGCCTTGCAGCTGATCAAACAGGTCATCGATCCGTGGTAGGGGATATTTGTTCTTTATGGTTATCTTGTTCAATTCCCGGTAATCGATGCATAGTCGCATACTCCCGTCTTTCTTTTTCACAAATAGGACAGGAGCTCCCCATGGCGACGCACTGGGCTGGATGAACTTTTTATCCAGGAGTTCTTGTAGTTGTACCTTCAATTCCCTTAACTCAGCAGGGGCCATCCGGTAAGGAGCCTTGGAGACTGGCCCCTCTCCTGGTGCGAGGTCGATTGTGAATTCGATCTCTCGGTCTGGGGGTAATCCTGGTAATTCCTCCGGGAAGACATCCGGATATTTTCTGACTACTGGAATATCTTCCAGTTTGGTCTCTTTCTGGGTATCCATTACACAGGCCAGATAGGCCATACACCCTTTTCTCACAGCCTTTCCAGCTTTCAAGGCAGAAATAAAGTGTAGTGTAGGAGCATCTTGAAGGGGTATATCGCCCTGAAAGAAAAATTCTTGCTCCCCAGGTATCCGAAATACCACCCTCTTGTGGTAACAATCAATGTGGGCGTGATACTGTGACATCCAGTCCATGCTCAAGATAATATCAAAGTCTTGCATGTCAAGCTGTAAAAGATTTGTCTCTAATTCTGATGCGGGATGAATGCGAGGGATTTAAACATAAGGATTATCAGTAAGTTATGTTGATTAACTAGCCTAATAGCAGCAGAAAATTCAGTCACATATGGGATAAGAAAACATTAACATGAGCATAGTAATTTCAAGACTAGTTACCCGCATGTACTAATTCATTTAGGACTTAGAAGAATGGACCGTTGTGGTTGAGAAACCACTTGATTAGGACACTTCCTTCAATAAATCAGACCTAGAGTTGAGGTTTACCAAACATTGAACTTCTGAAATTTTTTTGGAGGAGGATCCTTGATCTCACTCTCGAAGGTTGATGATTGGATGACCAAGCTTCATCTTCCGTTGCAACAGGGCCCTTTTGCTATTGGTTTGGAAGGATAATTGACCCAATGACATGGAGTACTTTAAGGACCTGCAAAGAAATAGGGATTAGAACTTTGGCGTGAGAGAGGAATGGAAATCACAAAAGAAAAAGGAGGCGAGAGGAGGTAGGGCAGCGGTGGATGTGGTAGTGGCTTTAGGGCCTCACGCCCAACTTGGAACAAGGGCCTCACGCCCAACCTTCTCTCAAGGTGACAAAGCAAGATTGCTAAGGAAGAAAGAAGCACTTTTTATTCATTCATCAATTGAAATTACAAGATATCATGAGGAGGTATTTATAGACTTTCCTCATGATTTGAAATTTAAACACATAATGAATGGCGCTCCACATTTGAAGGCTTGGTTGCTAGAGAAAAGGAAAGAAAGTTGGCCGGCTTTAAGGGGGAGGATTTGAAAAGTTGTTGGCTCCCATTTGAAATTTTCTTGCATTTAAATTGTGGCCGACCTCTTGGACTTTGAATTTGGGTGACGTGTCAACTTGTATGAGGTGGCATGGTGATTGGTTCTTCTGATGAGGTGGCATGACGTTGCATTGGTTTCTTTGATGAGATGATGTGGTCGGCTCCTTATGCTTGACTTCATCCTGGTTGGCGTGCTTCCATTGGTTGGAGTGGTGGTGAGGTGGCCAGCTGATGTTGATGTGGATGCCGAGGTGGTGCTCCAAGGGTGTGCAAAGGTGGTGGTAGAAACATGCAACATGTCCTGACTTGGCTTGCTTTCTGACTTATTGAGGCTTGCTTTCTGACTTATTGAATTTATTTACAGGACTCGATCAAAGCCACAGTGACCTTGAGTTAATTGATTGGAGTCTTTTCTGGATTCTGGTGCCCGCACCAATTCTCCCGGGGTGGGAAGAATTCGACTCTGTCGAACAGGGGTTGGTTTGGCTGTGGTACTTTTCTAGGAGATCTGGGTTAAGTCTCTGTAGGTCCTCTCGAGTAATCCATGAATCATCAGATTTTGGTCGACCCTCCCAGTGAACCAAATAGCGTTGGTACCCTTTGTTCCGGGTGGTGATAGCTTGATCATCCAAAACATGTTCAACCCTATCTCTCGATTCTGGAAATGTGGCTGGAGGGCACTCAGGTGTGGGTTCACTCTCAATGGGAGCATGATCAAAAGGCTCACTAGGTATCAATGTTGGTCCCTTATACTCTATAAGGTCTGAGATGTTGAAGGTCGAGCTAATACCAAAATCAAGGGGTAAGTCAACCACATAAGCGTTAGGTTCAATTTTCTTTAATATCCTAAATGGACCTGCACTGCGGGCATGCAATTTTTTCATAGTTCCCGGGGGAAACCTTTCAGGTTTTAGTCTAATCATTACATAGTCTCCTTCAATGAATTCCTTAGCCCGTTTGTGACGATTAGCTGCTTGCGCATAAGCTTTGTTACTCATGTCAATTTTCTTACTGATTTCATTATGTAAATCCCTGACATGTTGTGCATATGATTCTGCTGTCTCTGAGACTCGTGCATGTGAGGGTAATGGAATAAGATCTACAGGTTTCCTAGGTTTATATCCATGGACAATCTCAAAGGGACTCTTTCCTGTGGATCTATTGACTGAGCTGTTATAAGCGAATTCAGCGCGTGATAATAGGAGATCCCAGTTTCCTAGGTTGTCACCGACAAGGCATCTCAATAAGTTCCCTAGACTCCGATTAACGACTTCGGTCTGACCATCAGTTTGAGGGTGGTAGGCAGTGGAGAATTTGAGTTTGGTTCCTAGCATATGCCAAAGGGTCTTCCAGAAATAGCTAGTGAACTTAACGTCTCTATCTGATACGATGGTCTTGGGTAAACCATGTAGCCTAACCACTTCATTTAGAAAAAGTTTAGCTATTTTTGAGGCATCATAAGTCTGGGAACAAGGTATGAAATGTGCCATTTTGGAGAATCGGTCTACCACGACATATACTGAATCATGTTTTCTCAGGGTTTTGGGTAATCCTAACACAAAGTCCATGCTAATATCTTGCCAAGGGCATTCGGGGACTGGTAGGGGAGTGTATAGACCGGTGTTTTGTCGTTGTTGCTTCGCTGTGGTGCAGATTCGACATCGGGCTACTATTTGGGCAACGTTTTTCTTTAGACCTGGCCAAAAGAACTGGTCTTCAACTTCTAAGATGGTTTTGTTCCTACCAAAATGACCAGCTAGGCCTCCTGCGTGGATTTCCCAAACTAGAAAGTCTCGGGTGGAGGTACGGGGAATGCACAACTTATTTCCTTTGAAGAGGAATCCGTCGTGAATGGTAAAATCGGAAAATTGGCTCGAGGGTCCTTGACGGATTGATTGGTAGGTTTCCTTAAAGTCGGGGCAATGTTCATACTCCTCCTTGAGCCTTTCAAAACCTATGACTTCGGTACTAACAGAAGTGAGGAGCATAGATCGTCTACTAAGGGCGTCGGCAACACGATTTTCTTTTCCAGCCTTATGTTTCAGGACGAAGGTATAGGCCTGGATGTACTCTACCCATTTCGCATGTCTAGGGTTCAACTTTTTCTGAGAGTTGAGGAAACGTAGGGCTTCATGATCGGAGTATAGGACAAACTCTAGTGGCAGAAGGTAGTGTCTCCAGTACCTTAGGGCTTGGACCACTGCATACAACTCTCTATCGTAGGTAGAATACCTTAGCTTGGCATCGTTTAATTTCTCACTAAAGAATGCTACTGGGTGGTTTTCCTGACTTAGAACGCCTCCAATCCCGACTCCTGATGCATCACAGGCAACCTCGAAAACTTTGGAAAAGTCGGGTAATCTCAATATAGGTGCTTGTGTCATCTTGTCCTTAATCTCTCTAAAGGCCTTTTCAGCTGCCTTGGTCCACTCAAAATTTCCTCTCTTAAGGCAATCAGTAATGGGGGCGACAATTGTGCTGAATCCTCTAATGAATCTCCTGTAGAATGTGGCTAGACCATGAAAGCTACGAACGTCATGAATGTTTTTGGGTACTGGCCACTCGATTATGGATTTGACTTTTTCGGGATCGGCAGATACTCCTTCAGTGGTCACGACAAATCCTAAAAAGATAGTCCTATGTGTCATGAATTCACATTTCTTTCGATTAGCATAGAGGCTATCTTGTCTAAGTGATTGACAAACTTGTCTAAGGTGATTTAAGTGGTCATCTTTTGTTTTGCTATATATAAGAATGTCATCGAAATAGACCACTACAAACTTTCCAATGAATGTCCTTAAAACTTGGGTCATGATCCTCATAAAGGTACTAGGTGCGTTGGATAAACCGAAAGGCATCACTACCCATTCAAATAAGCCGTCCTTAGTCTTAAAGGCGGTTTTCCATTCATCCCCCGGCCTAATTCTTACTTGATGATAGCCACTCTTAAGATCGATTTTGGAGAATACCGTGGCTCCGGCCATCATATCTAACATGTCGTCTAGACGGGGAATAGGAAAACGGTATTTGACGGTAATCTTATTGATGGCACGACTATCTACACACATTCTCCAAGTGCCATCTTTCTTAGGGGTCAGAAGGGCAGGTACTGCACAAGGACTTAAACTCTCCCTAATGAACCCTTTCCTAAGTAACTCGCCAACTTGCTTTTGCAATTCTTGGTGCTCTGAAGGATTCATCCTATAATGGGGTAGATTGGGCAAGGTGGCTCCTGGAACTAGGTCTATGGCATGCTGAATGTCCCTTAAAGGTGGTAGGTTGTCAGGAAGATCTTTAGGAAATACATCTTTGAACTCCTCTAAGATTTCAACCACTTCTTGAGGGTGTGCTACTGGGGTTTGGTCCAGGGTCTCCTTAACAGCCAACATCCAAATGGGTGAACCTTCATTGATCTCTTGCTCTAATTCCTTAGCATTGATTAGGTTCAATCCAGGTTTCTTTTCCTTCAGACTACTACTAGCTCCCCTCTTAATGTTGTCCTTAGGTGGGGTAGGGTGAACTACAATTTTCTTTCCATTATGATTGAAGGAACATGAATTTGATCGTCCAAACAGGGTAGCATCATGATCGTATAGCCATGGTCTGCCTAGGATAATGCTACTTACTCCCATAGGAAGGACATCACACCATACCTTCTCCTGATAGGATTGGAATTGTATCTGGACTTGGCATCTAAGTTTAATGGGTATTGAGGTCGAATTTATCCAAGATACCTTATAGGGATTGGGATGGGGTACGGTAGGCAACCCTAAACTCTTGATGGTGTTGGTTGATATGGCATTGACACAGCTTCCACTATCTAAGATGATTTTGCAGGCTTTTTCTCCTATTTTGATAAAGGTTTGTAGGATGTTGGTCCTACGCCAATCTTCTTGTTCTTTAGCCTGGGTCAATATACATCTCACAACTCCTAGAAATTCAGACGTCTCAATGATTTCTTCCTCTTCTTCATATTCATCTACCAAATTGGTCTCTGCTTCGTAGACTTCTTCTCCATAATTCTCTAGGGTCTCAGGATCTTCTTCTTCTACTTCTCCTATGTGTAACGCTCTAGTGGGGCATTGGCTTGCATAATGTCCTATTTTATGACACCTAAAACAAGGGACATTGTTTTCCTTTCTACCTTCAGGGGCTTTTCCTTTGTCGTCCCTACGAGCCTGTGGAGTGATAGGATTGGGTCTGTGTGATGGGTTTGAACTTGGGTTTGGCCTGCTTCCAGGGTTGCTAATCCTATTGGGTTCAGGTCGTCGAAAAATGGGTCCCCTCTGGAATCGTTCGCAGTCTCTGGCAATCTGGTAGGCTTGGTCTAAATCATGAATTTCCCTT
The DNA here is from genome assembly GCF_051530095.1 of Phoenix dactylifera. Taxonomy (NCBI): domain Eukaryota; kingdom Viridiplantae; phylum Streptophyta; class Magnoliopsida; order Arecales; family Arecaceae; genus Phoenix; species Phoenix dactylifera. Next base: position 4,071,503 of record NC_143191.1, read on the forward strand.
AAGAACAATTCCCTTTGAATGTCCTCCTTAAGACCAGCTCTAAACCTAGATAGGGTTACGGCTTCTGACTCGACTATGTTGCACCTCATAGCGAACTCATCAAATTTGGCAATGTATTCAGATACAGTTTTCCCTCCTTGATTTAATCTTTGCCATTGATCTAGTAACCTCTGTTCGTAGGATAATGGGACGTATTTCTCTCTTAGCTTAATTTTCATCTGTCTCCATGTATTGATAGGTAGTTCTTCTCTTTGCCTAGTGATCCTCTCAATATTTCCCCAGTATAACCTTGCATGTCGTGTCAACCTAAGCTTGGCAAATTTGAATTTTCTTTCTTCCGACATTTCATACCACTCAAAATATTGATCCATGTCATTTTCCCAATCAATGTATACCTTAGGGTCTAGACTTCCTTCGAAGGAGGGTGCATCAAGTCTGATACTCCTAAGGGCTCGTTCATCCTGGTCTACATGATCCTGTTGTGGTCGTCGCTGATTATGTTCAGGAGTGAAAAGGTGGCGATGGGGTTGGGGTGTCAATTCAGGTTCCACGCGGGTCTGTTGATTTTCCTCTAGGGTTCCTAGCCTCTCCTCAACTTGATCAAACCTATTGTTCAATTGTTTGAACTGCTCAGTCATAGTCCTTAGGATGGTCTCAAGATTGGGGTCCATGGCTTCAATGGGTTGTGTATGTGATGGGTTGTAGGGTGATCCTGATCTAGTTGTCATACAAGGCTCAAGACAAAACAAAATGACTAGCCTATGCTAGGGTTTGCTAAATCTAAATCAAAGACTTATCTAATCAAAATTGGTTCACCACTTGCCCAGGCCAGTTGGACCAAGAGTTCGTGTAACCGCCATTAACCATACTTAGCTGACACCAACCGCTTAACGGGGCTGGGCAGATAAGATGGTAGCCACGACCCTGATCGGAACTTTTCTAGACAGCAAGGAATTAGCCAAATTCAATTAGCCTAAAGACTCGTTGTGGTTTCTAAGTTAAGTTGGCTAGTTGAGTTTTAAATTAGGCTTAGGTTCTAGATTTATGAGGGTGGTTGTTTTGGGCTAAGGAAAGGTGATGAAATCCTTCCCTTATGTTGCAATTAGAGTGCCCTTAATATGATTTATGATGGATGCAACTATTTTAAATGTCCACACAAGTTGAGATTTAAAATTTCAAATTTCAAATTTCGAATTTAAATTTTTGAATTTTGAATTTCAGATTTGAATTTTAGTTTTCAGCTTTTGAATTTCAAATTTCAAATTTCAAGTTTAAATTTCAAATTTAAATTTTGAATCTCAAATTTTTTTTTTGTTTCAATTTAAGTTCCCATTTTTAATTTCGAATTTTGAATTTCAAATTTGGATTTCAGATCTAATATTTCAAAATTTCAAGTTTTGAAATTCGAATGCAAAAGTCATATTGGAAATTTCAGATTTGGAAATTTTAGATTTGGAAATTTCAGATTTGGAGCCCAAACCTAGAATTTCAAATTTAACTTTGAAATTGTTAACTTCAAATCCTAAATTTGTGGAGATCAGATCTCAACTTTAATAACTAAAATTCGGAATTAAAATTTGAAATATTCAGATTTAATTCATAAACTTAATAAGGCATGCAAACTAGGATTTTGGCATCAATGGATTTCAGGAAAGTGCAGAAATTTCAGCAAGTGCAGAATTTCAGCATAATCAATGTGCGTGTCCTAATTAACCTTGCTCTGATACCAAAAATGATGCGGGATGAATGCGAGGGATTTAAACATAAGGATTATCAGTAAGTTATGTTGATTAACTAGCCTAATAGCAGCAGAAAATTCAGTCACATATGGGATAAGAAAACATTAACATGAGCATAGTAATTTCAAGACTAGTTACCCGCATGTACTAATTCATTTAGGACTTAGAAGAATGGACCGTTGTGGTTGAGAAACCACTTGATTAGGACACTTCCTTCAATAAATCAGACCTAGAGTTGAGGTTTACCAAACATTGAACTTCTGAAATTTTTTTGGAGGAGGATCCTTGATCTCACTCTCGAAGGTTGATGATTGGATGACCAAGCTTCATCTTCCGTTGCAACAGGGCCCTTTTGCTATTGGTTTGGAAGGATAATTGACCCAATGACATGGAGTACTTTAAGGACCTGCAAAGAAATAGGGATTAGAACTTTGGCGTGAGAGAGGAATGGAAATCACAAAAGAAAAAGGAGGCGAGAGGAGGTAGGGCAGCGGTGGATGTGGTAGTGGCTTTAGGGCCTCACGCCCAACTTGGAACAAGGGCCTCACGCCCAACCTTCTCTCAAGGTGACAAAGCAAGATTGCTAAGGAAGAAAGAAGCACTTTTTATTCATTCATCAATTGAAATTACAAGATATCATGAGGAGGTATTTATAGACTTTCCTCATGATTTGAAATTTAAACACATAATGAATGGCGCTCCACATTTGAAGGCTTGGTTGCTAGAGAAAAGGAAAGAAAGTTGGCCGGCTTTAAGGGGGAGGATTTGAAAAGTTGTTGGCTCCCATTTGAAATTTTCTTGCATTTAAATTGTGGCCGACCTCTTGGACTTTGAATTTGGGTGACGTGTCAACTTGTATGAGGTGGCATGGTGATTGGTTCTTCTGATGAGGTGGCATGACGTTGCATTGGTTTCTTTGATGAGATGATGTGGTCGGCTCCTTATGCTTGACTTCATCCTGGTTGGCGTGCTTCCATTGGTTGGAGTGGTGGTGAGGTGGCCAGCTGATGTTGATGTGGATGCCGAGGTGGTGCTCCAAGGGTGTGCAAAGGTGGTGGTAGAAACATGCAACATGTCCTGACTTGGCTTGCTTTCTGACTTATTGAGGCTTGCTTTCTGACTTATTGAATTTATTTACAGGACTCGATCAAAGCCACAGTGACCTTGAGTTAATTGATTGGAGTCTTTTCTGGATTCTGGTGCCCGCACCAAATTCTTTTTCCCCTATCTGAATTATGCAATCTTTATATTTAATGTCAACAATTGCGGTTTTCTGAAGGGGTGTAGCAACATGCCATGGTTCCACTAATTTCTCAGATGTGCTATGTAATTGTCTGGAAAAGCTAACCGACACGAAAGAATGCGTAGAACCAGAATCAAATAGAATGAGGGCAGGAATCAAGTTGACCAGAAGTGTACCTGTCACCACTTGATCGCTAGCACTGGCATCCTGTCGAGTCAGTGCGAAAACCCGAGGGTTACCCCTCGATCTCTGGTCCTCTGGTGCAGTATGTCGGGGCTCGTCCTTCTTTCGGCTAGGGCAGTTGCGGGCGATGTGTCCTGTCTGCCCGCAAGAATAACAAGCTCCGGTCTTCTTCATGCAGGTACCCCTGTGGTTTCCGCCACAGGTGGGGCAGCCTCTGCTCTGTCTCTTCTTGGGCACAGCCCCCTTGCTGCCTCCAGCCCCACTACTCGGTGCTCCTGATGACCGGGTCCTCTTCAGGTCCTCCCTCTCTCTCCCGGACCGTATCAGGTCAGCCTCAACCTTCAAGGCTCGGTCCAGTACATCTTTGTAGCTTGAGAATAAATGGGAGGATATTCGGGACCGGATCCCGTACCTCAATCCCTGCTCAAACCGGTTCACCTTACTTCTCTCATCCTCCATGAACTGGGGGCAAAATCGTCCCAGTTCGTTAAATTTATTGGCGTACTCCAGAACGGACATCTGGTCAGTCTGGGTTAGTGTCAAAAACTCATTCTGCTTCGCCAGGTGCACTGAGTCTGGAAAGTATTGATTGTAAAACATCCCCTTAAAGTCTCTCCAGGTGAGTCTGTCAACGGCATAAGCCGTCTCCATGGCCGTCCACCAGTATTCGGCGTTTCCTGTCAGCATAGAGGTCGCCAGCCGGACTGTCACCTCATCAGGAAAGTGGAGGGCTCGGAACATCTTTTCTATCTCCCGGATCCATGTTTCAGCCGCCATAGGGTCAGACCCACCCTCAAAGGTCGGGGGGTTCAGTCGGCGGAACCTCTCATAGCAGGAGTCTGCTGATGGCATAGCGGCCAACTGCATCATCTGCTGCTGTTGCAGCACTTGCGCCATAAGCTGATACACTCCGGCTAGGCCTGCCTGACCTGCTGCAGACCGTGGAGTATCCGGGGAAACTGACCGCTCGCTGGGCTCCGGGGAGGGTGGTCTCCGGTCGTCATCCATATCTTCCTAATGATCACCTAGCAGTCAAAATTTTTTTAAAGTGAGGTTATGATAACTAGCATATTATAACATTTTCTATAACGGTGACATTCTTAACTACCCTTTTCCTTAGGCATTTTATGGTTATTCTATTGTTTAACCTAAGGCTCTGATACCACTAGATGTCACGCCCCGGACCCGGATCCGTGACACGGCCGTGCTATTGCCGACTATCGCCTACAGTAGCACGCAGCCTCATACAGGGGTAACAGGTAGCCAAAAGGATTCAAACTTATATATATATATATTAAAAGTTTTGCAGTACAACCTTCAAGTTTGAAACCAAAAATACAGAACTTCTAGGCTATTCATATGTACAGAAGTATATAAGCTTCTCCAAAAATACGAAGCTCTGTAACAAAATAAAAACATGTCTGATGGCGATCACTGGTGAGGATCTGAAAGAAAACGAAACATAAACAGATGTGAGCTACACGGCTCAGTAAGTAATCCTGCATAATCCTACCGGATCAACCAATAGACTAAACATGTAAATCAGGGTTTTGAGAAGCTGACATGCATGTTTATCTAATAATCATCCTGGCATAATAAGTATGCAATTTAAACAAAGCAGTAGTGCAAATCACAAAATTTTCATAAAATATGCATATGAAACCGTGCCCCGGCATGCCGTGGTCCATTCTCTCGGATGCTACTGCGAAGTCAGACTCGACCACTGGCGGGGCCAGCTCAGTTACTATTCAGCCACTGGCGGGGCAGCTCAGTTACTATTCAGCCACTGGCGGGGCAGGCCCAATTCCAATTCAGCCACTGGCGGGGCAGGCTCAGTTACTATTCAGCCACTGGCGGGGCAGCTCAGTTACTATTCAGCCACTGGCGGCTCAGTCATTCTCAGTAGCATCTTTGAGCCCATTATAGTGCCTCTGGGGCTAGCTAAGACTTTATAAACTTACATGCATGATTAAAATATCAATATCATCAGGTTGCATACATAGCCATAGCTTCTGGGATCATGCAAGTTACTTATGCATTGTAACATATCATGCATGAAACATATGTACTTAAAATAAATGCTTAGGAAAACATTAATAACATGACATGATCTATAATAGGATTAGAACAGGTTACTTACAGTGATTCGCCTTTCTCCTAGGTCTCCTGCGTCCTGGTGACGTGTCCTAAGTCACCTACAATCATGTCATAATAACAATATATTATTTCCTTTTCTATCTGAAATTTAGCCCAAGCCTAATTCCTCTGTATTGGGGTCTTGGCTGGGCTCATAAGTCTTAATTGGCCTTCCGATTGGCCACTAAGCTTAATTCCCAGCTTAATTGGGTTTAATTTCGGGTTTAGGGTCACTGTGACCCGTTTGGGCCTGAGTCAGGGTCAATCCGGGATCAATTTGGCCCCCAAATTAATTACATTGGCTTAAATTGGGCTTTAATTTTGGTTTAATTTATAGTCTGGCTTGTCCAGACTTAGCCCAATTTGATTGGGCTCGGGTTTAGTCAAATTTGGCTAAACCCTTTCCCTTTTTTTTTTTTTCTTTTTCTTTTTCTTTTTCTTTTTCTTTTTCTTTTTCTTTTTCTTTGGGCTTAACGGGTTGCGGGTTCGGATTCGGATCCGACCCGCGAACCCGTTATCGGGTTCTTTCTCCCCCCTTCCAGAGGCTTCCGCCTCTTCACCTTCTTTGTCTCTACCGAAGCCTATGCTTCCGGCCCTCTTCTCCGGCTCCCCTTCTTCTCCTCCGGCCAGATCTGTGGCCTTCTTCTTCTCCGCCGGCCGGATCTACCGCCTCCTCCTCCTTCCGACCTTCACCGAACCCTCCCCGGCCAGATCTACCAGCCCGGAGTGGTGTTTCCCCTTCGGGGCGGCGACGGTGGGAGGCCGGCCCTTTCCCTCTCCTTCGAAGTGGTGCCGGAGGAGAGGAGAAGAGTCGGGAGGTGGGATTGAGGCCGATCTCCTTCGGGAGAACTTCTCCGGCTCCGACCACGGCGAGGTAAGGCCGTGGTCCGCGGTAAGTATCCCCCTCTTCTTCTTCTTCTTTTTTTTTTTTTCTTTTCCTTGTTCTTCTTCCTCTTCCGTTTTCTTCTCTTTTTTTTTTTTTTCTTTTTTTTTTTTTGTGGGAGTCTCGCCACCACCTCTCGGCCGGCGGAGAGGTGGGGCTCGGCTGAGGCTGGCGGCCTTGAGGCCGCGTTGGTCGCCGGCACGGCAGACCCGGCGGCCCTTGGCTGCCCCTCAGCCCTAGGGCAGCCACGGCCGGGGCCTGTCACCCGCAGGCCGAGTCCGGCTGGGCTCGGCCCGGGTGGCGTGGGCTCGGCTTGGGCCGTTCTCAGGCCGGCCCGCGGCCTGTTGGTCCGGCCCGCAGCCTGTGGGTCCGGCCCACGGCCCTCCTCCTGTTCTTCTCTCCCGTGCCGGTCTCCTTCCTCTCTGTGCCAGTCTCCTCCCCTCTGTTTCATCAGTGAAACAGAGGGGAGAATACCCTACAGAGGGGTATCTCCACTCCCTAAAACTTTATTATTTAACCTAAGGGCCACTTACCTGGATTTTTGCTGGTTACCGTTGGGCCGTTCCTCCCCCTCGTAGTCCCTCCTTCCTCTTGGAGCTTCAGGGCTCTTCCGCCTTAGGCTCCAGGGCTTCGGCTCTCTCTCTTTCAGTGTTCTTGGGGGCCTCCGACTTAGGGTTGCCGGCAGGGACTTAAATAGTGGTTTAGAAGATGAGACCCCCCTCTCTGAGAGGTCCCATCCGCTCCATGCCTCCCCTCTCCGGGAATGGCCGCCGCCCCCTCTGTCTCCGGTGCGCCGGCATCGACTGCCAGCAGGGGTGGGGGTCACCCTTCCCTGTCGGTCTTATCCCTTCGTTTTTTTTTTTTTTTATAATAATCATTATACTGGCTACAGTAAAATTTGGGCCCAACCCTTAACTGGGCCTATTTTTCTATTGGGCCTAGTAGGTTGTGGGCCCGGACATTACAGGTTGGCTGTGGCTCTAGTTGGTGGGTTGGGTCTTAAATTGCTACCCCTATCTTTGAGCAACTTTTGGGACATATGGGATGAAGAAGATTAAAATTTAAAACGTACAAGCAAAAAAAAATCAAAGTTATTTCTGCACTAGCTCAAGGTCTTGGTCTAGGCCCTTCTGGGACATATGGCTCTCTAAGGGGTGTGAAGTTGGGCTCAAATTATTGGGCGAAGATTTAGGCTGGTGAAAGTTGCAGATAAAACCCTAAACTATCTCCAAGCACTATAACAAATGGACCATGAACTTTGAAAGTAGCAGCTTTGACGATAACTATATTTCCTGAGCTCCGCAAGCAAATGGGAAATTTCACATGCTCGATTATATTTCCAGTTAACCCATTAACCAATTCAACCACTACCTTTGAATAATTTAATCCATAATCCAGAGTTATACTGTTAGAACCCTTGTACAGGTGTTTGGTCTTACATTGGTCATGTGTTACGAGGTCTAAGGTGCTTAAGCAAGACTAAGGACCCTGATCAATTACCTTTTGGATAGCCTTTTTTTATTGTTGAAGTTCTGGATCATTACAAATAGTATCAGCATCAACCTAGCTCACCTCCCATGTGGCTAGCACATATTGTGGCATTGGGCTCTATTGGGTTGATCATGAGCTAGTGCATTTTTCTTTTGTTTTTTTTTTTTCTCTTAAATCTTGAAGGTGGTAAAGGAAATAAACAATGCCTGTCCAAGGGTCCATCTCTCTCTAACATCCCATGCCTAGCTACATTAACAGGATGTCTTTCCAATGCATAAGGCCTTGCTAGGCTTCCTATTAATGGCTTTGTTGGGCGGCAACACAGGCCTTAGATCTCTCTCTCGTAGGATCACCTGCAGTGCAGCTCTCCTCATGAGCATGCCAACTAATGGAAACTATTGACTTATACGATCTTGCGGATTTCCAAGTGCTCAGGCTCTCTAAAATGGAGATCAAAGAGTTCCCTGTCAAAATCTTGATACGACCTTGGCTAAGGCAACAGGGTTAGCTGGGTGCTCAACACATGAGAAGATTTCATTGGAACAGAATATAACAGCTCTCTGAGGAGCTCACAACTTTGATCAATGCAGTCATTATGCTGGTGGCAACCTTGGCAACAATGAAATCATCAAACAGCTTAAAGATGGTAGTAAACAATGAATTCATAAGCAGCCTAGAGATGGCAGCAGAAGAGTTCATCTATGCATTATGTGATTCCTGGTTCTTCTGCACCTTCTCTCCCCCAGCTATGGAACTACTGACAGAAAAATATTTCGATCAATTTTATGTTTGTATTTGTCCCTGCCAAATGTAATGCAATGAAAGCATAAACACTCAAACTAGAACCAGTAGTAAAGAAGCAAATTTACTAGCAATATATAGCACACTGGATCAAAAAGTACAACAGGTGTTGGGGAGACCGGACTCGTAAGGTCAGTAGAACTTGATAAACATGCAAAACCAACTTAGCCTATAAACTAAAGCCATTGGGTTTTTAGGTTCAATCATCTATACCAATCGTTCTTCCACCTACTATTTATGTTATGTGGGAGTAAACTTCAAAAGTTGGTCTATACACAAACTCTTTTGCATGGGATGGAAGCAGAGGTGTATAGGATTTTCTGGAACAACTTCTTCACTGCATAAACTGTGTCATGCAAAGTTAGCTTTCAACGTAGTTCTATGTTTGCCACAGCATCAAAGAAAACAATACCATTCAATTCACCAAATCACATGACGGTTTATTGCTCCACCATAATAAGGCTGCTCCAAGACCATGGCTTTCAATGGCTTTACACTCAATCGTGGATCCGAAGCCGTTCACTGGAAATTTTATGTACAAAATTATTCCAAAACCTTAATTGTTTTTCAGAAGTTCGGATCTCCAGTTATTCTTTAAGAAGGTTTACCCAATCAGCCTTACGTTCCTAGGTATGTATGTTATTGCATATATTCCATGACACTGTTGCAAGTATAGACATGCTGATTAAGTCTTTGAAATCTTGCAGTATTCGAATGCTTTTGAATGCTTTTGCTGTCATAACCAACCGGAATCAACTGAATGAATTATTGAGTTCCAACTTTACTGGATGCCCTGGAGAGATGCTGCAAGGAAACAGCAATAGTTGTAAGAGAATTTCTCACTCGCTCTCTGGTTATCCTTTTTTTCTTTTCCTGATGCCGCTCTCTCTTTTTATCTACAGTATAAAAATAATATGGTTAATGTATGCTATATAATTAACCTTCACGTAGAGGAAGTGATGGAGATTCTCGCATTCAGATCAGTGATGCATTCACTTGGAAGTCCAAGAAAGGAGTTCATGAGAATGTCATTGATTGGATTGACCAAGGCCACACCAACCAGCCTGCACCTTCCTTCTCCATTTATTCTCTCCCCCCTCCCAGCCCTTAATTTTCCTGTGGACTCCTCTGATGTTAGTGTTGTCTCCACCATTAATGGAGGAGCTTTGTAAATGCTTCCAACTGAGAACCAGAATTTTGCTCTGAACTGCAGATCAGCCTGCAAATAATACCAATGTCCTCTTTCAGCATAGCAAGTTCTAACCAGTACATCATAGTTGTTGTTGGAAGACAAACTTGATTTTCACTTGAAGATAATTGGCATTAGAGCTAAAAGTTGTTTAGCAAGATGCCCAGGATTTTAAGCTTTAATGATACAAGTAACCAACAAGCTCTGTATGTAGCTTGTGTTTGCAGAAGCTTCCTCAGACAATCCACCACAACAGCCTAGATGATTTTTCTAGTGTAAGGACTTACTTAAGGCTTGTATACTTGCAGAGCTAGCATGTCAGAGTCCATATGATGTCTCATATGAGTAAGGTCCTGTTTGGGGGAGCTGTTGGCAGTAGAGCTGTTGGAAGTAGAGCTGTTAGAAGTAGAGCTGTTGGAAGTAGAGCTTTTATAAAAATCTGTTTGCTGTTTGGTAACTACATTTTTAAAGTGCTGTGGCACTTTAACATTTGTTTGGTAAACAAACTGAGAAAGTACTTTTGTATGATAAAATAACCATAAAGGACATTACTAGTATTATACAATAGTGCATAATAAAATATAATATATATTAATATATAAATATATAATATAGTATAATATTAATGTAATGTAACATAATATTATTATAATATAGTACTATAACATTGTATACTATAGAATAATAATTTAAAATAATATTAAATTAGTTAACATAACATAATATTATATTATATTATATTTATAGTATAATACAATAATAAATATATAAAATATTATAATTATTAGTATAAACTAATTTTTTACTCTTTTGATGACCATTTATTTCTCTAACAAATTTTCTAACTAGGTGAAAAAATTGGTTAAATAATTACTAATATTTTTATTTATTATTTTATTTCATTGAAATATATTTATTAATTATTTTATTTATTTATTTATTCGTTCATTTATATACATATTTATTTTTTTTCTTTTTTTCCTTTTTCTTTCCTTTTTCTTTTTTTTCTTCTCTTTTTTTTCTTTCCTTTTCTTCTTTTTTTTTTCCTTTTCTTTTTTCTTCTCTTCTTCTCCTTTCTTCCTCTCTTTCCTTCTTCTCCTTTCTTCTTCTCCCGTGAAGCCGGCGGCGCCGGAAAGGGGGGCCGGGCCGCGGCGGCCGCGGGAGGGGGGCCGGGATGGTGGGCCGCGGCGGCCGCAGGAGGAGGGGGGCTCGGGAGGGGGCCGGGACAGCGGGCCCCGACGGCCGCGGGGGGAGGGGGGCTCGGGAGGGGGCCGGGACGGCGGGCCCCGACGACCGCGGGGGGAGGGGGGCTCGGGAGGGGGCCGGGACGGCATGCCGCGGCGACCGCGGGGGAGGGGGGGCTCGGGAGGGGGCCGGGACGGCGGGCCCCGACGACCGCGGGGGGAGGGGGGCCGGGACGGCGTGCCGCGGCGACCGCGGGGGAGGGGGGGCCTCGGGAGGGGGCCGCGACGGCGGGCCGGCCGGGGAGGCAGCGGCCATGGCGGCCCCTTCCTCCCCTTCCTTTTTTTTTTGGCTGTGTGGTGGGTCGCAGGGGCGGGGGGCTCGGGTGGGGGCTGGGGGACGCGGCCACGGGTGGCCGGCGTGGTGGCTGCCTCCCAAAAAAAAAAAAGAAAAGAGGAGGGCCGGCGGCATTGAGGAGAAGGAGATAGAGAGGGAGAGAGAGAGAGAGGGGGGGGATGGTGAGAGAGAAAGTGGTGGTGAGATTGAGATTTTTTGGAGGAAAAAGAAACTTTTAAATGGGGGTATTTTGGTTAAAAATACAGCTTCCCGACAAAGCTGAAAACAGCGTTTTCGGAAAGCTCCAAAATTGAGCTTCTGCCAAAAAGCTGTTTTCAGCTTCCCGCAAAAGCTGAAACAGCTTTTTAGAAATTTTACCAAACACACTTTTTTCCCTAAAAGTACTTTTGGAGGGCCAGAAAGTGCTTTTTGGCCCTCCAAAAGCTCCCCCAAACAGGGCCTAAGAAATATAGACATGAGGTCTTTGAATGGTCCAAGAAGAGAAAGCAAAGGATGGGAGAAGTATGAAGGACTAAACTTTGGACTGCAAATAGGAAACGCTGTGAACCCTGCATGGCCAAAATTGTTCTGAGAACAATGGTTAGCATGCTACCAATCATCCCAAAGAAATCATGCAAAAATCTCCTATCAAATACTTGGATAAAACCTCTCATCAGCTAGTTATTTTTCATCACACAACCTCTCCCAGTGAGAGGAAGGGGTGCGCACCCCTCGGGCGTATCGCCCAGTTTGCACGATGCCCAGCCTTTTGGGGTATCAAAAACCTTTGCATAACATGAGATCTAAGAATCAGTGATCTTTTCGATCCCTCTTCTCCCTTCTTATGCCTCTTCTACTGGGCCAAATGCTGTTCTTCCTCCTGTTGCACCCATTCTAAATATCCTCAAAAATATACATACTACTGTTCTCAGGGCATTCTTACAATGTCGTTTTCCTTTTCCTTTCCGGTAACCTTCTTCTATATGCTATATCTTCTTAGCCTCCAACTCCACATTATAGCTGGCTTTATTTACACGTCATGTTCTTTTCGTTTGGAGAAGCAATCATTGAAAGAATACATCCACAACAATTACAACTATCTATAGATGTTAAGAGAACTAATACTCAACAAAACACGCATATAAACAAGCAGTATGTCATTACTAACCTTTCCACTCTCTTTGCTGATGGTTCCCTGGAAAGACTCTGGAACAATGTCTATCTTAAGAAACGGCGGCAATGGCAAGCCAAGGAACTTTGTCGTCGCACCGGTAAGCGGTGGGATATACAGTGTTCCTACATCGAAAGTGACCGATATCGTATCATCATCATTGCGAGCCTCGTCCTCCTTTCTCCCGATCGCTGTACCAATACCTCCTTTCGCATTGTATTCAAAATCTGGATACCAGGAGATGCCCAGCTTGCAGCCTTCAAGAGTTTCAAACCTGACGTCCCATACGTTAGAACCGTGTTCAACTTTGTCGAGAGATTCTTGCCTGCTTGGACTGGTGTAAGAAGAGGAGGGAACTGAGTGCGGTCTGCACTTAAATCTGAGAGAGTTTGATGATGTATTGAAGCTGGGTGAATTGGTTGGAAGTCTGTGGGGGATTGGAAGACTTGGAGAGTTGATCTTGGAACTCATTTGGGAATCTGAGGGAAGAGCTCGAGCTTCCTGACTATGGTATTGCGGAATTAGTTCGAAAGAAGTGATAAGAAGAATGATGAATTTGAGGCTGGAGCTGGTTGGTCTCATGATAGCCTTATCTTGTCCGGCTGCCTGAAAGACCAAAACAACCATCCTATTTGGACCGAGCCCAACTGAAGTTGGTACTGTATATTCGGAGGTGGTGAGGTCGCTTCCTCATGGTGCCTCTCCATGGCTGTCTCCAGCATAGAATACGGGTAAAAACAAATTAAGTAATATCGGTTCGAATTTATTTTCGTATTGAAATTTATCCGGATATTGGTAGAAATTTGAGCATCCAGCTAATATTCATATCCGTCAAAGAAAATTGGATATGACATGGATAGACAACTATCTAATCAATATCTGAATATCCAATTCTATTTGTAACTCTATTTAATTTTATATAGTATTCATAAATTTTTAAGAAAAATATATAACTACATTAATATGCTATTAACTTAATTTACTATCCACTTAATAATATTTTTGAATTTATGATCAAAAAGTTTAATTATTGATTTATATCCGTATTTATATTCATACTTGTGGTATCTAATTTTTATCCGGATTCGTTTAAAATAAATATAGATATAAATTTTTGCTTCTAACTAATATTCAAATATGTACCTATATTCATCAAATAAAATAAATATGGATATAGCTATATTAATACCCAATCCATATCCGATCCAGTTTCAACTCTATCGTGGAACAAAGTTAAGAGGAGAACAGCCAATGCTATCACACCAAAGAGTTTCCTTAAGAAAACATGCCTTCCATGCATTTTAATTATATTGTAAATTATAGAATGAGAGATGAATATATCGCAAAAGACTGCATCTACCCTAAATGTTGATCAAAATATCATTGGATTTAATTAATAAAATTTACTAGGAAGCAAAGGATATAAAAAGAACATGCAAAGCTAAAATGTAGGCTTAATTTAATTAAACTTTTAACAAAAAGGATCCATTTTAACAAAAAAGGAAAAACTCAAATATTTGTAAGAGAAGACACACATGCACGATTTTTCTTTAAAACCAAGGAAGACACGACTGAGGTAGGATAAATGTCAGGAACGGGAGATCTAATACTAATACATAATCATCTTTTGGTCCTACTATAATTCCAAAAGTGATAATCATGCATGGCTTCGTGGGTTCAAGGGGGGGTCGACATCGGAGGAGGAAGCGACGGAGGCAGGCTTACTCTTATGCATCCAAAGTTTAAACCAATTGGTCCTTAATCCCATCGCTGCGCAGAACATCTTAAGCTCTCCGTCGTCCTCCCCTCGTACTCGCCACCCTAATCTTTCCGCGAAGGACCTCATCTCTGCCTTTTGTCCCTCGCTAAGCTTCAACTGCTTTACCCTCCTGGGGCGAACCAGGCGGGGCGGTGGTTGCGGTGGAGTTTGGTTTCGAGAGAGCGGAGAAGCAGGCAAGACTGCCGTAATCGGCATTGGTTGCTGCGTCCGTCCTCTGGATTGGCCAGCGACGGCGCCGAGCGGAAGGGAGACTGCTCCATCTACAAGGGTGGTGAGAGGGGAGTAGTACTTCTCGCAGTGGAAGCAACGATGGCAACCGCAAGCAACGCACTCGTCGTCGTCTCTTTCGCTGGGCATGAATTCTTGGCAGCCATCGTAGTTGAAGCCCCCACGTACCGCTGCATGGTTCTTCCAGCACTTGCCGTACCCCTTCATCTTTTACTAAATATATCTTTCTCGTCGAAGCTTGAGGTGGATTGAGAGGAGTAGGCTGTCTTTATAGGCAACACAAGTTACACAACGCAAGATTCTCACGTTAGATATCGTGGGTATCCAAAGGGTGATCTCAAAAGCAGTACGGTGAAAATAAATACGAATTTCTTTGTCAAGGAATCTTCGATAAATCCGTGGGCTCAAACCATTTTGTTCTTCCAACGGCTCCAATGCCGCCCATGGAGTGTCAAGGAAGGAATGGTTTGCTGAATGGAGATTGGAGGACACCTGTTGTGACGGGAGGGAGGGGGAGAAATCTATTTATGACACAATTAAATACTTTTTATTCTCAAGCATCCAATACCAGCTGTTTGTAACCAAATTTCATACATATTACTCAGTGCAAATGATATTTGGTAGGATTTTTCATATGGATACCTCTACAAATTTAAATTTGCATAAATACTTTCAAAATTTATATTTATTTTTGTATTTTTATAAAATAATGTTTTTCATAAATGCTCCTAATATAACGGTTCTTCTAACACCGTTAATAAAAACCAAATTTACTTTAATTAAAAATAAATAAAATTTTGAAATTACTTTTTATCTCCATCGCGATATTTTTTTTTTGCATGTCTATTCATTAAGAATATTTTAGTCATTTTAATTTGAAATCGTCAATTTTTTAACAATGTTAGATGGCGTGGGTACATATGCAAAGCTAAAGATTAAAAAAAAAATAATTAGAATAGCAAAACAAGTGTTTTACGATAGTATACATACAAATATCAATTTTGGAAGGATATTCATGTAAAATTTGATATTTAGGAGAATATTCATGCAAAAAATCCTATTTTGTAACTTGTTTGCCTTGACAAAATTAAAGAAGATATCATATAGGAGGTGCAGATTAACCCCTGCTACTCTCAAAATTGTAAAAAAATAAAAATATTTTTTCTAAAATAAAGGATGGGGGACAAAGAAACTTCCTCCCACTATTCTGCAATTTCAAATTCCTTGCTATTGCTCCATGAAAAATCTAAGTTTATGAGAGATGGAATTTTTTGTGGAGGTTTTTCTCATAATTAGTAGCAATTTACATGAGCTGCCATGAACGTGCATCTATTTTGGAAAAGTAGGAGTTATAGAAGAATGCATAAAATTTATAATTAAGATAAATTTAGGACTAAAATTGCATTCATGATCAGTATCAGTTTTCAAAATATATGTTTTCTGCGATCACAAGAATTTGTGCAAGCTTGTCTTTGAACCGTCATGAAGTGAAAGTTCCATTGCAAGCTACACAATAGCCAATAACAGAGGATGCATGGCAGCCGATGCAGAGTTTAAGACTTAGAGATCATCTATCCTACCGCATTAAGGGAGAGTCCATTACTATCCTGAGCTGGGAGAATGCCCGAACTCCTTTTTTTTTTTTTTTTTGGTGCAAGAGAGGGAGGGGGAGGAGGTCAACACCTTCACAATACTCCCCATAATTCCTCCCACTCTCCTACTTCTGGTTTTAATGAAGAGATTACATTGAACAGGAGCAGAGTGCTCTCCTATTGCGCCATCTATCGAGCAGGGAGAAGAAAATTATATAGGGATGGAGGTCAACCTAGGTACTAAAACATAGGGCATTCATGTTATGCATCAAGTTTTGGAGAAGAAAATTATATAGGAAACAAAGTATGGAATCAAATTTGATACTATATAAAAAGTCGAAAGTTTTGAATTAATAAATATTGGCAAATCTCATATTCAATGCATACATCAGAAAACCAATAAACATAGCTTACGCATAGAAAGTCTAAACCAGTTTTGCTTTTGCTCCCGTCACTATAGATCTTACGCTCCTTCTCGTCTTGCACTCAAGCATGTCATTCTAATTTTTCATGAAAAAAGCTCATTTGCTCTTTTTCCTGATCTTCATTTGCCTCTCCCTCCTCCTATCAAGCTTATCTGGCGAGGCACCCATGACCACTCTACCTCGAGCACTACCTGTTGCTACCCCTCCAACACCATTGAAGGTGATGATGATGGTGGCATCATCATATCTGTTCTATCATTGGTGGCTTGGAGGATGAACAGAGCAAAGCGTCGACTTTAATGAGAGCCGTGAGTTTTTAGATTTAGACAGACTACTGTTGTAGATGTTAATGGCCCCAGTACCACCACAAAATGGCTGGAAGTTCATCCAGATTTCAAATTGGCCATTAGTATTACTAAGCAAGATAGAAACACCACTAACAATGATGACGGTGGAAGTAACAATTACTATAGAAAAAATAGGTTTTTCCGACTCTAATGTGCCAACGCTAGAAATAAGTGTCGGTAATTTAGTCACCGTGCCAAAATTTACCGACGTCTTTTACTAGCATCGGTATATTACAACGCTTAAAAGCGTTGGAAGTAGAATAATTTTTTTCTAAATGGATCTCTCGATGCTTTTTGGTAAGCATCGTCGGAAATAAAACTAAGACGATGCTTATAAGCGTCGTCCGAAGCTAATATTAAGACGACGCTTATAAGTGTCATCGGGTTCCCTAAATCCTCACCCTATCACCCGACCTAGCATCCCTATCATCCCTATTTCAGCCTCTTTTCCTCTTCGGTGCCCAAATCGACCGACCGACCCGCCAAGCTCCACCTCCGCCCGTTCGCGCAGGTCTCTTTCTCCTCCTCTCCCTCTCCCGCACCTCCTTCTTCTTTGCCAACTTCCTTCTCCTTCTCCTCCTTCTTGCTGCCC
The DNA here is from genome assembly GCF_051530095.1 of Phoenix dactylifera. Classification (NCBI taxonomy): domain Eukaryota; kingdom Viridiplantae; phylum Streptophyta; class Magnoliopsida; order Arecales; family Arecaceae; genus Phoenix; species Phoenix dactylifera. The sequence goes on from NC_143191.1 coordinate 4,088,821, forward strand.
ATACTCATCGCTAATCTGCGGTGTTCTTCGAAGATCCGGCCAACCACCCTTCTCCAATTGACTGCCTCCTTCATTGCAGATCTCAGCCGGCCTTACTCTACACTGGTAAGTTTCTATATTCAGAATATCCCCCTTCTGAGTTGTTACTTGAATTTTGGCTTAAAATTTTAGAAAACCTAGAGTTTTTTTAAATTTTGTTGTGAATATTTTTCTTATATTTATTCATATAGAAAGCATATTCTTTTATTTGTAATCTTCTTCAAATGGATAATTTATTCTGAAATTTTGTTGCCAAGAGATTTTTGCTTACATGAAACATGAAATTTTGAAAACATATTTTTTGGAAAACGATCTTTCTCTCTCTCTCTCCCACTATAGAGTAAGTTTGCCCATGATAGGATACCATAGGGCCTTCCCAAGGTTGCATAAATCGATCGCTCAATTGGAGTGACATGCATGACATAAGGCACCACTTGTCTTGGGGTAGGTCTTGAAACTAATGCTCAGGCTCTTAGAAGCAAAGCCAAAAGTTTTCATCTACAGTTCCTCTTTCAGACATAGCAATTTTATCATCAGATCATGTTATAGAGTTGTGAAGATTGTGGGATTGAGAATGATGAGGTCGGAGGGTATCCCCTCGAATCCCAAAGCTCAGTCTCTATCGGGCTCACACAATGGAGGCGACTGCTTCTCCTCAGAAGTATTGTCCGCTTTGAAGGGGATTTTATAGTCTTTTTCCGACGTACGGTTTTGCCCTGCAAAAGGCGCCTTTGAAGAGAAAGAGTTAGCTCCCCTCCATTTAAGAAACAGACCTCTCCGCTATCTAGTCGATGTGGGATTAAGTTCGAACCCTTTATTTCTCCAACATAGCCTCCCCAACGAAGGGGTCTGTGCCGGGGTTAAGAGCTCTCAATGAAAGCACCGGTAATGAGGTCGGAGGGTATCCCCCTCCATTTAAGGAACAGATCTCTCCACTATCTAGTCGATGTAGGACTAAGTTCGGACTCTTTATTCCCACAATAAATAATATTTGGCAACTTCTTTAAATCCACAAATATAAAAATGAGGAGGCCCTCTTGGTGGGATTTGAATGGTCAACCATGGGATCTTCCGAGCCCAACTTGTCTGAGAACATATAAATATATGGCCTATTAAGCTTGTTTGACGCATTTGCATCCCTACTTTCAGTGATTATTTTTGGGCGAAAGTTTGAGATCAGTTTAAGATGGGTAAGGGTTAAATTGGATGCCAATTATTATTTCCCATTTGCATCCATAGTTAGACATGCAAATCTAAATATTCGGATACCATTTGCATTGATTTGTCATTCGAGTTCTCAACTAAGGTGCAAGCTACATCATTTTAAACAGCTCGATACTTGCTATCAATTTGGCATCTTGACCAAAGATACGAGTTACAACAGCATGGCAATAAAAATTGTAGCTCCATGCGGCACCAAGTGTATCCCACAGCAGTTTAAACATTGAATACTTATTAGCATCAAACAAGTGCAATAGACAAAAGAGCTTAAGATTTCTGTTTTTATGATAGTATAGATCTTAGATACCATCTAGATCCCTCCTCCATCGAGTGCCACCTTCTTCGATTTAGATGCCGCCTCTACCCCCTCATCGGTCGGGGAGAGGTTGAGAGTGTAGCGCACGATGGTGGTGGTAGACCAGGTGGTGCTGGACAACCAGTGGTGGTTGTTCAGATGCAAGTGGTAGCAACCTCAAGTTGCCATGGGCAGAGATCATGAGAAGGCGGAAGGGATGAGAAAGGGGTAAATACTTACTTTTCAAAAAGGTAGAAGAAATTCACTTTTTACTTTTTTTTTCGTCAACAATAAAAGTTGTTAAAAAATAGAAACAGTGAAATGAAACATGTGATTCCATGTCTCTGTTTCTTTAAAAAAAAAAAATAGTACCAAGCCGAGCCTAAACTATTCACATTATAAAGAAGAAAATATTGTGAAAAATTAAGGGAATGCAGTTTGATGAATATATGGCTTTATCTAATCACTTCAAACTACATTTTTCATGACCATCACACTTTCAATATGTGAGTGTAAATTGGTATATTCTTAAACCATTCCAAGTTCGACAATAAACATTATAGTTGGGATTGTAATTAGAATTGCAATGGCTACTTTTAAGTTGTAAAAGAATTAAGTTGATTCTATAAAATTAGATCTGGACCAAACCAGCTAACATTTTTTTTTTTAAGTAAAAATCTGCTACTATGTCAGCTAGCTGATACAACAATGAAAGCATAATGGATGCTTTGTTTTATTTTCTTTCTGTTGATGTGGCTGGCTGTACTTAAAAAAAAAAAAAAAACCACCAAGGGCATAACAGTCTTTTACTGAGCTGCGTTTCGGTTCTACTTAACGCTGCGTCTTGGTGGGATTTGTCTCGCCTACCGCAGGACCGATACTTCGTGGAGAAATCTAAGAAGAAACCCGAGGGAGAGCGGAAGCGAGAGAGGGCGCGCGATGGAATCCTCGTCCACGCTGGCTTCAGAGGCGGCGCCGCCTGCGACGGCGGAAGTGGAGGACGGTGTGGAGGAGATGACGCTGACGGTGCGGTGGAACGGGAAGGAGTACACCGTGCGGGTGTGCGGTGACGACAGCGTGGCGGAGCTGAAGCGCCGGATCTGCGAGGTTACCACCGTTCTACCCAAGCGCCAGAAGCTCCTCTACCCCAAGCTCGCCGCCAAGCTCAACGACGACTCCGTCCTCCTCTCCCAGCTCAACCTCAAGCCCTCAGTCAAGATGACCATGATCGGGTCTGTCCCTCCCTAAACCCTAATCTTTTTCCCAATTAAAACCCTTTTGTGTTTTCTATGCTATTCTTTTCTCCCACTTGTCTCTGTCTATTTCCGGTCGCGCCCAATCGTATCGTTGATGGTTTTGTGTTGTTTTTTCTCACAATCTAGTTGGTGATGTTGAAGAAGAAGGGTGCTTGAGAATAGTATGCATTAAGAAAAGCTAATGGAGTATATAAAAATTCGATTTTTTTGATGTTTTAAGTCTTGATGTTCTACCATGATATTAATCTTGGTATTTGTTTAATATTTTGATTGGTTTGAGAGGCGCTATGAGGAAAGGGGCTACAAGGATTAGCAAATCAAATCTTGGACTTTGTTATGCCCTCGTTTTCTTTTCTTTTTTTTTCATGAGTGTTTTGATGCCTGCCAAAGTCCAACAAATCTCTGTAACAAAAAAAAGGTCCAATAATTATCACGTAGTACCAGAAAAAGAAGCAATTATGGCATCTGATTCCTTGCCCTCTCCAATCCATCTACAAAATGGTGAAAGGCTTCGTTTATGAATGAAGATGGAAGGCTTTTCCTGAAGAGGGATTTAAAGGATTTGCCCAATTCCTTCACATAGGTAGTCTGTTATCTGTCACTTGATAAGACAATGAGACATTACGCTTCTATTTTATTGTCTATCGCAGAGCTACCATGAATTGTCCCTCTTCCTGAAGTTGATGACGTGCTCCTTTTCTAATGCCACCCCAATACTAAGAGAAAAGTTTGATTTATTAAAAATCTTTAACTTCAGAATCATTATGTAAGCTCATACTGAAGATCATACCTAGATAAGCAGGACTTCATTAAGTATCATGACTTCCCATGTGTACAATCTCTTATGTTCTCCAATTAAGGACCGATAAGTATGGGAAGATCAGATAATCCTCTTCAGTCTTCATATTCTCTGAATCTCTTAGAATGCTGGTTGAAAGATCACGTTTGCTTTTGTCTTATTAAAAGCTTATAAAAATGTTTCCTTGCTAGCGATAGTGAAAATAAAAAAGGTTTTGCTAATCAAGCATCAAAGGTATCAATCGATATAACGTACCTTACCAGAGTGTCACTCTATAAATTACACCTGACCTTAAAGAAAAATTTCCCCCCCTCTAAATTGATTCAATATTTTTAAAGCCCTTTGAGGTGCAGGTGGGGATTAGTCTTGGAGTAGCATTCTAAACTGAACTTGATCAAGGCACAGGTTTGGAAAAGCAATCAATTTTCAGTATAGATTGGGTTAGATTGGTTCTAATCATGCACAAGATGGATCTGTTAGGTTGATTAATTTGGTTTCTAACTTAGATAACTCGTACCCAGCCTACGACAGGCTAGGTTGATTAAGTTGGTTTTAGCTTAGAAAACAAATTAGTATTTTATTATATCATATGAACATTTAGTAAGCTGTTTGACCAACTAAAAAATATTTAATGAGTATAAAAGGTGTGGTGTTAGCTACATCAAAGTATAAGCTTATGTTCTTGTTCATTCAATGTTAATCAACTTTGTATTAGCTAATATCTAGAAAAGTTACAACTTGTCATTGAAGAGGGCATGTTCTGGATTGAGTCAAATATTCTCAACCCATTCTAGCCATATCCACTTTTGTGGATTGGCTCAAATTTTCATTCATCAAATTCTGATATATCCATGCTCAACCTTTGACAACATGAGATTCCAATATTGGATCTGATCTAATAATTTTTGTTTTAGCCTTTTCAGGCATAGGCTGGTTGGCTAATTTATGGTTTGATTCAACCCCTTTTCACCCTAAGCACCCAAAATACAGTAAAATCAACTTCCCAAATTTATGTGAATCTCAATCCAACCTTTGCCTATAGCAATCACTTCTCTCCTATTACACTTTAATCTCTTGAAACATTGCCAAGCCTCCTAGGCCAGTTCAACGATCCATCGCACCATGCTTGATCATTACGTATTTGAGATCATCAAGAGATGGCTTGAAGTTTTGATGGATATGATTCTTTTCATCATGCTTTGGCTGATTAGTGGAGAACTAATTGGTCTTTCTTTATTTCCTCACATGATTTTTCTTTGGATGAATTTTCTTCAAACTTAGTGTATACAAGGACGAACATTTTGGTTCTTACTCTCACTATATATTCCCTCATCCCCATTGCTGTTAGTAATGAGAATTGCGAGTTCCATGTTGAATTGAGAGCTAGTAATAAAAGCACTCTTATATTATGAAATTGCTCCATTCTATTCACTTTGTATTTTATACAGTGTTTTAAAAGGTGGCTATGGTATGCGGGTGGTCAATGAATTGCATAGTGCATATGTGGCATGTGGACTAGATATGTGGCTGTAGATGCAATTTCTTTTTTTAACTACATAAAAATAAATATAATAGAGCTGGACTTAGCTACACTCAAGTGGATCTCCGTTCAAGTCCAGTGAGGTCTATATGAGACAATAGGGTTTCCATGTCGATGATTTGAGTCGTTGGATAAGATCTACTACCTATAAACTACTTATACACTAAAAATTATGTGACTTTAAAAATTATGTGACTTAGAGATCCCTAACCTATGATCAAGTAATCAAAAAATATATAAAATTTATTTTTTTTAGATTGTCCAATTGTTTACCATTTGGTGTATGGGCTAGGAATTTCTAAATCATATGATTTTTGGTATGTAAGCCGTTTAGAGATAGTAAATCACATCCAAGAGCTTGAATCACCGATGTTGGACCCTTATTGTTTAATCTAAACTTGACCAGATCCGAGTGAAGATCCACTCAAGTATAGCCAAGTCTAGCTCAATATAATGTATTAAATTAATAATAATAGTAATATTTTTAGTTGAATAATAATAATATTAATAACAATAACAATTGATACCTAGTGCTTGTTTCTTAGTACCTAATACCTAAAAGCAATAATTAGAAAATATTTGATATTAACATTATTAATACCATTATCAGGCCCACCTGAAACTTACATCAAATCTAACTATTAGCTTGAACATATTTCCCTTGCATTGGCCCACATATGTGGCTCCAAAACGCTAAGCAAACTCATTTATATGTAGTTGCATAAAACTATATAGGTCGTTTATGCAACCACTTAATGAGGTGGACTGCCTTTTTGGTCTATATGTGGTATGACCATGTACAATAACCGCATATGCATATTCGGGTGCATATGTGGCAGTATGCACTTCTCTTTAAGACACTGATTTGCTGTTATCATGTAATCTCAGCTAAAATCGAAACTTGTAGAATATAGTCTGAGCTAATGATTGACAATGAGATAGATGTGCATTTACAAGGTCACATGGGAGTCTAACACTCTTTTTTGTGGGGATACTCTTAATGCCCATAGGGTTGCATTTTCGATGCTAAACAATCCTTGTTCACTTCTGGTGGGCTTCATTGTCAGCCATACCGATTCTTGTAAAATGAGATAGTAAAGAGAGATTTTGCTTAAGGAACAATGTTGACTTTCTTAACCTTATAGAATGCATTGTCCTGTCAACTAAAATCTAAACTTGTAGAATATAGTCTGAGCTAATGATTGACGATGGGATAGATGTGCATCTACAAGGTCACATGGGAGTCTAAACACTCTTTTTTGTGGGGATATCTTAATGCCCATAGGGTTGCATTTTCAATGCTAAACAATCCTTGTTCACTTCTGGTGGGCTTCGTTGTCATCCATACCGATTCTTGTAAAATGAGATAGTAAAGAGAGGTTCTGCTTAAGGAACAATGTTGACTTTCTTAACCTTATAGAATGCATTGTCCTCTCATAAGTTCTTATAATTAAGGCTTTTATTAATCAAAATATGCAACTGCTGATGTTTGGTTATGTCATTGTGTCAACTCTTTTTAAGCTGTTTATGACATATTATGTTGTTGCTCAAAGCATTCACCATTGTGTTAACATCCTTTTCCAGAACTGTTGAAGATGATATTATTATAGACCAAGTAGATTCTCCAGAGATCATTGATGATTTTGAACTTGGCCAAGATGAAGTCATTGACATTAAAGATAAAGATGTAAATAAGCAGAAGTTAAGGCGGCGAATCAATCATTACAAGGTTTGTTCTTAAGACAACTTTTACTAAATGCATTACTGGTTTATTCTTTCCTTCATCACATGCGCTTTCTGTGTGTTCATCCTATTTAGGAGAAATAATTTATAGTCCTAGCCTAGGCACTTGCTAGAGTCGTTAAGACAAGAAGTTATTTGTTCAAAGCAATTCTGTAGTACAATCGAGCTGTATGGCCCTAGACAAGTTAAAACTGCTCAAAGCATCTGAACTTCAAAGTTTGAGAATTTGTGAAGCGGTGTGCTTTCATTAAAGGAGCGTAGTGGTAGTGTAAAGTGTGGGAAGCCAAGGATATATGCTACAAGGGATAGAACATTTCTTTTACTTGAATAGTTGTCCTACTATTTGAACAGATGACTTTTATTTTATCCTGTGCTCTTTATATGGTTTTAATTTCTTCGAGACCATGACTTGGTTTTTTTTTTTTTTTGAAAATCCTTGGTTTTGTTAGGGAAAATGTTGAAAAATAAACTTCAAACTTCCATTACAAAGTTGTCGCTCCTGATATGAACAAATGCTTAATTAAATTTTATAAAGATGACTTGGCATTGTCAATTTAAATAATTTTAAAAATTTGATATGAAAGGGCTTGTATATGCTTTAGAAAGAATTCATATATTTTTCATCCGCTATGAAAGATCATGGTAATTTTGCTTGCATGGTTGGATAAGGCTATATTCATCTGGCTGACAATTGTATATAATGCTTTTATGTAGGGTTAAACTATTTCATTTGTCTAGTACAAAATATATAATATGGGAAAAGCTATTCAATGAACTAAGGCTAAAGCAATTTAACCAAAAAAAATTAACAGAATCAATTAACTATTACCAATTTACCTTACCATCTACAGTCAATTATGTAGTAAGTAAATAATAGCATTAATGGAACATATTGTAAACATCATGTTTTTTCAACTTCTTATCTAATTTTGTTTTGTAAAAAATGCACATGAACAATCTTTTGTAAGTGGCAAGAAAAAATTGAATGCTTTAAGCTCTTGAAGACATCATCACAATCTTTTTATAATTTCCAATTTTATGGTCTAAAGTGCTAAAAATGAACCACTTTTCACTGTAGTCCCTAGATATGCAGATGTCTCCTGGTTGTGACATTCCCAACTATCACCTAGCAGCAGCTAAATTGAAAAACAAAGTAAAGCTGAAATCAGGTTGGATGGTAGTAGGTGTGAAAATATTTAAAAATATGTGGAACTCATTGGGTTCAACATGGCTATGGTCAATGGAATAGTGAAGTTAAAAGGTGGTTTTCAACATTTAAGTTGTTAGCATTGTCTATTTTAATTGAAGAAGTCGGGTGCATGAAAAATCTTTCCACCTTCTATCCACATAACAGTAACATTTACCCTTTTGTTCTACTTTGTTTGCTTCATTCTTGGCACAACAAGTGTTTATCCTTTTTGAATATCACATAGACACGTGCATGCTCACACACAGGATGCATGCGCAGGCACACTCACACACACACGGAGAGATGCTTTTATTTAGGTACTGATTCTGTGGTCAGGCAGCTAGACTGAATCCAGTAACAACTCTGACTAATATTTATATGAGTGCAAAAGAGGAAGAGCTTTCTTTTTTCCTCTTTTTTTCAGTAATACTATACTTCTATGTTTTGTACTTCCATCAGATCAAACTCCTGAACCCATGTCGTGAAGGAAAGAAGCTGCTTGTTTTAGACATTGATTATACTCTTTTTGATCACAAGTCATCAGCTGAAAACCCACTTGAACTCATGCGACCATGTAAGTGCATGGTACCAAATTTCAAATGTTTTTGTTTAACTATTCGGTACGACATGATGCAATTTTCCTGTGCAGATCTTCATGAATTTCTCACTGCTGTCTATGCAGAGTATGATATCATTATATGGTCTGCAACAAGGTGAGATTATATGATGCTCCTTTCTATAAAATTTCAGCAGACTCTTTTTATTGAGTTGTTTTAATTCCTTATGCAGTTTTCTAATAGATACTGTTGTAAGCTGGAAAGACCTTAATTGTCATTTCTTTGCAGTATGAAATGGGTCGAGTTGAAGATGGGGCAGCTTGGGGTTCTGAATAATCCTAACTACAAAATAACTGCTCTTCTAGATCACTTGGCCATGATAACAGTACAGTCTGATTCACATGGGACCTTTGATTGTAAGCCCCTTGGTCTAATATGGGCTCAGTTTTCCGAGGTTCAGTACTAACTATAATCTTGCCAGTACATACTTTGCTTGCTGGAAAAGCAAGATTGACAGGTTTTTTATCTTTTTTTTAATGCAGTTTTACAATTCGAAGAATACTATTATGTTTGATGACCTTCGAAGGAACTTTGTGATGAATCCACAAAATGGCCTGACAATCAGACCTTTCAGGAAAGCCCATATGAATCGTAGCAGCGATCAGGAGCTGGTGAAGCTGACACAGTATTTGCTGGCAATAGCAGATCTTCCTGATATTAGCCAACTTGATCATAGGTACTGGGAATTGTATACAGAAGATAGTACAAAAAGGCGCAGACACAGGTAACATGACTATGAAGAGCAAAAGGAAGAGCAGCTTACTTGATTTACAGTTTTTCATATCTGATATTTTCATGTAATCAAAACTGGGATATATAACTGCATTATGTAATTTATGTTTTGGCAGTGCATTGTTCCATGCTTATTGCATTACTCATTGGGTTCAGGCAATGCCTTTACGGGAAATATTGATGTCATACAATTCAGTTAATTGTCTTGAAGCTCGTACTTTCAAGAGCTAGCTTATGTATTTTAATTTATTAATGCAGGTCCATCGCTCTTTAGTTTCGCTCATCATGAATATTTGATTTTCTTAAACGCGCATAGCACCGCCCCCCCCCCCCCCCCCAAAAAAAAAAAAAAGAAAAAGAAAAGAAAAAGAAACGAATAAAAAAATACTAGTTGTTTGTGCCATAATTGGTACTTGGTTGGTTACATGGTTTATGATGATTTGGTAATGAATACGGTTTACGAACAAAAGGCTCCAATATTTTGTAGAAAATAATTGGCTTTGCAACTGCTACTCCATTCATGATATTTGTTGCAATATTTTATATTTTGTATTTTTATGAATTAGTCAGATTGCTGTGGCAGTTACATCATTATGCCTTGCATAGAATTTAGTCTTGTTTCGCATTGTTCTTTTTAGTTGTTCTCATTATAGTTATCTCAAGAAGTTGTGATTAAAGAAAGACAATTTCCAAGACAGAATGATAATCATGTTACTCAGTTGATATGTTAGATATGTTCTGAGAAGATTCCCAAGCTTCCTTATTGATATAGTGAACCTCAGCTCTATGCTCTAATCTAAGCAGCTAGTTAGCATGTACTCTCTTGTTGCTTTCATGGTTGAAAATTACAAATTAGCAGAAACATCTCACTCTGGTATGAAGAGTGCACTCTATGTGAATCAAAGAATGCCGAACCATCCTGAACCGCTCAGTTCGGTTTGTACCTGCAGGTGGGGGGAGAGGGAGAAGGAAAGAGAGGAAAAGAGAGAGAGGGGGAGGAAGGAAAAGGGAGAGGGAAGGCCGCCGGAGGGCATTAGGGCGGCTTCACTTAAAATTTTTAAAATAAAAAGAGGGCCCCAATGGGCCTCTGTTTCGAACGAGACAGGGTTCAGAGGGTGAAGCCCCTGCTTCGGCCCTTTGGAGCCCCGCGCCCTCCGGAGGTCTCCGACGGCCCTCCTCTCGCTCCCTCTCCTTTCCTACCCTCCTCTCTCTTTTTCTCTCTCCCGTTCTCCCTCTCCCGCTCCCTCATCCTCTCTGCTATGTCGGTATGGGCATACCGAACCATGCCGCCGGTCGACTGGTATGGGCTCTGGTACCGGCACAACAAACCTTGATGTAAATGATAATTCATTTAACCTATTTATGTGCCTATTATTTTTTGTCTGATCCTTTAGTGTTAGATTTATAACTTTTCATCTTGGCCAGCATAAATCCACTTATTTGGAGAGTGGGCCCTATTTATTGTCTTAGATATTATGGGCATTGACTGATTGGTTGTTGACAAGGTGAAAGACACAGCCATTCCATTTGGTTGATTATATGTTCTTATAGAACATTATAAAAATAAATTGATATATTTTAGGGTCATCACTTTAGAAAGGTTACTTGCAATATCATAGCTATGTGAAACGTAACAGATTTATGTGCTGAAGAATTTAGGTATATGTAATGGGCTTGAAGCAGAATATACAGATTTTGAAATAACTAAGTTTATTTAAAATAACATCTGAACAATGGAGAAGCTTTAGGACTTACCCGAATTTTCTTGATAGGATTTAATGAGTCATATAGACACTACAACCATCGAAGCCAGTAATTACTAGGAAAAGCTCAAATGTGATGTGGCTAAAAGGGAACACAAGTGTATCCCGGGCAAAAACAAACTCGAAAGCTCATAGAAACCACCATGAAGGGAGGAGAAAGATATCCTTCTCAAGGAAGATTTGTATCGTTGAATATAAGAAGGCCCCGCTCTTCATGCATGGTTAAGGAATTATGAAGCATAAAAGGGAACAAGTTTCCAACTTTGCACATTAATCACAAATAAGTTTCTAAGAAATTTAAAATATAATAAACTACCAACTACCTAATTAATTCAGGAGAAGTTTGTCAATTGAAGAAAAAAATAAATGAACCATTCAAAATTCAAATTTGGCATGCAAAGAACTTTGAAATCTGCTGGAATTAGGATTCAAAATGTGTCGAGTTGATTTGACTTTTTGGGCTTTTGGTATGGTTAGGCTTATTTGGGCTTCATCCATGGGCACCTCCTGTGTCAGTGGTGCATTGATGTTGATGACCAAGTAACAATTTACTAAGATCTGTCAACTTGTCAACTTTTATATTAAGATTGAGGGTGAATATGTGGCCCTTGAGCATATTATCTTGAACTTGATTTATGACAGGCATGTTTTTAGGTGAAGATCACTTGTAATGAGATGTCTCAGGTTGATGAGCTTGTGGTAGCAGCAAGGACCAGTGAGAAGCCAAGAAGCTTGCAGAACACCAATATAGATCTAGTTGAATAATTCCATGTCATGGTGGATTTTTATGATTTGCTAATATTGCAAGCAGCAGGGGGCTACGAAGAATGTTCACAGGGGGCTACGAAAAATGTTCAAAAAGGTTGGAGGAAAAGAGAAGAAATATAATATATATGACTATGACTTGTATAGTGCGAGGTGGCTCTTGCTGCAACAACTGTCATTCTTACAGTCTTAAATAATGATTTCTAGATTTTGGATTTATAGTTGTCTATTCTGTGTATCCCATTAAGGTAGTGCTCTTATCATATATTTGTTCGTTACACCTACCAAGAGAAAGAAGGTGGTCTATAAGACCACCAGGACAGAAACTGTGCAAACTAAGATTGCAAAGGTTTAGAGACTCAGCAGTAGCTATGCTGATGAATGGAGTTGATTGCATTGTATTGCTAGCTGGAATCCTTCTATTGAAATTACAGGATGGCCCTATATACCTCATATGCACAAATACATGCTGACATATCAAACTATCAATCATGATGCAATTCTATCAAAGCTCACGAAGGCTTTGTTAGAAATAAGAGTTTTAGAAGAATGCCACCCCTTGAGGTGCTATTTTCTTCTGGATCCCAGCATTAAGTTGAGTTGAAAATTCTTAAGATTGCCCTAGCCACATCATGGAAGGAATTGAAATATAAAACTCAAGCATAAAGACCCTGCTTGTTTGGGGAATAGGATTATCTTGGAATAGGGAATAAAATAGGATAGCAAATGGAGGAATAAGTTTATTCCACATTTTCTCGGGATATTCTGTACTGATTTGGAGTGATAAGTGAGTGAACAGTTGCTTAAAAATCCCAAAGGTGGCTGTAGGCCAATTTATTTATATTTTGGCATGCAGTAGTTGTGTTTGGTGGGATTGTACGGAATAGATTTTAAAGGTAGGTTACTTCCCCACTTATTCTTTTATATCCAGAAAAAGGACAGAAAATATGAGGACAATGTTGTTGGGTTATTTAAATATATGCATAATAGTTAGGCTCTTAGCATATCTGACTAAGATCACTAAACATTGTTTGCTAGAACAGCATTAGGATACCCTACTCAGTGGGTCTATAACATGCATATTGTGATCTCACGTATATTGAGTGTATATAAAGCAATGGTAAACTGTAGGTAGATGTGTATGAAGGAGTGCAACTAGCATCTTGTTTATTACATTCGAAAAACTATAGTTGTATTCTTTTAACAAGTTGGTCCTTATCTTCAAAGAAAAACAATTTCAGTGAAAGCGTCATTTTCAGGTTCATGCTGGCTAGGAGCTCATATTTAGGTGCTGGATGCACTATCAAGAAGAAATAACCACTGCCTATTTATTAATAAAAATATGTTAAAATATTGATAAATAATGACCTGTCTGAATCAAGGTCCGCAATCTCTATTCATCGGGTGCCGTATCAGTATTTTATCGGGTCAGTTCGGTACAATACAATACGGTACGATACACTTATATACCAAAATAGCTCTCTAACTATTTTTCTCAATTTTATTTCGGTACGTCTTGATAAAGGTTAGTACGCCTTGGTACGGATCCATATGCACCTCGGTATAGGTCAGTACACTTCGGTACAGAACGGTATGTCTTGGTACAGACGGTACGAGGCTTTTTCGACTTGAAGTTAAGTTTCGTACTGATTTTTTTTGGGGTATAGTACGGTATGCTCCAGGGTCTGCTGTGCCGGAACCGGAGCCTGGACTAGTTGCCCGGCGGCACGGAACGGTACGCTCTCGTACCATTCCGCGCCGGCTCCATGCCGACACAGTAGGGGAGGCGAGGGAGAGGGCGAACATGAGAGGAAAAGAGAGAAGGGGGAGAGGGAGGAAGAGAGGGGGTGGTGGAGCCCTGGCGGAAGGCCAGCAGCCCGGGCGAAGGAGGGCTCCAATTTCGGATTTTTTATTTCGTTTGAAACGGGGGTTCGATACGAAACAGGGGTTCGGTACGAAACAGGGGTCTAACTCCTTTTTGATTGTTGCGACTTTTAAGTGAAATTGGCAAGGCTTGCCAATTTCACTTAAAAGTTGTCAAAAAAAAATGGGTTGGACTTCTGTTTTGAACGAAACAGGGGATCCGGCTGTGGAGGCCCCCTCCGCGTGGCTCGCCGGCCTCCGCTGGCTAGCCTCCGCTGCCCTTTCTCCCTCTCCCTCTCTCTCTCTCCCCCACTCACTCTCTTTTCCTCTCTCTCCTTCTCCTTCTCCTTCTCCCTCGCCAACGACAGGTTTTGTTTCCGTTGCTGGAGCCATCCTATTCTGTTGCCGGGACGGCTCGGTACGACCCAAACTGCTCAGTTCGGAACGGTTCCGCTGACCCTGGTACGCCCCATATTGGATGGTACAGGGCGGTATGACAGACCATGGTTTGAATAAATTTACATTAAATAACATGCATGTTGTTACCTGTGTAATATTCATTTTACCAACATATTTTATTTTAACTTGAAAATACCCTTCACATCCAAAATTTTCATAAAATTTGGTGCTGAAACTTTGTTCTAGAACTAAAATTGGTGCTAGCAGCCTGTTAGAACTAAATCGATGCTAGCAGCCTGTCAATATGGGAGCTTATTTATGTAGATAAGCAGTCATTGATCCATATTTTCTTTTATTATAAATGCAGGCTTAAGCTATTTGACCATTTTTATACTACACTTGAACATTTAACCATTCCATTCTGTCGTTAAGTTAGCCATGGGCTTGTACCATCATTGTGTTGGACAATTATTATGCTTAATATGTTTGTGATACCAAATTCAGCATTTCTTCAAGCTGCGTAGGGTTTCTTAATTATTCAGGAATTGCAATGAGGTATATGGGGAATTTGGTTGTTCAATATTTTGCCTTGTTAAATTGGAGCTCATGGACTGAATCTAAAATCCTCTTGCACATTACTTAATTTTCTGTTGGTGCTTACTAGCATGCCATGCGACCATGACAACAATTTTGCATTTGGTGGATGTATAAAACCTGTATTATGAAGCCTGGTTTAAGAATTTAGTACCTTAAACTATCAAAATTTTTCTGTTGGTTCTGCTTGAAAGAGTCTGCTAGTGGTGGGTCCTCTTGCCTTTGTGAATGAATATTTTGGCATCCACATGACATAGAGATTGGCATAAAAATTGGGTGAGGGTAAAAAATATACAAAGCTGCACACTTGGGTAGGAAATGCTGTCTGCAATTTTCTTTTTGAGGCCTTTCTGAAGAAATAGTGAGCTGTTTTATAATATGCATTCTGCTTCTGTACTTGCATATGTTCATCATTGGGGCCACCTACTTTTCCTCACCAAACAGAGGTTTCTGTTAAAGTGTCTACCCACTCCTAGTCCCACACAAAAAGCTGCAGTTACCAGGCACACCCCACTCGACACTAGAAATAGACACCAACTAGAGCAGGATGTCTATTTTATTGTTTTGTGGTCCACCTAGATAAGATAGCCATAAAGTTCATATACAAATTAGAGGCCATTAACCATTCATTTTGATCTCTGAAGCATGTCTGCTTTCCCAAGCCTTTTGTGTGCATCTAATAGATGTTCGCCTATTTAGTCATGGGTATTGGATTCCTATCCCTCCCCCTTATATTATGAATGAAAGGTTTTGCAGATGCATCTTTGTGTCGTGTTAATAGGGAACATGCATAATGTATGTTATTTTTGATAATGTTATCCACTGAGACTAGTGAAAAGATGATGAGTTTCAGGAAATTTAGAAGATAGAATTAGTTGGATGAGAACAGGGCAGTTTATTCATGTAATCCTGCTTCTGCTTCATTACATTGAACTAGCAGATCAACTAGCAAACATGTGGCTGCTTAAATGTTCTTGACTGGCATGTCTATTTAAAAAATTAGCCATGGTTGTGCTGTGCTAGTGCTTCTCTTCTTTAAATGATAGTATGAATGTTTTGTATAATGTCATACACCTGGCAGTCTGCCTCTGATTATTTCCTGAAAAAGTTATATGGGTCATGGGTCTTGCTTGAGATACATGTCACAGAGGATCACTATAGCTAGCTTAGAAAAGGGGGGGGGGGGGGGGGGGGTGGGGGGGGTGGGGGGGGGGTGGGGCATCGACTCACAAATAATATACTATCTGAAGGAAAGGAACATGTGCTTTAATCTTTTGCCTAACTTATCAATCAGTGCTTTAATGCTTTTTCATGCATATGCTGCAGGCCATGTTCTGCTCATAGATGTAACTGCTTAACTTGTAAATGTTTTAGTAGTTGAACTAGTTATGTAGTGGGATTATAATATGTTCTTTGATCTACTGATTTTTAACCTATAATGCACTCTAATATATTTAGTTGGTCATTGATTAGGTATCTGTATAAGCTTTCCCTGCTTGGAGTACTTACAGAATAATAGATTGCTTTCTTTTGAATAACAGGCTCTTAAGTCTAACTAAAAAGATATTTAATCATCTTAGTAAACTTTATAAAGCAATATCCCTTTGATTGACTGAAACCTGCAAATTTTCTTTTATGAAGCTAAATCGTCTGAATATATTTTGCTTTCCAACTCTATTAGAAGTTGGACTCTCTTAGGTGTTTTAACATTTCCATGGTCTAAGAAATGGACCTATTCTTGCACTCTTATCCATCCCAACCATTTCCCTTCCTCTTCCCTCCCCCCCCCCCCCCCTTTTTTCTCAAAACCAAATTTTACCATCTATTCATTTCCTTTTTTCTGGCCAATGTCCTAGTTGTTTCTTTGAATAGAACATTTTTTTGTGTGTAAATGACTTTTCCAACCTTGTGCTTGTTGGTTACATTATACATGCTTAATTTTTACTTTAGATGATTGTCATCCCTCGTTATCATCGGACCTTTGGTTTATATTTATGATCGCACTTGCGGAGCAACATCTGAGGTGAAGATATGTTCTAGAGTGCAAGTAGATTCTCTAGACTGAACATATCTTTCTCAGTTGTTAAAAATGTAACCGAGATTGGATAAGATGGCAATGACCATTCAAATTAGAATATGAGGACTACTTGATGCAAGTACATGTTGATGTGATCCTCTTGTCGGACTTACTCGGGTCCTCGGCCGATATACAGGCACTGAGTGCTTTCTTTGTTAGAAGCCGACTATTTTCTTTTTCCAATTCATATATGTTGATGACATGGCTATTTCAAGGAATTGTATGTAGGTCTAGTAATTGGTACATTGTCAGGATCTACAAATCCTGGGCTCAATCCCAGTAACATATCTGTCTTTTTTTGAATGTACAAGATGTCTAGAGACCGTCGGTAATTTTGTTGAAAGTTTGTGCACATATGAAGATATTTTTGTTTTCCAGATGACTTTCCATTTTGTTTGAATTTGCACTTAGTAGGAAAATTAGCAGATTTAGTGTAACAGTGAGCAAGTCGTCAAAGATGAGAAGTTGAGCATTGGTTACACTGATTTTTAGCAGTCTGATAATTTTATATAACTACACTCATGGAGGATGAATTCATGCAAGCAATGGAGATACGGTAAGTAGGACCCATCAAGACAGGTCCAAAGAGATATGCTTGTTTATTATCTTGTTGAGGAAAATCTAGCTGGCAATGTGTCAAATTGTGGAGATCCAAAACCTGATGTGTCGCGAGGAGGGTATACTGATGACCACGGCTATTTGTAGAGACATGGAGATCATCCGACATTGTTCTAAGCTTGAACTGCCATGACTGCTTGTTACCTTAATGCATCTGTTTACATTCTGTAACAATACCAGAATGAAACAGCTTATTCTTGTAGTTAAGATGTTATCATATAATAGCAGCCTTTGCTGAATTCCAGTCTTTCAGAATTCAGAGTCATTTAAGCTTTTGATGATTCATACGGTCGGAACTTAATTTACAAAAACAAAATGAAGGCAAATATATATTTGCTTCGCTTTCCATTGTTTCATTTCAGTAATAGGTCCATGTTCTTTTCTTTTTTTTTTCCGAAGCCTATTTGAACCAGGGTCGGCAGAGGCGTCTTGAACAGATGGTTTTGGCCGTTTTGAGCTGTATCGGCGGTTCACCGGAACGGTTCCAGCAACGAAAATGAAAACCGTTGCCATAACCAGAGAAAGATAAGAAAAAGAACGAGCGAGGCTCTTTTCTCTGTCGGTACAGGTGGCTCGGTACGGCACGGGCTTGTACTGATTCGTGCTTCCAGAAAATTAGTATGGCATCCGGTGCCGATTCCGCCGACCTTGATTTGAACAATTATTATTTTATCAAAATGTTAGATATATTTTAAACCAAAGACAGTCCGTGCCAATGTATACCAATTTCTATATGGTATAGAAAATGTACCGATATTTAGTATACCGAATTGGTTTCATGTATAATACTGGTGTGAGATCAGATGGCATAACTTGATAACCCTCTCTCAACGATGATTTGCTAAATTTTTTTACTGGGCAGTGTTGCCTGACACTGCTACAGAGGATGTGCTTTATGGAAAGACAAATCATGCAGTATGGGATGCGAGTGGCTGTCTCCACAAGCCCTCCACTTTGATATCAATGACCCATCTTAGAATATTCCTTGGGAACCACCATAAGGGAAGGTGCTCCTTTTGGCGGGCCCTCACCTCCGTGCTCATCGCATCCACGCGGCATAAACTCCTGAGCTAAAAGGGAAAGACGCATAAGGCTGCTGATTTGGGTGGCAAATGCTTTTCTGGAGACCCTTTTCCAAGGCCTCTGCGGACAAATTTGTGTGCCTCGCGATTTATACGCTGGTCAGTGACTTGTACCAAGAAAGACTGGTTAGTGACCAGAAAATTTTGGGGTCAGGAGAGGGCTCCTGCGGGATGGCCCTCCGTGTTCAGCTCTACACTCAAAAAGGCTGCAGAAACGAATGATTCCCACTTCTAACATTTAGAGCATCATGAGCGATAACCAAGTGGGACTAGGTCTGTACTTCGCTGTTTCCTGGTCTCCCTTATGACCCCCTGGAAACAAACGGTATTTGTGAGCAGCTCCCATGGCTGTGTTGTCCCATGTCCTCTTTACAGCATCTTTACAGGTCGTTGATCTGATCGTATAAATGACTGATCTAATAATCTTGACTTCTTTTCTGTCTATGAAGGGAAGCAGCAGCTGGAGTTAGTTTGCAATTGATGGACGCTAGTTGATAAGATTGTTTGATCAGTTTTGGAGGGATGGCGACATGAAGTGCTGCATGGCAGTGGAGAGTTTATCCTGTGATGGAGTTGGTGGATGGTAGTGCTGAAAGGGTAGTGATACTTTTGTCTGATGAAGAGGCCAAAAGTTTCAACAGTACGAATTGGCCGCAGGGAAAAGATATGTGATTCTGGAGTGGCGTGTCAAGAGTAACATATTCTTTGTTACTCATTTCCTACTTTCTTTTGAGCTTGCGACCTTCAACTATCACCTGAATGCATTGAATGATACATTCATGGGCCCCATCATTGGATATCTAAAGTCCAATACTAGGCAACTGCATCCTGAAAGTTTGCTGCTGGATGAGAGAAAGGATGCTCAAAAGTTTTCAATTCAAACCACAAAAACTGAAGGCGGGTTAATCTCATATCATGGACGTGGTTGATGTCCCATTCTCTCTTTTCCTTTCCTTTTTGCAGCACACATGCAAGGCATTTCTGTTCCAACTACTCTATAAAGGAGTTATGAAATTATAGCGAACCAAGCTGAAGTATGGGCAACCTTGTCTGCAAGCAGCTCTTATCCGCTGTTCTCAGGGCGTGAGATGTCATAGCATGGAGCGTAATGAGAGAATAAGCTCGTCCAACTTTGCGACATTTTTTTTTGTTGCTATGTGGAATATCTCTGCTGATATCGTAAACATGCAAACACCTGTGCCATGTCAACATGAGAACATCTTGCTTCACCGTCGAATAAATAATTATGCAAAACGATATCAAAAAGTAGGAGATGTCTCTGGAGACAGAAACAAAGATGCTTCGAGCAGAAGTAAGGACAATGGTGTGCCTTCAATCATCTCATGCCACGTTTAGCAAACAAAGCAGTGGCCGCTGCACCACACGGGGCATTCACAAGCTCGAAATTTAGTTGCACCTATTCAGAACCCTACTTCCTCTTTAACACCTCGGAACGACAACCAAAATAACAAAGAGAGAGTGGAGGACAAAGCTAAGCCCCACCATGTACAAAGAAGGAGCCCAAAACTAGCAAACAAGTCCATTAAAGTATCCCTTTCTCATTTCACCCACTGCTTGAAGGCAGCAAAACGCCGAGAGTGGGATCCCTGCACCCACATCCCCCTCCCTCCTCCAACAGCCAAAAACCAAGTAGAACCAATCCAGCCTTCTTCTCCTTCCACGTTATGCACATATAGCTATCTCTAGTTTCATATGCCTTCCACGCTATCACCTATGATGAGTGCCTTCTCCTCGTCATCAGCTATAACCCCGAGCTCCGAATTGGTCAGCTTCTTTGCCCTCGAAGCCTCGACCTCCCAATCGGTCCTCCACAGTACCACCACGAGCACCGACACCACGCAGGACACCTGAGCCGACAGCAGGCCGTACCAGAGCCCGCCGAAGCCCACCCGGAGCCAGAAGGCGAGGCCGACGGCGACCGGGGTGCCGACGAGGTAGAACGAGAGCAGATTGATCCTGGCCCCGACGGCGGGCCTCGCGGTCCCACGCAGAACGCCGCACCCGGTCGTCTGCGGGCAGTTCCCCAGCTCGCACAGCCCCATGAGGGGCATCACCGCCGCCGCGAGGTTCACGACCGCCGCGTCCTTGGTGAAGAGGCTCGCCCACCGCTTGCGGAATGTCACAGTCCACACCACATGGACGACGCCGATCACCAGCGCGCAACCGAGCGCCACCAGGGCCGCCAACTTGGCCCGCCGGGGCTTGCCCGCTCCCAGCTCGTTGCCCACCTGCATTAATCCAAAAAATTAGATCACGAATTACGTACCGCAACCAAGTTACTAAGAAGAAGATTAGCAACTATTAGAGCAAGAAAAAGAAATTAAGCTACGGGTAGAGCAATTTAACTCTAGTAAGTAGGAATTAGGAACGCTAAAGCTGGAAAGCTGGAGGTGGGAATCGATGCCAATGGAACAGTGCGTGTAATGTTGCACGCCATGATTCAGGTAGGTATGGTACGACGCCTACGTGGCATGATGTGACTGGGTGGGCCACAAGGGCTAGGTAGGAGGAGGCTAGATATTCCATTATTCCCAACCTCGCAAACCTCTTTTCCAACGAAATCTTGATGGGTTTTTACACATGATATGGTACGGACATGACATGTAGACACATGATGCCGTTCAACGGTGAGATGCCCCCGCGGGTGCACCGCGTGAGGTCACGAGAGAGAGAGCACGAATTTTGACGCACCCGAGTGGAGACGCAGGCGGCGAGGGCCATGGGGACGGTGTACATGAGACTGGTCGTCTGGATGAGGACGGCGGTGGCGCCGACGGCGACGGTGGGGTCCGGCAGGTAGCCGGCGAGGACTGTCATGATCTCGTACCACCACCACTCGAGGCACACCCCCGCGCAGCTCGGCAGCGCCAGGCGGAGTACCGGCGCCAGTCCCCCCAGCGCCTCCCGCGACCACCCCCGCCACGTCAGCTCACAAATCCGCCGCCACCGGAGATACACCAGCAGGAACACTGTCATGTTCAGGTTCGTCGCCGCCGCCGCCAGCGCCACCCCGGGGACCCCCAGCCCCAGCCCGAAGGCCAGCAACGCGCTCAGCGGCACGTGGAGCGCCACCGCCAGCGCCGAGCACGCCGCCATCGGCCGCGTCACCCCCTGCGACCGGAGGAACACGCGGAGCGGCTGCAGGAACGCGTTCGTCAGAAGGTCCGGCAGGGAGTAGAGACAGTACGACGAGGCGGCGGCGGTGATGGCCAGGTCCTGCCCCAGAGCAACCATGATAGGCCCGAGATTGATCCAAAGGAAGGAGATAGGGACGGCGGCGAGGAGTAAGAGGAGGATGGTGCGCTGCAGCGAGAGAGACAGAAGGTCCCAATTGCGGGAGCCGTAGGCCTGGGAGCAGAGGGGCTCGAGGCCGGAGGCCAGGCCGAAGAGGACGGAGTAGCCGGTTATGTTGGTGAACCCGATGGAGAGTGCGCCGCCGGCGAGCTCGAGGCGGCCGAGTCTGCCGAGGCAGAGCACCGAGACCATGGCTCGAAGATATACCACGCAGTTCATGGCGGTAATCGGCAGCGCCATCCCCCACAGATCCCGCAGCTCCTCCACCACCCTCCTCCCCATCTTCCTCGACCCCTCGCCGCCTCCGGCCTCCTCCACGTCTCTCCCCTTCTCCTTCCCCTCCGCCATTTTCGACAACAGAGGAAGACGGGGATGAAAAGGAAGGCTTTTTACTTCCTTTACTTGCTTTTCTCCTCTCCACCAAGTTCGTTCGAACCTATGGGTACGGAGATGAAGGGGCGAGGGGCGGGTGTGGGGTTTAAAGGAAAGCAGGCGGTGAGAGTAACTATACCGGATGAACCGGGGGGTGATGGGACCGTGGGTGGAAGGCTGTGCCCGTGCTGCTGACTATGAGGAAACTGTTGGGCGGCGGAAGGCGGCTAGTGGTGGTCGTACCACCGACGAGGGCAGTAGGGTAATAGTACTAATAGGGTTTGGCACGTGCGAGGGCGAGGCCGACGTGATGCCGGGGCGGGAGGCGGTGGGGTGGGGTTTCCAACGGGGGAAAGACGCGTGTCGGGGTGTCGTTTTCTGGAGCTCCGACGGGGTTTCGGATTTTGGGCTTGGCGGGAGGATCCGCCAGGCGGGAAGCCGGCCGCGTCCGAGAAGCCTGCCTGCGTCCATCTCGTAATTATACGGACTTTGGGCTGGAATTGGTATTTATTATTCGCTGGGATTATATACATATACGTGCTAGCTGCTTAATTTGCTATGTCTTGTTATTAATGGCTAATAGAGGAAAGAATATCTCAAGGAGATGTCATTTTGTTCAAATCTAACAAATATGACCGTCATTAAAAAAAAATGGATGGCTATCAAAAATGATGCATCGTGTATAGCATGGAAGATTTTCTAATTTGATAGCAGTTCATCTCTTGATGGAAGATATCGATCCTGCTAATATTCTCTCTTGTCATCTCCTACCTATAATTTTGACCGTTTTCTATATATGATGAAAGCTCCTCCACGCCAAATTTCGAGAGATGAAACATTCCAAGAATAATTTTCTTTCACTGACAACTGTTAAGTCCTATAATTTTCTTATAGAAGGACTTGCTCTGCTAACAAATCTTTTGATGGAAGAACTCTTATATATATATGATGCCCTTCTATTTATGCGAAATACTGGAATCCCAATACCATTGGAATTCTCAAAGACAAAAATAGTAGGATTCCTGGAAAGATGACCTCACCGAGATCACTGAGAAAAGATATCTCAATTCTCAACAATCCTCTTTCTTCTATGAAAAAATGTAACAGCACTAATTCTTATGGGGGGTTAAATGAATTGTGAGTTGATCTAGCTAGATCTTCTAGCTGGGTCATGATATTGATGATGTCTTAACTCTTAATAGAACTCCTTCCAATCTTATTCTTATGTTAAATTGACTTCTTTTATTTGTAGGCCTTTGACTGTAAAAAGTTTTATCCAAACTACTTCAACAAATATTCATTCGTAAATTACGAGAATGCAACATTTTTGTACATTTTTTGTAACAAGAAAAATGCCATGCAACATAGTTATCTTTCTGTGATGACTGTATTTAGTCTTACATTGGTTTTTCGCTAGATAAATCTTGTATGCTTATATAGGATCGAGGAACCGAAATAATACCTTCCGGCTAACTTTTTTAGGTGGGGTCCTGAGTTGTTACAAATGGTATCAAAGCGTACCCAACTCATGACCTATGTGGACTAATTGACATTGCATCATGGGTATATTTGAGATGACCATGAGCTGATTGTAGTATTTGTGATTGGATTTGAATTGATTGAAATTCTTAGCCTGGCCAGGGCTTAAATGGAAGGAGACGTGTGTTTAGTCCTACATTAATTTTTCTAAATAATATCTTTCAACTAGCTTTTTTTGGATAAGGTCTGAGTTGTTGCAATTTTTTTTCTTAATTTTAGATTCAATTTGGCATTGGCTTGCTGCAACACCTAAAGGCTAGCCCTGACGGTCTATAAATTGCACCAACTAGCCATGCATCCACCAATTCCATTCTCTCACATTGTATGGGAAATGCAATGGGGAGTAATTATTTGTTTTCCATTCCCTTCGACAAAAGCATTCACATCTAAGCAAGAATTATTCTTGCAATAATATTGGAAATTTGCTCTGTTTGCATCTACTTTGCAATGCGCAGAGCAAAAAAGTACATAAAAGTGGCAAGGTATATAATTGGGTTCATTGACATATCCACGAAAGACGGAGTACGTCCAAAGTCATTGGCTGTCTTTTTGTAGTGCACAAGTTATAGTGAACTTCTTCTTCTGTTCTGCAAATCTACAAGTCATAGTTGTCGAGCAGCCAGCTAAAAGAGAGAAACGTGATGACTCGATGTCCCTGGCGAAAATAGTGACTACTACTTTTTTGCTTTTTCGAAAAAAAAGAGTTGGGCTAGACCAAATGACTCGGCCAACAAGGACTGTTAGATGACTTTTGCTTATAAAAATTTGAGAAAAAAAAAAGAGCATCAGCTCTTAAAGAAAGGAAGTCCAGGGTGGCCTTTTTGGTGACAAAACAACATACAAAAGGCCAAAAAAAAGGGGCTAGCCAAAGATGATCAACAAGACTGATGGGGTACGAAAGATGGACCATGCAAAAGGAATAAAATGAAACTAAAGTTGGATTTGAAACAAGGTTCTTACACCCCAAGTTGCCCAAAAATAATTCTCAGCCTCCAAATTTTATTACGTATACTTTCGAAAGTAAGATTGGATTTGTATCAGGGAATCTAGCCTTCTTTTATCAAGTTTGGTTCAGGGGCTTTTAAGCTTGGATAAGATACAAACCAAATCTTTTGACCCAAGCATTTAGTAGGTCTACTGTAGGATGCAGTTATGATTTATTTAGATTGGGTCGCGTCATGACCCAAAGGTAAGGATGTTCTCCTTTTAGTATTACTTGTTTCACTCGCCTTAGATTTGAGTGACAAGGAATTGTGAGGTTGAATCGAGCAAATTGGGTTAGGTTAACTAAAACTTGAGCCATGCAGTTATTAGTTCGACCGATTAGGTTAGGTCAAAAGGATGGGCCAGGTTTTCATTAATTATTTTCTTAATTTGACCTAACCCAGACCCAACATGATTTGACCTCGAATTATTCTCTTGTTTAGGCTGGGTTTATTGCCTCTACTTGTCACTTGCTATTTTTTTCCCCTAAGAAATCTGGACAAAGGGCAACTCTTGTCTAAAAATATTATTAAAAATAATAATTGCATGATTTGCTACTTACTAACTTCTGTTCTATTCATTAGCATAAGTTACCTTTAAAAATAATCCCGGCTGATTTGAATCGAACTCAAATTCCGAAGGGTCTGAAGGCTACTCTAAATCTAGGTTAAATGTAGATTTTTTTGATCCAACCTGAATTCGATCTGGCTTGGGGCCCTGCCCGAGTAACCACCTCTACCGACAAAGGTGGTCGATAATGACAAAACTAAATCGCCGTTATGGGGTCCTCTCTACTTGGATTAATATAATTTTATTCCTTCTTGTAATCCTAGGCGCTTTCACCTTAGATTTGAAGAGTACTTCGCATCTTTGACCAAGCATTGCATGTAAAAATAGACAACCATTGGTGCATTCCAGTTCTGACGCTAATTTTCTGCCTGCATGAAGACTTTATATCTCCTTAATGCGAGGATATTATATTATGATCAAATCTTCTGGTCGGTTTATTTCAAAGTAGAATGGTTTAGATTCTAAGTGCTCACGTGTTTTGATTTGGTTTAGAAAATAACCCTTGTCACTTTCGAGCTTAATTAGTTTAATTTCTTTAGCATAATTCAAGGAAGCTAAATGGGCTAAACAAACATGATGACTTTGATCTTAGTGGACCATAGAGTCAAGAGATGAGACTTCCATGTGATAAGATGGATAAGCACATGAAATTCTATCCATTGTTGTTAGTATAGCTTAATGAAGTGATTAACTCGAGTTAATTATTCTTAAAAAATCCTCTATATTTTACTCTTGTGATCAAAAGAGTTGTGGGCCAAAACCTAGTCTGCATGGCTTATCTTTCAAAACTCCATCCTATGGAAGGATAGGTTGGACCAGATTACCGGTCAAAGCAAGATAAGGCTTTCACTAATATGATAAGTAGTCTATACTTGAGGTTGTCGAGTATCCAGGTTGGGTGACCACATAATGTTTTCTTTTGATCGATGCTTAGTCGGTGCAAATTATTTTCTCAATAGGCAACTTTGATTATTTCAAAGTTATTCAAGGAATTAGGTCACGATCTTGGATGCTCAGTAGATCCATTTATAGCCTTTAATGATCAAGGCAAGCAAAATCTTGGCTTAATTTGTGCCGGCTTATATGTATTCAACCTAACCCTAGGCGCACATCAAAGAAGAAAGTAGTAGTTTGATAGGATGTAGGAGAGGCTGTCAATTTAGAGCTTATTTAGAAACCCCTAGAGATTGATCAAGATCGCAGGCCCGCCCCGCAAATGTCCTGCTTGCGCTTTGTTCTACCCAATCTTGACGGTTCTAGTCAAATAGAACCGGTTGAAGAAAGATATTTCTACTAAGATATTTTTTGCTACAAGAAAAATCATAAAAAATATATATTTTTATAAAGTTTATATATATATATATATAATATTTTTAATTATTATTTTTAAAAATTTATGAGAAAAGATAAGTTTTTCTATTTTTTTATTCTTGCAACCAAATATGTTCTAACTCAACGAAATGCCAAGAAAATATATACCTATTCAGAATATTTTTTTTGATATGCAAATACAGGCATATCAAGTTCATCCATCTTTTCACATCAAAAAAAAAAAAAAAAAAAATCCTCTACCTTGACTTTCTGCTGCCTTTCCACCATGCAAAGGGTGATATCTGGTTGAAAATTTTTTGGGGTCAAAAGAGGTCCCTGGAACACTTTATCGGACCTCTGCCCTGTGTGCGCACTCGCATGCATGAGTGCATGCATGTGTGAGTGGGCGTTTTGGTGATGAGACATGCATGACACTAAGAAACTTTGCCATTTTGGTAAGACTGCTAAGTATGGCTTATCATTTGAAAACCTGAATAAATAGACCAATTTGACCCGGTACCCAGCGTTATGAACCTGTGGAGCCGCTGCTTTGAGTGGTCCAACTATTTAAATCATCCAAAATAGTGACTTATTGGTTCAACCATTAATCTTAATCTCTATTCCCTTAAAAAAATAATCCTCACTGCTCTCAATATGTTATGTTCCTCTTCGAAGAGAAATTATATTCTACACTATATGCATCATGTTGATAGTGCACCATGCTAATCATATATCTTGGTTTCCGTGAACTTCATTCATCATACGTTCATCTTGGAATGTTGTTCTGTGCATCTCGTCTTAGTTTGCCCCGAGGTGCTCCGCTAATATGATGCAAAAGATTCAAGGTATAGTTTTTCCTCCTCCTAGCTGATGAGTCTCAATATTTGCTCAACATGCAATGTCTAAAGTATATCCTCCACCATGTACAACATGCAGCAGTGCACCACACTACTCATATATACTGGTTTATGTGGGTCTCATTCATCGTACGCTCATTTCGAATTGCCATCTTGTGCATCTCGTCTTGGTTTGTTTCTGTGATGCACTGCTGATATGATATAAGAGGTACCGATGTGCCTCATTGTTCTTACTCTTATAGTGTTTGAAGAATCCGGAGAACCAAAAAGAAAAAAAGAAAAACAAAAAGGAAAAATTGTTCACTACATCCTCTCATAAAGCTGTATTATATATTCATGGATGCACAAAAGTTTGTCATTTCTTTACCTCAAAGATGAACGCGATTCCTATTAGAATTGGATGCATGATTCATGAAATATAATAACTTCTGGTAAGGATGTGAGCAAAGGCATAATGAGCAGCAGCAATACTTCATGATTCTAGTGATGTTGAATGCTGAAGTCATGGCAGCATTACTGAAGCTTATTGGCTTGTTTACGCCCAGCTCCTCCCCCTAACAATAACAAAACAAAGAGAGAGAAAAAAAGAAGTAATATAAAACAATTTGTGGACATTCCATCATGAGAAAATCTCTTCCTTTCAGGTGATGATGGCCGCATATATAGAATCGCTTCTTTTGCTCTTAATTTGCCCCTTCGAATCGATACTTTTCCATGGCAAAGGTCGTTAAAGCAAAGCCTAGAGGCACCAAATACCTAGATGTAGATATCTCGGTAGCATTTATATTCATGCAGTTAGAAGTCTCATTCATTCACATATTGAGAAGATTTCTAGATGGTGATGATGCCCAAAGCCAAAGCACTGGAAATGAATGATCCACTAGCCTATTCTAAGCAATGGGTTTAGTCAATGCCCTCCACCAAATAAATTATTTAATCCCCACTCATATAGTCTACTAAAAGTAACTAGGATTCCCTCATGGGCACATCCTATTATCATAATCACATTTCCTTAGGCATGTGCCTTCAATGTAGTAGAAATTGTAGACCTATTGCCATGAATGGAACCACTCCATGAGCCCTAGCTAAAGAAGAGGTTGACCTACTGAAATGTCATGGAACTCTACCACAAGATGTGAATTATATGTACCTAGATTTGCTGATTGCTTTATTTGATTTCATTTAGGATAATGTTTTCTAAGTTAGCAGGGAGGTTTGCCTCTAGTCTAGCAAGTCTGGAATTGTCCTATGTTGATAAGCATGCTTCTTATGCACCTCAACTATATGGAGGTTCTTTTTCTTGTCATGTTATAATCATTCTTCCTCCCACTTTGCTGCCTTAATTGGATTTTCTCCTTTAATTGGCACTAACAACAATAGATTTTAGTCTCGTTAAGCTATGATTAAGAAAAATATTTGGGGCATAATCCTTTTTATTTTCTTTTCTTTTTCATTTTTATACAATGTACATTCAACTCTACTACATACAAAAAAAAAAGGTGCAGAAATATATCTTCTATTTTTGATCTTCTTCTTTTTCTTTTCTTGTCATTTTCTCTAACTATCCTTTATTACAATTATTTTTTAATTCCTCAGGATCAGGCATGCAAATGAGCCAACCCGAGTATAATGTTGCTCGGCTCAGCTCAATATATTAGAAGAGTTGCTCGAGTTTTTCCATTATAGTTTTTCGAACCGAGCTACTCAGGCTTGGCTTATTTATAGAGCCAAGCTTCAAAAGAAGTTTTAGCTCAAATTACTTTTCAGTTGAGTCGATCTTGAACGAGGAAATATTGAGCCAAGCTTGAGCTGCTCATGAGCAACTTGGTTCATTTACAACTATATCTAAGACCTAATTAGGCCATTGTCTACTTTTGAGGACATACCTTGTAGTTTGACAATTGATGCTAGGCCAAAGCCCAGCTCGATCCTAAAACGTGGCCTACTCAGGCCCAAAAGTAATTACATCCCTCATCACTTCTCTCGGACCGCTTATGCTTCCACCATGAGGCCTCATTGCGACCAATGGTAATCTTGCATGAACAAAAAGCCATTATTAGACTGAACTATTAAACCTACTGAAGCATTTGGCTGAATGAAAGGCATCTTTCTGTGTCTGTCTTGGCCTTTGAAGTGGCGTAATCAATTGTCATCCTCATAACTTTGCAAACTATGGCTGTAGTCTCATCCACACTGTCATGACAAACTTATGGATTTCTATTGTTCATATCTGCCATTAGATGGGAAAAAAAAGATAAAAACAAAAGATTCTTTTTCTTGAAACTTCTGAGGATAAGATGAGTTTCACAATAGATCCATTTCAGTTCTTATCGTCAAAATGGGCCAACAACAAACCCGTTTCCATCAACTCCTTAAAGTCCCACATCCATTCAACAACTCTATCACTGCACTACAGAGTGTCTACATCCGAAAAAAATTAGTGCTAAATCTACTCTTCGTCCATGTTGCAATTTGAGCAAGTGTTATCAGGACAGTGGTTAATCCGCCCGAGGTATCGGTTAGTAGGCAGCAAAATCATAACAATTTTCAAACAAAAGCTCACATATTTTACAGATATATGGATGAGTCACAAGATTGTCCAACCAGTCCATATATCATACTGTCGACAAGGACAGAGGTTGTCTCTTTCATATGCAAGGGGGATTCAACTTTCTTCGCACGCATGTACAGTTGGATCGCACAATAATCACTTCAAGAGCTGCACAAGCAAGCATTTTCAAGCAACTTTCTAAGCAAGCAAGCAAGAGCTGCATGGAGTTTGAAGTATTTTGAGATCTATGCAGAAAGTGATCCAATGGTTATTGTCGTAAAAGAAGGCAATCCAAATATGTTCGACCATTTGATAAAGAAGGCAACCAAAGGCCATGAGAGCCAATAGATTTATTGGGCAACGAAGCAAATGTCTCACCATTGTAATTCAATGAAACCCTATGTAAAAAGGTTTTTTTTTTGTATAACATTTCCGGTGATCTAAGATCACATATGTGTTGACTAGTTGAGTTAGTAAATTTATTGGGTATTGGTTACTGGTTAGCTAGGTTCGGATCCCATCTTTTTTGGATCCCAGCTAACTTCTCGGTCATTAGGGCTGAAAACGGACCGGATATGAATCCGATATTGATATCCATATTTGTATCTATATGGATTTTTTCAACAAATATGGATACATATACAGATATTAAACTAATATCAAAATTAATATCCATATTTGCTCTAAACAGATATGGATACAAATATGATATTAAGCATATCCATATTTGTTATAAACGGATATGCATACGAATCAAATATTAAATCAGATACTTTTTTAGATATTAATCAAATTTGAACAAAATTTAAAGATGACAACTAGCAACAAAGACATAATCATAAAAAAAATAAATTAAAAATACAATTTTAATAAGCATTTATCAATGATAAAAACTAATAATTTTATAAAGAATATACTGCTCAAGGTTGGTTGTTACCGAAATAGACAGAATCTATGGAACCTTCAAGGCATCTCACGGTTGTCACCGGTTCCAATCGCCAGGTGGAAACAAAGAAATGGATGGAACCTTCGAAATCCTAGTTGTTTCAAGACGACGAAGAGGAAAGAGAGACGAAACAGATGAACGAGAGGTTTGAGCCTTTCAGGCATACAGGGTAATTCAAAGAATTTTATTCGAATCAAGTATTCCGTATTCAGGTTACTATCTTAAGTGACGATCATCCGATATCTAGGTTCTTTTTAATTTAGATTTGGTTAATTACTTAATTGATTCTCTGATTTAACTTAACTTAAACTTCTTCTTTTGACTTACCCTTAGTATACGGATATCCGGATTTGGATCCGAATCTGGAAAAATCAGATGTATCCTCATCCTTATACATATTCGGAAGATTTTTGAACTGATTATCCAAATTCGTATCCGGATCAAATCGGATAAAAAAATAGTATCCAAATCCGATCCAAATCGGATACGGAAATGGATACGATCCGATATAATCCTATCCACTTTCGGCCCCACCGGTTATAGTTTTAAATAGAAAAAAGAGCTAACGATAAATAGTGGAGACCTTTTCTATCACTTGTAAATCTTCCAACAGCTTTGTTAATGTACTAATTTATCCCAAGAATTAGGGTTTCTGGTGGAGTTATACACTGTATAAATCCACTAATAAGGGTTCTCGACCCCAGTTGTTCTTTTAGTCTTACCTAACATTTGATACCTACATTCAACATAATTGCAAACTCATGGCCGGTTGGGGAATGATTTGTAATTGGTGCAGCAACAATATCTTTATCCCAGGTTTCATTTAACCACATACTGTCTCTTGAAGGTAAAAAAGATTCAAATCACATGCAAGGGTGCATGGATTAGCGAATAGTTTTAATCTCCACCACGTTGCAATGGACGGATGGGTTTCTTTCAACCCACACGCGATGCCGATTTTGATGCACGTCAAAGTCGGGTGATGCATGTTGATCGCCGGCATCGCCCATGAAAGGGAATGAGTGATGCATCCATTTGACTCTAGAGTCACTGGTTGTCATGGCATACCTCATACCATGAATAGACGCACGCATACATGCGACTCGATTGGTTCAAAAGTTTGTGGTCGTTGATTATATAGGATTACAATATGGTTTATAGCTATGACAATAATAACAAGAAAGACTTATTAATAGGTCCCTCGGCGGGCCGGAATCTAACAATATGTCCTTCTTGACCTTTTGTCGGCCTGGTCCAGCCTATTGGACTTGGGCCGGCCATGTGGGCTGCTCAACGCGCGCCTGGCACGTGAGTCGGGGGAGGAAGACTTTCAATGAGAGTCTTCTTCCTCCCCGAGTCTAGCAAGGATCCGAAGGTGGTTGGACTCCGGCAATGCTTGAAATTGGCCTATAAAAGGCCCTCATCTATTCTCTAGGATTTCGCTCCTAATTTCCGATCCATCTGGCCTAGTGTTTCTATCTCTTGGTACCTCTTGACAATACACAACTTGCAATGGTGGTGAATAGAAGAGGGGCTGCAAATTAAAGGACCTTACCATTACACAAAGCCTATCAATAAGTTCTCCTATTTATTAGGATATTAATAGATAACAAATGAACAGGAAGGTGGCAGCTAGTTTAGTTGGTGGAGTGCATCTTGGGTGCGAAAGAAGGATTCACCTTTAAGACGAATCCATTGTTGGATCACCCACCGGTCTTTTTGAAAATATACAGATGGATGAATGATGGAGTTTAGAGTATTTTGAGATCAGTAAGGTAGGTGATCCAGTAATGGGCCCGTACGAAGGAAGATGAATCCTTCCGGTGCAACCCTAGAGCTGGGTGTTGTGCTGTTAA
Source organism: Phoenix dactylifera (assembly GCF_051530095.1). NCBI lineage: Eukaryota > Viridiplantae > Streptophyta > Magnoliopsida > Arecales > Arecaceae > Phoenix > Phoenix dactylifera. Next base: position 4,121,714 of record NC_143191.1, read on the forward strand.
TCTAGATAATAGATTCAATTGTCACCTACATCTTAACATCGACCAGACTTCCTTGCATCTCGGTTCTTAGAAAAATATAGTAATAATAATTTTTTTGGTAAATAATAAACTAGTAATTTTAGAGAACAAACCTATAGCAATTACATTATCCAATAACAATAGATATTTAGTTTGAGAAATTCATCCATAAAATGGCACTACGACTCTCCAATATTCTGTTGTTATTCATTGTAATGGTTAATGATAGCCAGACTAAAGCAGTCCAGACTTCAGTGCCTTCAAATGCGCGAATTTGGTAGTTTATCACAGATTTGGCCAACTATAACCCATGGGCTCACCACATTGGAGCAAAAAGTGGCGAAAGTAGGCATCACCGCACCGTGATAGCATTTGTGGTCCACAACTTGAAACTAAAACAAAACTAAATCCTTAAATAATTTCGTACCAAAGTTTGCCACTTAATTGCAAGATACAAAGATCATAGTAGCTGTTTGGAAACGAAATTATATGAAAGAAAAGATTTCAATGTGGAATGTGCGTGCCAGTTGCGGTCCATGCTTGAAAAAGAGTAGATCTTGAAGAATATATAACCAGAGTAGCGACCGAACCTTGGAAACATAGCACATGGCTGCCACTAGGAAATGGAGGAAAATGGGACCGTGTTTGAGACGGAAGTTAAAGAATCATGCCATGGTAAAATGTCTCCAACTTAGGAAACAGGTAATGGAATTTAGAAAGCATGAGCAGAGCTCATGAGAAGGAAATAAGGAAACCGAGAAGATGTGGCTGTAAATGGTTTTGTTATTCGGCCATATTGTTTGATGCTCTCAAAATTTTCTAAGTAACAATTCAGGACCTCATTCAAAATGGCTAGTCGGAAGATATTATTTGGATTTCTTTATTCTGTATAAGTATCCAAGATCTACCCAGTAAATAACCGGTGTGGGACTAAATACACGTCCGCATGGGTCCTTATGTACTCCTTTCGTTCAAGTTTTGATGTCCTCGTCATGCTAAGGGTTCAAATCCATTCAAATCTAATCACAAACACCACGATCGGCCCATGATTAGCCCCAATGGATCTGTGCTATAGTGTCCCCTAGTTCACATAGGTTATGGGCCGGGTCCGCTTTGATATCATTTGTAAAAACCGAGGACCTCACCCAAAATAGCTAGCCGGAAGATATTATTTGAGTTTTTTGATCCTATATAAGTACCTAAGATCTACCCAGCAAAAACCGATGTGGGACTAAATACACGCCTACACGGGTCTTCACAATAAGGATACAAAAGTTAGATCCAAATTCAAAGCATGTTTGGTAAAGAGGAGTTGGACTCAGTGACTTCCATTTCAACCTTTTGGTGGGAAGAGAAAAGAAAATAGAAAATGTTCTAATTCTTACTTGTTTTTCTCTTTTTTTTTTTTAGTATTCAAATTCCATTTAGATTTCGATTCCAGTCACGAACCAAATACATTGCGGAATATGAAAGATTCTGAATTCTATTCTAATTTATTTCGATTCTAGCTACGGACCAAACGTGCCCCTAACTCATTTACATGATGGCTAAGTCCGACAAGCCCACCCCTGCGTAGCAGCCCCCACTGGGCCTCCGCCCCGCCAGAAGAATGTTCGATGCGGGAAGACAAGTTTTACTCATACCCTCCCCACCCAAGGGTGAGTACGTCACATCTGGCACCACCAAAGCTACCAGTGGACCAATAAGCGCTCCTAAACCCCATGTCCAAGCAGTGTCACCACATTTTAATCGACGCGCAGGGCGATTCGAACTTAGAACCATGCGGTTAAAAGACAACGCCCAGTTTCATTGAGCTACCACCTTGGTGGCGTCGGTATCTAACTTTAATAGTCTATAAACTATTGTGCAATGTTTGTCAGATTCAAATATTTTGGTTGAGTCAAATACTGCTTGATCCAATTGTCCGGTGTTGACTCCAATTTAGATGAGAGTTTGATTTGGAATTCCGTCCGGTCTCCTACGGGACCCACGGAACCGAGTTTCCTCAACAGTTATATTATAGGATAATGGTGTGTGCGTTGCTTTATTGACTTCATATTACCAGAGTTGTGACTTGGTCAACTTGGTATTTAGTTGGGCAAGGTCGGATTTATTGAACGTGAGCCCACAAATATCAATTCAACTCAAAAATCAACGTATTAAATGTTGGTTTTTAGGCAGATATAGGATTAGTTTTGGAGGCACTTCTGATGCCTGGATAATATATTCTTGAAATTATTAATTTATTATTTATTTATGGTTGATTTTAAGTATGAGTTTTCGGTGAGAGTGAGATTTTTTCTTCATACTTACAATGCATACAAACACATCGCAAATGTCTAATATGGCTCATAGTTTAGTGGGAGAAAAATTTTACCAAAAATTTTGCAGAAATTATCCGGAAACAATTTTAACTAAGAAAGCCGGAAGAGTTTAGATGCAGAAGAGAGCGATGCATGCCATCTACGAAATTTTTCAGTGCAATAGGCCGATAATTTTTTGCATACCATGATACAATAAGTTTAGTTATCATATCTTGCAAGTTTCCACCACTTGTAAAATGAGTAGTTCTTCAAATAGTATTTTCTTTATCTAAAAAATATATTATACTTCATTATCAATAAGAAAAATTGTGAAAGTTATAAATAATATGTGGAAAAATAGTAAGCAAGAAGAACTAAAGTTGAAATTTTTCTAATGCCCTTATTGATTCAACCTTGCTTTATTTACAGGCTGGTGGGAGCATCCCAATCAAACAAGTTGTAATGTATAAATATTTTTTGTAAATTTATAATCGGCTAATAAATGAGATTTTAAAAATATAAAATTGAAATCATTCTACTTTAATGTTTGAAATTTTATAATAAAATTTATGACCAATTAATGAATGAAATATAAAACTAAAATTATTTAACTTTTTGCTGAAATTTTAAAATTAAATTTGAAACTGATCACGAGATATAAATTGGAATTATTCTATTTTAATGGTTGAAGTTTTAAAATTAAATTTATAACCCACCAATAAATAAAATATAAAATTGAAATTATTCTACTTTAATATAATAGTTGATACTAAATAGCTTTGACAAAACTCATTTGTTTTTATAAAAATATACCAACGAGTGTCATGAAACCTACTTTTATGGCTGTACGTAGCAAATTACCACTGAGATGCAGTGACTTATACGATTTTGAGTGCTTAATTAGTACTTCATCTGTGTCGTAGACCTGTAATTTCCAGGGTTCCAGCACAAAACTCCCTCAGCGCTCGCAAATAAAAAAGTCTCATTATTAAAAAAATTATATACATAACCTGTTTTTCACTCTCCCAGAATAAGAAAAAGATTGCCAATCCCTGATGACGTACAGGTACGATTCAAACTCAATTCATCTACATAATTTAAAGCCATTTTATCAACTGAGCCAGTTGGTAACCATGCACATTATACCTACCCATGCATGCTCATAAATCATAATCTCCAAATTAAGCTTTCCTTAGTGCGACATGGCAAGTAAATAAGAAAATTTTCAAGCAACGCAACCCCTACCACCTTTTAAGATAACTGTTGCTGCTCAAAATCTGATCCGATGGATGGACGGGCTGATGGACGGGCTGATGGACAAGCTGCTCTGCCTGGTTAGACTGGAGAAGCATCATACGGCGCTGAAGTTGATCTACAACTACAAAAAATAATCAGGATGTCATTGGAACATATTCGGTTATGAACCTTTTGATGCTTAAATCAGAGAGTGTTTCGAGAGAAAATAGGAAAGATAAAAGAGTGATAGAAGCATGAGAGCATGGAATTATAAGTTCTCTTCATACTTGGGAGATCCTCTTGTCTAGTATTTAGAAAAGCGAGAATGCGAATATATACGTTTAGGATCGCACGATTCACGGACGAGCTGTTGAGCTCTTTTCATATCCACTGATCGGGATGGTTAGAATATTCCTTTTTCAGGTGCATTGTGATCAGATGCTTTTCTTATATGCGGATCTTGTCGGTTATGATACTTTTTTTAGGCACGTCGAGATCGCACCGAGCTATAATTGATCAAATTTGAACCATATCACTAGCCCCCTACTTCCGAGCTCGAGTTAGGTTTACTCGAAGTAGTCAAATCATTCATTAGGAGAGCTAGTCGAGCTGAATTCGTGCTATCAAATCAGCCCTGGGTGCCTCTAAAAACTGCATTTAACGATTGGCACAATTTCTATTGAGTCAGTTCCATTTTTGAAGCATCTTATGTACGTGCAGAATTTTCACCGTTGCGATCATTCCTTCTTGCAGTTCTAAAGAGGATCAATCCATGGAAGTCCACAACCCTGAATGCCAAGCTTGCACATGGCGACCGATAGATGGATGATTGGACGTTTCATAGCTCATTTTTTGTGCGCCTAAGCTAGCCGATCTTTAGCAAAATGAGCTATATTGGCTAGATTTTGAAGATTTCTTGGTCGACGATTGACGTTTTCGACTTGTAGTGCTCAGCTATTTTGGATAACAAAGGCAAACTTCATTTATTATTAGAAATAAAGGAGTACAGAGTTCAAAATTACAACTCTTGCAGGTGGTACACTTGGAGGTTATCAGAATGTCATGCCCGAGATACTATAATTCTAACAAGTTGCTTGAGTCTATATGTGCCAAGTTAGAGACCATTGAGGGCTAGGTCAGGAGTCATTAGACTCCTAGAATTATATGGCGGAATGGTGTGATTATTTCGTCTGGACTTCATCTCTCTTGGATCTCTAAGAAATCTCAAAAGAAGAGGGTGCTTCCTAGCCCTTCCTCTAGCACCAATCTATTGCCACTAAAAATTCGATTCAATAGATGGACGAGGAGCATCATACGGCACTTGGATCTAATTTGCAACTACAGAAAACAATCAGAAGGTCACTGAAACACATTCGACTAGGACCTTCTAATGCTTAAGTCGGGCAAAGTTTCAAGAGAAAACCGAAAAGATAAAAGAGCGATAAAAGTATAAGAGTATGATATTCAAATTTACTTCACATCTAAGAGGTCTTCTTGCCTAGTATTTATAGAGAAGATGGTGGGAATTTGATCTCACAATATTCCCTAATCAGGCAATTAGAGAGGCATTTATTAGATGATACTCTTTTGAAGACACTTTGCTCTTTTTATCTTTAATTTGGCCATCATCCAACAGTCCATCATCCTCACGTGGGCCACATGCAAAGACAAAGAAAGTGGCCCGGCCGTGTTCCTCACGCACTTCCCCCGGGCAAAGAACATGTCCATATATAACCCAAATCCCACGTGTAATCCTTACAATCATCTAATAAACGTAAATATATATACATAAATCTCCTGCCGATTCCCCAAAGGCCAAAGCCTCTCTTGTTTGGAAATGGAGGGGGTTCGGCTCCCCATTTACGAGTCCTAATAGTTCTTGTTGCTTTCTTTTATTTATATAAAAGAAGGCAGAAAGAAGGAAGGAAGGAAAGAAAAAGAGTGGAGAGAGAGAGAGAGAGAGATCGGCATCGTCATCATCATCACGCCTCTCCGGTGGTCGCATGGAAAGCGCAGCCCCGCTTCGGCTGATGCTCCTGCTGCGTACTTCGCCGCTTCCACCTCCTCCCCCAGCTTCCTCACACGCCTTCTCCTCCTCGGCTTTCTTCAAATAGGCTTCTTGGAGGGCGGTTTTAGCTGGGATTTAATTCGACCAGATCTGGGGGGAGGGGGCTTTAAATCTCTGGATCGGCCGTTTCGACTGGCGAATTGGAGAGAGATAGAGAGAGAGAGAGAGAGAGGGAGAGATCGGATCGAAGCGGGGAGAGGAGATGGAGGAGAGCCGGCTGTTGCATTGGGGGATGTTCCGGGCGGTGCTGGCCATCCTCCAGTGGTGGGGTTTCAACGTCACCGTCATTATCATGAACAAGTGGATCTTCCAGGTTTCCTCCTCTCCTTTTCTTTCCTTTCTTATGAAATTAAATCGCTATATGTGATGGATTCGGGTCATCATTTTGGTGCCCTAGATCAGATTGTACTTGAATTCTGATAATTTTTTTTATTGCTTGGTCGACTCCTGGAATTATTGAATTATATTTGATCATCAGGATGCGGTGTGGACTCGAAATCATAATATCTTCCGATCCAATTTCTGTAGCATAGATTTTTTTTTTTTTTTTTTAGTTCAACATTAGCTGTTCATTTCATCATCATCACAAACGTATGGTCAAAAAAAAAAAACAAAACTTTTTTGATTATGCCCTTTCTATGTAATGACGTGACTTAGTTTTGGATGATCTGAATACATTTTTTTTTTTTTTTTGATACAGAAACTGGATTTCAAGTTCCCTCTTACAGTCTCATGCATCCACTTTATATGCTCTTCTATTGGAGCATATATTGCCATCAAATTGCTTAAAATTAAGCCGCTGATTGAGGTTGATACTGAAGACCGTTGGAGAAGGATATTTCCTATGTCATTTGTGTTCTGCATCAACATTGTTCTGGGGAACGTGAGCTTGCGGTACATTCCGGTTTCGTTCATGCAGACAATAAAATCATTTACTCCTGCAACTACTGGTTCGCTCATGACTTGCTCTGCATGTCTTTTTTTTTGTTCTTGATTTTTTGTCCATGACCTATACTGCTGTTTGCATGCCTTTTCATCTTCATCTGTAGCCTGTTCTGATATTTGTGTATCCGAAATAGTCATTCTGCAGTGGTTAGTGTGGAGAAAATATTTTGAGTGGCGCATATGGGCTTCTCTGGTACCCATTGTTGGGGGGATTCTTTTAACCTCCATAACAGAGCTTAGTTTCAACATATTTGGATTTTGTGCTGCTTTGTTTGGTTGTCTGGCTACATCTACAAAGACTATTCTAGCAGAGTCGCTACTTCATGGATACAAATTTGACAGGTAGCTGATTGATTTATGTTATGATGTCTGATATTTGCACTTTAGATTTTAAGAACTGAAAATTATGCTGATAGCTACTTGCCTGAATCTTTTAGTGCTATATTGTCAATCAATATCATTACAACGTTGGACATTTTACGTGGATTTCCTATTCCAAAGCTACTAATCCAGAAAAGATTGCCATAACTGGAAGTTTATAATATGGAAAATTTCATGTTTGCTTGTTGAATCTTTCATTTACTTATTGCTAGGACACACTTAAGCATCTTTTGTTGTTAGCTGTCAGTTTTTTTTTTTCTGTCATTTCTCGGCACTTGATTAGATTTCCTGTGCCTTCAAATGTATATGTTTCTTGTTGATTAGTTGTATTTTTCACTTCTTTTCTTTAATACCTCTTTTCCTTTGCCAAATAATCTTACCCTTTGGCTAACACATATGGTGAAAAGATTGATCTGCTGGCATGTGATCTTAGTTTGGTCAAACATCCTGGCATGATTGTAAGTTGTATTGCTTGGACTGTGCTGTGGCTGTTGTGTTGGGCACTAGCAGGGCCATCAAGTTCCTCTTCTCCAAATTTATAGATCAGGATTTTGCAATCATGCTATATTTTTATGTATTTTATTTGATCACTATCAATAATTGAGGAAATTTTGATATTAGTAGAATTCTGTTTTTATATATAAAAAAATAATGGCAAAGGCCCAGAGACATGTAACATGTAACATGTTCCATGTTACATAAAGTAAGCCGCTACATAACATTTATTCCACAAAAAAGAGTCTTACGTAGACTTCTTTGTGATGAAAGTCCGGTCAAATCATCAAATTGGGTTCTTTTTCAAACACTAGAACATGGTATATAATGATGAATTGGAAAAGTGTTTCCTGAGAATTTGGTGGAGAGACAAAGTTGACCCTTGTATGGTGGTCATCATCCAAGCAATTCCTCTGAAGGTTTTGGATAAAAACAATAAGATGATGTTGTGATATATTTAATTTTTATGTCATAAAAAAATCATGTGGGTTTCGTTAGTATTTTTCTTGCAAGAATACTGATACCTACATACTTAGTATTTTAGAACTTATTCTATCATCATTCCTTGTTACCTATATCCAGTTCATGGAATTGTTTATTGAGTTCTTCATGCAGACTTGTTTACCTAATATTTTTAGTGCCTGCTATTGAACTCCTGCAACATTATTTATTGTAAGTTTGATACAAGGTATTTAAAGTCAGGTGTATATTGGCTGAATTATTATGTTTTTCCATATGTTTGCAGCTGCCCACAAACTGAAAACGATGGAACCTCAAAAGCGGAAATTTTAAGTTAAGGAACATTTTAAAAAATCTGTAGAAACATTTTTTGAAAACATGGAATAAATGGAAGGTGCCCTAATACACAAGGCTTCCGCCATTGCAGGGCCTTTGGAGGGTCATATGTACGCAGCCTTACTTCTTTGTGCGGAGAGGCTATTTTTGTGTTCCGAATCCATGACACCTAAGTAATAATAGAGCGACCTTACTATTGCACCAAGGCCCGTCCTTATTTTCTGAATGTGAAATACTTCACAAAATTATGTTAGACATTTGAGGCTTTTTAAGTATAATTTGTACTAGTTGTCTATGTTACTAGATCTACTTTTAGTTGGTAATCAGTGTTTCCATTAAGTAAAAATGATATAAGATAGATACAAACAAATACATACTCAACCTTGAGGTTGGATGCCTTAGTTGCTGAAGGTGAGAAACCTAGAATTATGAGTAGTAAGTGGGAGTATCTTTCTGGTCATTATTTTTTACAGCTTTGGTCCTGTCTGATATGTAAAGATTCAATTCAAGCTGAAATAGGATGATACAGAACTATATAAGTAGATTAGATGTAAGACATCTCATTTTGATGTATCTTAAACTGTGATATGAATGTGTTTCAGGTTGGAGTTAGACAAATTTTCATTCTACGACACTGACTCTCTAAATTACATGCTTCATCGTTGCATGTATGATAACTGAAAGATACTTGTGAGTGCTGTGTCCTGTTGCAAGTGTATATATTGGTCTGTGGGCCTGCCACAAAATATCTATCAGTTGCATCTTCCATCACTTGATCCTAAGTTGCATTTGATATTTTCTGTTTAAACCAATGGGATATTATGAGCAGAAGTATATGCAAAATTATATGTGTAGAAGCATATTCTTTATTCTTTAGCTAACTCTTGATGACTCTTATTTAAACAACTATTATGGTTGTCTTCTTTGTCATTGTGACAATCAAATAAGAAGTTGTTTCCAAACATATCAGCAGCTTCTTTCGATGATGACCCTGTAGCGGAATCCATATAAAATGTAGCTTGGTTTGGTTATACCACAAGGCATTATATATTCTCAGATTTTAGGCTAACAAAATGTTTTCTGTAATTAGACGTGCGGTTTTGCCTATAGCCAATTGCAGTTCCCCAACTAAGCAAATTAAATCGGAAGATACTCCGAAAGTTCAACATAGAATGATTGTAGAAGGTAGAAGGAATTGCTCTTTATATTGAAACAGAGAACTGATATTGTCATAATTTTATTGTGTTAGGTGTAGTGGTTAATTATAAAGAATTTATGTGCATGATTAGAAACTCTTGGAAGGCTAAATCACATTGATTTTGTGGGTTGCATCTTGAATATTACCAAGATACTTCAATCTTAGGCTTCTCGGTCGAATCGTAGAATTTGCCAAGTCAATGCTTGGCACTTCTATCACATGAGATGCCATGTCTGACATGACCTTGATCAGGGGCCTTTTCACTTATACCAAGTCGTGAGTCAACTCAAAGTTTCAGTTCTACGAAAATATACTGACATCATGATACAAATCAGAGGACACCTTTTCTTATCGTATTTGTTAGATGGTTCAGGACACCATTTCCCTTGTTTCCACGTCAATGTAACATTATGCATTACATAATTATTAACCACTAGAGATTACACTGATGTTTTGTATGTACGCACATGTATTTGTGCATGCATGCTTGCATGGTGAGTGCATCGATGTGCTTGTGCACATGCACATGGATGCTTGTATGTTGTTTGATTTTCTGTCATTAAAACTTTTACCTGAAAAAATTACCCCCACACCCCCCCCCCCCCACCACATTAAAAAAAAAGAAGAAAAAGACTTCATGATGGTGGGCATGTGTGTTCATGCTGTAGTGTTTGACATGTGTTAATGCGTGAACATGTTTTTGGATACCACATTAAGCATGCAAAAATGTCTGGAATCGCCCAGAATATTTATGTACTCACTCCAGGATAAGTAACCAGGGTTAAGTGCAGATCTACTTCTATAGTAAATGAGTATGTTGAGAGCATTATAGGTCTGTAGCATTGAAGTATGTCTGCAGTAGATTAAGACCTCTCTAGAACTGTTTAATTCTCATTTTTATTCCTGCAAACCAGGTCTGGGCTTGCAGTATCAGTGCTTAGAATGAATTCGAGCTAGGCTGAAGCCTGGGTTTTGAAGAAGAGTCAAGACACATCGTAATCTCATGACAGCTTGATGAACCTTTATTTGTTAGTGCTGTTCAGGGCTATTCTGTGCTCAGGCCAGGCCAGACTTGCGCAGGCCTGATTCTGAGCCCATCGTGCCTTTACACTGCTGACACAATATATCTGACAGCTACAACATATAAGATGCAAGTATTTAGATGTAGTTGTCATTGTTCAATTTCTCATGGAATTTAAAATATATCTTCCATGAGCCTCATGATGATTCTAATTTTGGCGCGATGTGCTTCTTGTTGGGATATTTATCACATTGAACAATACCAAAACTCCCCTGACAGAGGAAAAAAGAAAATAAGTGAAAAATAGTTGAATCACCAATTGACATTTCTTCTGCTACTTGTTTGTTTCCAGTATGCTACAAAGATTTAGTTTAAATTGCAAAAGAATTCAATGATGGATAGTGCCTCCAAAGTCTTGGAAATTAATTGGCATGTGCATAAGTGTCCTATTTCGGCTTGCTTCCTATTTTCTTTTAATGTCAGTACCCGGATGTGGTTAGTAAGTTTTGAAAAATGTGCTTTTCAAGGCTAACAACTAAAGTGCTAAATGGACTATATCATCACGTATAGCTTGAACTATACATATTGAACAAACAAATATAGTTTGGTTGAAGGTTCAGGTTAACCTCTGGCTTCATTTTTTTTTTTTTACCTCTTACATATCAGTTAATATTTTTGTCTTTCAGCATAAACACGGTATATTACATGGCGCCGTTTGCAACCATGATACTGGCTGTTCCAGCGACATTACTCGAAGGGGGTGGAGTTATCAACTGGTTCTACACACACCAATCAATTTGTTCATCGCTGATTATAATTTTCAGCTCAGGAGTTCTGGCCTTTTGCCTCAATTTCTCTATATTCTACGTCATCCATTCGACGACTGCCGTCACTTTCAACGTTGCAGGCAATCTCAAAGTTGGTTTCAGTTCATTACATCTTCTATCAACCTTTCACAACATTATGCTGCATCTGTAGTATTTATGTATGAACCTTTTGTTTTGCAGGTTGCGGTTGCTGTCATGGTCTCATGGTTTATCTTCCGGAACCCAATCCCTGCTCTTAATGCCATCGGATGTGCAATTACACTGTCAGGCTGCACTTTCTATGGGTATGTTAGGCACAAGCTATCCCAGCAACCTGCTGTTCCTGGAACTCCGCGAACTCCCCGCACTCCCAGGAGTCGAATGGAGATGCTTCCACTTGTAAACGATAAACAAGATAAAGTTTAGCATCACACCCATACGCACGTCGAAGGAACCTCTTCTAACTATTTATCAGCATTCATGATAGATTTAGCGTAGAGAAGAGCAACGTACAAGCTGTGTGGTCACCTTTATATCTCCAGGAAGCCGATGACCCAGTTTTCAGTCAGTTACAGGCACCATATTAAATGCAAAAGTTTCAGCAGCCGTGAGGGCTCTGGTTTTTCATTTGCCATGTAATTGTTACGGTTGTTTAAAATTATACTCGAGAAAGAGTCTTTTCTCATTTTTTTCCTTTGATTATATGAACCTTATCCTACTTAGTACATAGTTACTCTAATATTAGATGTTATGGGCTGTATCTCGGACGGCTCCGAACTGAAAGGAAACAACATATCCACCGGACTTGAACATGCCATGTAACAATGGAAAACAATGAGTCAAACATAGGCTACAGCGAATGATAAATGTCAACAGTGGCATATGGGGATGCGATCAGGTCAGGGCTTGCTTTACAAGAGATGAGCACAATGCAGCAGAGCTTATTTTTGTTAGAGAACTGAGATTTATCACGAAGCCAGGGTCATTTAAGCCAGGAGCCAGAAGTTCTTCTGCCATCGAGTGCTGACGAGATAACCTCCCATTCCCTTGCTCTGTTTCCTCACAGCCAGCGTCAGACAGTCCGCCTTGTTGATACACTGCTCCACGAAATCCTCACTGCTGCTTCTACGCATGCTACAATCACCAGCAAAAGAGATCAAGATGAAAAGAGTTGAACTGGCGATGGATTCTTCAATTTAGTGATAAGCAACAGTTCCTCCGACAAGTGTCCATCTCAAGTTATTAGAGTTCATTTAGGGCTACTTTAACTTTATGCAGCTCCCTCTGTGTGTGTGTGTGTGTGGATTTAGTAGGGCAGTCTAATATATCTTACCAACAAAAAGGAGAAGGCTTGCCCTGGCTCAGCACCAAAACAGAAGCCTCCAGCTTCCTGACTTGGCTGAGGACAGTAGCCAGCTTGGGTCCCTGAATCACAAGGGCTTCCACCTCCACCTGAAAATGACAGTTTACAAACAAGGATGAGAAATACACACACATAAATAAATAAATAAATAAAATAAAATAATAAAATAATAAAATAAAATAAAATAAAAAATCAGCAAAATCAGAAAAAGTTTGGGCCTGCATTTTTTTCCCCTGTTCTCTCACCCCATTTCAATGGATCATAGCTCAGAAGAAGATTCTGCAGTACGCCTCGGACGTAGAAGTCTAAGAAGGTCAAATCTTACATGGTTTGAATATGAGAAACTCGGACCACTAGGAGAAGCAAAGAAGATGACCAGTCTGTTCGACCAAAATCCCTCAAATATACAGCCTTACTGGATCTTAATTTCTTTGGTTGTGGAGACAGATGAATCTATAAAGGAAAGGAAAGTAGATCAAGAGAAAAGGAAGGGAAAAAAAGAACAGACATTCTCTCTTTGGGCCGAACCAAGAAAATTACAAAGAAAGTAGATTAGCATACATTATTATATCTGAGGTTACCTTAATCCACTCTTTCTTTGTGCAATTTTCTCCCAATATCACTGCCTTTTGGAGAATAAATTTGAAAGTGTTCAAGAAAATTTTAGCCTCTCTCTCTCTCTCTCTCTCTCTCTGTGTGTGACACGCACACACAAAAGCCAAGCATGCAGAAACATTCATCCAGAAAAATAGATCGACACTTTAAAACTGATGATTGCAATTCTCTAGTCCCCTGGAGATGCGTGCAGCAAAGAAAATGGACATCTCTAAAGCACTGCAACCGATCCTTGTAAAAGGGATAGCAAGAACCTGTAGTCCCCACAGATCCACATATCTGTGACTACTCCTTTGATCAACAACAACTTTCCTTTCCGAAAAATATAGCTTATAGTCATAATTCACTAAGTTCTATACAGCCAAGAACTAAAAGGAAGAAAACCTTACCTCGGGCTTGCAGGCCTTGCAGAGGGAGCCGAGGGAGTTGGCGAGGCGGGCAGCCTCCTCACCTGCGCCGCCTCTGGGGTGGTGCTGGTGGTGGTGGTGGTGGTGCTGGGGAGGGACGATGTGGAGGAGGGTGAGGAGGTCGCCCTTGTTGGCAACATGGGTGAGCGCCCACATCATGGCGTGCTTCGCCCGCGCGCTCTCGTCTATCACCACCATCACCCTTTTCTTCGCCACCATCATCTCTCCTCCACCTCCAACTCCCATGGCTCCCATCCCTTGCCTCTCTTTATTCCCCTTCTTCCCCCACCTCTTAGAACCACCCTTGGAATAGTAATAGTCCCAGCCTTCACTCCCACCACCAGAGCTCAGCTGCCTCAGAAATGCACTGCTTCCACTCTCCATCATCACTCCTCTCTTCTCCTTCGTTCCTCTACTCTTACCAGTCTGCACCAGCCTTGAACAAGTGAGGGTGGTGAGGGACTGGTGCCCTTTTATTAGCGTTCTTTATAAATAATAATATAGATACAATGGTGGTGGGAGAAGGGAAGGGGACAAAAGTATTCAGATGGGGGAGAAGACTGGGAAGAGGAGGGGTCACGAGTGGGGATAAGACGCTGAAGACGTCGGTCATCATGTCATGAGCGTGTGTGTGTAGTCCAAAGAACGCTTATTCCTTTCAGCTCAGCGTTCAGTGGGACCAGACAGGGTTGGGAGGGAATCTTTCGATCGTTTATGCAATCAATTGCTTTGGTGTTTTAATTAGTCAATTTGCTCCATAACAAGGTAGGTTCTTTTTGGGTACTTTTTGCATGGCTGAGTGGAAAGGTTTGAAGATTTTGAGTGATGCTTGTGGGGAGAGAGTGCAGGGTCATTTATGCTGTTCGCAGGCCATTCCAAGAGGGTGTAGAAGAAAGCCTACTTTTGGATTTTTTACGTAAATCCATGAAGGGAAGATTGAACCTAGATACGCTTCTTTTAAGTGGATCGCAAGCAAGAAAGAGTGAAAAGAGGATTCTTTTACCGTGCCTTGGTACAAGTCTTCAATGAGTAGTAATTCTATTCATGTCGCCTTGAAGTCGATCCACCGCCCAACATAAAGGTATGCCATCTCATCCCTCAAACTACATTAAGATTTCCAATAGGTTTTAAAGGTTATATTCTAATTTAAGAGTTAAGACAAGCTAAATGCCTAAATCTAATCACCTTCTGATGGAAGAATAAAGCATCACATCGCTTTCGTATCAGAGCTCAGTTCTCTGCCCATTTCCTCTGTAGAATCCATGAAAGGCTGAATCCTTCCGCCATCAATCATCACATCAAACAAAAGAATCAGATCAGTCGCATAAATAGAATAAAGTGGTAAAGAAAAAAGTTATCGGTTATTGCATTTTTGTAACATTTTAATACTATTAATGATATCAAAGAAATAAATAAATTGGGAGAGAGGAGATTAGATGACGCCAGAAAGCTCGTGAATTGCGAACTCCAGTTCTTAAATGAATCCAAACCCCCCGAACCGGGTAATTCGCCGCTGGGATGCGGCCATCACAGGCCCAACTTTTGATCCCACCATTTGCAGCCGTCCGTTGGCTCTGATGAACGGCTATGACAAGGATGATGGGTTTGGCCTGTTGGTGTATCGCACCAATGGCGTCTCTTTGCCACTGTTTTTGGGCTTTTAAATTCCGAACTAACTTTTTATTCTGACACCACCTGGGGAACCGTGGCTTTCACGGAAGGCAGCAGAGAAGAGCCCACGTTCTAAAGAATTGGAGGAGAGCAGGGTGATTCGAGCTGTGATCTCGAGGAATCTCGCATCTAAAAGAGTTTTTTTTTTATTTTTTTTTTTCTTCTGAAATGGGTATCTTACAAAGCTTGAGCAACCGCTGGCCAGCGTCTCAGAAATAGAAGGAGCCTGCTATGTATGATAAGGTGCCCTATAGTCGCCACATAGAATACCATCCAATCAGCAGCATAATCGGTGTAGATATATTTGATGACATATATAGTAATAAGATAATTATTTCAGAATCCTGTTTTAGAATTACATTATGTGCTCGTAATACAAGATTGGTATAAGCCAATCCCTCCGATAGAGCTCTTAATTTAGTCGATGGAACTGTTATATCATACAATATGGATCCACCAAGTAGGGATGACAATCGGGTCGGGTTGAATGCGGATTAAATCAAAAATTTGTCAACTCGTACTCTACTTGTTTATTAGATAGATCAAAAATTCAGATCTGAACCTAATCTATTTATTAACTAGGTAGTCCGATTTGACCCACATAATAATTAAACAAATCAAGTCAAGTTAAATAGGTTAGACATGTTAAGTAGATTTTTAATAGATTAAATGAAATTAAACCGGTTAAACATGTTAAGCGGATAAGGTTAGACAGGAGAAAAATAGGTTAAGCAATTTTAAATATGTTAATAGGTCTTAAATGGGCTAAATGGATTAAACAAGTTATCTGATCCAATCCAATCCAAATATTAAACGGAACAGATATCTGAAACCAAAACCCAACCCGAATGTTATTTAAGTTAAATGGATTGATTTGTTTACAATTTTGCTTATGGAGATTGAACACTGTCGTAATGATGAGTCAGATCATATTTTGCCAACCCTACGACCACCTGCCATCATGGATGATCTGGAGTTGTGAATGATAAAGCCAGCTCCACAACACTGACTTTAGTTCTCTACATTATTATTGAAGTTGATTTCGAGAAAGCTAGAATGTGGGTGTTTTACTTTCTACGTTTTTTTTTTCTTTTTTTTTTTGTGATACGGTATGGGGATACCCACAAATATACATTCTTACAAATAAAATATCATACATGTCAGCATAAACTAGGAGGTGGACATTTACACATAAGGGAGCAGAAATCTACATTAGATCCCACTCCAGCAAGCCTGTCACTGGCCAATATCATGTTAGGCTTTTAGCTCCCCTGGTGTGTCTATGAATTGAAGTCTGCCATGGCTTCATGCTTGGTGTGTTTGCCTCAGCCCTACTTTCTTATCCGGTACACAACTTTAGACACGATGTATTAGGTATTAGGTCTCATGGGGCCAAATAGTGGGACAAGGGAGATGTGTTTTTTCTTCTCTCTTCTTGAAATCATGTGAACTGAGTTTCTCTACCTTTTGAGTTGGAAAACCACCTGTCCTTCTTTTTTAATAATAACTTTCTTCCTACCATTCATTGATATTGTCAGGTTTCATTCGGAACCAACAAGCGGAGCTATGCTAAATTACATTAATATCAAATCTCTTTAACTTTACTAATGTAATATAGACTATTCGGATGCTCATTTTTAAAAAAAATATATAAATAAAGGAGCAAGAAATGATATGTACCAAGGGAAAAGAACCAAGAGATCAACCAAAATGAGAGCATACTTACCAAGTTTGAAGGGAATGTTAAAATTATCATTTATCTCAAAAGCTTAAGCTGATAGGATAAGCTAGATTTATTTATATATTTTATATATTTTTTCTTAAATGTGGGACGGACTTTCTTTTAATAGGTGAGCTCAGCATGTAAAATTTTTAATAATGAGATTAAAGAGTGTGGAGATAGGTTCGAACTCAGAACCTTTGCTGATACCATGTTAATATCGTCATTTGTCCCAAAAAATTTAATTGATATAATGAGGTGGATTTATTTATATAATTTATATTTTTTTATAGGGAAGAGGAAACTTATCCTGCTTGTCTATTAGTCGAGTAGGGGTATAACTACTGTGCATTGCTCAGTTTACAATATACTTGTTAAATAAATATATATGGTGGAAATATCTAATGAGATGGAATCATAACCATTAGTTCAAACAATAACTATGCAACCCCTTATCTTTATGAAGTATATGATTTTATTGCACTTTCCATTGTTTAATGCAATTTAGTGGGCTCATTCATGAAATTTGTTCTATTTAAGCTGTCTTAAATGGAAAACTTGTCTTGCTATGTGGACATGGAATGACTCATAAATGTAACATGACTCATAAATGTAACATGGCTCGCATGGCTAGCGGCCAACCAGGATCCCGCATTCACTGAAACAAGTGCCTGTGATGAATTAAGACAACAAAAATTTGTCATTATTCAACATTGGCATCTTTTTTTCAAATCTCTCTCTCTCTCTCTCTCTCTCTCTCTCACACACACACACACACACACACACACACACACACACACAAATTTCTTTGGTTGATTGGCCATGCAGAGAATGGATCATTCTTAAGCATTTCCCAACACTTATCAATATATCCTTGATTATATATTCTGAATGGATATGAGTCAAATAACTTTAACTATGGAAACTTTTTTTTTTCCTTTTTACGGGCAAGTAAAATATATAATTTTGCGTAAGACCAACTTGGTGTTTAAGTTTCATGAAAAAAATTTGTGTTGGATTACAATCCCGAGCGCCATGAACCGACTATTTCCCCATGCAACCCTAATTTAGTATATTTATGCTTGCGTAGAAGATGTTCTAGCAAATATAAGGCCAACAACAGAAAAACAATTACAAGGTAATTTTAAGACTTTTTTTTGATAATTCTATACGTAAAGCTGTTGTAGATATTATTTATCTTCTCTTCTATTTTAGTTAGTATTTGACATATGTATTGCACGCTTATGATTTTTTTAACCCAGGTTAAATTCAGAGATTTCGAATCATATTGAGCTAGCAAACTTTGCAACATTATATTATGGTAGAAAAATATGCTTTGAAGCTCTAATAGGCCAATGTCATATAAAATGTGTACGCCCTGCCCTATCTCCATGCGTTTAGTGTCATGCATAGAAACTTTTATGTTTAGTTAGAAAAAAATAGATTCTAAAATCAAAATAAAAATAAGTGACTACCATTCTTGCTGTTTGGTTGAAGAAAATCTTATTTTCATTCTAATTCTAAGAAAAAATAAAAATTATCCGAATCCTTAATTCGAACTCTCGTTTAGTATTCAAATTTTATTTTAATTTCAGTCGTGAGCTAGATATATCAAAAAAAATATAATTATTTTTGATTTTGATATAAGATGCAAATGAAACACGTCCTTAGTATTTGGACACGGACATGGCTGTATACAAATGTCGTCGATCTTAGATACGTTTCATGAGGTGGTCCCATGCGGTCATGTTTTCTGACCGTTCTATCGTGGAAAGGAGTTTGGTTCAGATAGGACAACCAGCACCGGCTTGTGACTTCCCTTCAGCCTCGGGGGCTGGGGGGTGGGTAAGAAAGACAAAAGAAAACCAGGTAGGTCAGAGACTGCAACCAAATGGTCCTCTCTTTCCTTTCCCCTCCCTATTCTTTCTTTTTTGCGTGTTTGAGAGATAAGATCGTACGACATTATCTGCTCTCTTTATTGATCAATGTTTGCTCTTTCTTCTTTCATTTTGGTTGAGAAAAAGCTTAGAGGGAGGACCGACAGGGCAACGTGATAGATGGAGGTGGTCGTACCTTGTGAACTTAAATTTTACGGACTCGATCAATTGCTCGAGGAGAGTGGTTCGCTCGTCTCGCTACTATCAATTGATCCATCAAATTTGGAGGGATGGCATGGAGATTGGTATGGATATATATTTAATTTCATATCGGTTATTCGTTGGATAGATTTCGGATGCTTATATAAAATTAAGAAATCCAAATAATACCTTTCCACTAGCCATTTTTAGGTGACGTCCTGAGTTGTTACAGATGGAAGGAAGGAGGAGAGCCTCAATAGCATATAAACGAAGAAAAATGCTTTGAAGTGCCACTTATACAAAAAAAAATGGTTTTAGTTTATATGATGACCCAAAAAATTATCTTTCGGTTCGCCATTTTAGGTGAAGTCCTGAGTCGTGATAATGATATCAGAACAGATCTGACCTATGTCCCATGTGGACTAGGAGATACAATAGTACGGACTCATTGAGACTGACCATGAGCCGATCATGGTGCTTGCGATTAAATTTGAATGGATTTAAACTCTTAGCCCGACGAAGACGTAATGGCTTAAACTGGTAAAGTATGCGAGGACCTATGCGGGCATGTATTTAGTCCTACATCAGTTATCCGTCAAAAAGATCTTAGGTATTTATACAAGATTAAGAAACCTAATGAAATGCCTTCTAGCTAGCTATTTTGGATGAGGTCCTAAGTTGTGACAGTTTATCTAATGCTAGTATTGCAACTCACAATTCAACAAAGCCCCCTTCGTATTGAAACAATTTTTGAGAGTTACATCAATCCTCAACTCTTCTCATGCCAAGTAGCAGGAGTAATCTTGTTCGATCAAACAAGCACTCCTAACATTACCTATCTTTTTCTTTTCTTTTTCTGATTTAAACATATATTGTAGACAACTCTAATGTAAAGACATCCTATAGAGTCTACAAACAGGATCTCATGGAGCTGAATAGGAATGGATGAGAAAGATTCCTAGACGACACCTCCCAAATGATTAGCAACACAGGGATAGGATGCTACTTAATCTACTGCACTATTTGCCTCTTGATAGATATAGACATCGGCGGCCTCAAAAAAAAGTCTAAAACTATGGTAAACCTCCGGATGTCGGAGGTTGCATCCTGAGTTTGGATACCCAATCGACCATGGCTCTCGAGTCAGCCTCCAGCACAATGCGAGTTTCCTATAGGGTTTGCAGTGGCATAACAATACCTTCCCAGTTGGTCTACGTTGTACACCAAATGGGAGTGACACATCAACCCATATGCTTTACCAAATCTGAGATGGTTCAATTGATTTTTTTTTTTTCAAAATCTTATCTAAAAAGTCTAGCCAAAAAATATTATTAATATTTTTTGATTCTATATAAATATCCAAAATCTGTTCGGTGCAAAACTGATATATAACTAAATATACGTCCGCATGAATCCTCACATTAGTGGTGATAAATAAAATTCCCAATACCAATTTGTGATGACTTTACTACCACTGATGGGCGCTCCATTCATCATCCAACGTGGCAATCGGTGATTGGTGCAGCATACAGGCATATGCGAGTGCCGAGTGCAGGTTGGGCCAACACTGGTATGGTATCATGTCCGACCAGGGAATCGAATGGGGAATAGTGTGGTGCTGAATAGGATTTTTCCTCTAGTAGGAAGGTTCATTCTTCAAGCATTCGAGTATATCATAGTCTTAGTAAATTTGTCATAGCAGAAGTAGAAGCGCAAATTACTTGGCAATACCTCATTGACCTCCTGCAGTTGACATAATTGTTGCATTTTCTGAAATCTCATTGCTTCAATAGAATAATGCCTTCAGTTTTGGCTTCTCAGATCTTTGATTTCTGTACAGATGAAGAAGTTGGAAAAAAATGTCTGGAAGAGTTCTGGAGGTGAGATGATGCTGTAAAGAATCTTGCAATCGGCTTGGCGCTTTGATTCGAGTGCCTAATGACCCATAAAATTTTTCCTTTTGAGCATTCATGACTGGTTTGGATGTTCCCTGATGTAGCAAAAGGTGAAAATTCCCAACTCACGAAGAAGAAACTCTATAGAGTATCCCCTAACTTCAGTGCCCCGAAAGGAGACAGTCCAAAACATCATAAGAAATGTGTACTCCATATTCAAGACAAGATAAGTTGAACCATATTCAAGGTCAGCATAGAAAGTATACACCTCTTTACATGTACTCCATAGAAAGCAAAGAAATGTTTGGTCGATCCGATAAATAATGGCAAGGCACTCAGAAAACGATGGTTACGCTATCATTTGCATTTACATATCGAAAACATGCAACTTACATTGGAAGAATTCATTATGTTTTCAGATTTTCATCAGTTGGAAGTGTTGAAGAAGATGATATCTCTAGATGATCCTTCTCACAACAATTGCCGGTGCTAAAGCTTGTTTGTGATGCAGACTTTCAGCTTTAACTAATGTTGGCCACAATTTCCTGCAAGAGATTCATAAATATACCTGCAGCCTAGTTAAATAAAGCACACTGCTGCTACAAAGCACATGCACACTCTTTACTGCAGAGCAAGGTGCCCATGGATTTTAGTAGTTTTCATGATTTCAGAGGGTTAGACAGGTTTTCTTTGCAACCAATGAATGAAGTAATCAACACACTTAGGTATTCCATTTAGCACCAAACCCAGACAACAGATTGCTAAACAACATCAAACCTTGAAAAGAGACATGGATCATATCAAAGCTCATAGAGCTAAAAGAAAAAATTGAAGCATCGTAACTTTTTATTAAGAATCAAAAAAAAAAATGCAAAAATAGTACATATTACATGATGATAGGTATTTATTCATGCACTAACCTATGATTTCTTTTAGCGGTTTCTTGGAAAGGTTGAATGAAAAATATAACAACAAGAAGCATTCGTTCTCTGAATAGGATGCAGAGCATTTTTGAAGCCGAAAAGTAACCCTTGGGACTGATAAGGGTATTATTAAGAAAGCTAATTAGACCCATTGGTCAAGCATAAATAACCTTTAAATTAAGTATGACTAAATCTCAACTAAACACTAAAACGAAGAAAAAACATCACTCACCATTTCATGCTTTGTGCACCATGTACCATAACTATGAGACCTACCAATGACTGGCAGTAGACAGTGTGTATACTACTATATTGCCATAAAGCCTAAGTGAATATCACAATTTTCATGACCAAACAAGGTTAAAAAACTGAACCATGATAGCGACAAGCATATAGGCAAAAGGAAAACATAATCCTCTTTAATTCACATATGAGCCCTTTGGAAAAGTTTACCTCAACCTTTTCTTGACACTTCAGGTTACAACCTGAACCACTGCACTCACATGAAGGATTGGATTGAACATCTTCACCCTCTTTAGTGTTAATGGCTGCATCTTCACATTTAGACTCAATTCCTTTGGTTCCAGAATTGCAAGATAATTATTTAGTGGTGGAAGAGCTTCCCTGTTGATCTGTGTCTTGACGATTTTCCTGCTGGCATGTCAAGTGAGATATGGAATCTGGTGTTCAACTCAAGGCTAAAGGCTGGGTCTGCACATGTTACCTGGATGAAGGCTGCACAGAATGCCTCCTAGCAGACGGTCTCTCCAAATTTTGGTATGACACAATAACTGGTGCATACGAAGGGAAGGCAAGATATTGATTGGCTACATCAAGTGTAGGATCATTTAGCAAGGGATGAGGTTGAAGGGAAGGATACAATGGATATGACAGGATAGAAGGCACAGGAGGAGATAGGCCATGACCCTGTAAACTACTATGATGTGTATCTAGCACCACAGACATCATCTGGAAAGAGAATGGTGGAGTTCCAGTGTAGACCATTGGATCAATGGTGACCCAAGGATACATTAAATTTGTAACAACCCAAAACCTCACCCAAAAAGGCTAGCCAGAAGGTATTTTTTTGGGTTCCTTAGTCCTGACACGCCCGCACGGATTCTCACATACTCCCTCCATTTAAGCATTGACGTCTTTGTCAGATTAAGGGTCCAAATCCATTTAAATCTAATCACAAGCACCACGATCGGCCCATTGTCAGTCTCAATGAGCTTATGTTATAGTGTCCCCTAGTCCACATGGAACATGGGTAGGGTTCATTCTGATACCATTTGTAACAACCCAAGACCTCACCCAAAAAAAAACTAGCCGAAAGGTATTTTTTTGGATTCCTTAATCCTGTATAAGTACCCAAAATCTTTCCGGCGAATAACCGATGTGGAACTAAATACATACCCATACGAGTCCTCACAAACCTCATCCTTTGGTGATATTGGATATTTAAGTTTTCAATATCAGCCTTTAGAACTGCTTTCTCTTCTTTTAGTTCCTCTTTTTCTTGCATAAGCTGTTAGCGGGACATAGATCATCACATGTCAAAATTGCAACACATGTAAATTTTTGTTTCTTTATTCTTTTTTTAAAAGACAGAGATGGCAATGATAAGAAGGCATACATCATTAGACTCTTCAGTCTAAAGAGATTTCTGTTCAGTATTCAGTCTCTCTACCTCAGCAGTTAGTTCCTTCAACATTTCCACCACATCAGAAAGGATTAGGTTGACAGGGATCTGATATAAATGTAGTAAACAATCAACAGAAGAAAACTAAAAGGCAGGGCACTTCAAAGGAGATAGGGCCACATAAGACATGGTGTTCACAGTTATTTCATCCAGGAAATCCTTCAGAAAAAAAACTAAAATATATTGGTAAATCTTTAAAAATCTCCCCGTGCATATACATCAGTGAAATATGAAGTAGCATCCACATTCAATTTTTTTTGGGTTATCTTAGTAAGTATATGAGGACCCGTGCGAGTGTATATTTAGTCCCACATTGGTTATTCACCCGGAAGATTATGGGTACTTGTATAGGATCACGGAACCTAAATAATACCTTCTAGTTAGCCTTTTTGGGTGACGTCCTGGATTGTTCCAAAGTATTTATAAACAAAGACATTATGCCATAAAGATGACTAAATGGAAACATTTACAAAACAATATTAGAAAACTAGGCAAAAGACATCTAAATTTACCTAACATGATCCCCAGCTCAAGGAACTGCTCATTTAATCGGTCTCTCTTCAGTTTTTCTCAGCCAGCCTTTTTAAGTCTCTTAGTATTCATGGGGTCACTTGCTTCCACTGTTTTATTTTGCCTGAATACCAAAATAAAGCATTTAACAAAGAGGAAAATGAATTAAGAGAACATGGTAGTAAATTATTATTTCCAAATGACCTCAATGGGAATCTCATTTTCTAGGACACCGTGAGTCATATTAAACTACAGCCAAGAATATACAACCAGTATCACAACTAGTGCTATTATGCAAACAACACTAAACTTTTAATTACTAATATCTTGACATCTAGATGTCCTGCAGATACGCTCCATGTGTCATCAGGAAATAACGAAAATCACTGAAGAAGACTGATGAAGGCACAGGTATCTTGTGAAAAAGAAAATACATCTAGTTCATTCTCTAATTTATCCATTTTATCTATGATTTATGTGGACCAATTAAAAGCCTTCAAACTCACAGAACATGTCCGCTAAAGTCTATGCCTCATTAGATCAGCAAAAGTAAAACAAGCAAATGCCATTCCTCTCCCTCTTGATTTTGGGAATAATTGCCAATAATTATTCAGCATTCAGCCACCTGCTAATAAAAGGACCAGTGAAATTCACACTCTGAGAGTTAATCTTGAAAGGTCATAGGGACTTGAAGGAAAAGGTGATCAAAAATCATTTATAGGAAGTAAAGGAGTAAGTTGATCTGATAATCATATTTTAGACTCGACCTTCTTAAATATTTGATGACTTGCCCATATTATAATTTGTCAGGCATGAGGTACAAAAAGTGATATATAACATGACGTTCCTTAATAATGTGAACAATAGGCAACAATGTTAATTGACACCTGACATGGTCGTTAAGTGTCCAACTGCCCAGGAGAATCCAACAAGGGAATCTTCTGAAAAATCAGACACAGAGATATGTCTGTATGCTATGTATCTGTATAGATGTATTAACATATGCATGTAATGAATAATGAGCTAGGCCTATGCTCGTTAAGTTCATAAAATTTGATAAAATGGTTACTGAGTCTTATGTTACATTTAGAAACATAATGTGATGGCATCATTATTTGATGATATTAAGTGTCAAGGAGTGTCATGAAATGCCCCAAGTGTTAAGTGTTTGAAATGTCCAAAAAGTCAAATTTTGGAGTGTTCCAGCTAACTCTATTAGAAAACTTGAAGCAGAAAATTGAATAGTGGTTGATAATGCCGAACCACCCTTCATTGGATTCTGGGATTTAAAAGTTCTGAAGCATCATCTTGCATAGGGTTCGGTGCTGGGATTTAAAAGATCTGATGCAACAACTTGCATAGGGTTGGTTGCTGGGATTTAAAAGGTCTGATGCATCATCTTGCATAGGATTTCCGCAAATCTATGCCTTAAGTGGAGTTTGTGTGTTGATCATCTAACATGATTGCATGTGAACAGTTTGCTCCATTTTTAAATTTTTCTTGAATACTTCAAGGTATTCTTTTTATGTGTATGCATTTG
This sequence comes from Phoenix dactylifera, assembly GCF_051530095.1. NCBI lineage: Eukaryota > Viridiplantae > Streptophyta > Magnoliopsida > Arecales > Arecaceae > Phoenix > Phoenix dactylifera. The sequence goes on from NC_143191.1 coordinate 4,147,404, forward strand.
TATGCATACCTGCATGGTATGCATGCCTGTGTTTTTGTGTGCATTGTGTTGGCCTCCAAATTACAGGATTCTTTTTCAGCAAGATGTTTTTCTTATGGTTCTTTTCATGTCTTTTCATTTTTCCTATTTACATGTGTCCTTTTTATTATTTACTTAGATCTCTAACAGGACAAGAAATCCGAATGTCCTTTATACTCTCTTCTTGGTACTTTTGTTATCAAAGTATAACCCATTCTTTACTATCTATCAAAGCATACCAGAACTCCATTACCCCATGTATCTACTTAAACATGTAACAGCCAATCATTATCAATGAACTTAATTTTCTAGCTAAAACTAGTGTATCTTTTACTTTTTCGCTCCCTTTCTTGTGTCCTTACAACCTCAGCTTCAAAAAGACCTGGTAGTCCTTCAGTTCTTCTCTTCTATAGAACACTTTAGGAATTATGGAGGAAGACTTAGATGTATGTATTGTTAGAAAAAAAGAAGCATAGAATACATGGTGTGTGTTTTAGTGAAAAGAGAAACGAAGACTAGTCCGTTATCGAAATTGATGACCAAGAGATGGCATAAAGAGGCTTCAATCAAGGTTCTAACTATGGGTACCAAGCACCATGTACGTTTTTCATTAGAACAGTATAATACCAATGCAGATTGTATGTCCTAATAGCTACTATCAATACGACACTGCCGATATGCACTGGTACAGATCGTTACCTAGTGGTACAACTGCGTTTCAGCATCATAGCACGGTAGCACCATACTGGTTTTGGTTTCGTGTCGGAACAGTATGGTACTGTTTGTACCATCCCACTCTAATGGTTTTGAAACAATGATTTCCTTTATTCTAGATTAGTTTTAGAAAATAATACAGAAATAAATTAGAATTGGGTGGATGAATACTAGGTGCTTTTGAAATTTTAGTTGACTATGGGATGCCTTCACTTCAGAAGAGAATATCAAAAAACAGCAATAAGAGTCACAGTCACAGTATCATACACTTTGCTCGGCAACAATATTAATGGTCTCTACAAACAAAAAAAATGTGGCAAAGATAAGAATGTTTAGATAGACGCATGAAGAGACTAGAAAGACATCAAGAATCTGTAGAGAAGCCCTAGAAGCTGTAGGCATGTGTAATGAAATCCCAGCTGATGATATGCATATGTGCTTAGAGTCTTCATAAGGGCTAGGCTTTGAATGTAGGGGCTGTTCTTATTTTACCCGAGGGATTCGAATTACCCCCCCCCCCCCCCCCAATCGTATTTCTCCCGAGGTGAGAGAAAAGATGGAAAATCTGTCTTTTCAGAGTTATCGTCCCAATAAAAAAAATATTCTTGTGATAGGTCCTGTTCCCTCAATTCCCTTCCCTTCAAAGTAGGCGATAGGCGATAGATGGCATTGGCTTAAATGTGATATCAGTTAGAAGGCACTTGCTTAGCAGCTTTAGAAAATGAGAGGCAAAAATTGATCAATCTTTCTCGCCAGGTTAGGACAAAGCCAGATTCATGCTTGTGGAAATGCTTACAAAATGGGGCAAAACAAGATGATACCAATTTTGACGCTCCACTTTATTTCAGATATTCAAAATGTCAGGCCATTTGAGTTTTTTTTTCTGCTTTAGCAAAATATGAACCATGCCATACTTGAATGGATCAACCCTTTTTCCATCTGCCAATTGGCCAAGTAGGTTAAGTCACTGGATGTGGGAAACCAATGAGCTGGTTTTTTTTTTATCTCACCTTCAACCAATTTCTTCTACGCTTCCTCCCATCCTAGTTATTTCAGAAAAAAAAGGAAGACAAGGTTACCATTTTAGTTTTTTTTTTATATATACATCTTGATTGGTAATAAAAAATCATCTATGAAATAAAGATTACAGAGTAACTTAGAGATCAATGAAAAACAACATGCCATAATATATATGGTTCTTTAAATTTGCCTCCAAATTTCAGCAATTTGACATTTCTATATTCACAATTTTGCATCAACATTGTGCACTAGCATTCTATAAAGCAAACACTAGAGCTGATTCTCTAAAAAGTAGGGTAGGGTTTTGCCATTCATTAATAATTCTAACCATGCATTTGGGTTACATTTTAGATGGGTAAAGATTGAAAACTTGTACTACTTACCCAGTATATTTGCATTATTCTTGGCTTAAGTGCATATCAGAGGTTGGAAAGAAGGAAACAAAAGCTTTCAAACAGAGATAGGAAGAATGTCATGGAAATATTCAGAAGCAAAACCCAGAAGATATAATAACAGCTGATCAAACTACAAATCTCCCCATGCTAACTAAGGAACATTTGACATTTCCTACTGAATCCCATACAAGTCCTCAATCACCTGCACTAAAAAATTTTGCATGACTTCTTGCAATAAATGTGGCATAAAAACTGTCAACCCCTCCCCCAACCGCAATAAAAAAAAAGTAAATTCAGCAATGTTATCAACATCTATATGCACAGAGCAATCAAAAAAAAAAAACTCACTGATAAAAAAGAAGAAACAAATCTAAAATAATTAGAATATAAGAGAAGACCAAACATTAAAAAAAAAAAAAAACTGACTCAATTTGTGGAAACCTATCACAGAATTGGCCAGATAACGGAGAGAGCTCCATGGGTCTTCTTCATCACCTTTCTCCCTTGTTAAGCGTGACCCGTCACTCAGCCAAAGGCCTTTTCTTTTATCGACCTTGGACTTGATGATCCTCTGGGACACGATAAGAGCGAAAAGTTCTCGAACTCATACCCCCCTATCATATAGGTTCACAATTAGCATCAAGGGGATTTCCTTATGCTCCGCCGGACTACCAAAAGGTTGCTCATGCACTTAATCGCAAGCTTAGACGTAAATGGAGGATTATTCCGCATCATAATTCTCGTGCTTCCAGCGGTCCGTCTTCCTTGAACTCGGTGGGTGCTGCCTTCGAACGGTATCCATCGATTTAGAGGTAATGTATGCTTGTTTTAACTTCTTAGGCGATTACATGACCGATTAGCAGCTAAAAGTTTTCATTCTTCTGAGATAATTTGGGCGTTTGATTCGAGATAGAGTTGGTAAAATACAATGTCTAAAGCAACCGAGCCTGTGATTCATCTGTTTCATTCTATTAGGATATGGGTAGTTCTACTGGTGGGTTTCCCCTTCTTTCATCAAATAAAAACAAAAGGGGGAAGATGTCCATTTCCTATGGAAGCTGATGCCTTGGTTATTCGTGATTTATGAGATTTTGGATGCATTTCAAGGATAAGGGGTGATCAACGTGGACATTGTGGAGAAAAAAAAAAAAACTAAGATGTCGTCTACTAGAGTGTGAAGATTTGCTTCAAGGGAACTTTCAAACGATCTTCTTTGACTGAGATATAATTTTAGATTGTGTCGGCATCATGAGTCGCGAGTTAGTTTATCTGTGTCTCAATTCTCATAACCTTCCACGAGTTTCACGTTGCTTGATTAGTGGGGAGGGCGAGTCTTATTTTGATTTATTAGTAACGTGGAATTAATTGGGAGATGATACCTAAAATAATAAATATGATGCTAAAGAATGAAGAGAATAAGTGATTGAAGAGTCCTCTTTGACCTTCCAAACAGAGTTTCAGTTTTGCAGTTAAAAAATGTGATTAGTTTTTAAGACCTTTATATTGACCCTGCTATGATTTTCTAATAGAAAATGTGGTGAAATTCAATCAAACATGTGGAGAATGAAGTATGAAATGTTTGTACATCATATCATGTGAGTTTTTTTTTTAATTTTTGGTTAGACATATCAGAAGGATTATAGGAGAAGATATCATGTTATCATTTCATAAATCTCCTTTAAGTTATTGTAATATATAACAACTATAGGGCCCTTGAGAAATTTGAGCAAATGATTGTACGTGAGAGAGAGAGAGAGAGAGAGAGAGAGATCAGTTACAATTTGTTGGCATAACTCTAAGAAGTTCTTCATTCTCAACTATGAACAGTTTATCATTATCCCTAATCACTTCAATGGAATCAATTTCTGCTCCTTCTTCATTTGTTATGACTGTGCTATTTGCAACAACTCCAAACTTCTTCCCTGCCAACAATAGGAAACCCCATTTTCAGTTTTGTACAAACTAGACATTATTGAAGACAATAAGTGTGATCCAACAAGATAAGATTTGAATTATGGACTATGCAGTTTTTGCCCAATAGAAGTAATAGTGATAATGCAAAATGATTGGTGGTTTTTGTGATTCCCATAGCATGAAATAAGAAATATATATATACCAGCAATTTCTCTGAGATCTTCTATTGTACTTGGCAAATTTATCAGCTTCCCAGCTTCCGGGCAGGAGTTTCTGAGCAATGGATGGCCTTTGTATATGCTAACCCTTGGATAAAGTCCATCTCTTGTGCCCCACTTCATCATATGACTTTCTTCCTCTGACACCTTTGTTTGCTTAAGCTCTTCGTGGGATTCTAATATTGCTATTGGATAACCAACTTCTCTCTTTTGCACCAACTCTTGTAAATCTGCCTGGGTCATTTTTCTTGTTTCCAAATTGCTTAGATTGATGTTTTCTACATTGGCTCCATTCATGACCAAGAACTTAACCATGTCTGTGTGGTTTTCAGCAAATGCTGCTTGCAGGGCAGTTAATCCTTCATTATTCTCTGAATTTATGTCTAAACCATGTTTTAACAACTCCTTCATTGTAGAAAGATCATTTCTTTTTGCTGCAAGGCAGAGAAGATTGCCACCAATGTGGGGATTGGAGTTGCACGCATAATGGTACAAGATGTTGAAAATTTTGTGATGCTTTGCGGTGATGGCAAGCCATAAGGGAGTATTTCCTTCCATATCTGCTAGCATTATATCAGAAATGGAAAGGGAGAAAAATCAAAGATAAAATCATTTTTACAGTTGCTTGCCTTGTATGTTTATGTTGCTGGCATGCTTGAGTAAAACCAATACACAATCTTCATATCCCTTTGATGCTGCTATGTGCTATAATATATAAGACTACAAATCAGCAGGAAGAATTTACAACAATTTCAATATCATTAGAAATATGCTTCAAAAAGTTGCAACTGAGAAGTTTTGCTGTAATCTAGGAGTAATTGTTACATTAGCTTTGAGGATAGAAGTTTCAAGCTTCTTAAGGCTGCTCAAGTAAATTTATCAATCATAGAAGAAGTGGATGGACATATGGTAGTCTTTATCATTGCTATCCCCATAGCCATTGCATATTTTCCCTCCATACTTTACTAGTGATAGTGTTTAATGAAAGATAATTGCATCTAAATTCTGAGCTGCAGTTAAAAAAATTTCCATACATTTAACTCCTTATCCTTACCTTATATATCATACCTTCTATCAAAAGATTATTGGATTATTGGCTAAGTCAACATTAATATAATTTTGCTTTTCCACTCCATGGTTCCAACATCTCCAGCAACAAGATTAATGATCTCCATTGTCACCTCCTAGCTTTGCCTCATGTTAAGATCTCTTTTCCCTCATCTAACATAAAGTCACTGGATTGCGCTCCAAGTTCATCCTCTCTATTCTAATTCCCCCATCTTTTGATGCCTTCCAAGTTCCAACTAAATACTCTGAAGTCTGAACCCTTATGACAGTGCTTTGAAAAATGGTGCAGTGTGCAGGTGGTCCAGGGACCTCATATAGCATATGTGGTATGTAGTTGCATAAGCAGTTAGCATTCTACTTACAAAAATATAAAATATAATAGAAGAAATAAAAACAACAAGAATGATGGTAACATCTTGCAGAATATGAATAATAATAACGACTAATAGTTAGTGTTTTATACTTAGTATTCAACGCCTAATAGCAATAACTGTAACATAGTTAACGTATTAACATAATTCACATATGTGGCCTAACTTGGTAAGTGGGCCACACATGCGGTCGAACAATGCTAAGTGGACCATCTTTTCGATCCATATGTAGTATATTGCATAAAATAACCACATACAGGCAATGCAGTGTAATCAGGGGACTGCATCTGCATATGCGGCTGCATCCTCTGCATTTTAAAACACTATCTTATGAGGTCGAGGATATACTGGAGCAAATCATATCACATCATGAAATCATCCATATCCTTCATTGTTTAATTAGTTCTAAGTCCAAAATAGTGGTCCCATTCCTTGTTCTCCAACCAGAAGTCTTTTGTTTTGGGTCTAAAAATCACCTATACTTAGCTAGTTTGATACCCAGTTCACACCACTTGACTCTATCTTCTTGTTGTTGTACTTCCAAGATTGCAGTGGTCATAGTCTCCCCTTTAAGGTCACATGTGGGTGACTATGGCTAGCTTGGTGTGTACAATTTCCATGAGAACCTTACTTCATACTTGTGGCCCGTAATCAAGTCTCCATTTACTTGATAGGACTAAAGCAAGCTTGGAAAACATCTAGTTTTTATGAGAACCTTGTAGCCATACTTGTAACTTTGGTTAAGTCTTTGTGGACTCAATAGATCCCTAGACACATGCATTTTTTCATGCGATGCATTGTCCTTTTGCCAATTATTATCCCATACTAGGAGTAAAATCGTGGTAATCAATACTCATAGTAATATCCTTGCAGAATTTAATTTTATCCAAGGTTTATCATACCGGTACCGGTAGGTATACTGGTCGTTCACTAGACCGGTACAATTTCGGTTCGTACCGGTTTAAACCGGTACCGAGCCGGAACACTCCTTTCCACCGGAGCCGGGGAAGAAAAAGAGAATGGGAGAGTGAGCGGGGGAGGGAGGGAGGGAGGAGAGGAGAGGCTGCCCACGGAGGGCCGTGGAGGCGCGGCGGAGGCCGCGGCCTCAGCCTCCGCCGTGCCCCTGCAACGATGGTTGATGGTTTTTTAAAAGGATCTTCATTAACAGTAGGAAAGACATTGATATTATGGTGCTCACCTAGGTGGGGAGCATTGAATGCAGAGCGTTAAGGTAACTTACATCACCTATTCAAACAAATAGATATTGGTCGGTCACACTTCAAACTACACTTGAAAAAGGAGGGAAGGGGGTTATGACTGCCGCGGCCTCCGCCGCGCCCTTGCAACGATGGCTGATGGTTCTTTAAAAGGATCTTCATTAACAGTAGGAAAGACATTGATATTATGGTGCTTACCTAGGTGGGGAGCATTGAATGCAGAGCGTTAAGGTAACTTACATCACCTATTCAAACAAACAGATATTGGTTGGTCACACTTCAAACTACACTTGAAAAAAGAGGGAAGGGGGTTATGACTTGAAGAACACTGCTACACCTTTTGTAGGCCATTGCATCAACCTACTGAACTTGATTCTTCCATACCACCTATGCAATTGTGACATCTGGAAAGTACCACACTCGTGAAAGTATATGAGTTTGTTTGCCTTCCAAACCACTTAGATCTCCAACTAGGATTGCAGGATCTTGTAGTTTCTTGTAGAACTTGAGGTTAGAAGACAAATCAAAGAAGGATAGTTCTAAAGTGATGATTTTTTACTGATATAAAAAATACAGTGTATATGTAAATTCACTTGAGAAGGCACAATGCAGTCATTTGCCATAGAATACCCATGGCAAATATTAAACAAACTCAAGGTAATAAATATCAAGAACATTGTGTTTTTGTGATATGCAGTATTGGTGACAGATGCTGGAGGACCCATGTGCATAAGTACGTACTTATGTACAGGTGTGGCGAACTTTGAGCTAGCTCAGGTGTCATTTGTTAAAATGATCAGGTATTTGGAATTGCACATTTAAAATCATTGAGTCTATTTGCGGTATATGATTCTAGTGGCAGTCACTAATTAATTCAAGTCATTATATCTTAAGTCATATGTTGGAAGTGATATGTAGTAATTGGTTGTATCTGAAAATTCCCTTTTTTGTTTTGGAAGCAAAATACCTATCTATAAGGAAATGTTTTGGTTATATTTTGCTATGTGAAATGCAATTAATAGCAGGGAAAAAACATCAAGGAAAAGAGTTGGTCAAGTACAGTACCAGGGGTGTTCTTCCTTTGGAGTCACCAGTATCAGGATCCATTCCTGCTTTAAGAAGTTCTTCAAGGAAGGAACTATTACCAGTAGCAGCTACAGTTAGGAGATTGCAAGGTATATTGGCTTCATCATATTCATCACTCTCTCCGAGCAAATCCTCAATGCGAATGTTCTTACATTCAATTTGATGCTGCAAAAAGTGTGAAATTATTATTGCATTTCTCCATGAGGCTTAACACTGTTTTCCAAGTACAGGAGCAAATAACTGTCTCACACACAAAGCTGAAATCACCATATACGTTACCTTTAAAAAGTTCCTAATGATAACTACACTATCTTCTTGTTTGGTTTGCATAGCTTCTCTGAGGGTGCTCTGCTTTAACCTTAGAAGCTGGGACAATGTTCTTGTCCGGAAAGTAAAATCTTGAGGTCTATCACAGAGAGCACTGACTTCTCCAAATATGTCTCCTGTCCTTAGGGCTCCTAGCACTTGTTCTCTCTCATTGTCAGAGTATATGATTTCCACTTGGCCTGACACCACAACATAGACATCATCTGGTGCCTCATTTTGCATGATAACATCTTCTTTAGGTGGTATATACTCAGCCTTCATTTTTGTTACCTGATCCAAACATCATTGAGATAAATAGACAATAATCTATTTTTTGTATTTAATTTGAATCAGAGAAAGATTCTAACCAGGAGCAAGAGCATTTCCCTTGAGACGCCTTTGAAGAGATAGACATCCTTAATAACTGGTAGGAAGAGGTGCTCACAGATGCTTTTGCATATAGAATTGGGCAGTTGGTCCATCAGTTGTTGTTGGTTCAAGCTCTCAGCTCTAAATCTAAGACACATATAGGCGAGTATCTGCTGCTTCAATCGTGGAGGTAGATGGTTCCGGCATACAAAGTTAGATGCAGCCTGTATACTATTCCTCTGCCATATAAACAAATGATATCAAATTAAGAAAATTTAACCATTTCCCAATTATTTTAGTACATTCCTCAAATTAAGGTGACAAGTAGGTCAGGTTAGATTATGAATCGGTACATAGCATATCCAATCCATATTTTGATCAGGTCAAAATAATGAATCCTAGACTAAACCATTTCTGCATCAAAAAAACAGAGAGAGAGAGAGAGAGAGAGAGAGAGAGAGAGAGAGAGAGAGAGAGAGGGACTAAACTGTTTCAAGCAGTTCAGACTTGAGATTTACTTCATTGATCGCTTAGGTTTTTTGGGGTCAAATCGGGCAAGAACAGTCCAAACACAGACCATAAAAAAAATATAAATTGGTTTGACTATATCATAGATATATTATACAAAAACATGACAATTAAACCATGTGTAGATGTTTCGCATATCCATAAGATTTGATTGAGAGCTACCTACCCATAAATTATGATCAACAAGACAAATTGATGATAAACAACATAAAATTATTACTGAAGCAAATTAACTTCTATAATTTAAGAAATGTTGTGACATATGTAGGGCACTTTTCAAGTTGATTCAGGTTATGTCTGGTTAGAGTCAGGATGCTTGATAACATAAATCCAATCCATATTCTAAGCAAGTCATGTTTTCAAATCCAAGCCTAATCCAAATAACTTATATTTGGATTGGATTAGACTATTTTCAGATAGGTTTTGAATTGGAAATGGGTTATACTAACCCACTTGCAGCCCTACCTCAGATGTATGTTGTTAGTCATAATAAAATATGCCAAGAATCTGGAATAATCCATTTAGAATTTTGTCCCATTTCTATTGTTTCTACATGTAGTTATGCTACAACTATATTTTGAGAATTATCTTTCCTTTGAGTTCACAACCAAGGATTTTCAGGCCCACTGGGCTAGTTAGGTCAAGCTGAAGCATATTCTTACAAATTCCATCGTGCGACGTGTTCCTTCGACAACCAAATTTGTCATGTTTCCGATCAAATATGCAGTGAGGCCTAGGTTAAATAGCATGTAGAATATGTTGAAGATCATCTCCCTTGTGTTCACAGCATGGAGATCACCATAACCAACAGTGGTCATTGTGGTAATGGACCAATAGAGGGACGAGATATAACGGATCAACAGACTAGCTTCACGGAAATTTGGATTGACTGCTCCAATCCATGTCTTCCCCTGATGTGGATATCTGTCAGCTAGCAAATAGTAAAGGCACCCAGCACAGTGGACTAGAAAAAGCGTGACCTGCAAGCAGCAACAGCATTTCATCATCGGTTCATGATCTATTTAGCACTTAGGTTTTATCTAGTTTATGTTTGCACATGAACCAATTCTTTTGACTGTTTAATGAACTGACTACTTATGAAAGAGCAATACTATATTTGGTACACATTATTTCATCAGCTGGCTAGTTAGTTATCCAAATTCCTGAACACATTTCAGTACAAAAAGAAGCCTCTGGTTTTAGTTTCTTGTCAAGCACTTAAGCAGGGTACACTGATTAGATGAGCTTGAGTCAACGGTTGTGCACAATAATGCTACATCTCATCTCATTCCAGTATCCTTTTTACATTTAGTTTGTTTAGTATGCTTCTTTCCAAGATGTAGAAGAATTAAGAGCTCTACTTACTGATAATAATCTAGCGCATCTTATCCAGAAATAACTGAACCTGATATCCTTTTCTAGCCTGCAAAGATATCCCAAAAAGAAATAACAGAACTTCATGTAGGACATGGTTAATAACATTTTTACTAGACATTTATTGTTTCACTTGTGCTTGTACCTGGTGAAGAACTGCTTGACCTTCCTCAGACGCCAAAGTCTCAACATGCCCAATAGGCTGTAAGAGACCCCTTCCTTGATCTCCCCAGTGATCAAGTAACCCAAACCTTCAAATGGGATTGTTGAGGCCACATCCATGATGAACCATGTTGAGAGATACCTGAGAAATGCCATATGACAAAACAACTATGTCTGTGAAAGAGCTGGAATTTGGAAAATTGTGCAAAGCATGTCAATGATATTGCTTTTAATTCTAGAACAAAAGTCCAAACTATCCATATGATTTACCACCTTGGATGGGTTTTAGACTTACTTTATATGAGGTCACTTTTGCACGTATTTTACATTATGGAGATTAGGGAATGGAATAACAAACTTAAGCATACATGTTATCATGTAAGTGGGTTTGCCAGGGATATTTAGTGGGACCCTAAAAGGAAAAATTCTGCTAATAATTGTTAAGGGATTTGCTTATAGCATGGCAGAGGATCTTCTAAGTTAGGTTTCAAGATCTCTTTAAATATATATTGCAATTGCATTGTGATTTTAAATAACTGCTCACTATCTTTTGTATACAGGAGAATCCGTGGTTGAGCTGGTGAAATATAATCTGTCCAAGAATCCATGTGATTTGAAAGTGCTTTTCAGGATCTATATCCATGTAATTTGACCACCTAAATTAGCTGTGCTGCAGGCAGAAGGGCTGAGAGAATCTGCTGCTTCATAAGGACCCAACTGAGGTAACCAGTTATTTGAACACTGGCCTGCTTTTGCATGGTGTATCTTAATATAGTTCGTATCTACAATGCAATGCATTAGGACCTTTAATAGTTGATGCAAACTACTTCTATCAGCAATATGTCACTGTAAAACAAAATAAAAAACGCGACAACAGAAAATTTGACAAGCTCGAAGAAAGTTACAGCATTAGCATGTTGGATCTTGATCTGGGATGAAGGCCCACATGCTGCCCACATACCAGATGCCAAAAAAAAAAATCATTGGTGGGGGAGTAGACATTTAACTCTGTGATCGTAGCCTAGTTTTGCTCAATAATTATTTCAATACTGTTTTTGAGCCATTTTAGCTGATATAGTTTTTCTTGACCAAAATGTTAATATCTCACCCTTCACAACTCTCATCCTTTCATCATTCAAACTTTGAGCAATGCTGTGATGACAAATACTATGATTGACAACCCCTCACAACTCTCAGGCAGGGGACCTCCAGGCATGTGATCCTTCCTTTCCAAAACGCGAACATAGTCAGGATTATGGCTCATATCTTTTGTCATCATCTTAGTACTAAAAAAATTTCATGCTTTCTTGATATGTTAAAAACACCTTGTAACTGTAGCTTTTTTTTCTCCTTTTCATGTGCACTTTTGTTGGAGGGGGGTGCAGCTTTTGTTGCACCGTCTTTTGAAACCAGGAAAATAGCCGTCCCTCACTTTTCCAAAGAATTGAATAAAGAAGAAGTTATCACACATCTCACAAGAGTGAGTTGCCACAAAGACTCTCCTAAAGGGATTAAATTGGGATAAATATCATCCTACATGGCAGGATAGTGCTGTATACCATACTTGTTTGCGATCATCTGTATAAGCACTCAATTAAGTGCCTGGTCTTGTATTGACTGCAAGTCAGCAAAAAAAGAAATGGTGAGACGCCATTGCTGACCGCCATGCCAACCACATATACTAGGACTCATGCAGCACTTGACAAATCAAAGTTTGGTGGGACCTATCACAAAGTCGGCAGGCCCCAATGTCCAAGGTGCTCAATGGAGCGACGTTAGATGATTGCAGAATATTCAGTACAGGTTTCTCTAGCATATTCCCACTCATAAAATACAAGAAGACATGTCACAGAAGTAGTGCTGGCTCAACTTTGTTGTCATCTTATATAAGTGGGGTTAAAAGTTTTGCCCCCCTTTTTCTTATTTTCTAAACCATCAGAGTTGTGTCAAAACATTTAGCAGTTCATTCTCCCATCTGTAGATATGTTAAGCATTACCGAACAAAGAAAACAATGAGATGTCGAGTGATTTGTGTTCAAGACTTTTTTAACTTCTCTTATTTGTGTTGTAGTGAAACTCCTTGGGACTCAAATTGAAATCTAATAGTTCAGGATGCAGATAATATCATATATAACATGTCCTCTAGCCTTGCAAATCCAGATAAAGTATGAGCTAAACAATTATTCTTAACCTTTATTATATTATTTAGTCTTAGCTCCTATATTGGATCCAATGGACAAGGGGACTGGATTTTGCTGGATCCATTTTGTACCCTGATTAGAAGGATCTTATAGGCTCTTGAACAATGATCATGTTAGACTATGGCTGGAGAAACAAACCTGATAGCAATCCTTTTGGGATCCTGGACAAGGAGTTGTGTTTTTGAGTCTATGTAAGCCAAGAAAAATGTCAGAACAATGTCGATGGCAAAAAATATGTCAGTGATGCTGTCTGTGATGCAGAGAACTCCCTTTGGAGAAGAGTTCATGAATGCAACCTCAAAGGGATAGACCCATGCAGAGTAAGCGACGAGGATCACCATAAATGCTTCCCAACACCTGAAAAAACAAAAAATATTGCACAGAATATGTGTTACAGATTCTCTGTATTTTTGACAATTTTTTTTCTGTTTTTTTTTATCTCACAATAACACACTTAAAAGCTGCTGAGACCAGAACCTGGCAGGTTCTGGTAGTTTTGAAGTAGTAAACTTTTTTTATTTGGGTCGAAAACCACCTAGACATCTAACTCTAAAATATGTCTTTCCTTCAAAAACTATATGACTACTTGCTTGCGTGTGCAGTTGACTATTTAAAGCATGAAGAATGAAGTTGCTTGCACCTGTATCTTGAATCCATTGGGGAGATGATCCTCCCTCTGGACTCCACCTGAGTCTGATTGTATCCCAATGCACCCAATGGAGGGAGCACAAGCTTTGAGAGGGTACGAAGATTGAACGACGCCTCATGCTTTAATCTTTCATTTCCCTGCTTCCTCAAACTGTTTGCTTCATTTGCACTCTCGAAGCTTGGACCATGCATCGGCTTCATCTTGCTGACGGACCAGTTCATCATCTGGCCTTCAGATTTTCAGGAGCAGCAGAAATGATAAGGAGTGGAGGAGAATGCCTCAAATAATAGAGGTGGAGAACTACAGGTGGGCCTTGGAGGGACCCAGGATTACAGCGGAATCAATGAATCATATATCTGCAATTAGTAAACATTGATTCTTATTGTAAATGTGGCCTAATGCGGTGGTTTAGGTGGGTAGGTTTGTGTGGCAAAATTTCTGGCCTTATCATTTCATTGGCATCAAAAATTGTCGCTTTCTTTCTGCCTGATCCATGTAAAAAGCCTGTTAAACAAACCAACTCTTTGAAGTGTAAAAAAGGTTCCTGTTTTATCTTGGTTGTTCATGTTGTTTGATAATTTATGATTTCTTTGGAGTCTTGCTGCAGTAAAATATCTCTTGTCGAGAGACAGTGACTCTGGTTACCAACTTGAGACCATAAACCTTAACCGGAATCTTGAGCTGTGGTTCATGTCCAGGTCCAAAACTGAAAGAAGATAGATCCTACAGAAGTGCACCTATCTGAATGCTTATCAACTTTCATCGCAATCTTGTTGCAGTTTACCGAGCCTGCGATAAAATCTTGCGATTTTTAAGCGCAAAATCTGTCAAGCCCCAGAACCAGAACCAGAGCATGACATAACCATAGTAACGGAGGGTACAACCCATGATAACACGGCATTTCATTTAAATTTCAAATCCATTTTAACTTCCAAATTCATCTCAAAGAAAATATAATAATTAAAAATCTAATTTTATCATCCATTAAATAAAACATAAATACCAAATCCATAATCCTCAATATTCAAAAAATCATTAATTATAAATTTCATAGTCAATAAAATACTAAAATTCTTTTACAAAATCTTCGAGCTTGCTAGCACGAACTCTAAGCCTTTACTATCCTTCGTTCTTATCAATCCTATTTATCTGGAGAGAGAGAGAGAGATAAAAATAAAGATATATGAGCGACACAGCTCAGTAAGTAAAATCTTACTCTACTTTACCGAATCAAGCATAAGTTTTTTCATATTAATGCATCGTTTAAGAAAAATAATAGATATTACAAACTAAAGTATTTTATAGTACAATATATTAAAATAAGTCATAATGTCAATCATGCATGCACAAATCATTCACAGTTCATAAGCATGGTTCCAAGTTCATTTTACAAATAAATTAATAAATCATCCTTCTGTCATTTATCCATATCATAGTTTCAAATATTGCTCACAGATATTCATGCTACGATCACTTTATATCCATGAACGACCCGTTTACGTAATTAACAAAGATTCTTGTTTTATATGCCAACTTTATACCTGCTAGCGAGGCTTGTGTTCGTATAGATGCTAGGTCCAGAGCGTCGATTAACCTCCATTTTTAGGAATGGTCATAACAATCTAAGAGCCTTGAGAAAACTTATATCTTTTTCTTAAAACATACACATAAATAGATGAAAAATAATAAATAGCACGATCGGATTTATATATCATTACAAAGCTATTTTCATCAAAATATTCATAAAACTATTTTTCATAATAAAGCATAATTTTCATAACATATATGCTGGCTCATAATTTTAAGAAAAGCATGATATTTCCACAAGTAAATTTTATACACGAAAAATATGATCATTTGAAAAATAATAAGAAGTGTAAGATTTGCTTACTTCTTTTATCTTATACTGTCAGACTTCACTAGTCGACTCCGCTAGACCTATTTGAAATATTAACAACAAAATTAATTTCTAATTAATAACTTTAAATAAATAATTTAAAAAGACTTGACCGAGCGTACGGTGGTTTTGTGTGGGTCCGGTCTAAACGATTCACTCAATAAATCAGACTCAAGCAGGGGCAAGATTAATCAACATGGTTCATCAATGGGGGTTTCAGGGACATTCAATGGGGTCGGAGCAATCAGTCTAGTAGATGGCCCAGACATCAAGGCAATTCAAGGCCTCTTTTCAGGGATTAAATTGAATTCGTAGATCAGATCGACAGAACTCGATACTAGGTTCTATAGATCTTCTAGAGAGAGAAAGTAGAGAAGAGAGAAGAATCCTTCTTTTTGTCTCTCTTTTTCCTTTTCCCTCACTGGCAACAGGTGGTAGCCGCAGTGGCCAGCTAACCACCCGACAGCGGTCTCAGGTGGCCGCAACCCCGATCAAACCTGGTGGTCGACTGTGGCTAATCATGGCCGAAATAGGGATGCTCCATTTCAGATGAAGCTCCGACGATTGCCAGCTCAAATCTAAAGAAACGAAGGCCTAAAACTCTAAGAAAGAAAAAGGAGATGAAGAATTCATACCTCAGTCCGGCAAGGCTTCCCGGCAGAATTCAGAAAAAGAACCTCGAGAAGAAAGCTTGAAATCGAGAGAACTCTAGCCCTATTCCTTGATAGATCTTAAAGGGGGAGGATAGAAAATCTTAAATAGGCAAAAAATTAAGCTTTTCGGTGTTTGGATTAGCTTGGAATGCTGCTACTCCGATCGCAATTGTGATCAAAATTGGGGAGGAAGGAGACTTCCAGTCAGAGTCTTATTCCCGATTTGTCACGTGCGACGCACTAGGCTAGCCTCTTTGGGCTACCCCACAAGCTCAAATCAAGTGCAGGCTGGTCAATGAACTAGGCCCTCAGAAAATTGAAGAAGAAATTTGAGTTTAAAGAATCTCCTAGACATTTTCTTTATTTTGGACTGAGATTTATTGCTGTTCTTGAATCGGCTTATTACCACAAGCAGGGCAGACCAAGCAACAGCCTCGCTAGGCCAGTGCAGATTTCAGAAAAGATTAGTGATTAACTCCAGAAAAGGCAATGATAAGTTCACTCAACTCTTGCTAACGGGAACCAAAAAGGTATGGAGCATGCAATTAGTATCGTCTCCTGTTTGAAGTCCCATATTTTAGGCCAGTGCAGCATGCTACTAGACATGGGGCCTTCTGCATTATAGCATGTGGCAACCTATTTTTCTCTCCATGATTGGAGAGAGTTGGTTTTGACATGCGAATGAAAAAAGTGAAGCTCTTTTTAGCTGTTTGGTTGAGAGGAGTCTCATTTCTATTCTGATTCCAAAAAGAAATGAGAATCCCAATTTTCTAACTCAATCTTGATTCTCTTTTAGTTTTCGGATCCCATCCGATTCCGATTCTAATCATAAACCAAATATGTTGGGAAAATATGCTCGTTCCGATTCCTATTTTGATTCCGATTCGGATTGCGAATCAACGCATCCCAAGTGTGGTTCGTCCTTCAACGTGCCTTTCTCATTCAGCTCCTAAAGCCTTATGTGATATGGATTTGTATTGTTGGACGATCATGGCCATTCATCCATTCTTCATTTGGATTGCTCTGTAAACCACTAGAGAAATTATTCTCTACACTGTATGTACGATGTGATCTATAGAAGTGAGTGGTTGTGATGGGTGACGTGGAGAATAATTTCTCCGAGCACCATCATCAGTTATTAATGGAGATGTTGGAGGTCTTTGTGATCCGTCACTTTCATGTCATGTATGTATGTATGTGATGGTTTTTGGAGCTAATTTGAAATTGAATCTCTCACCATCTGCAGAGAAGGTAGACCAGCGGGCATTTGGGACCGGAAAAAGCAAACATGTACTTTGAGGGGAAAAAAAAAAGAAAGAAAAAAAAAGCATGGCTAATAGTAATGATTGACGCGATTTCCAAATTGGAAGATGGCAAGCACAGAGATATAAAGCGGCTTTCACCAAGTTGGCAAGTCGGCAATGTGCTGGTGATTTGAACAAAGATGAAATGATTTTAGTGCTTTAATAATGCAAAAAGAAGTGGAAGGTACTGCCTCTGTACAGTGATCCAAATTGATAAGGCTAAATCAACCAGCCTGCCACGTGACTTCCAACGTCTGTTTCTACTAAGGGCCCTCTTTTTTTTTTTTTTTTTCTTTTTTTTCTTTTTTTTTTTTTTTTGCTGAAAGCGGGTATTTTATACAATACGTGTATGAATACATTCAAGAAAATCGAAATAAAGCAACTCGCGGAGCGCATGTGGCAGCTCCTCCTCCCCCGACCAAAGGGTGTACCCTGAGTGATGGGCCGCATGGGCCGCCACCCAGTCGGCTGCCCCATTAGCTTCTCTAAATACATGCTGAGCCTGAAAGGCTCTCTCCTCTCTCATCATACTCCCTATGTCGCGGATCAAGGGGTGGTCTGTACCATCACCCGTTGTCCCCCTTCGGATCCATCCGATGACCGTGGTGGAGTCGCCCTCCAAAATGATCGACCTGGCCCGCAGGATCATCCTCGCATGGCGCACGCCCGCCCAGGCTGCTCGAAGCTCTGCCTCCGGAACCGACGTGTCGAACAGCTGACAGCCACCTGCTGCAACTACCCTGGAGTGCGGGCCTCGTATAATAAAGCATGCACCACCCCGCATGCCGCCGTCCAACACCGACCCGTCAAAATTAACCTTGAGGAAACTCGGGGGTGGGGACTCCCAGGTGAAAAACACCATCTGATGGGCTGCCGAAGCAGAGGGGGGCCCCAGGTGTCCCGAGCTATCAAAGGTCTATCTGAAGAGGTGGTGGGTACAATCTCAGAAGCCTGAACACGAGCAAGCTCCGCAACAAACCTCGGTGACACCCTGCGCTCACCGAGAGTACGAGCGTTTCTTGCCAGCCAAATCTGGTGCGCTGTGCAAGTCGCTCTAATGGCCTCCTGACACATCCCCGAACTAGGTAGCCCCTGCCGTATCATATGAAGGAACTGTGGCCTGTCACTCCGGGCCTCCTGCGGGATCCCGGCCCACTGCCATGTCAATCTCGCCCATATACACTGAAAGAGCACATGGTCTACCGACTCCACGGCCCCACACATCCCACACTCTGCAGGGATCCCCCAACCACGCCTGCTCAGCGCTGCTCTCGTCGGAAGGCGATCCCAGAACACCTTCCATAAGAAGAGGGCTACCCACGGGTGGAGACCGTGCCTCCAGATCCATGTACAATCCGGCCCCCTCTCCTGCTCTGACTGGATGACACGGGAGAGGTCGCCTAGCCTGACGCTGGCCCAGCTCAATGTGCCCCATACCCTGACGTCCCGCCCCCCACATCCTGGCAACGGAAGGGACCGGATCCTCGCTACGAGGTGTACCCCAAATAGCTGTCGAAGTCTAGCATCATCCCACTCTGCTCCACCTCCTGCCAAAAGGTCACTGACCCGTAGTCCCTCTACTGCCTCAATATCAACCATGGTCGGCCAACTCCTCAATGGCAAGGTGTCCACCCATGGCTCACTGGTCACATCAATGCTCCGCCCGTCGCCGATCAGCCACCTGGTGCTCGCTAATGCAGTCGGTAAGTGCCTCCCAATCTCACGCCACATGAAAGAGACTTGGCGGCCTCTCCATGCCCCCTCTAGGCCCCCTCGACCATATCGGGCTACCATCACCTGACTCCAAAGGCTCTGTGGCTCAAGTAGAAACCGTACTGCATGCCGAGCGATGAGAGCCTCGCGCCTCTCCATCAGAGACTGCACCCCGAGACCACCCTCACTAATAGGACGACAAACCTGCTCCCAAGCCACCAAATGCACTCCATGGCCCCCACCGTGTGAGCCCCACAAGAAGCTCCGAAGAAGACGCTCAATCCTCAACAGGGGCGTCTTTGGCAAAACAGTGTTGGCCATGAGATACAACGGTATGAATCCCAACACTGATCTAATCAAAGTCAATCTCCCCATCATGGATAGGGAAGATGCTCTCCATCCCTCAAGTCTGCTTTGTACCCGCTGCACGAGGCCCGAGCACTCTGCCACTCGCGGCCGCCGGCCAATGATGGGAACTCCCAGGTAGGTCAGCGTCCCCTCCTGCTCAGGTATCTGCAATATCCCCCGGATCTCCTGTCGAACTCTGGACTCCGTACTGGGACTGAAAGTAATAGCTGATTTCCGGAAGTTCACTCTCTCGCCAGACGCCATGCAATAGTCCGTCACCACCCTGCGAAGAACCCGTGCTTCAGCCACTCGTGCCCTGGTCAAAAGAAGGCAATCATCAGCAAAAAATAAGTGGGAAAGGGTCGGGCATCCGGTGCCGGACTATACGGCACCAGCTCCCGGCTAGCACAAACTCTCTGCAAAGCTCGTGACAAAATATCAGCACAAATGATAAACAAGTATGGGGATAAAGGGCATCCCTGCCGTAGCCCCAATGTGGACTCGAAGAATGGTGAGGGCGTGCCGTTGACCAAGAGAGAGAACTTTGGTCCCCGTACACACCCCATGACCCATCCAATCCACTGTCAGTGAAAACCGTATGCCTCCAGCGCCTGCTCAAGAAAACTCCACCTGACCCTATCATAGGCCCTCTCCATATCCAGCTTGATGGCCATCAAGCTGCGCCGCTTCGATGCTCTCTGAAGGTCCCACATCATCTCCTGAGCCAACAAAACATTGTGTGAGATATTTCTACCTGCTACAAACGCCCCCTGCTCCTGGGTAATGATGCCTGGCAAAAGGGGCTTCATCCTGCCCACCATTATTCTTGCCACAACCTTATATAAAGTCGTACACAAGCTAATGGGCCTAAAATGACTAGGCTCAACCGCATCCGGACGCTTCGGTATAAGCGTAACGAAAGTGGCCTTCCAGTCCTCAGGCATAGCAGCCCGAGAAAAGAAACACTGGATAGCCTCCACTACACCTCGGCGGATAATGCCCCAATACTGTCGAAAGAAAAAAGGTGGGAAACCATCGGGCCCTGGGGCTTTGTCTGCTGCCAGCGCCCAAACTGCCTCCTGCACCTCCTGTGCCAACACCGGTCGGATCAGGGATGCCCTCTCGACATCACCAATACCCGTCTCCACCCTCAAGGGGCGGTAACCATCACTGGCCTCCTCATCCTCCGTCCATCTGGCGCGGAAAAAGTCAAATAAGGTCTGTCGGACCGCCTGCTCGCCCTCCACCCGGTGGCCCGACTCATCTCGTAAGGAATGAATCATGCTCCGCTGCCTCCGAATAACCGTCGACCGATGGAAGAAACTGGTATTGCGATCGCCCTCACTCACCCACTGCACACGGGATTTCTGATGCCAGATGATCTCATGCTGCCGTAGTAGGGAGTGGTGAGTCGCTAGCAATCCCCGAAGGTTGGACATATCGTCCTCCGAGAGCACACCCCTCAGGTCTTCTCTCCTCTGCAGCTCTGCAATCGAGGACTCTATCCCCTCCAAATGTAGGAATATGTCGCCCACAACCACACGATTCCAACGGCGGAGACGCCTCTTAGTCAACTCCAGTCGGCGCGACACCTGCTGCATGGCATCGCCACGCACCGGAGTACGCCACGCGTCACGAACTACGTCCCACGACTGGGGGTACGATAGCCAAACCTTCTCAAAGCGGAAGGGGCTATGGTGGGCATGTGCCGATGAGGTGGATAGAAGCAAGGGGCAGTGGTCTGAAGCAATCCGGGGCAGATGCCTGACCCGGGAAGTAGGGAACTGAAGGACCCAATTAGGGGATGCAAAGGCCCTATCTAAACGCTCCCAGACTCTAGCGCTACTTGACTGGTTATTGCACCAGGTAAACTTTTGTCCGAAAAAACCTAAGTCTACCAGGCCGTTCCGCAATATAAAATCGTGAAACTCCCTCCTATCCATCCTATCTGTAAAGGCGGCACCCCCCCGCTTCTCATCCTCACCCTGAATACAATTAAAGTCACCCACCACCACAATCGGGACACCCTGGGTGGCAAGGTTGGTGATCTCCTGCCAGAGGACTCTCCGAACCTTGTGATCCGTACTCGCATACACACCACACTGTACCCACGGAGCAGCTCCCGGTTCTGATACTATCATGACTACCTGTTGGGGGCAATTGTGGAAAACATCAACTGTCGCCACTCCTCGCCTTCAGAGGACCAAAATGCCTCCCGACAGCCCCCGAGAGTCAACTGCGTAAGTCTCCCAATCCCTCTCCAAACGTCGCCTCAAACGTCCAAGTCCCTCTCCGGATAATCGAGTCTCGCATAGGAAACAGATCTCCGGACAGTGGACCTGTACTAATCGCTTAAAGGATGACATGAAAGACGGCTTGGCCGCCCCCCTGCAATTCCAAGCGCAATTCCAAGCTAGAATCGTCATGGATCACAGTCCACATAGTCGGCCTCTGACCCATCCTCCCCTAGGGTCGCAGGGACGGCCACAAGCTCAACGGCCTGGCTGCCCCCCTCCTCCTCCCCCCCCCGTGCGCAGAGAGAGCAACACTCATGACTGCTGCCCTAACACGCTGCACAACAGTGGGTATGTCCGTATCCCCTCCCAGCAGTAGTGGCTCGGCCTCCGCGGAAGGGGCGGATCGGCCCCCCGCCTCGTGTCCGCCTAAGGCCGCATCCACTCGCTGACCCGAGTCCGAAGGCAGAGGCCCAAACCGGAAGACTGGTATCGTCTCACCGCTAGCCTGCTGGTCTGGCGCAATCTGGACCCCCACCCCCATGTCGGACTGAGAGTGATCGCCCACCAGGACCTGGGCCTCCGGGCCCGCACTGAGGAACACCCGCGGACCCCCCGTGCCCTGGGCGTGTGGGCCCTGGGCCCACGGGCCGTCCTCAGCCCTCTCAGCCAGGGCTGCCTGGCCCATCAGGTCCCGGGCCTGCTCCCCCAACGCTGGGGAAGCCCGCAGGCCCGGGGCTGAACGGGCGCGCCTTGGGTCCCACCCGCCGGCCCGCGACCCCGGCGCCCCGTCCCCTGGGCCCGGGCACGTTGGGCCGGCACCAGATCAGCCCACTGGCCCACCGCGTGATGCGCGCGGGCCGGCGGGCCCATCATTCCCGGGCCCCGTTGCAGGCCCTGGGCCGCTATCGGCCTGGGCCTCTTCTGTGACTGGGCCCGGGCCGCAGCTGATCCGCTAGTCCCCGAATCAGCCCGCGGCAGGGCGGGTTCAAGACTCAGCCCCGAGTCAAGACTCGGTGCCGAGTCTTCTGGCTCGAGCAGGTCGTCCCCAAGCCAGTCGGCCGGGTCGACCTGAGGAAAAATGGGAGGAGGAGCCAAAAGTAGCCCATCCCCCGCCGCCGCCGGTGGCGACCGGCGGCGCGCAACTTTGGCTGGCTTTTGCCAGCCCTCCGTGTCCGCCGGGGACACAGGAGCAGTCGGCGCAAGCGACTGGTTCGCCGGAGATGGCGGTCGTCTCGAGGATGACCCAGCCCCAGGATCGGGTCCGGTCATCACCCCCGGCCGCGGCGGAAAATCCCCCCGTGGGATCTTCTGCCGCGTCGCCACCATCCAGGGGCCGTAGATTGGCCCCTGGGCCCCCTCACCGCCGCCCGGGGTCGGTGGATCAGCCTTTCCCCCCATCTCCGTTGCCACCGGGGGCGCCTCCCTGTGTGCGTTGGACTCCGCCAGAAAACGGCACGCCACTTCCACGTGCCCCATCCGCCCACAGCGGGGACAGATGATCGGAACGTTCTCGAAGACGAAGGGCTGCCACCGCACCTTCATCTTCCCCTGTATCAGGACGCCGGGCCGCAGCGGTTCAGTGGTGTCGATCGCCACTTTTACTCGGGCGAAACCCATCGCCGCCTGCTGCTCGGTGACCCCATCCACCGCCACCGGCTGGCCCGCCCGCGCCGCTATGTGAAGTATGGTCAAAGTCGACCAGTACTCCGGGGGCAACCGCGGCAACCGGAGCCACACCAAAGCCCTTTTCACCGTATCATCCCCAGGCTCGAAATCAGGGACCCACGGGCTCATGGTGAGGAGTTGCCCCGCCACCACCCACGGCCCCTCACTGAGAGCCCGATCCCGGTCCTCCGTCGACCGGAATCTCAAAGCAAGGAAGTCGTCCGCAAGCGGGACGGCCACCACTTCTTTGAGCTTAGTACGGGCGGCCACATCCTTGGCCACCCATTCCGCCGGAATCCGACGGCCAAAGCTGCGGGCGATCAACGCCCGGCCCTCCCACACCTGCCGAGCCGCCTCAATCGGCTCCTCCGGAGGCCGCAAGACGTCCGGGAAGCGGCGGCTCAGGCGATCCACTTCCTCGGCCGTGGGCCAATGGGTAACCCACGGCCCTGGCCTCGACCAGGCCGCAGGGCGAGCCCCGCGACCCGATGGCTTACCGTTGCCTCTCGCCTCCTTCGTCTCCGTCGCCGCCGGTTGCTTCCCCTTCCGATCCATGTTTCGGCCGTCCACCGCAGGCCCGGTCCCCTCAGGTGCCGGCGATCTCCCTCAAAGCTTCCTCCGCTCGGCCACTTGCCCGATCTTACTGAGGGAGTCGAAACCGCGCAGTGGCCGAAGCCCCGGTCTCACAACCCCAGCCGTCGTGTGGACCACGGCGACCTGCCGGAGCACCCAGTTCTCCGGCCGAGTGCCTCACGAACACCGCCGGTTAAAACTAGCCGTTGGGCTCTCTCTCTATACTCCAGAGTTTCTCACTCTAAACAAAACCAAAGCAAGTGGTGTTGGTCCTTAAGGGCCCTCTCTTTGGGGGATAAAAATTTTACCCAAAGATCTATATTTTTCTACATAAATATTTTTTAGATAATATTTAAATAGAAAAATATTTTTTTATATTTTTTATATATTGGAAATGGTTTTAGAATTTATTATTAATGTTCTTTTGCATCACCACTTTTCCGAATAAAATACTACCCATAGGGTTAGAGGTATTTTAGGAATAAAATAAAAAGTTGAGAAAATGACTTACACATCTCCTAAGTAGATAAGACTTTCTCCATTTTATGGCCATCTAAAGAGCATAACAATATAAGTAAATTCATGATATTTATTCCCTAAAGAACGGTCTTTCGGGCAAAATTGAGCCCAAGCAGCAGCAACATGTGTTATATATAATTCAAACTATCCAGTAATTTTTATGTCAACTCTATGTTTAAAAAGTAAGTCTCTTTAGCAGATCTCCCACTATTCCGAGCAAACATTCGGATATCATTAAAGATGTTTTCTATCTCCTCTCCGATAAAAGAAAACAAAATCTCTCTCCTTTCCATCCTCTAAGAAGTATTAAGCAAGAGAAACTCTATCAAATTGAAAAAATAATAAAACGTTCCAAAGATAAATTTAAGTTTTCGTTTCTTTGCATCACTTTTCATTTTTCTTATTTTTCAAAATAAAATATTAAAATTTTATTTTCTATTTTATTTAAAAATTCTTAAAAATATAAATATATTTGATATAGTTAATTATTTTTAACAATATAAAGATGAAGATGATAGGCAAAGCGGTGATAGTAGTAGCGAAGATGGTACAAATTGTAGTGGTGGCGGCTATAACTATAGTAATGATAAGTATACTAACAATATGGTAGTGGTTGTAACAATAATAGTAATGGTATGGCAGAGACCATGGTAGTAATAACCATGGCGCTGAGGTCGTGGAGTTGGTGGCGATAATGATTATAGTAGTAGCAACTACAATGATGATGGTAGTGATAAAAATAGCAATAGCTAAAATAATAATCAGCTCGGAGTTTCTTGTTTTTAAAAAGTGAGTAAGAATTTCTTACTTTCTTTTTTTTTAAATAATATTGGAAAAATTTTAGAAAAAATGAAGTCAATAGGACCAAACATATACAGTACCCTAGTTTTGATTTTATTTTTGAAAGTAAAAAAAGAAATCAAAAGATGCGGTCAGAATTAAAAAATTAATTTAAAAATGTCCAAAAAGATCCACGCCCGGTGGGACTCGAACCCACAGTCGCCTGATTAGAAGTCAGACGCCTTATCCATTAGGCCACGGGCGCAGCGTCCTTTCGAATGTGCTCCATATATACTAAATCAAACTCCCAACATGATTCCTCATTTGAAAACAACGTCTGCTTCATGAGGCTTTGGGCTGCCCAACGCTTGTCCATCGCCTAAAACACCGCTTCAACCAGTTCCTAAATAGAGGCCCAAAAGATTATTGTGGAAGGAAGGAAACAATATTTGTTTAAACCATAGTGTTGAGTTATGCTAAAGAAATTTCCTTTTCCGTTCGAAATCTTGATTTCGCACTCATCCAAGAAAATGCACGAGTCGGCTGGAAGTCCATCAGGTTACATCAAAGTATAAAAGAGAAGAGAGAGGGAGGGCTCAACTCAACAAACTTCCCAAAGCCCAATCCTCGTTGTTCCTGGAGCAAAAGACGAAGTCCAGCTCCAAGAATACAGAGAGGCTCAGGAACAGATGAGACTGCACAGGTCTCCAATCCTCTCCTGTGAGATGTTGGCAAAAGGGTATGTCCGGAACTTGTCACCGCGCATGCACGTTAATGTCAGCCGGCCGTTGCTCACCATCTCCTGCACCCACCAATATAACAGCAGGACATCAGCAGGCTTCATCAGAATCTCAGCCATGCATGCCAGAATTCATAACATATTCATCAAGGGGTCGACCTCTTTCTCCCTAGAAAGACCCGGCGCCATCCTCTTCATTGACAAATCATGGATTGGTTCACAAATTTTTGACCGCTCGCTGATCAGTTCTCTCTCACGATGTTTTTAACAACAAACCAAAGATGAAAAAGTTTTCCTGTAAGATTAAAGATGACGGAGTTGTCCTCCAAGTAGCATTCTAAGATATTGGACTAAACAATCTATAGAATCTACTATTGTTTTAGGAAGAAAGCAACCAGTACAGAAAACTGACAATCCATATCTATGACAGAGGGCTAGACTTCCTTTCTGTGAAAATGCATTGCGATACATAGTTTCAGAGGCAGAAAAATAATATCCACATTATAGCCTCATAATTGATACTACGCCTACTTCTGCTGCTCATATATGTTGTGAGATAACTTCAATTAACGATCTAATTCTGTTTTATAGATCTATGGGCAAATAGCTGTTTACCTAATTAAGCTTTGGCATATTTTAAGACTGGTAACTAAATGATGCAATGCCTATCCTATTGCACGGATATTAATAATTGACATGGCCATACCTCACAAGGAACTGCTTGCTCGTTGCAGCTCCACATTTTGGTGGGTACACAGTTTATATAATGACACCAGCCGCAATGCTCACTTGCATTTACTCCATGAAATGCTGCTGCAAGCCCTCCGGCAAGACTGCTTTAAATAAATTTTCGAAAAGCAATTGAAAGCAATCGACAAGTTCAGCAACTCGTGTAACTTTGGCACAGGCACATAAGAATTAAAGCAATAAACTTACATTGCGAAAAAGAAGACCAGAGCAACAATCCTCAATGCTGGCTTATCTAGTTTTTGCCTCAATTTAACGGTTCTATTTAAATCGTAGTCAAAGAGGCCTTTCTTCCGTTCCAACTGCGACAACTGAGGATTAAAAAGAAGCGCAAATCCAAGAAGAATTCCTGATAGAAAGCCTCCAATGTTTCCAAAGTTATCAACACGCGGCAGCAAGCCCACAGAAAAGTTCATGGAAGCCACAAATAACAGCACTGCTATTGCTGTCACCTGCAAAAAAGAGAAACTAAGCAGGGGAGCAAAGGATAGCAAGGGAGAACCCTTAGAGATTGAACAACCTTATTGGCATACGTCTGCCAGTTACGAATTAATCCGGATAGTGTGGCACCAAGGAATCCAAATAAAGCAGCAGACGACCCTGCAACTGGAACATGCTGGACAAAAATTGAGGATACCACGCTGCCTAGAAAAGCAGAGAGTAGGTATATCACCCCAGTCCTCACTGGCAAACAGAAATCCAAGAAAAAGAATTTATATAAGAATTTTAATTCTCGGTAACTAATGAACAAATACTATAAAACTGGAAATTGTCACAGAAGTCGCTATTGTTATGAAAGAAATTGTGCGGATGTAAAATACAGTTTTAGGCAGCGCATAAGTTTTGACAGCACAAGCTTCTATAAGGTATATTGGAAATCTTTGCAACAGTAACGACTGTTAAAGGGAATTTAACACTAACCATTTTGAACTGCATGACAAAAACGACAGACATGGCTCTGGAAAATCAAAGCTTGTTACAAGTAAATGAATGTACAGTCTATTTTACATTCTTCCAAATTTCTAGGAATGATATCTATAGTTAGCTAATGCTTCTCATCATACTAGAAATATAACAACCTAGAACCTCACTCAAAACTTTTATTTATAGTTAGCTAATACTAACCCAAAGGTATTATTTGGGTTCTTTGATCCTATATAAGTACCCAAGATCTATCCCGCGAATAATCGATATGAGACTAAACACACGCCCGTATGGATCCTCACATACTCCTCCCGTTTAAGCCCTGACATTCTCGTCAGATTAAGGGTTCAAATCCATTCAAATCTAATCACAAGCACCACGATCGATCTATGATCGGCCCTAATGGATTTGTGCTGTAATGTTTCCTAGTTCACATTGATTATGAGCCAGGTCCGCTCTGATACCATTTGTAACAATGTAGAATCTCACCCAAAATGGCTAGCTGGAGGATATTATTTGGGTTATTTGATCCTATATAAGCATCTAAGATCTACCCAGCGAATAATCAATATAGGACTAAACAGACGCCCACACAGATCCTCACAAGAACAAGGAAATAATTCAACAGCATACTGTTGAGAGTTTGAGACTGCAGTACGTACCAGGGCCAAAATCCTGCTGTAAGTGAACACCTAAAAAAATTGTACTCAGAAGGTCCAGAATCAGATGTATGACACCAGCATGCAACCATGGGCATGTCACAAGGCGCCATTTTTCATGTCGTTGAATTGCAAAGGTCCGTTGAAGGGCTCCCACTTTAACCAACCTGCAAAGTTGTTACAGATTACTGAAATGACAACGCCTGAATGACTTTTAAAGATGCTACCCTTACTTCACCAAATAATTCGGAGATTTTCCATAGTTAGATGAAATTTGTACTCAGAGACCCTTTCTCACTCAACAATGTACAATACAAATATACAAAGTCCAGTTCTTCTAGTAGCAGACTATGCAGGTGCATCAGGAAATTGTAAGGACCAGGAAAAGGCGCATTTCTAGAAGCAGCAGGATAAATAATTTGGTTAGCTATAAATGATACTTGATGATCCATCAGATTGATCTTTCAAATCACATGCCATGTTTTATCGTCATAAAATTGACAGCAGTTATAACATCAGCATAAAAATATTGCAACAACGAAGTGAATTTGCCAAAAATGAAAGCATCTCTTGCATGCAATTGTTCAACAGATTGAGCAGGAACAAGGCTAACTGGTTAGAAACAAGATCATGTGAACCTGATGATGTCTAGTAGTCTGAAGCATAATAGCTCTTTAACTTAAATTGCATATTTTCCCTTATTTCCCAAGCTTATGTTATAAATACAGGGTCAAGATAGAGCTTTGTCCTGTAGAAGACTTCATAACGCCTTCCCAGACCGAGCTTAGTATTTCCAAGGGACGATCTCAAAATTGTCAAGATATATTCATGAGGCAGTGACATGCATCGCATATGGTTGGCTTCCGGAAATTTGAATGCAGCATATATTGTAAGTTGTTCGCGATCCTAATGCCATTGACGAGCGTGGACAGGAGTATTACACAAACTATCTGAAGGAAGAAGTTGATAGAACCTAGAATGGAAAAGGGAGTAGGTTATTCTTATAAAGAGAATTCATAACGCTTAAATCTCCAAAAGATTAAGTACATTACCTAGAAACCAGATATTCGGATTGTTAGTAACATGTTAATATGGTTATTATTTTTCTTAAGATTTTTATTAGTGCTCTATAAGGTTAAATAAGATTACAAACAAAACCAGATATTTGGATATGAATCGGATAGTTACCTACACATATCCATATCCATTTTGCTTTGATTGATACAAATACGGATATAGACTAGATCCTCAAATTTGTAACTGTATCTAGATAAATTCAGATAAGAAAAGAGATTCGGATGGATATTACTTGGTCCACTATGAAGTATGAAAATACAAGAAAAAACATGTAAGATATTATTGATTCAGCTTTTTTTAGGGTTTTGTCTAGCAAATACTGGAGAGAACTTTATATGAGTAATGAAAGCCCTTCCAAGGCAATCTTGGGCATAGGATCTCACTTTAAGCCTAGGAAGCAAATTGGTAGGAAGAGAAGCCTATCATATCATTTATGAAGTACAAAAATAACTTGCAAAGCCATGAAAAAGACTAAACTAAAAAGAGCCATTGCTTGGTACAATAGTAAAAGACGTGGACTAACAAACAATGGCATGGTTTCAAGTCCTAAGGCAGCCACTTTATGCAAAAATGCCAATGGATAAGTTTGCCCTCAATTTGCCCCTCCCAGGATATTGATCATTCGTTGAAGTTTTTTCTAATTAAACATCTC